>NW_028182300.1:5000-1205000 GCF_964339955.1 Pipistrellus hanaki | reverse complement strand
AAGTATAAGCTTTGCCCACCTTATCAAACAACTTCCTACACACTGTTATGAACTGAGGGAGCTAGGGAACATTGTCTCTGAACTGTGTTATAGAGTGTAGTACTACATTTCAGTGTAGTGTAAGGCTTTCCAAAGCTGCCGAACGTGTTTCTTTCTCTATTTCAATGGTATTCTGCCTTGTATAACACACATTTACCACTCTAGTCTCCTTTAGGTAATGAATATAGGATTCATACAGTGTTTGATGTTATCTTAACTCGAATTCAGGATTTTCCTTATCTTAGCTACCTTTTCTACACTAAGAACTGACTTGGAGATTCTCTTTCAGCTGTTCTAAACAAGTTCTCATCTGTTTACAGTCATTTTCACTGAATTATTCATGTTTTCATGTAGTTTCCTCTATTCTGCTTTCTGGCCCAAGTATAAGCTTTGGCCACTTTATCAAACACCTTCCTACACTCTGTTATGAACTGAGGCAGCTAGGGAACATTGTCTCTCAACTGTGTTATAGAGTGTAGTACTACATTTCAGTGAAGTGTAAGCCTTTCCAAAGCTGCCGAAAGTGTTTCTTTCTCTATTTCAATGGTATTCTGCCTTGTATAACACACATTTACCACTCTAGTTTCCTTTAAGTAAAGAATATAGGATTCATACAATGTTTCATGGGATCTTAACTGGTATTAAGGATTTGCCTTATCTTAGCTACCTTTTCTACACTAAGAAGTGACTTGGAGTTTCTCTTTCAGCTGTTCTAAACAAGTTCTCATCTGTTTACAGTCATTTTCACTGAATTATTCATGTTTTCATGTAGTTTCCTATATTCTGCCTTCTGGCCCAAGTATAAGCTTTGCCTACTTTATCAAACACCTTCCTAAACTATGTTATGAACGGAGGCAGCTAGGGAACATTGTCTCTCAACTGTGTTATAGAGTGTAGTACTACATTTCAGTGAAGTGTAAGACTTTCCAAAGCTGCCGAACGTGTTTGTTCTCTATTTCAATGGTATTCTGCCTTGTATAACACACATTTACCACTCTAGTTTCCTTTTAGTAAAGAATATAGGATTCATACAGTGTTTCATGTGATCTTAACTCGAATTAAGGATTTCCCGGATCTTAGCTATCTTTTCTACACTAAGAACTGACTTGTAGATTCTCTTTCAGCTGTTCTAAACAAGTTCTCATGTGTTTACAGTCATTTTCAATGAATTATTCATGTTTTCATGTAGTTTCCTATATTCTGCCTTCTGGCCCAAGTATAAGCTTTGCCCACTTTATCAAACAACTTCCTACACACTGTTATGAACCGAGGGAGCTAGGAACATTGTCTCTCAACTGTGTTATAGAGTGTAGTACTACATTTCAGTGAAGTGTAAGGCTTTCCAAAGCTGCCGAACTTGTTTCTTTCTCTATTTCAATAGTATTCTGCCTTGTATAACACACATTTACCACTCTAGTCTCCTTTAAGTAGTGAATATAGGATTCATACAGTGTTTGATGTTATCTTAACTCGAATTAAGGATTTTCCTTATCTTAGCTACCTTTTCTTCACTAAGAACTGACTTGGAGTTTCTCTTTCAGCTGTTCTAAACAAGTTCTCATCTGTTTACAGTCATTTTCACTGAATTATTCATGTTTTCATGTAGTTTCCTATATTCTGCCTTCTGGCCCAAGTATAAGCTTTGCCTACTTTATCAAACACCTTCCTACACTATGTTATGAACGGAGGCAGCTAGGGAACATTGTCTCTCAACTGTGTTATAGAGTGTAGTACTACATTTCAGTGAAGTGTAAGACTTTCCAAAGCTGCCCAACGTGTTTCTTTCTCTATTTCAATGGTATTCTGCCTTGTATAACAAACATTTACCACTCTAGTTTCCTTTTAGTAAAGAATATAGGATTCATACAGTGTTTCATGTGATCTTAACTCGAATTAAGGATTTCCCGGATCTTAGCTACCTTTTCTACACTAAGAACTGACTTGGAGATTCTCTTTCAGCTGTTCTAAACAAGTTCTCATCTGTTTACAGTCATTTTCACTGAATTATTCATGTTTTCATGTAGTTTCCTATATTCTGCCTTCTGGCCCAAGTATAAGCTTTGCCTACTTTATCAAACACCTTCCTACACTCTTTTATGAACTGAGGCAGCTAGGGAACATTGTCTCTCAACTGTGTTATAGACTGTAGTACTACATTTCAGTGAAGTGTAAGGCTTTCCAAAGCTGCCGAACGTGTTTCTTTCTCTATTTCAATGGTATTCTGCCTTGTATAACACACATTTACCACTCTAGTTTCCTTTAAGTAAAGAATATAGGATTCATACAGTGTTTCATGTGATCTTAACTCGAATTAAGGATTTCCCGGATCTTAGCTACTTTTTCTACACTAAGAACTGACTTGGAGATTCTCTTTCAGCTGTTCTAAACAAGTTCTCATGTGTTTACAGTCATTTTCAATGAATTATTTATGTTTTCATGTAGTTTCCTATATTCTGCCTTATGGCCCAAGTATAAACTTTGCCCACTTTATCAAACAACTTCCTACACACTGTTATGAACTGAGGCAGCTCGGGAACATTGTCTCTCAACTGTGTTATAGAGTGTAGTACTACATTTCAGTGAAGTGTAAGGCTTTCCAAAGCTGCCGAACGTGTTTGTTTCTCTATTTCAATGGTATTCTGCCTTGTATAACACACATTTACCACTCTAGTCTCCTTTAAGTAAAGAATATAGGATTCATAGAGTGTTTCATGTGATCTTAACTGGAATTAAGGATTTCCCTTATCTTAGCTACCTTTTCTACACTAAGAACTGACTTGGAGATTCTCTTTCAGCTGTTCTAAACAAGTTCTCATCTGTTTACAGTCATTTTCAATGAATTATTCATGTTTTCATGTAGTTTCCTATATTCTGCCTTCTGGCCCAAGTATAAGCTTTGCCCACCTTATCAAACAACTTCCTACACACTGTTATGAACTGAGGGAGCTAGGGAACATTGTCTCTGAACTGTGTTATAGAGTGTAGTACTACATTTCAGTGTAGTGTAAGGCTTTCCAAAGCTGCCGAACGTGTTTCTTTCTCTATTTCAATGGTATTCTGCCTTGTATAACACACATTTACCACTCTAGTCTCCTTTAAGTAATGAATATAGGATTCATACAGTGTTTGATGTTATCTTAACTCGAATTAAGGATTTTCCTTATCTTAGCTACCTTTTCTACACTAAGAACTGACTTGGAGATTCTCTTTCAGCTGTTCTAAACAAGTTCTCATCTGTTTACAGTCATTTTCACTGAATTATTCATGTTTTCATGTAGTTTCCTCTATTCTGCTTTCTGGCCCAAGTATAAGCTTTGGCCACTTTATCAAACACCTTCCTACACTCTGTTATGAACTGAGGCAGCTAGGGAACATTGTCTCTCAACTGTGTTATAGAGTGTAGTACTACATTTCAGTGAAGTGTAAGCCTTTCCAAAGCTGCCGAAAGTGTTTCTTTCTCTATTTCAATGGTATTCTGCCTTGTATAACACACATTTACCACTCTAGTTTCCTTTAAGTAAAGAATATAGGATTCATACAATGTTTCATGGGATCTTAACTGGTATTAAGGATTTGCCTTATCTTAGCTACCTTTTCTCCACTAAGAAGTGACTTGGAGTTTCTCTTTCAGCTGTTCTAAACAAGTTCTCATCTGTTTACAGTCATTTTCACTGAAATATTCATGTTTTCATGTAGTTTCCTATATTCTGCCTTCTGGCCCAAGTATAAGCTTTGGCCACTTTATCAAACAACTTCCTACACACTGTTATGAACTGAGGGAGCTAGGGAACATTGTCTCTCAACTGTGTTATAGAGTGTAGTACTACATTTCAGTGAAGTGTAAGGCTTTCCAAAGCTGCCAAACTTGTTTCTTTCTCTATTTCAATGGTATTCTGCCTTGTATAACACACATTTACCACTCTAGTCTCCTTTAAGTAATGAATATAGGATTCATACAGTGTTTGATGATATCTTAACTCGAATTAAGGATTTCCCTTATCTTAGCTACCTTTTCTACACTAAGAACTGACTTGGAGATTCTCTTTCAGCTGTTCTAAACAAGTTCTCATCTGTTTACAGTCATTTTCAATGAATTATTCATGTTTTCATGTAGTTTCCTATATTCTGCCTTCTGGCCCAAGTATAAGCTTTGCCCACCTTATCAAACAACTTCCTACACACTGTTATGAACTGAGGGAGCTAGGGAACATTGTCTCTGAACTGTGTTATAGAGTGTAGTACTACATTTCAGTGTAGTGTAAGGCTTTCCAAAGCTGCCGAACGTGTTTCTTTCTCTATTTCAATGGTATTCTGCCTTGTATAACACACATTTACCACTCTAGTCTCCTTTAAGTAATGAATATAGGATTCATACAGTGTTTGATGTTATCTTAACTCGAATTCAGGATTTTCCTTATCTTAGCTACCTTTTCTACACTAAGAACTGACTTGGAGATTCTCTTTCAGCTGTTCTAAACAAGTTCTCATCTGTTTACAGTCATTTTCACTGAATTATTCATGTTTTCATGTAGTTTCCTATATTCTGCCTTCTGGCCCAAGTATAAGCTTTGGCCACTTTATCAAACAACTTCCTACACACTGTTATGAACTGAGGGAGCTAGGGAACATTGTCTCTCAACTGTGTTATAGAGTGTAGTACTACATTTCAGTGAAGTGTAAGCCTTTCCAAAGCTGCCGAACGTGTTTCTTTCTCTATTTCAATGGTATTCTGCCTTGTATAACACACATTTACCACTCTAGTTTCTTTAAGTAAAGAATATAGGATTCATACAGTGTTTCATGTGATCTTAACTCGAATTAAGGATTTCCCGGATCTTAGCTACTTTTTCTACACTAAGAACTGACTTGGAGATTCTCTTTCAGCTGTTCTAAACAAGTTCTCATGTGTTTACAGTCATTTTCAATGAATTATTTATGTTTTCATGTAGTTTCCAATATTCTGCCTTATGGCCCAAGTATAAGCTTTGCCCACTTTATCAAACAACTTCCTACACACTGTTATGAACTGAGGCAGCTCGGGAACATTGTCTCTCAACTGTGTTATAGAGTGTAGTACTACATTTCAGTGAAGTGTAAGGCTTTCCAAAGCTGCCGAACGTGTTTGTTTCTCTATTTCAATGGTATTCTGCCTTGTATAACACACATTTACCACTCTAGTCTCCTTTAAGTAAAGAATATAGGATTCATAGAGTGTTTCATGTGATCTTAACTGGAATTAAGGATTTCCCTTATCTTAGCTACCTTTTCTACACTAAGAACTGACTTGGAGATTCTCTTTCAGCTGTTCTAAACAAGTTCTCATCTGTTTACAGTCATTTTCAATGAATTATTCATGTTTTCATGTAGTTTCCTATATTCTGCCTTCTGGCCCAAGTATAAGCTTTGCCCACCTTATCAAACAACTTCCTACACACTGTTATGAACTGAGGGAGCTAGGGAACATTGTCTCTGAACTGTGTTATAGAGTGTAGTACTACATTTCAGTGTAGTGTAAGGCTTTCCAAAGCTGCCGAACGTGTTTCTTTCTCTATTTCAATGGTATTCTGCCTTGTATAACACACATTTACCACTCTAGTCTCCTTTAAGTAATGAATATAGGATTCATACAGTGTTTGATGTTATCTTAACTCGAATTCAGGATTTTCCTTATCTTAGCTACCTTTTCAACACTAAGAACTGACTTGGAGATTCTCTTTCAGCTGTTCTAAACAAGTTCTCATCTGTTTACAGTCATTTTCACTGAATTATTCATGTTTTCATGTAGTTTCCTATATTCTGCCTTCTGGCCCAAGTATAAGCTTTGGCCACTTTATCAAACAACTTCCTACACACTGTTATGAACTGAGGGAGCTAGGGAACATTGTCTCTCAACTGTGTTATAGAGTGTAGTACTACATTTCAGTGAAGTGTAAGGCTTTCCAAAGCTGCCAAACTTGTTTCTTTCTCTATTTCAATGGTATTCTGCCTTGTATAACACACATTTACCACTCTAGTCTCCTTTAAGTAGTGAATGTAGGATTCATACAGTGTTTGATGTTATCTTAACTCGAATTAAGGATTTTCCTTATCTTAGCTACCTTTTCTACACTAAGAACTGACTTGGAGATTCTCTTTCAGCTGTTCTAAACAAGTTCTCATCTGTTTACAGTCATTTTCACTGAATTATTCATGTTTTCATGTAGTTTCCTCTATTCTGCTTTCTGGCCCAAGTATAAGCTTTGGCCACTTTATCAAACACCTTCCTACACTCTGTTATGAACTGAGGCAGCTAGGGAACATTGTCTCTCAACTGTGTTATAGAGTGTAGTACTACATTTCAGTGAAGTGTAAGCCTTTCCAAAGCTGCCGAAAGTGTTTCTTTCTCTATTTCAATGGTATTCTGCCTTGTATAACACACATTTACCACTCTAGTTTCCTTTAAGTAAAGAATATAGGATTCATACAATGTTTCATGGGATCTTAACTGGTATTAAGGATTTGCCTTATCTTAGCTACCTTTTCTCCACTAAGAAGTGACTTGGAGTTTCTCTTTCAGCTGTTCTAAACAAGTTCTCATCTGTTTACAGTCATTTTCACTGAAATATTCATGTTTTCATGTAGTTTCCTATATTCTGCCTTCTGGCCCAAGTATAAGCTTTGGCCACTTTATCAAACAACTTCCTACACACTGTTATGAACTGAGGGAGCTAGGGAACATTGTCTCTCAACTGTGTTATAGAGTGTAGTACTACATTTCAGTGAAGTGTAAGGCTTTCCAAAGCTGCCAAACTTGTTTCTTTCTCTATTTCAATGGTATTCTGCCTTGTATAACACACATTTACCACTCTAGTCTCCTTTAAGTAATGAATATAGGATTCATACAGTGTTTGATGTTATCTTAACTCGAATTAAGGATTTCCCTTATCTTAGCTACCTTTTCTACACTAAGAACTGACTTGGAGATTCTCTTTCAGCTGTTCTAAACAAGTTCTCATCTGTTTACAGTCATTTTCAATGAATTATTCATGTTTTCATGTAGTTTCCTATATTCTGCCTTCTGGCCCAAGTATAAGCTTTGCCCACCTTATCAAACAACTTCCTACACACTGTTATGAACTGAGGGAGCTAGGGAACATTGTCTCTGAACTGTGTTATAGAGTGTAGTACTACATTTCAGTGTAGTGTAAGGCTTTCCAAAGCTGCCGAACGTGTTTCTTTCTCTATTTCAATGATATTCTGCCTTGTATAACACACATTTACCACTCTAGTCTCCTTTAAGTAATGAATATAGGATTCATACAGTGTTTGATGTTATCTTAACTCGAATTCAGGATTTTCCTTATCTTAGCTACCTTTTCTACACTAAGAACTGACTTGGAGATTCTCTTTCAGCTGTTCTAAACAAGTTCTCCTCTGTTTACAGTCATTTTCACTGAATTATTCATGTTTTCATGTAGTTTCCTATATTCTGCCTTCTGGCCCAAGTATAAGCTTTGGCCACTTTATCAAACAACTTCCTACACACTGTTATGAACTGAGGGAGCTAGGGAACATTGTCTCTCAACTGTGTTATAGAGTGTAGTACTACATTTCAGTGAAGTGTAAGCCTTTCCAAAGCTGCCGAACGTGTTTCTTTCTCTATTTCAATGGTATTCTGCCTTGTATAACACACATTTACCACTCTAGTTTCCTTTAAGTAAAGAATATAGGATTCATACAGTGTTTCATGTGATCTTAACTCGAATTAAGGATTTCCTGGATCTTAGCTACTTTTTCTACACTAAGAACTGACTTGGAGATTCTCTTTCAGCTGTTCTAAACAAGTTCTCATCTGTTTACAGTCATTTTCAATGAATTATTCATGTTTTCATGTAGTTTCCAATATTCTGCCTTATGGCCCAAGTATAAGCTTTGCCCACTTTATCAAACAACTTCCTACACACTGTTATGAACTGAGGCTGCTCGGGAACATTGTCTCTCAACTGTGTTATAGAGTGTAGTACTACATTTCAGTGAAGTGTAAGGCTTTCCAAAGCTGCCGAACGTGTTTGTTTCTCTATTTCAATGGTATTCTGCCTTGTATAACACACATTTACCACTCTAGTCTCCTTTAAGTAAAGAATATAGGATTCATAGTGTGTTTCATGTGATCTTAACTGGAATTAAGGATTTCCCTTATCTTAGCTACCTTTTCTACACTAAGAACTGACTTGGAGATTCTCTTTCAGCTGTTCTAAACAAGTTCTCATCTGTTTACAGTCATTTTCAATGAATTATTCATGTTTTCATGTAGTTTCCTATATTCTGCCTTCTGGCCCAAGTATAAGCTTTGCCCACCTTATCAAACAACTTCCTACACACTGTTATGAACTGAGGGAGCTAGGGAACATTGTCTCTGAACTGTGTTATAGAGTGTAGTACTACATTTCAGTGTAGTGTAAGGCTTTCCAAAGCTGCCGAACGTGTTTCTTTCTCTATTTCAATGGTATTCTGCCTTGTATAACACACATTTACCACTCTAGTCTCCTTTAAGTAATGAATATAGGATTCATACAGTGTTTGATGTTATCTTAACTCGAATTCAGGATTTTCCTTATCTTAGCTACCTTTTCTACACTAAGAACTGACTTGGAGATTCTCTTTCAGCTGTTCTAAACAAGTTCTCATCTGTTTACAGTCATTTTCACTGAATTATTCATGTTTTCATGTAGTTTCCTCTATTCTGCTTTCTGGCCCAAGTATAAGCTTTGGCCACTTTATCAAACACCTTCCTACACTCTGTTATGAACTGAGGCAGCTAGGGAACATTGTCTCTCAACTGTGTTATAGAGTGTAGTACTACATTTCAGTGAAGTGTAAGCCTTTCCAAAGCTGCCGAAAGTGTTTCTTTCTCTATTTCAATGGTATTCTGCCTTGTATAACACACATTTACCACTCTAGTTTCCTTTAAGTAAAGAATATAGGATTCATACAATGTTTCATGGGATCTTAACTGGTATTAAGGATTTGCCTTATCTTAGCTACCTTTTCTACACTAAGAAGTGACTTGGAGTTTCTCTTTCAGCTGTTCTAAACAAGTTCTCATCTGTTTACAGTCATTTTCACTGAATTATTCATGTTTTCATGTAGTTTCCTATATTCTGCCTTCTGGCCCAAGTATAAGCTTTGCCTACTTTATCAAACACCTTCCTACACTATGTTATGAACGGAGGCAGCTAGGGAACATTGTCTCTCAACTGTGTTATAGAGTGTAGTACTACATTTCAGTGAAGTGTAAGACTTTCCAAAGCTGCCGAACGTGTTTCTTTCTCTATTTCAATGGTATTCTGCCTTGTATAACACACATTTACCACTCTAGTTTCCTTTTAGTAAAGAATATAGGATTCATACAGTGTTTCATGTGATCTTAACTCGAATTAAGGATTTCCCGGATCTTAGCTATCTTTTCTACACTAAGAACTGACTTGTAGATTCTCTTTCAGCTGTTCTAAACAAGTTCTCATGTGTTTACAGTCATTTTCAATGAATTATTCATGTTTTCATGTAGTTTCCTATATTCTGCCTTCTGGCCCAAGTATAAGCTTTGCCCACTTTATCAAACAACTTCCTACACACTGTTATGAACTGAGGGAGCTAGGAACATTGTCTCTCAACTGTGTTATAGAGTGTAGTACTACATTTCAGTGAAGTGTAAGGCTTTCCAAAGCTGCCGAACTTGTTTCTTTCTCTATTTCAATAGTATTCTGCCTTGTATAACACACATTTACCACTCTAGTCTCCTTTAAGTAGTGAATATAGGATTCATACAGTGTTTGATGTTATCTTAACTCGAATTAAGGATTTTCCTTATCTTAGCTACCTTTTCTTCACTAAGAACTGACTTGGAGTTTCTCTTTCAGCTGTTCTAAACAAGTTCTCATCTGTTTACAGTCATTTTCACTGAATTATTCATGTTTTCATGTAATTTCCTATATTCTGCCTTCTGGCCCAAGTATAAGCTTTGCCTACTTTATCAAACACCTTCCTACACTATGTTATGAACGGAGGCAGCTAGGGAACATTGTCTCTCAACTGTGTTATAGAGTGTAGTACTACATTTCAGTGAAGTGTAAGACTTTCCAAAGCTGCCCAACGTGTTTCTTTCTCTATTTCAATGGTATTCTGCCTTGTATAACACACATTTACCACTCTAGTTTCCTTTTAGTAAAGAATATAGGATTCATACAGTGTTTCATGTGATCTTAACTCGAATTAAGGATTTCCCGGATCTTAGCTACTTTTTCTACACTAAGAACTGACTTGGAGATTCTCTTTCAGCTGTTCTAAACAAGTTCTCATGTGTTTACAGTCATTTTCAATGAATTATTTATGTTTTCATGTAGTTTCCTATATTCTGCCTTATGGCCCAAGTATAAACTTTGCCCACTTTATCAAACAACTTCCTACACACTGTTATGAACTGAGGCAGCTCGGGAACATTGTCTCTCAACTGTGTTATAGAGTGTAGTACTACATTTCAGTGAAGTGTAAGGCTTTCCAAAGCTGCCGAACGTGTTTGTTTCTCTATTTCAATGGTATTCTGCCTTGTATAACACACATTTACCACTCTAGTCTCCTTTAAGTAAAGAATATAGGATTCATAGAGTGTTTCATGTGATCTTAACTGGAATTAAGGATTTCCCTTATCTTAGCTACCTTTTCTACACTAAGAACTGACTTGGAGATTCTCTTTCAGCTGTTCTAAACAAGTTCTCATCTGTTTACAGTCATTTTCAATGAATTATTCATGTTTTCATGTAGTTTCCTATATTCTGCCTTCTGGCCCAAGTATAAGCTTTGCCCACCTTATCAAACAATTTCCTACACACTGTTATGAACTGAGGGAGCTAGGGAACATTGTCTCTGAACTGTGTTATAGAGTGTAGTACTACATTTCAGTGTAGTGTAAGGCTTTCCAAAGCTGCCGAACGTGTTTCTTTCTCTATTTCAATGGTATTCTGCCTTGTATAACACACATTTACCACTCTAGTCTCCTTTAAGTAATGAATATAGGATTCATACAGTGTTTGATGTTATCTTAACTCGAATTCAGGATTTTCCTTATCTTAGCTACCTTTTCTACACTAAGAACTGACTTGGAGATTCTCTTTCAGCTGTTCTAAACAAGTTCTCATCTGTTTACAGTCATTTTCACTGAATTATTCATGTTTTCATGTAGTTTCCTATATTCTGCCTTCTGGCCCAAGTATAAGCTTTGGCCACTTTATCAAACAACTTCCTACACACTGTTATGAACTGAGGGAGCTAGGGAACATTGTCTCTCAACTGTGTTATAGAGTGTAGTACTACATTTCAGTGAAGTGTAAGGCTTTCCAAAGCTGCCAAACTTGTTTCTTTCTCTATTTCAATGGTATTCTGCCTTGTATAACACACATTTACCACTCTAGTCTCCTTTAAGTAGTGAATGTAGGATTCATACAGTGTTTGATGTTATCTTAACTCGAATTAAGGATTTTCCTTATCTTAGCTACCTTTTCTACACTAAGAACTGACTTGGAGATTCTCTTTCAGCTGTTCTAAACAAGTTCTCATCTGTTTACAGTCATTTTCACTGAATTATTCATGTTTTCATGTAGTTTCCTCTATTCTGCTTTCTGGCCCAAGTATAAGCTTTGGCCACTTTATCAAACACCTTCCTACACTCTGTTATGAACTGAGGCAGCTAGGGAACATTGTCTCTCAACTGTGTTATAGAGTGTAGTACTACATTTCAGTGAAGTGTAAGCCTTTCCAAAGCTGCCGAAAGTGTTTCTTTCTCTATTTCAATGGTATTCTGCCTTGTATAACACACATTTACCACTCTAGTTTCCTTTAAGTAAAGAATATAGGATTCATACAATGTTTCATGGGATCTTAACTGGTATTAAGGATTTGCCTTATCTTAGCTACCTTTTCTCCACTAAGAAGTGACTTGGAGTTTCTCTTTCAGCTGTTCTAAACAAGTTCTCATCTGTTTACAGTCATTTTCACTGAAATATTCATGTTTTCATGTAGTTTCCTATATTCTGCCTTCTGGCCCAAGTATAAGCTTTGGCCACTTTATCAAACAACTTCCTACACACTGTTATGAACTGAGGGAGCTAGGGAACATTGTCTCTCAACTGTGTTATAGAGTGTAGTACTACATTTCAGTGAAGTGTAAGGCTTTCCAAAGCTGCCAAACTTGTTTCTTTCTCTATTTCAATGGTATTCTGCCTTGTATAACACACATTTACCACTCTAGTCTCCTTTAAGTAATGAATATAGGATTCATACAGTGTTTGATGTTATCTTAACTCGAATTAAGGATTTCCCTTATCTTAGCTACCTTTTCTACACTAAGAACTGACTTGGAGATTCTCTTTCAGCTGTTCTAAACAAGTTCTCATCTGTTTACAGTCATTTTCAATGAATTATTCATGTTTTCATGTAGTTTCCTATATTCTGCCTTCTGGCCCAAGTATAAGCTTTGCCCACCTTATCAAACAACTTCCTACACACTGTTATGAACTGAGGGAGCTAGGGAACATTGTCTCTGAACTGTGTTATAGAGTGTAGTACTACATTTCAGTGTAGTGTAAGGCTTTCCAAAGCTGCCGAACGTGTTTCTTTCTCTATTTCAATGGTATTCTGCCTTGTATAACACACATTTACCACTCTAGTCTCCTTTAAGTAAACAATATAGGATTCATACAGTGTTTGATGTTATCTTAACTCGAATTCAGGATTTTCCTTATCTTAGCTACCTTTTCTACACTAAGAACTGACTTGGAGATTCTCTTTCAGCTGTTCTAAACAAGTTCTCATGTGTTTACAGTCATTTTCACTGAATTATTCATGTTTTCATGTAGTTTCCTATATTCTGCCTTCTGGCCCAAGTATAAGCTTTGCCCACTTTATCAAACAACTTCCTACACACTGTTATGAACTGAGGGAGCTAGGAACATTGTCTCTCAACTGTGTTATAGAGTGTAGTACTACATTTCAGTGAAGTGTAAGGCTTTCCAAAGCTGCCGAACTTGTTTCTTTCTCTATTTCAATAGTATTCTGCCTTGTATAACACACATTTACCACTCTAGTCTCCTTTAAGTAATAAATATAGGATTCATACAGTGTTTGATGTTATCTTAACTCGAATTAAGGATTTTCCTTATCTTAGCTACCTTTTCTACACTAAGAACTGACTTGGAGATTCTCTTTCAGCTGTTCTAAACAAGTTCTCATCTGTTTACAGTCATTTTCACTGAATTATTCATGTTTTCATGTAGTTTCCTATATTCTGCCTTCTGGCCCAAGTATAAGCTTTGCCCACCTTATCAAACACCTTCCTACACTCTTTTATGAACTGAGGCAGCTAGGGAACATTGTCTCTCAACTGTGTTATAGACTGTAGTACTACATTTCAGTGAAGTGTAAGGCTTTCCAAAGCTGCCGAACTTGTTTCTTTCTCTATTTCAATGGTATTCTGCCTTGTATAACACACATTTACCACTCTAGTCTCCATTAAGTAATGAATATAGGATTCATACAGTGTTTGATGTTATCTTAACTCGAATTCAGGATTTTCCTTATCTTAGCTACCTTTTCTACACTAAGAACTGACTTGGAGATTCTCTTTCAGCTGTTCTAAACAAGTTCTCATCTGTTTACAGTCATTTTCACTGAATTATTCATGTTTTCATGTAGTTTCCTATATTCTGCCTTCTGGCCCAAGTATAAGCTTTGGCCACTTTATCAAACAACTTCCTACACACTGTTATGAACTGAGGGAGCTAGGGAACATTGTCTCTCAACTGTGTTATAGAGTGTAGTACTACATTTCAGTGAAGTGTAAGGCTTTCCAAAGCTGCCAAACTTGTTTCTTTCTCTATTTCAATGGTATTCTGCCTTGTATAACACACATTTACCACTCTAGTCTCCTTTAAGTAGTGAATGTAGGATTCATACAGTGTTTGATGTTATCTTAACTCGAATTAAGGATTTTCCTTATCTTAGCTACCTTTTCTACACTAAGAACTGACTTGGAGATTCTCTTTCAGCTGTTCTAAACAAGTTCTCATCTGTTTACAGTCATTTTCACTGAATTATTCATGTTTTCATGTAGTTTCCTCTATTCTGCTTTCTGGCCCAAGTATAAGCTTTGGCCACTTTATCAAACACCTTCCTACACTCTGTTATGAACTGAGGCAGCTAGGGAACATTGTCTCTCAACTGTGTTATAGAGTGTAGTACTACATTTCAGTGAAGTGTAAGCCTTTCCAAAGCTGCCGAAAGTGTTTCTTTCTCTATTTCAATGGTATTCTGCCTTGTATAACACACATTTACCACTCTAGTTTCCTTTAAGTAAAGAATATAGGATTCATACAATGTTTCATGGGATCTTAACTGGTATTAAGGATTTGCCTTATCTTAGCTACCTTTTCTCCACTAAGAAGTGACTTGGAGTTTCTCTTTCAGCTGTTCTAAACAAGTTCTCATCTGTTTACAGTCATTTTCACTGAAATATTCATGTTTTCATGTAGTTTCCTATATTCTGCCTTCTGGCCCAAGTATAAGCTTTGGCCACTTTATCAAACAACTTCCTACACACTGTTATGAACTGAGGGAGCTAGGGAACATTGTCTCTCAACTGTGTTATAGAGTGTAGTACTACATTTCAGTGAAGTGTAAGGCTTTCCAAAGCTGCCAAACTTGTTTCTTTCTCTATTTCAATGGTATTCTGCCTTGTATAACACACATTTACCACTCTAGTCTCCTTTAAGTAATGAATATAGGATTCATACAGTGTTTGATGTTATCTTAACTCGAATTAAGGATTTCCCTTATCTTAGCTACCTTTTCTACACTAAGAACTGACTTGGAGATTCTCTTTCAGCTGTTCTAAACAAGTTCTCATCTGTTTACAGTCATTTTCAATGAATTATTCATGTTTTCATGTAGTTTCCTATATTCTGCCTTCTGGCCCAAGTATAAGCTTTGCCCACCTTATCAAACAACTTCCTACACACTGTTATGAACTGAGGGAGCTAGGGAACATTGTCTCTGAACTGTGTTATAGAGTGTAGTACTACATTTCAGTGTAGTGTAAGGCTTTCCAAAGCTGCCGAACGTGTTTCTTTCTCTATTTCAATGGTATTCTGCCTTGTATAACACACATTTACCACTCTAGTCTCCTTTAAGTAAACAATATAGGATTCATACAGTGTTTGATGTTATCTTAACTCGAATTCAGGATTTTCCTTATCTTAGCTACCTTTTCTACACTAAGAACTGACTTGGAGATTCTCTTTCAGCTGTTCTAAACAAGTTCTCATGTGTTTACAGTCATTTTCACTGAATTATTCATGTTTTCATGTAGTTTCCTATATTCTGCCTTCTGGCCCAAGTATAAGCTTTGCCCACTTTATCAAACAACTTCCTACACACTGTTATGAACTGAGGGAGCTAGGAACATTGTCTCTCAACTGTGTTATAGAGTGTAGTACTACATTTCAGTGAAGTGTAAGGCTTTCCAAAGCTGCCGAACTTGTTTCTTTCTCTATTTCAATAGTATTCTGCCTTGTATAACACACATTTACCACTCTAGTCTCCTTTAAGTAATAAATATAGGATTCATACAGTGTTTGATGTTATCTTAACTCGAATTAAGGATTTTCCTTATCTTAGCTACCTTTTCTACACTAAGAACTGACTTGGAGATTCTCTTTCAGCTGTTCTAAACAAGTTCTCATCTGTTTACAGTCATTTTCACTGAATTATTCATGTTTTCATGTAGTTTCCTATATTCTGCCTTCTGGCCCAAGTATAAGCTTTGCCCACCTTATCAAACACCTTCCTACACTCTTTTATGAACTGAGGCAGCTAGGGAACATTGTCTCTCAACTGTGTTATAGACTGTAGTACTACATTTCAGTGAAGTGTAAGGCTTTCCAAAGCTGCCGAACTTGTTTCTTTCTCTATTTCAATGGTATTCTGCCTTGTATAACACACATTTACCACTCTAGTCTCCATTAAGTAATGAATATAGGATTCATACAGTGTTTGATGTTATCTTAACTCGAATTAAGGATTTCCCTTATCTTAGCTACCTTTTCTACACTAAGAACTGACTTGGAGATTCTCTTTCAGCTGTTCTAAACAAGTTCTCATCTATTTACAGTCATTTTCACTGAATTATTCATGTTTTCATGTAGTTTCCTATATTCTGCCTTCTGTCCCAAGTATAAGCTTTGGCCACTTTATCAAACAACTTCCTACACACTGTTATGAACTGAGGGAGCTAGGGAACATTGTCTCTCAACTGTGTTATAGAGTGTAGTACTACATTTCAGTGAAGTGTAAGCCTTTCCAAAGCTGCCGAACGTGTTTCTTTCTCTATTTCAATGGTATTCTGCCTTGTATAACACACATTTACCACTCTAGTTTCCTTTAAGTAAAGAATATAGGATTGATACAGTGTTTCATGTGATCTTAACTCGAATTAAGGATTTCCCGGATTTTAGCTACCTTTTCTACACTAAGAACTGACTTGGAGATTCTCTTTCAGCTGTTCTAAACAAGTTCTCATGTTTTTACAGTCATTTTCAATGAATTATTCATGTTTTCATGTAGTTTCCTATATTCTGCCTTCTGGCCCAAGTATAAGCTTTGCCCACTTTATCAAACAACTTCCTACACACTGTTATGAACTGAGGCAGCTCGGGAACATTGTCTCTCAACTGTGTTATAGAGTGCAGTACTACATTTCAGTGAAGTGTAAGGCTTTCCAAAGCTGCCGAACGTGTTTCTTTCTCTATTTCAATGGTATTCTACCTTGTATAACACACATTTACCACTCTAGTCTCCTTTAAGTAAAGAATATAGGATTCATACAGTGTTTCATGTGATCTTAACTGGAATTAAGGATTTCCCTTATCTTAGCTACCTTTTCTACACGAAGAACTGACTTGGAGATTCTCTTTCAGCTGTTCTAAACAAGTTCTCATCTGTTTACAGTCATTTTCACTGAATTATTCATGTTTTCATGTAGTTTCCTATATTCTGCCTTCTGGCCCAAGTATAAGCTTTGGCCACTTTATCAAACAACTTCCTACACACTGTTATGAACTGAGGGAGCTAGGGAACATTGTCTCTCAACTGTGTTATAGAGTGTAGTACTACATTTCAGTGAAGTGTAAGGCTTTCCAAAGCTGCCGAACTTGTTTCTTTCTCTATTTCAATGGTATTCTGCCTTGTATAACACACATTTACCACTCTAGTCTCCTTTAAGTAATGAATATAGGATTCATACAGTGTTTGATGTTATCTTAACTCGAATTAAGGATTTTCCTTATCTTAGCTACCTTTTCTACACTAAGAACTGACTTGGAGATTCTCTTTCAGCTGTTATAAACAAATTCTCATCTGTTTACAGTCATTTTCACTGAATTATTCATGTTTTCATGTAGTTTCCTATATTCTGCCTTCTGGCCCAAGTATAAGCTTTGCCTACTTTATCAAACACCTTCCTACACTCTTTTGTGAACTGAGGCAGCTAGGGAACATTGTCTCTCAACTGTGTTATAGACTGTAGTACTACATTTCAGTGAAGTGTAAGGCTTTCCAAAGCTGCCGAACGTGTTTCTTTCTCTATTTCAATGGTATTCTGCCTTGTATAACACACATTTACCACTCTAGTTTCCTTTAAGTAAAGAATATAGGATTCATACAGTGTTTCATGTGATCTTAACTCGAATTAAGGATTTCCCGGATCTTAGCTACCTTTTCTACACTAAGAACTGACTTGGAGATTCTCTTTCAGCTGTTCTAAACAAGTTCTCATGTGTTTACAGTCATTTTCAATGAATTATTTATGTTTTCATGTAGTTTCCTATATTCTGCCTTCTGGCCCAAGTATAAGCTTTGCCCACTTTATCAAACAACTTCCTACACACTGTTATGAACTGAGGCAGCTCGGGAACATTGTCTCTCAACTGTGTTATAGAGTGTAGTACTACATTTCAGTGAAGTATAAGGCTTTCCAAAGCTGCCGAACGTGTTTGTTTCTCTATTTCAATGGTATTCTGCCTTGTATAACACACATTTACCACTCTAGTCTCCTTTAAGTAAAGAATATAGGATTCATAGAGTGTTTCATGTGATCTTAACTGGAATTAAGGATTTCCCTTATCTTAGCTACCTTTTCTACACTAAGAACTGACTTGGAGATTCTCTTTCAGCTGTTCTAAACAAGTTCTCATCTGTTTACAGTCATTTTCACTGAATTATTCATGTTTTCATGTAGTTTCCTATATTCTGCCTTCTGGCCCAAGTATAAGCTTTGCCCACCTTATCAAACAACTTCCTACACACTGTTATGAACTGAGGGAGCTAGGGAACATTGTCTCTGAACTGTGTTATAGCGTGTAGTACTACATTTCAGTGTAGTGTAAGGCTTTCCAAAGCTGCCAAACTTGTTTCTTTCTCTATTTCAATGGTATTCTGCCTTGTATAACACACATTTACCACTCTAGTCTCCTTTAAGTAGTGAATATAGGATTCATACAGTGTTTGATGTTATCTTAACTCGAATTAAGGATTTTCCTTATCTTAGCTACCTTTTCTACATTAAGAACTGACTTGGAGATTCTCTTTCAGCTGTTCTAAACAAGTTCTCATCTGTTTACAGTCATTTTCACTGAATTATTCATGTTTTCATGTAGTTTCCTCTATTCTGCCTTCTGGCCCAAGTATAAGCTTTGGCCACTTTATCAAACACCTTCCTACATTCTGTTATGAACTGAGGCAGCTAGGGAACATTGTCTCTCAACTGTGTTATAGAGTGTAGTACTACATTTCAGTGAAGTGTAAGCCTTTCCAAAGCTGCCGAAAGTGTTTCTTTCTCTATTTCAATGGTATTCTGCCTTGTATAACACACATTTACCACTCTAGTTTCCTTTAAGTAAAGAATATAGGATTCATACAATGTTTCATGGGATCTTAACTGGTATTAAGGATTTGCCTTATCTTAGCTACCTTTTCTACACTAAGAACTGACTTGGAGTTTCTCTTTCAGCTGTTCTAAACAAGTTCTCATCTGTTTACAGTCATTTTCACTGAATTTTTCATGTTTTCATGTAGTTTCCTATATTCTGACTTCTGGCCCAAGTATAAGCTTTGACTACTTTATCAAACACCTTCCTACACTATGTTATGAACGGAGGCAGCTAGGGAACATTGTCTCTCAACTGTGTTATAGAGTGTAGTACTACATTTCAGTGAAGTGTAAGACTTTCCAAAGCTGCCGAACGTGTTTCTTTCTCTATTTCAATGGTATTCTGCCTTGTATAACACACATTTACCACTCTAGTTTCCTTTTAGTAAAGAATATAGGATTCATACAGTGTTTCATGTGATCTTAACTCGAATTAAGGATTTCCCGGATCTTAGCTATCTTTTCTACACTAAGAACTGACTTGTAGATTCTCTTTCAGCTGTTCTAAACAAGTTCTCATGTGTTTACAGTCATTTTCAATGAATTATTCATGTTTTCATGTAGTTTCCTATATTCTGCCTTCTGGCCCAAGTATAAGCTTTGCCCACTTTATCAAACAACTTCCTACACACTGTTATGAACTGAGGGAGCTAGGAACATTGTCTCTCAACTGTGTTATAGAGTGTAGTACTACATTTCAGTGAAGTGTAAGGCTTTCCAAAGCTGCCGAACTTGTTTCTTTCTCTATTTCAATGGTATTCTGCCTTGTATAACACACATTTACCACTCTAGTCTCCTTTAAGTAATGAATATAGGATTCATACAGTGTTTGATGTTATCTTAACTCGAATTAAGGATTTTCCTTATCTTAGCTACCTTTTCTACACTAAGAACTGACTTGGAGATTCTCTATCAACTGTTCTAAACAAGTTCTCATCTGTTTACAGTCATTTTCACTGAATTATTCATGTTTTCATGTAGTTTCCTATATTCTGCCTTCTGGCCCAAGTATAAGCTTTGCCTACTTTATCAAACAACTTCCTACACACTGTTATGAACTGAGGGAGCTAGGGAACATTGTCTCTCAACTGTGTTATAGAGTGTAGTACTACATTTCAGTGAAGTGTAAGGCTTTCCAAAGCTGCCGAACTTGTTTCTTTCTCTATTTCAATGGAATTCTGCCTTGTATAACACACATTTACCACTCTAGTCTCCTTTAAGTAATGAATATAGGATTCATACAGTGTTTGATGTTATCTTAACTCAAATTAAGGATTTCCCTTATCTTAGCTACCTTTTCTACACTAAGAACTGACTTGGAGATTCTCTTTCAGCTGTTCTAAACAAGTTCTCATCTGTTTACAGTCATTTTCACTGAATTATTCATATTTTCATGTAGTTTCCTATATTCTGCCTTCTGGCCCAAGTATAAGCTTTGGCCACTTTATCAAACAACTTCCTACACACTGTTATGAACTGAGGGAGCTAGGGAACATTGTCTCTCAACTGTGTTATAGAGTGTAGTACTACATTTCAGTGAAGTGTAAGCCTTTCCAAAGCTGCCGAAAGTGTTTCTTTCTCTATTTCAATGGTATTCTGCCTTGTATAACACACATTTACCACTCTAGTTTCCTTTAAGTAAAGAATATAGGATTCATACAATGTTTCATGGGATCTTAACTGGTATTAAGGATTTGCCTTATCTTAGCTACCTTTTCTCCACTAAGAAGTGACTTGGAGTTTCTCTTTCAGCTGTTCTAAACAAGTTCTCATCTGTTTACAGTCATTTTCACTGAAATATTCATGTTTTCATGTAGTTTCCTATATTCTGCCTTCTGGCCCAAGTATAAGCTTTGGCCACTTTATCAAACAACTTCCTACACACTGTTATGAACTGAGGGAGCTAGGGAACATTGTCTCTCAACTGTGTTATAGAGTGTAGTACTACATTTCAGTGAAGTGTAAGGCTTTCCAAAGCTGCCAAACTTGTTTCTTTCTCTATTTCAATGGTATTCTGCCTTGTATAACACACATTTACCACTCTAGTCTCCTTTAAGTAATGAATATAGGATTCATACAGTGTTTGATGTTATCTTAACTCGAATTAAGGATTTCCCTTATCTTAGCTACCTTTTCTACACTAAGAACTGACTTGGAGATTCTCTTTCAGCTGTTCTAAACAAGTTCTCATCTGTTTACAGTCATTTTCAATGAATTATTCATGTTTTCATGTAGTTTCCTATATTCTGCCTTCTGGCCCAAGTATAAGCTTTGCCCACCTTATCAAACAACTTCCTACACACTGTTATGAACTGAGGGAGCTAGGGAACATTGTCTCTGAACTGTGTTATAGAGTGTAGTACTACATTTCAGTGTAGTGTAAGGCTTTCCAAAGCTGCCGAACGTGTTTCTTTCTCTATTTCAATGGTATTCTGCCTTGTATAACACACATTTACCACTCTAGTCTCCTTTAAGTAAACAATATAGGATTCATACAGTGTTTGATGTTATCTTAACTCGAATTCAGGATTTTCCTTATCTTAGCTACCTTTTCTACACTAAGAACTGACTTGGAGATTCTCTTTCAGCTGTTCTAAACAAGTTCTCATGTGTTTACAGTCATTTTCACTGAATTATTCATGTTTTCATGTAGTTTCCTATATTCTGCCTTCTGGCCCAAGTATAAGCTTTGCCCACTTTATCAAACAACTTCCTACACACTGTTATGAACTGAGGGAGCTAGGAACATTGTCTCTCAACTGTGTTATAGAGTGTAGTACTACATTTCAGTGAAGTGTAAGGCTTTCCAAAGCTGCCGAACTTGTTTCTTTCTCTATTTCAATAGTATTCTGCCTTGTATAACACACATTTACCACTCTAGTCTCCTTTAAGTAATAAATATAGGATTCATACAGTGTTTGATGTTATCTTAACTCGAATTAAGGATTTTCCTTATCTTAGCTACCTTTTCTACACTAAGAACTGACTTGGAGATTCTCTTTCAGCTGTTCTAAACAAGTTCTCATCTGTTTACAGTCATTTTCACTGAATTATTCATGTTTTCATGTAGTTTCCTATATTCTGCCTTCTGGCCCAAGTATAAGCTTTGCCCACCTTATCAAACACCTTCCTACACTCTTTTATGAACTGAGGCAGCTAGGGAACATTGTCTCTCAACTGTGTTATAGACTGTAGTACTACATTTCAGTGAAGTGTAAGGCTTTCCAAAGCTGCCGAACTTGTTTCTTTCTCTATTTCAATGGTATTCTGCCTTGTATAACACACATTTACCACTCTAGTCTCCATTAAGTAATGAATATAGGATTCATACAGTATTTGATGTTATCTTAACTCGAATTAAGGATTTCCCTTATCTTAGCTACCTTTTCTACACTAAGAACTGACTTGGAGATTCTCTTTCAGCTGTTCTAAACAAGTTCTCATCTATTTACAGTCATTTTCACTGAATTATTCATGTTTTCATGTAGTTTCCTATATTCTGCCTTCTGTCCCAAGTATAAGCTTTGGCCACTTTATCAAACAACTTCCTACACACTGTTATGAACTGAGGGAGCTAGGGAACATTGTCTCTCAACTGTGTTATAGAGTGTAGTACTACATTTCAGTGAAGTGTAAGCCTTTCCAAAGCTGCCGAACGTGTTTCTTTCTCTATTTCAATGGTATTCTGCCTTGTATAACACACATTTACCACTCTAGTTTCCTTTAAGTAAAGAATATAGGATTGATACAGTGTTTCATGTGATCTTAACTCGAATTAAGGATTTCCCGGATTTTAGCTACCTTTTCTACACTAAGAACTGACTTGGAGATTCTCTTTCAGCTGTTCTAAACAAGTTCTCATGTTTTTACAGTCATTTTCAATGAATTATTCATGTTTTCATGTAGTTTCCTATATTCTGCCTTCTGGCCCAAGTATAAGCTTTGCCCACTTTATCAAACAACTTCCTACACACTGTTATGAACTGAGGCAGCTCGGGAACATTGTCTCTCAACTGTGTTATAGAGTGCAGTACTACATTTCAGTGAAGTGTAAGGCTTTCCAAAGCTGCCGAACGTGTTTCTTTCTCTATTTCAATGGTATTCTACCTTGTATAACACACATTTACCACTCTAGTCTCCTTTAAGTAAAGAATATAGGATTCATACAGTGTTTCATGTGATCTTAACTGGAATTAAGGATTTCCCTTATCTTAGCTACCTTTTCTACACGAAGAACTGACTTGGAGATTCTCTTTCAGCTGTTCTAAACAAGTTCTCATCTGTTTACAGTCATTTTCACTGAATTATTCATGTTTTCATGTAGTTTCCTATATTCTGCCTTCTGGCCCAAGTATAAGCTTTGGCCACTTTATCAAACAACTTCCTACACACTGTTATGAACTGAGGGAGCTAGGGAACATTGTCTCTCAACTGTGTTATAGAGTGTAGTACTACATTTCAGTGAAGTGTAAGGCTTTCCAAAGCTGCCGAACTTGTTTCTTTCTCTATTTCAATGGTATTCTGCCTTGTATAACACACATTTACCACTCTAGTCTCCTTTAAGTAATGAATATAGGATTCATACAGTGTTTGATGTTATCTTAACTCGAATTAAGGATTTTCCTTATCTTAGCTACCTTTTCTACACTAAGAACTGACTTGGAGATTCTCTTTCAGCTGTTATAAACAAATTCTCATCTGTTTACAGTCATTTTCACTGAATTATTTATGTTTTCATGTAGTTTCCTATATTCTGCCTTCTGGCCCAAGTATAAGCTTTGCCTACTTTATCAAACACCTTCCTACACTCTTTTGTGAACTGAGGCAGCTAGGGAACATTGTCTCTCAACTGTGTTATAGACTGTAGTACTACATTTCAGTGAAGTGTAAGGCTTTCCAAAGCTGCCGAACGTGTTTCTTTCTCTATTTCAATGGTATTCTGCCTTGTATAACACACATTTACCACTCTAGTTTCCTTTAAGTAAAGAATATAGGATTCATACAGTGTTTCATGTGATCTTAACTCGAATTAAGGATTTCCCGGATCTTAGCTACCTTTTCTACACTAAGAACTGACTTGGAGATTCTCTTTCAGCTGTTCTAAACAAGTTCTCATGTGTTTACAGTCATTTTCAATGAATTATTTATGTTTTCATGTAGTTTCCTATATTCTGCCTTCTGGCCCAAGTATAAGCTTTGCCCACTTTATCAAACAACTTCCTACACACTGTTATGAACTGAGGCAGCTCGGGAACATTGTCTCTCAACTGTGTTATAGAGTGTAGTACTACATTTCAGTGAAGTATAAGGCTTTCCAAAGCTGCCGAACGTGTTTGTTTCTCTATTTCAATGGTATTCTGCCTTGTATAACACACATTTACCACTCTAGTCTCCTTTAAGTAAAGAATATAGGATTCATAGAGTGTTTCATGTGATCTTAACTGGAATTAAGGATTTCCCTTATCTTAGCTACCTTTTCTACACTAAGAACTGACTTGGAGATTCTCTTTCAGCTGTTCTAAACAAGTTCTCATCTGTTTACAGTCATTTTCACTGAATTATTCATGTTTTCATGTAGTTTCCTATATTCTGCCTTCTGGCCCAAGTATAAGCTTTGCCCACCTTATCAAACAACTTCCTACACACTGTTATGAACTGAGGGAGCTAGGGAACATTGTCTCTGAACTGTGTTATAGCGTGTAGTACTACATTTCAGTGTAGTGTAAGGCTTTCCAAAGCTGCCGAACGTGTTTCTTTCTCTATTTCAATGGTATTCTGCCTTGTATAACACACATTTACCACTCTAGTCTCCTTTAAGTAATGAATATAGGATTCATACAGTGTTTGATGTTATCTTAACTCGAATTCAGGATTTTCCTTATCTTAGCTACCTTTTCTACACTAAGAACTGACTTGGAGATTCTCTTTCAGCTGTTCTAAACAAGTTCTCATCCGTTTACAGTCATTTTCACTGAAATATTCATGTTTTCATGTAGTTTCCTATATTCTGCCTTCTGGCCCAAGTATACGCTTTGGCCACTTTATCAAACAAATTCCTACACACTGTTATGAACTGAGGGAGCTAGGGAACATTGTCTCTCAACTGTGTTATAGAGTGTAGTACTACATTTCAGTGAAGTGTAAGGCTTTCCAAAGCTGCCAAACTTGTTTCTTTCTCTATTTCAATGGTATTCTGCCTTGTATAACACACATTTACCACTCTAGTCTCCTTTAAGTAGTGAATATAGGATTCATACAGTGTTTGATGTTATCTTAACTCGAATTAAGGATTTTCCTTATCTTAGCTACCTTTTCTACATTAAGAACTGACTTGGAGATTCTCTTTCAGCTGTTCTAAACAAGTTCTCATCTGTTTACAGTCATTTTCACTGAATTATTCATGTTTTCATGTAGTTTCCTCTATTCTGCCTTCTGGCCCAAGTATAAGCTTTGGCCACTTTATCAAACACCTTCCTACATTCTGTTATGAACTGAGGCAGCTAGGGAACATTGTCTCTCAACTGTGTTATAGAGTGTAGTACTACATTTCAGTGAAGTGTAAGCCTTTCCAAAGCTGCCGAAAGTGTTTCTTTCTCTATTTCAATGGTATTCTGCCTTGTATAACACACATTTACCACTCTAGTTTCCTTTAAGTAAAGAATATAGGATTCATACAATGTTTCATGGGATCTTAACTGGTATTAAGGATTTGCCTTATCTTAGCTACCTTTTCTACACTAAGAACTGACTTGGAGTTTCTCTTTCAGCTGTTCTAAACAAGTTCTCATCTGTTTACAGTCATTTTCACTGAATTTTTCATGTTTTCATGTAGTTTCCTATATTCTGACTTCTGGCCCAAGTATAAGCTTTGACTACTTTATCAAACACCTTCCTACACTATGTTATGAACGGAGGCAGCTAGGGAACATTGTCTCTCAACTGTGTTATAGAGTGTAGTACTACATTTCAGTGAAGTGTAAGACTTTCCAAAGCTGCCGAACGTGTTTCTTTCTCTATTTCAATGGTATTCTGCCTTGTATAACACACATTTACCACTCTAGTTTCCTTTTAGTAAAGAATATAGGATTCATACAGTGTTTCATGTGATCTTAACTCGAATTAAGGATTTCCCGGATCTTAGCTATCTTTTCTACACTAAGAACTGACTTGTAGATTCTCTTTCAGCTGTTCTAAACAAGTTCTCATGTGTTTACAGTCATTTTCAATGAATTATTCATGTTTTCATGTAGTTTCCTATATTCTGCCTTCTGGCCCAAGTATAAGCTTTGCCCACTTTATCAAACAACTTCCTACACACTGTTATGAACTGAGGGAGCTAGGAACATTGTCTCTCAACTGTGTTATAGAGTGTAGTACTACATTTCAGTGAAGTGTAAGGCTTTCCAAAGCTGCCGAACTTGTTTCTTTCTCTATTTCAATGGTATTCTGCCTTGTATAACACACATTTACCACTCTAGTCTCCTTTAAGTAATGAATATAGGATTCATACAGTGTTTGATGTTATCTTAACTCGAATTAAGGATTTTCCTTATCTTAGCTACCTTTTCTACACTAAGAACTGACTTGGAGATTCTCTATCAACTGTTCTAAACAAGTTCTCATCTGTTTACAGTCATTTTCACTGAATTATTCATGTTTTCATGTAGTTTCCTATATTCTGCCTTCTGGCCCAAGTATAAGCTTTGCCTACTTTATCAAACAACTTCCTACACACTGTTATGAACTGAGGGAGCTAGGGAACATTGTCTCTCAACTGTGTTATAGAGTGTAGTACTACATTTCAGTGAAGTGTAAGGCTTTCCAAAGCTGCCGAACTTGTTTCTTTCTCTATTTCAATGGAATTCTGCCTTGTATAACACACATTTACCACTCTAGTCTCCTTTAAGTAATGAATATAGGATTCATACAGTGTTTGATGTTATCTTAACTCAAATTAAGGATTTCCCTTATCTTAGCTACCTTTTCTACACTAAGAACTGACTTGGAGATTCTCTTTCAGCTGTTCTAAACAAGTTCTCATCTGTTTACAGTCATTTTCACTGAATTATTCATATTTTCATGTAGTTTCCTATATTCTGCCTTCTGGCCCAAGTATAAGCTTTGGCCACTTTATCAAACAACTTCCTACACACTGTTATGAACTGAGGGAGCTAGGGAACATTGTCTCTCAACTGTGTTATAGAGTGTAGTACTACATTTCAGTGAAGTGTAAGGCTTTCCAAAGCTGCCGAACTTGTTTCTTGCTCTATTTCAATGGTATTCTGCCTTGTATAACACACATTTACCACTCTAGTCTCCTTTAAGTAAAGAATATAGGATTCATAGAGTGTTTCATGTGATCTTAACTGGAATTAAGGATTTCCCTTATCTTAGCTACCTTTTCTACACGAAGAACTGACTTGGAGATTCTCTTTCAGCTGTTCTAAACAAGTTCTCATGTGTTTACAGTCATTTTCAATGAATTATTTAGGTTTTCATGTAGTTTCCTATATTCTGCCTTCTGGCCCAAGTATAAGCTTTGCCCACTTTATCAAACAACTTCCTACACACTGTTATGAACTGAGGCAGCTCGGGAACATTGTCTCTCAACTGTGTTATAGAGTGTAGTACTACATTTCAGTGAAGTATAAGGCTTTCCAAAGCTGCCGAACGTGTTTGTTTCTCTATTTCAATGGTATTCTGCCTTGTATAACACACATTTACCACTCTAGTCTCCTTTAAGTAAAGAATATAGGATTCATAGAGTGTTTCATGTGATCTTAACTGGAATTAAGGATTTCCCTTATCTTAGCTACCTTTTCTACACTAAGAACTGACTTGGAGATTCTCTTTCAGCTGTTCTAAACAAGTTCTCATCTGTTTACAGTCATTTTCAATGAATTATTCATGTTTTCATGTAGTTTCCTATATTCTGCCTTCTGGCCCAAGTATAAGCTTTGCCCACCTTATCAAACAACTTCCTACACACTGTTATGAACTGAGGGAGCTAGGGAACATTGTCTCTGAACTGTGTTATAGCGTGTAGTACTACATTTCAGTGTAGTGTAAGGCTTTCCAAAGCTGCCGAACGTGTTTCTTTCTCTATTTCAATGGTATTCTGCCTTGTATAACACACATTTACCACTCTAGTCTCCTTTAAGTAATGAATATAGGATTCATACAGTGTTTGATGTTATCTTAACTCGAATTAAGGATTTCCCTTATCTTAGCTACCTTTTCTACACTAAGAACTGACTTGGAGATTCTCTTTCAGCTGTTCTAAACAAGTTCTCATCTGTTTACAGTCATTTTCACTGAATTATTCATGTTTTCATGAAGTTTCCTATATTCTGCCTTCTGGCCCAAGTATAAGCTTAGCCTACTTTATCAAACACCTTCCTACACTCTTTTATGAACTGAGGCAGCTAGGGAACATTGTCTCTCAACTGTGTTATAGACTGTAGTACTACATTTCAGTGAAGTGTAAGGCTTTCCAAAGCTGCCGAACGTGTTTCTTTCTCTATTTCAATGGTATTCTGCCTTGTATAACACACATTTACCACTCTAGTCTCCTTTAAGTAAAGAATATAGGATTCATACAGTGTTTCATGTGATCTTAACTGGAATTAAGGATTTCCCTTATCTTAGCTACCTTTTCTACACGAAGAACTGACTTGGAGATTCTCTTTCAGCTGTTCTAAACAAGTTCTCATGTGTTTACAGTCATTTTCAATTAATTATTTAGGTTTTCATGTAGTTTCCTATATTCTGCCTTCTGGCCCAAGTATAAGCTTTGCCCACTTTATCAAACAACTTCCTACACACTGTTATGAACTGAGGCAGCTCGGGAACATTGTCTCTCAACTGTGTTATAGAGTGTAGTACTACATTTCAGTGAAGTATAAGGCTTTCCAAAGCTGCCGAACGTGTTTGTTTCTCTATTTCAATGGTATTCTGCCTTGTATAACACACATTTTCCACTCTAGTCTTCTTTAAGTAAAGAATATAGGATTCATAGAGTGTTTCATGTGATCTTAACTGGAATTAAGGATTTCCCTTATCTTAGCTACCTTTTCTACACTAAGAACTGACTTGGAGATTCTCTTTCAGCTGTTCTAAACAAGTTCTCATCTGTTTACAGTCATTTTCAATGAATTATTCATGTTTTCATGTAGTTTCCTATATTCTGCCTTCTGGCCCAAGTATAAGCTTTGCCCACCTTATCAAACAACTTCCTACACACTGTTATGAACTGAGGGAGCTAGGGAACATTGTCTCTGAACTGTGTTATAGCGTGTAGTACTACATTTCAGTGTAGTGTAAGGCTTTCCAAAGCTGCCGAACGTGTTTCTTTCTCTATTTCAATGGTATTCTGCCTTGTATAACACACATTTACCACTCTAGTCTCCTTTAAGTAATGAATATAGGATTCATACAGTGTTTGATGTTATCTTAACTCGAATTAAGGATTTCCCTTATCTTAGCTACCTTTTCTACACTAAGAACTGACTTGGAGATTCTCTTTCAGCTGTTCTAAACAAGTTCTCATCTGTTTACAGTCATTTTCACTGAATTATTCATGTTTTCATGTAGTTTCCTATATTCTGCCTTCTGGCCCAAGTATAAGCTTAGCCTACTTTATCAAACACCTTCCTACACTCTTTTATGAACTGAGGCAGCTAGGGAACATTGTCTCTCAACTGTGTTATAGACTGTAGTACTACATTTCAGTGAAGTGTAAGGCTTTCCAAAGCTGCCGAACGTGTTTCTTTCTCTATTTCAATGGTATTCTGCCTTGTATAACACACATTTACCACTCTAGTCTCCTTTAAGTAAAGAATATAGGATTCATACAGTGTTTCATGTGATCTTAACTGGAATTAAGGATTTCCCTTATCTTAGCTACCTTTTCTACACGAAGAACTGACTTGGAGATTCTCTTTCAGCTGTTCTAAACAAGTTCTCATGTGTTTACAGTCATTTTCAATGAATTATTTAGGTTTTCATGTAGTTTCCTATATTCTGCCTTCTGGCCCAAGTATAAGCTTTGCCCACTTTATCAAACAACTTCCTACACACTGTTATGAACTGAGGCAGCTCGGGAACATTGTCTCTCAACTGTGTTATAGAGTGTAGTACTACATTTCAGTGAAGTATAAGGCTTTCCAAAGCTGCCGAAAGTGTTTGTTTCTCTATTTCAATGGTATTCTGCCTTGTATAACACACATTTACCACTCAAGTCTCCTTTAAGTAAAGAATATAGGATTCATAGAGTGTTTCATGTGATCTTAACTGGAATTAAGGATTTCCCTTATCTTAGCTACCTTTTCTACACTAAGAACTGACTTGGAGATTCTCTTTCAGCTGTTCTAAACAAGTTCTCATCTGTTTACAGTCATTTTCAATGAATTATTCATGTTTTCATGTAGTTTCCTATATTCTGCCTTCTGGCCCAAGTATAAGCTTTGCCCACCTTATCAAACAACTTCCTACACACTGTTATGAACTGAGGGAGCTAGGGAACATTGTCTCTGAACTGTGTTATAGAGTGTAGTACTACATTTCAGTGAAGTGTAAGGCTTTCCAAAGCTGCCGAACTTGTTTCTTTCTCTATTTCAATGGTATTCTGCCTTGTATAACACACATTTACCACTCTAGTCTCCTTTAAGTAATGAATATAGGATTCATACAGTGTTTGATGTTATCTTAACTCGAATTAAGGATTTTCCTTATCTTAGCTACCTTTTCTACACTAAGAACTGACTTGGAGATTCTCTTTCAGCTGTTATAAACAAGTTCTCATCTGTTTACAGTCATTTTCACTGAATTATTCATGTTTTCATGTAGTTTCCTATATTCTGCCTTCTGGCCCAAGTATAAGCTTTGCCTACTTTATCAAACACCTTCCTACACTCTGTTATGAACTGAGGGAGCTAGGGAAGATTGTCTCTCAACTGTGTTATAGAGTGTAGTACTACATTTCAGTGAAGTGTAAGGCTTTCCAAAGCTGCCGAACTTGTTTCTTTCTCTATTTCAATGGTATTCTGCCTTGTATAACACACATTTACCACTCTAGTCTCCTTTAAGTAATGAATATAGGATTCATACAGTGTTTGATGTTATCTTAACTCGAATTAAGGATTTTCCTTATCTTAGCTACCTTTTCTACACTAAGAACTGACTTGGAGATTCTCTTTCAGCTGTTCTAAACAAATTCTCATCTGTTTACAGTCATTTTCACTGAATTATTCATGTTTTCATGTAGTTTCCTATATTCTGCCTTCTGGCCCAAGTATAAGCTTTGCCTACTTTATGAAACACCTTCCTACACTCTTTTATGAACTGAGGCAGCTAGGGAACATTGTCTCTCAACTGTGTTATAGACTGTAGTACTACATTTCAGTGAAGTGTAAGGCTTTCCAAAGCTGCCGAACGTGTTTCTTTCTCTATTTCAATGGTATTCTGCCTTGTATAACACACATTTACCACTCTAGTTTCCTTTAAGTAAAGAATATAGGATTCATACAGTGTTTCATGTGATCTTAACTCGAATTAAGGATTTCCCGGATCTTAGCTACCTTTTCTACACTAAGAACTGACTTGGAGATTCTCTTTCAGCTGTTCTAAACAAGTTCTCATGTGTTTAAAGTCATTTTCAATGAATTATTTATGTTTTCATGTAGTTTCCTATATTCTGCCTTCTGGCCCAAGTATAAGCTTTGCCCACTTTATCAAACAACTTCCTACACACTGTTATGAACTGAGGCAGCTCGGGAACATTGTCTCTCAACTGTGTTATAGAGTGTAGTACTACATTTCAGTGAAGTATAAGGCTTTCCAAAGCTGCCGAACGTGTTTGTTTCTCTATTTCAATGGTATTCTGCCTTGTATAACACACATTTACCACTCTAGTCTCCTTTAAGTAAAGAATATAGGATTCATAGAGTGTTTCATGTGATCTTAACTGGAATTAAGGATTTCCCTTATCTTAGCTACCTTTTCTACACTAAGAACTGACTTGGAGATTCTCTTTCAGATGTTCTAAACAAGTTCTCATCTGTTTACAGTCATTTTCAATGAATTATTCATGTTTTCATGTAGTTTCCTATATTCTGCCTTCTGGCCCAAGTATAAGCTTTGCCCACCTTATCAAACAACTTCCTACACACTGTTATGAACTGAGGGAGCTAGGGAACATTGTCTCTGAACTGTGTTATAGCGTGTAGTACTACATTTCAGTGTAGTGTAAGGCTTTCCAAAGCTGCCGAACGTGTTTCTTTCTCTATTTCAATGGTATTCTGCCTTGTATAACACACATTTACCACTCTAGTCTCCTTTAAGTAATGAATATAGGATTCATACAGTGTTTGATGTTATCTTAACTCGAATTCAGGATTTTCCTTATCTTAGCTACCTTTTCTACACTAAGAACTGACTTGGAGATTCTCTTTCAGCTGTTCTAAACAAGTTCTCATCCGTTTACAGTCATTTTCACTGAAATATTCATGTTTTCATGTAGTTTCCTATATTCTGCCTTCTGGCCCAAGTATAAGCTTTGGCCACTTTATCAAACAACTTCCTACACACTGTTATGAACTGAGGGAGCTAGGGAACATTGTCTCTCAACTGTGTTATAGAGTGTAGTACTACATTTCAGTGAAGTGTAAGGCTTTCCCAAGCTGCCAACTTGTTTCTTTCTCTATTTCAATGGTATTCTGCCTTGTATAACACACATTTACCACTCTAGTCTCCTTTAAGTAGTGAATATAGGATTCATACAGTGTTTGATGTTATCTTAACTCGAATTAAGGATTTTCCTTATCTTAGCTACCTTTTCTACATTAAGAACTGACTTGGAGATTCTCTTTCAGCTGTTCTAAACAAGTTCTCATCTGTTTACAGTCATTTTCACTGAATTATTCATGTTTTCATGTAGTTTCCTCTATTCTGCCTTCTGGCCCAAGTATAAGCCTTGGCCACTTTATCAAACACCTTCCTACATTCTGTTATGAACTGAGGCAGCTAGGGAACATTGTCTCTCAACTGTGTTATAGAGTGTAGTACTACATTTCAGTGAAGTGTAAGCCTTTCCAAAGCTGCCGAAAGTGTTTCTTTCTCTATTTCAATGGTATTCTGCCTTGTATAACACACATTTACCACTCTAGTTTCCTTTAAGTAAAGAATATAGGATTCATACAGTGTTTCATGGGATCTTATCTGGTATTAAGGATTTGCCTTATCTTAGCTACCTTTTCTACACTAAGAACTGACTTGGAGTTTCTCTTTCAGCTGTTCTAAACAAGTTCTCATCTGTTTACAGTCATTTTCACTGAATTATTCATGTTTTCATGTAGTTTCCTATATTCTGACTTCTGGCCCAAGTATAAGCTTTGACTACTTTATCAAACACCTTCCTACACTATGTTATGAACGGAGGCAGCTAGGGAACATTGTCTCTCAACTGTGTTATAGAGTGTAGTACTACATTTCAGTGAAGTGTAAGACTTTCCAAAGCTGCCGAACGTGTTTCTTTCTCTATTTCAATGGTATTCTGCCTTGTATAACACATATTTACCACTCTAGTTTCCTTTTAGTAAAGAATATAGGATTCATACAGTGTTTCATGTGATCTTAACTCGAATTAAGGATTTCCCGGATCTTAGCTATCTTTTCTACACTAAGAACTGACTTGTAGATTCTCTTTCAGCTGTTCTAAACAAGTTCTCATGTGTTTACAGTCATTTTCAATGAATTATTCATGTTTTCATGTAGTTTCCTATATTCTGCCTTCTGGCCCAAGTATAAGCTTTGCCCACTTTATCAAACAACTTCCTACACACTGTTATGAACTGAGGGAGCTAGGAACATTGTCTCTCAACTGTGTTATAGAGTGTAGTACTACATTTCAGTGAAGTGTAAGGCTTTCCAAAGCTGCCGAACTTGTTTCTTTCTCTATTTCAATGGTATTCTGCCTTGTATAACACACATTTACCACTCTAGTCTCCTTTAAGTAATGAATATAGGATTCATACAGTGTTTGATGTTATCTTAACTCGAATTAAGGATTTTCCTTATCTTAGCTACCTTTTCTACACTAAGAACTGACTTGGAGATTCTCTATCAACTGTTCTAAACAAGTTCTCATCTGTTTACAGTCATTTTCACTGAATTATTCATGTTTTCATGTAGTTTCCTATATTCTGCCTTCTGGCCCAAGTATAAGCTTTGCCTACTTTATCAAACAACTTCCTACACACTGTTATGAACTGAGGGAGCTAGGGAACATTGTCTCTCAACTGTGTTATAGAGTGTAGTACTACATTTCAGTGAAGTGTAAGGCTTTCCAAAGCTGCCGAACTTGTTTCTTTCTCTATTTCAATGGAATTCTGCCTTGTATAACACACATTTACCACTCTAGTCTCCTTTAAGTAATGAATATAGGATTCATACAGTGTTTCATGTGATCTTAACTCGAATTAAGGATTTCCCGGATCTTAGCTACCTTTTCTACACTAAGAACTGACTTGGAGATTCTCTTTCAGCTGTTCTAAACAAGTTCTCATGTGTTTACAGTCATTTTCAATGAATTATTTATGTTTTCATGTAGTTTCCTATATTCTGCCTTCTGGCCCAAGTATAAGCTTTGCCCACTTTATCAAACAACTTCCTACACACTGTTATGAACTGAGGCAGCTCGGGAACATTGTCTCTCAACTGTGTTATAGAGTGTAGTACTACATTTCAGTGAAGTGTAAGGCTTTCCAAAGCTGCCGAACGTGTTTGTTTCTCTATTTCAATGGTATTCTGCCTTGTATAACACACATTTACCACTCTAGTCTCCTTTAAGTAAAGAATATAGGATTCATAGAGTGTTTCATGTGATCTTAACTGGAATTAAGGATTTCCCTTATCTTAGCTACTTTTTCTACACTAAGAACTGACTTGGAGATTCTCTTTCAGCTGTTCTAAACAAGTTCTCATCTGTTTACAGTCATTTTCAATGAATTATTCATGTTTTCATGTAGTTTCCTATATTCTGCCTTCTGGCCCAAGTATAAGCTCTGCCCACCTTATCAAACAACTTCCTACACACTGTTATGAACTGAGGGAGCTAGGGAACATTGTCTCTGAACTGTGCTATAGAGTGTAGTACTACATTTCAGTGTAGTGTAAGGCTTTCCAAAGCTGCCGAACTTGTTTCTTTCTCTATTTCAATGGTATTCTGCCTTGTATAACACACATTTACCACTCTAGTCTCCTTTAAGTAATGAATATAGGATTCATACAGTGTTTGATGTTATCTTAACTCGAATTCAGGATTTTCCTTATCTTAGCTACCTTTTCTACACTAAGAACTGACTTGGAGATTCTCTTTCAGCTGTTCTAAACAAGTTCTCATCTGTTTACAGTCATTTTCACTGAATTATTCATGTTTTCATGTAGTTTCCTATATTCTGCCTTCTGGCCCAAGTATAAGCTTTGGCCACTTTATCAAACAACTTCCTACACACTGTTATGAACTGAGGGAGCTAGGGAACATTGTCTCTCAACTGTGTTATAGAGTGTAGTACTACATTTCAGTGAAGTGTAAGGCTTTCCAAAGCTGCCAAACTTGTTTCTTTCTCTATTTCAATGGTATTCTGCCTTGTATAACACACATTTACCACTCTAGTCTCCTTTAAGTAGTGAATATAGGATTCATACAGTGTTTGATGTTATCTTAACTCGAATTAAGGATTTTCCTTATCTTAGCTACCTTTTCTTCACTAAGAACTGACTTGGAGATTCTCTTTCAGCTGTTCTAAACAAGTTCTCATCTGTTTACAGTCATTTTCACTGAATTATTCATGTTTTCATGTAGTTTCCTCTATTCTGCCTTCTGGCCCAAGTATAAGCTTTGGCCACTTTATCAAACACCTTCCTACACTCTGTTATGAACTGAGGCAGCTAGGGAACATTGTCTCTCAACTGTGTTATAGAGTGTAGTACTACATTTCAGTGAAGTGTAAGCCTTTCCAAAGCTGCCGAAAGTGTTTCTTTCTCTATTTCAATGGTATTCTGCCTTGTATAACACACATTTACCACTCTAGTTTCCTTTAAGTAAAGAATATAGGATTCATACAATGTTTCATGGGATCTTAACTGGTATTAAGGATTTGCCTTATCTTAGCTACCTTTTCTACACTAAGAACTGACTTGGAGTTTCTCTTTCAGCTGTTCTAAACAAGTTCTCATCTGTTTACAGTCATTTTCACTGAATTATTCATGTTTTCATGTAGTTTCCTATATTCTGCCTTCTGGCCCAAGTATAAGCTTTGCCTACTTTATCAAACACCTTCCTACACTATGTTATGAACGGAGGCAGCTAGGGAACATTGTCTCTCAACTGTGTTATAGAGTGTAGTACTACATTTCAGTGAAGTGTAAGACTTTCCAAAGCTGCCGAACGTGTTTCTTTCTCTATTTCAGTGGTATTCTGCCTTGTATAATACACATTTACCACTCTAGTTTCCTTTTAGTAAAGAATATAGGATTCATACAGTGTTTCATGTGATCTTAACTCGAATTAAGGATTTCCCGGATCTTAGCTACCTTTTCTACACTAAGAACTGACTTGGAGATTCTCTTTCAGCTGTTCTAAACAAGTTCTCATCTGTTTACAGTCATTTTCACTGAATTATTCATGTTTTCATGTAGTTTCCTATATTCTGCCTTCTGGCCCAAGTATAAGCTTTGCCTACTTTATCAAACACCTTCCTACACTCTTTTATGAACTGAGGCAGCTAGGAAACATTGTCTCTCAACTGTGTTATAGACTGTAGTACTACATTTCAGTGAAGTGTAAGGATTTCCAAAGCTGCCAAACGTGTTTGTTTCTCTATTTCAATGGTATTCTGCCTTGTATAACACACATTTACCACTCTAGTCTCCTTTAAGTAAAGAATATAGGATTCATAGAGTGTTTCATGTGATCTTAACTGGAATTAAGGATTTCCCTTATCTTAGCTACCTTTTCTACACTAAGAACTGACTTGGAGATTCTCTTTCAGCTGTTCTAAACAAGTTCTCATCTGTTTACAGTCATTTTCAATGAATTATTCATGTTTTCATGTAGTTTCCTATATTCTGCCTTCTGGCCCAAGTATAAGCTTTGCCCACCTTATCAAACAACTTCCTACACACTGTTATGAACTGAGGGAGCTAGGGAACATTGTCTCTGAACTGTGTTATAGCGTGTAGTACTACATTTCAGTGTAGTGTAAGGCTTTCCAAAGCTGCCGAACGGGTTTCTTTCTCTATTTCAATGGTATTCTGCCTTGTATAACACACATTTACCACTCTAGTCTCCTTTAAGTAATGAATATAGGATTCATACAGTGTTTGATGTTATCTTAACTCGAATTCAGGATTTTCCTTATCTTAGCTACCTTTTCTACACTAAGAACTGACTTGGAGATTCTCTTTCAGCTGTTCTAAACAAGTTCTCATCCGTTTACAGTCATTTTCACTGAAATATTCATGTTTTCATGTAGTTTCCTATATTCTGCCTTCTGGCCCAAGTATAAGCTTTGGCCACTTTATCAAACAACTTCCTACACACTGTTATGAACTGAGGGAGCTAGGGAACATTGTCTCTCAACTGTGTTATAGAGTGTAGTACTACATTTCAGTGAAGTGTAAGGCTTTCCCAAGCTGCCAACTTGTTTCTTTCTCTATTTCAATGGTATTCTGCCTTGTATAACACACATTTACCACTCTAGTCTCCTTTAAGTAGTGAATATAGGATTCATACAGTGTTTGATGTTATCTTAACTCGAATTAAGGATTTTCCTTATCTTAGCTACCTTTTCTACATTAAGAACTGACTTGGAGATTCTCTTTCAGCTGTTCTAAACAAGTTCTCATCTGTTTACAGTCATTTTCACTGAATTATTCATGTTTTCATGTAGTTTCCTCTATTCTGCCTTCTGGCCCAAGTATAAGCTTTGGCCACTTTATCAAACACCTTCCTACATTCTGTTATGAACTGAGGCAGCTAGGGAACATTGTCTCTCAACTGTGTTATAGAGTGTAGTACTACATTTCAGTGAAGTGTAAGCCTTTCCAAAGCTGCCGAAAGTGTTTCTTTCTCTATTTCAATGGTATTCTGCCTTGTATAACACACATTTACCACTCTAGTTTCCTTTAAGTAAAGAATATAGGATTCATACAGTGTTTCATGGGATCTTAACTGGTATTAAGGATTTGCCTTATCTTAGCTACCTTTTCTACACTAAGAACTGACTTGGAGTTTCTCTTTCAGCTGTTCTAAACAAGTTCTCATCTGTTTACAGTCATTTTCACTGAATTATTCATGTTTTCATGTAGTTTCCTATATTCTGACTTCTGGCCCAAGTATAAGCTTTGCCTACTTTATCAAACACCTTCCTACACTATGTTATGAACGGAGGCAGCTAGGGAACATTGTCTCTCAACTGTGTTATAGAGTGTAGTACTACATTTCAGTGAAGTGTAAGACTTTCCAAAGCTGCCGAACGTGTTTCTTTCTCTATTTCAATGGTATTCTGCCTTGTATAACACACATTTACCACTCTAGTTTCCTTTTAGTAAAGAATATAGGATTCATACAGTGTTTCATGTGATCTTAACTCGAATTAAGGATTTCCCGGATCTTAGCTACCTTTTCTACACTAAGAACTGACTTGGAGATTCTCTTTCAGCTGTTCTAAACAAGTTCTCATCTGTTTACAGTCATTTTCACTGAATTATTCATGTTTTCATGTAGTTTCCTTTATTCTGCCTTCTGGCCCAAGTATAAGCTTTGCCCACTTTATCAAACAACTTCCTACACACTGTTATGAACTGAGGGAGCTAGGAACATTGTCTCTCAACTGTGTTATAGAGTGTAGTACTACATTTCAGTGAAGTGTAAGGCTTTCCAAAGCTGCCGAACTTGTTTCTTTCTCTATTTCAATGGTATTCTGCCTTGTATAACACACATTTACCACTCTAGTCTCCTTTAAGTAATGAATATAGGATTCATACAGTGTTTGATGTTATCTTAACTCGAATTAAGGATTTTCCTTATCTTAGCTACCTTTTCTACACTAAGAACTGACTTGGAGATTCTCTATCAACTGTTCTAAACAAGTTCTCATCTGTTTACAGTCATTTTCACTGAATTATTTATGTTTTCATGTAGTTTCCTATATTCTGCCTTCTGGCCCAAGTATAAGCTTTGCCCACTTTATCAAACAACTTCCTACACACTGTTATGAACTGAGGCAGCTCGGGAACATTGTCTCTCAACTGTGTTATAGAGTGTAGTACTACATTTCAGTGAAGTGTAAGGCTTTCCAAAGCTGCCGAACGTGTTTGTTTCTCTATTTCAATGGTATTCTGCCTTGTATAACACACATTTACCACTCTAGTCTCCTTTAAGTAAAGAATATAGGATTCATAGAGTGTTTCATGTGATCTTAACTGGAATTAAGGATTTCCCTTATCTTAGCTACTTTTTCTACACTAAGAACTGACTTGGAGATTCTCTTTCAGCTGTTCTAAACAAGTTCTCATCTGTTTACAGTCATTTTCAATGAATTATTCATGTTTTCATGTAGTTTCCTATATTCTGCCTTCTGGCCCAAGTATAAGCTCTGCCCACCTTATCAAACAACTTCCTACACACTGTTATGAACTGAGGGAGCTAGGGAACATTGTCTCTGAACTGTGCTATAGAGTGTAGTACTACATTTCAGTGTAGTGTAAGGCTTTCCAAAGCTGCCGAACTTGTTTCTTTTCTATTTCAATGGTATTCTGCCTTGTATAACACACATTTACCACTCTAGTCTCCTTTAAGTAATGAATATAGGATTCATACAGTGTTTGATGTTATCTTAACTCGAATTCAGGATTTTCCTTATCTTAGCTACCTTTTCTACACTAAGAACTGACTTGGAGATTCTCTTTCAGCTGTTCTAAACAAGTTCTCATCTGTTTACAGTCATTTTCACTGAATTATTCATGTTTTCATGTAGTTTCCTATATTCTGCCTTCTGGCCCAAGTATAAGCTTTGGCCACTTTATCAAACAACTTCCTACACACTGTTATGAACTGAGGGAGCTAGGGAACATTGTCTCTCAACTGTGTTATAGAGTGTAGTACTACATTTCAGTGAAGTGTAAGGCTTTCCAAAGCTGCCAAACTTGTTTCTTTCTCTATTTCAATGGTATTCTGCCTTGTATAACACACATTTACCACTCTAGTCTCCTTTAAGTAGTGAATATAGGATTCATACAGTGTTTGATGTTATCTTAACTCGAATTAAGGATTTTCCTTATCTTAGCTACCTTTTCTTCACTAAGAACTGACTTGGAGATTCTCTTTCAGCTGTTCTAAACAAGTTCTCATCTGTTTACAGTCATTTTCACTGAATTATTCATGTTTTCATGTAGTTTCCTCTATTCTGCCTTCTGGCCCAAGTATAAGCTTTGGCCACTTTATCAAACACCTTCCTACACTCTGTTATGAACTGAGGCAGCTAGGGAACATTGTCTCTCAACTGTGTTATAGAGTGTAGTACTACATTTCAGTGAAGTGTAAGCCTTTCCAAAGCTGCCGAAAGTGTTTCTTTCTCTATTTCAATGGTATTCTGCCTTGTATAACACACATTTACCACTCTAGTTTCCTTTAAGTAAAGAATATAGGATTCATACAATGTTTCATGGGATCTTAACTGGTATTAAGGATTTGCCTTATCTTAGCTACCTTTTCTACACTAAGAACTGACTTGGAGTTTCTCTTTCAGCTGTTCTAAACAAGTTCTCATCTGTTTACAGTCATTTTCACTGAATTATTCATGTTTTCATGTAGTTTCCTATATTCTGCCTTCTGGCCCAAGTATAAGCTTTGCCTACTTTATCAAACACCTTCCTACACTATGTTATGAACGGAGGCAGCTAGGGAACATTGTCTCTCAACTGTGTTATAGAGTGTAGTACTACATTTCAGTGAAGTGTAAGGCTTTCCAAAGCTGCCGAACTTGTTTCTTTCTCTATTTCAATGGTATTCTGCCTTGTATAACATACATTTACCACTCTAGTCTCCTTTAAGTAATGAATATAGGATTCATACAGTGTTTGATGTTATCTTAACTCGAATTAAGGATTTTCCTTATCTTAGCTACCTTTTCTACACTAAGAACTGACTTGGAGATTCTCTTTCAGCTGTTCTAAACAAGTTCTCATCTGTTTACAGTCATTTTCACTGAATTATTCATGTTTTCATGTAGTTTGCTATATTCTGCCTTCTGGCCCAAGTATAAGCTTTGCCTACTTTATCAAACACCTTCCTACACTCTTTTATGAACTGAGGCAGCTAGGGAACATTGTCTCTCAACTGTGTTATAGACTGTAGTACTACATTTCAGTGAAGTGTAAGGCTTTCCAAAGCTGCCGAACGTGTTTCTTTCTCTATTTCAATGGTATTCTGCCTTGTATAACACACATTTACCACTCTAGTCTCCTTTAAGTAATGAATATAGGATTCATACAGTGTTTGATGTTATCTTAACTCGAATTAAGGATTTTCCTTATCTTAGCTACCTTTCTACACTAAGAACTGACTTGGAGATTCTCTTTCAGCTGTTCTAAACAAGTTCTCATGTGTTTACAGTCATTTTCAATGAATTATTTGTTTTCATGTAGTTTCCTATATTCTGCCTTCTGGCCCAAGTATAAGCTTTGCCCACTTTATCAAACAACTTCCTACACACTGTTATGAACTGAGGCAGCTCGGGAACATTGTCTCTCAACTGTGTTATAGAGTGTAGTACTACATTTCAGTGAAGTGTAAGGCTTTCCAAAGCTGCCGAACGTGTTTGTTTCTCTATTTCAATGGTATTCTGCCTTGTATAACACACATTTACCACTCTAGTCTCCTTTAAGTAAAGAATATAGGATTCATAGAGTGTTTCATGTGATCTTAACTGGAATTAAGGATTTCCCTTATCTTAGCTACCTTTTCTACACTAAGAACTGACTTGGAGATTCTCTTTCAGCTGTTCTAAACAAGTTCTCATCTGTTTACAGTCATTTTCAATGAATTATTCATGTTTTCATGTAGTTTCCTATATTCTGCCTTCTGGAACAAGTATAAGCTTTGCCCACCTTATCAAACAACTTCCTACACACTGTTATGAACTGAGGGAGCTAGGGAACATTGTCTCTCAACTGTGTTATAGACTGTAGTACTACATTTCAGTGAAGTGTAAGGCTTTCCAAAGCTGCCGAACGTGTTTCTTTCTCTATTTCAATGGTATTCTGCCTTGTATAACACACATTTACCACTCTAGTTTCCTTTAAGTAAAGAATATAGGATTCATACAGTGTTTCATGTGATCTTAACTCAAATTAAGGATTTCCCGGATCTTAGCTACCTTTTCTACACTAAGAACTGACTTGGAGATTCTCTTTCAGCTGTTCTAAACAAGTTCTCATGTGTTTACAGTCATTTTCAATGAATTATTTATGTTTTCATGTAGTTTCCTATATTCTGCCTTCTGGCCCAAGTATAAGCTTTGCCCACTTTATCAAACAACTTCCTACACACTGTTATGAACTGAGGCAGCTCGGGAACATTGTCTCTCAACTGTGTTATAGAGTGTAGTACTACATTTCAGTGAAGTGTAAGGCTTTCCAAAGCTGCCAAACGTGTTTGTTTCTCTATTTCAATGGTATTCTGCCTTGTATAACACACATTTACCACTCTAGTCTCCTTTAAGTAAAGAATATAGGATTCATAGAGTGTTTCATGTGATCTTAACTGGAATTAAGGATTTCCCTTATCTTAGCTACCTTTTCTACACTAAGAACTGACTTGGAGATTCTCTTTCAGCTGTTCTAAACAAGTTCTCATCTGTTTACAGTCATTTTCAATGAATTATTCATGTTTTCATGTAGTTTCCTATATTCTGCCTTCTGGCCCAAGTATAAGCTTTGCCCACCTTATCAAACAACTTCCTACACACTGTTATGAACTGAGGGAGCTAGGGAACATTGTCTCTGAACTGTGTTATAGAGTGTAGTACTACATTTCAGTGTAGTGTAAGGCTTTCCAAAGCTGCCGAACGTGTTTCTTTCTCTATTTCAATGGTATTCTGCCTTGTATAACACACATTTACCACTCTAGTCTCCTTTAAGTAATGAATATAGGATTCATACAGTGTTTGATGTTATCTTAACTCGAATTCAGGATTTTCCTTATCTTAGCTACCTTTTCTACACTAAGAACTGACTTGGAGATTCTCTTTCAGCTGTTCTAAACAAGTTCTCATCTGTTTACAGTCATTTTCACTGAATTATTCATGTTTTTATGTAGTTTCCTATATTCTGCCTTCTGGCCCAAGTATAAGCTTTGGCCACTTTATCAAACAACTTCCTACACACTGTTATGAACTGAGGGAGCTAGGGAACATTGTCTCTCAACTGTGTTATAGAGTGTAGTACTACATTTCAGTGAAGTGTAAGGCTTTCCAAAGCTGCCAAACTTGTTTCTTTCTCTATTTCAATGGTATTCTGCCTTGTATAACACACATTTACCACTCTAGTCTCCTTTAAGTAGTGAATGTAGGATTCATACAGTGTTTGATGTTATCTTAACTCGAATTAAGGATTTTCCTTATCTTAGCTAACTTTTCTACACTAAGAACTGACTTGGAGATTCTCTTTCAGCTGTTCTAAACAAGTTCTCATCTGTTTACAGTCATTTTCACTGAATTATTCATGTTTTCATGTAGTTTCCTCTATTCTGCTTTCTGGCCCAAGTATAAGCTTTGGCCACTTTATCAAACACCTTCCTACACTCTGTTATGAACTGAGGCAGCTAGGGAACATTGTCTCTCAACTGTGTTATAGAGTGTAGTACTACATTTCAGTGAAGTGTAAGCCTTTCCAAAGCTGCCGAACGTGTTTGTTTCTCTATTTCAATGGTATTCTGCCTTGTATAACACACATTTACCACTCTAGTCTCCTTTAAGTAAAGAATATAGGATTCATAGAGTGTTTCATGTGATCTTAACTGGAATTAAGGATTTCCCTTATCTTAGCTACCTTTTCTACACTAAGAACTGACTTGGAGATTCTCTTTCAGCTGTTCTAAACAAGTTCTCATCTGTTTACAGTCATTTTCAATGAATTATTCATGTTTTCATGTAGTTTCCTATATTCTGCCTTCTGGAACAAGTATAAGCTTTGCCCACCTTATCAAACAACTTCCTACACACTGTTATGAACTGAGGGAGCTAGGGAACATTGTCTCTCAACTGTGTTATAGACTGTAGTACTACATTTCAGTGAAGTGTAAGGCTTTCCAAAGCTGCCGAACGTGTTTCTTTCTCTATTTCAATGGTATTCTGCCTTGTATAACACACATTTACCACTCTAGTTTCCTTTAAGTAAAGAATATAGGATTCATACAGTGTTTCATGTGATCTTAACTCAAATTAAGGATTTCCCGGATCTTAGCTACCTTTTCTACACTAAGAACTGACTTGGAGATTCTCTTTCAGCTGTTCTAAACAAGTTCTCATGTGTTTACAGTCATTTTCAATGAATTATTTATGTTTTCATGTAGTTTCCTATATTCTGCCTTCTGGCCCAAGTATAAGCTTTGCCCACTTTATCAAACAACTTCCTACACACTGTTATGAACTGAGGCAGCTCGGGAACATTGTCTCTCAACTGTGTTATAGAGTGTAGTACTACATTTCAGTGAAGTGTAAGGCTTTCCAAAGCTGCCGAACGTGTTTGTTTCTCTATTTCAATGGTATTCTGCCTTGTATAACACACATTTACCACTCTAGTCTCCTTTAAGTAAAGAATATAGGATTCATAGAGTGTTTCATGTGATCTTAACTGGAATTAAGGATTTCCCTTATCTTAGCTACCTTTTCTACACTAAGAACCGACTTGGAGATTCTCTTTCAGCTGTTCTAAACAAGTTCTCATCTGTTTACAGTCATTTTCAATGAATTATTCATGTTTTCATGTAGTTTCCTATATTCTGCCTTCTGGCCCAAGTATAAGCTTTGCCCACCTTATCAAACAACTTCCTACACACTGTTATGAACTGAGGGAGCTAGGGAACATTGTCTCTGAACTGTGTTATAGAGTGTAGTACTACATTTCAGTGTAGTGTAAGGCTTTCCAAAGCTGCCGAACGTGTTTCTTTCTCTATTTCAATGGTATTCTGCCTTGTATAACACACATTTACCACTCCAGTCTCCTTTAAGTAATGAATATAGGATTCATACAGTGTTTGATGTTATCTTAACTCGAATTCAGGATTTTCCTTATCTTAGCTACCTTTTCTACACTAAGAACTGACTTGGAGATTCTCTTTCAGCTGTTCTAAACAAGTTCTCATCTGTTTACAGTCATTTTCACTGAATTATTCATGTTTTTATGTAGTTTCCTATATTCTGCCTTCTGGCCCAAGTATAAGCTTTGGCCACTTTATCAAACAACTTCCTACACACTGTTATGAACTGAGGGAGCTAGGGAACATTGTCTCTCAACTGTGTTATAGAGTGTAGTACTACATTTCAGTGAAGTGTAAGGCTTTCCAAAGCTGCCAAACTTGTTTCTTTCTCTATTTCAATGGTATTCTGCCTTGTATAACACACATTTACCACTCTAGTTTCCTTTTAGTAAAGAATATAGGATTCATACAGTGTTTCATGTGATCTTAACTCGAATTAAGGATTTCCCGGATCTTAGCTATCTTTTCTACAATAAGAACTGACTTGTAGATTCTCTTTCAGCTGTTCTAAACAAGTTCTCATGTGTTTACAGTCATTTTCAATGAATTATTCATGTTTTCATGTAGTTTCCTATATTCTGCCTTCTGGCCCAAGCATAAGCTTTGCCCACTTTATCAAACAACTTCCTACACACTGTTATGAACTGAGGGAGCTAGGAACATTGTCTCTCAACTGTGTTATAGAGTGTAGTACTACATTTCAGTGAAGTGTAAGGCTTTCCAAAGCTGCCGAACTTGTTTCTTTCTCTATTTCAATGGTATTCTGCCTTGTATAACATACATTTACCACTCTAGTCTCCTTTAAGTAATGAATATAGGATTCATACAGTGTTTGATGTTATCTTAACTCGAATTAAGGATTTTCCTTATCTTAGCTACCTTTTCTACACTAAGAACTGACTTGGAGATTCTCTTTCAGCTGTTCTTAACAAGTTCTCATCTGTTTACAGTCATTTTCACTGAATTATTCATGTTTTCATGTAGTTTGCTATATTCTGCCTTCTGGCCCAAGTATAAGCTTTGCCTACTTTATCAAACACCTTCCTACACTCTTTTATGAACTGAGGCAGCTAGGGAACATTGTCTCTCAACTGTGTTATAGACTGTAGTACAACATTTCAGTGAAGTGTAAGGCTTTCCAAAGCTGCCGAACGTGTTTCTTTCTCTATTTCAATGGTATTCTGCCTTGTATAACACACATTTACCACTCTAGTCTCCTTTAAGTAATGAATATAGGATTCATACAGTGTTTGATGTTATCTTAACTCGAATTAAGGATTTTCCCTATCTTAGCTACCTTTTCTACACTAAGAACTGACTTGGAGATTCTCTTTCAGCTGTTCTAAACAAGTTCTCATGTGTTTACAGTCATTTTCAATGAATTATTTATGTTTTCATGTAGTTTCCTATATTCTGCCTTCTGGCCCAAGTATAAGCTTTGCCCACTTTATCAAACAACTTCCTACACACTGTTATGAACTGAGGCAGCTCGGGAACATTGTCTCTCAACTGTGTTATAGAGTGTAGTACTACATTTCAGTGAAGTGTAAGGCTTTCCAAAGCTGCCGAACGTGTTTGTTTCTCTATTTCAATGGTATTCTGCCTTGTATAACACACATTTACCACTCTAGTCTCCTTTAAGTAAAGAATATAGGATTCATAGAGTGTTTCATGTGATCTTAACTGGAATTAAGGATTTCCCTTATCTTAGCTACCTTTTCTACACTAAGAACTGACTTGGAGATTCTCTTTCAGCTGTTCTAAACAAGTTCTCATCTGTTTACAGTCATTTTCAATGAATTATTCATGTTTTCATGTAGTTTCCTATATTCTGCCTTCTGGAACAAGTATAATCTTTGCCCACCTTATCAAACAACTTCCTACACACTGTTATGAACTGAGGGAGCTAGGGAACATTGTCTCTCAACTGTGTTATAGACTGTAGTACTACATTTCAGTGAAGTGTAAGGCTTTCCAAAGCTGCCGAACGTGTTTCTTTCTCTATTTCAATGGTATTCTGCCTTGTATAACACACATTTACCACTCTAGTTTCCTTTAAGTAAAGAATATAGGATTCATACAGTGTTTCATGTGATCTTAACTCAAATTAAGGATTTCCCGGATCTTAGCTACCTTTTCTACACTAAGAACTGACTTGGAGATTCTCTTTCAGCTGTTCTAAACAAGTTCTCATGTGTTTACAGTCATTTTCAATGAATTATTTATGTTTTCATGTAGTTTCCTATATTCTGCCTTCTGGCCCAAGTATAAGCTTTGCCCACTTTATCAAACAACTTCCTACACACTGTTATGAACTGAGGCAGCTCGGGAACATTGTCTCTCAACTGTGTTATAGAGTGTAGTACTACATTTCAGTGAAGTGTAAGGCTTTCCAAAGCTGCCGAACGTGTTTGTTTCTCTATTTCAATGGTATTCTGCCTTGTATAACACACATTTACCACTCTAGTCTCCTTTAAGTAAAGAATATAGGATTCATAGAGTGTTTCATGTGATCTTAACTGGAATTAAGGATTTCCCTTATCTTAGCTACCTTTTCTACACTAAGAACCGACTTGGAGATTCTCTTTCAGCTGTTCTAAACAAGTTCTCATCTGTTTACAGTCATTTTCAATGAATTATTCATGTTTTCATGTAGTTTCCTATATTCTGCCTTCTGGCCCAAGTATAAGCTTTGCCCACCTTATCAAACAACTTCCTACACACTGTTATGAACTGAGGGAGCTAGGGAACATTGTCTCTGAACTGTGTTATAGAGTGTAGTACTACATTTCAGTGTAGTGTAAGGCTTTCCAAAGCTGCCGAACGTGTTTCTTTCTCTATTTCAATGGTATTCTGCCTTGTATAACACACATTTACCACTCTAGTCTCCTTTAAGTAATGAATATAGGATTCATACAGTGTTTGATGTTATCTTAACTCGAATTCAGGATTTTCCTTATCTTAGCTACCTTTTCTACACTAAGAACTGACTTGGAGATTCTCTTTCAGCTGTTCTAAACAAGTTCTCATCTGTTTACAGTCATTTTCACTGAATTATTCATGTTTTTATGTAGTTTCCTATATTCTGCCTTCTGGCCCAAGTATAAGCTTTGGCCACTTTATCAAACAACTTCCTACACACTGTTATGAACTGAGGGAGCTAGGGAACATTGTCTCTCAACTGTGTTATAGAGTGTAGTACTACATTTCAGTGAAGTGTAAGGCTTTCCAAAGCTGCCAAACTTGTTTCTTTCTCTATTTCAATGGTATTCTGCCTTGTATAACACACATTTACCACTCTAGTCTCCTTTAAGTAGTGAATGTAGGATTCATACAGTGTTTGATGTTATCTTAACTCGAATTAAGGATTTTCCTTATCTTAGCTAACTTTTCTACACTAAGAACTGACTTGGAGATTCTCTTTCAGCTGTTCTAAACAAGTTCTCATCTGTTTACAGTCATTTTCACTGAATTATTCATGTTTTCATGTAGTTTCCTCTATTCTGCTTTCTGGCCCAAGTATAAGCTTTGGCCACTTTATCAAACACCTTCCTACACTCTGTTATGAACTGAGGCAGCTAGGGAACATTGTCTCTCAACTGTGTTATAGAGTGTAGTACTACATTTCAGTGAAGTGTAAGCCTTTCCAAAGCTGCCGAACGTGTTTCTTTCTCTATTTCAATGGTATTCTGCCTTGTATAACACACATTTACCACTCTAGTTTCCTTTTAGTAAAGAATATAGGATTCATACAGTGTTTCATGTGATCTTAACTCGAATTAAGGATTTCCCGGATCTTAGCTATCTTTTCTACAATAAGAACTGACTTGTAGATTCTCTTTCAGCTGTTCTAAACAAGTTCTCATGTGTTTACAGTCATTTTCAATGAATTATTCATGTTTTCATGTAGTTTCCTATATTCTGCCTCCTGGCCCAAGCATAAGCTTTGCCCACTTTATCAAACAACTTCCTACACACTGTTATGAACTGAGGGAGCTAGGAACATTGTCTCTCAACTGTGTTATAGAGTGTAGTACTACATTTCAGTGAAGTGTAAGGCTTTCCAAAGCTGCCGAACTTGTTTCTTTCTCTATTTCAATGGTATTCTGCCTTGTATAACATACATTTACCACTCTAGTCTCCTTTAAGTAATGAATATAGGATTCATACAGTGTTTGATGTTATCTTAACTCGAATTAAGGATTTTCCTTATCTTAGCTACCTTTTCTACACTAAGAACTGACTTGGAGATTCTCTTTCAGCTGTTCTAAACAAGTTCTCATCTGTTTACAGTCATTTTCACTGAATTATTCATGTTTTCATGTAGTTTGCTATATTCTGCCTTCTGGCCCAAGTATAAGCTTTGCCTACTTTATCAAACACCTTCCTACACTCTTTTATGAACTGAGGCAGCTAGGGAACATTGTCTCTCAACTGTGTTATAGACTGTAGTACTACATTTCAGTGAAGTGTAAGGCTTTCCAAAGCTGCCGAACGTGTTTCTTTCTCTATTTCAATGGTATTCTGCCTTGTATAACACACATTTACCACTCTAGTCTCCTTTAAGTAATGAATATAGGATTCATACAGTGTTTGATGTTATCTTAACTCGAATTAAGGATTTTCCCTATCTTAGCTACCTTTTCTACACTAAGAACTGACTTGGAGATTCTCTTTCAGCTGTTCTAAACAAGTTCTCATGTGTTTACAGTCATTTTCAATGAATTATTTATGTTTTCATGTATTTTCCTATATTCTGCCTTCTGGCCCAAGTATAAGCTTTGCCCACTTTATCAAACAACTTCCTACACACTGTTATGAACTGAGGCAGCTCGGGAACATTGTCTCTCAACTGTGTTATAGAGTGTAGTACTACATTTCAGTGAAGTGTAAGGCTTTCCAAAGCTGCCGAACGTGTTTGTTTCTCTATTTCAATGGTATTCTGCCTTGTATAACACACATTTACCACTCTAGTCTCCTTTAAGTAAAGAATATAGGATTCATAGAGTGTTTCATGTGATCTTAACTGGAATTAAGGATTTCCCTTATCTTAGCTACCTTTTCTACACTAAGAACTGACTTGGAGATTCTCTTTCAGCTGTTCTAAACAAGTTCTCATCTGTTTACAGTCATTTTCAATGAATTATTCATGTTTTCATGTAGTTTCCTATATTCTGCCTTCTGGAACAAGTATAAGCTTTGCCCACCTTATCAAACAACTTCCTACACACTGTTATGAACTGAGGGAGCTAGGGAACATTGTCTCTCAACTGTGTTATAGACTGTAGTACTACATTTCAGTGAAGTGTAAGGCTTTCCAAAGCTGCCGAACGTGTTTCTTTCTCTATTTCAATGGTATTCTGCCTTGTATAACACACATTTACCACTCTAGTTTCCTTTAAGTAAAGAATATAGGATTCATACAGTGTTTCATGTGATCTTAACTCAAATTAAGGATTTCCCGGATCTTAGCTACCTTTTCTACACTAAGAACTGACTTGGAGATTCTCTTTCAGCTGTTCTAAACAAGTTCTCATGTGTTTACAGTCATTTTCAATGAATTATTTATGTTTTCATGTAGTTTCCTATATTCTGCCTTCTGGCCCAAGTATAAGCTTTGCCCACTTTATCAAACAACTTCCTACACACTGTTATGAACTGAGGCAGCTCGGGAACATTGTCTCTCAACTGTGTTATAGAGTGTAGTACTACATTTCAGTGAAGTGTAAGGCTTTCCAAAGCTGCCAAACTTGTTTCTTTCTCTATTTCAATGGTATTCTGCCTTGTATAACACACATTTACCACTCTAGTCTCCTTTAAGTAGTGAATGTAGGATTCATACAGTGTTTGATGTTATCTTAACTCGAATTAAGGATTTTCCTTATCTTAGCTAACTTTTCTACACTAAGAACTGACTTGGAGATTCTCTTTCAGCTGTTCTAAACAAGTTCTCATCTGTTTACAGTCATTTTCACTGAATTATTCATGTTTTCATGTAGTTTCCTCTATTCTGCTTTCTGGCCCAAGTATAAGCTTTGGCCACTTTATCAAACACCTTCCTACACTCTGTTATGAACTGAGGCAGCTAGGGAACATTGTCTCTCAACTGTGTTATAGAGTGTAGTACTACATTTCAGTGAAGTGTAAGCCTTTCCAAAGCTGCCGAACGTGTTTCTTTCTCTATTTCAATGGTATTCTGCCTTGTATAACACACATTTACCACTCTAGTTTCCTTTTAGTAAAGAATATAGGATTCATACAGTGTTTCATGTGATCTTAACTCGAATTAAGGATTTCCTGGATCTTAGCTATCTTTTCTACAATAAGAACTGACTTGTAGATTCTCTTTCAGCTGTTCTAAACAAGTTCTCATGTGTTTACAGTCATTTTCAATGAATTATTCATGTTTTCATGTAGTTTCCTATATTCTGCCTTCTGGCCCAAGCATAAGCTTTGCCCACTTTATCAAACAACTTCCTACACACTGTTATGAACTGAGGGAGCTAGGAACATTGTCTCTCAACTGTGTTATAGAGTGTAGTACTACATTTCAGTGAAGTGTAAGGCTTTCCAAAGCTGCCGAACTTGTTTCTTTCTCTATTTCAATGGTATTCTGCCTTGTATAACATACATTTACCACTCTAGTCTCCTTTAAGTAATGAATATAGGATTCATACAGTGTTTGATGTTATCTTAACTCGAATTAAGGATTTTCCTTATCTTAGCTACCTTTTCTACACTAAGAACTGACTTGGAGATTCTCTTTCAGCTGTTCTAAACAAGTTCTCATCTGTTTACAGTCATTTTCACTGAATTATTCATGTTTTCATGTAGTTTGCTATATTCTGCCTTCTGGCCCAAGTATAAGCTTTGCCTACTTTATCAAACACCTTCCTACACTCTTTTATGAACTGAGGCAGCTAGGGAACATTGTCTCTCAACTGTGTTATAGACTGTAGTACTACATTTCAGTGAAGTGTAAGGCTTTCCAAAGCTGCCGAACGTGTTTCTTTCTCTATTTCAATGGTATTCTGCCTTGTATAACACACATTTACCACTCTAGTCTCCTTTAAGTAAAGAATATAGGATTCATACAGTGTTTCATGTGATCTTAACTCGAATTAAGGATTTCCCGGATCTTAGCTACCTTTTCTACACTAAGAACTGACTTGGAGATTCTCTTTCAGCTGTTCTAAACAAGTTCTCATGTGTTTACAGTCATTTTCAATGAATTATTTATGTTTTCATGTAGTTTCCTATATTCTCCCTTCTGGCCCAAGTATAAGCTTTGCCCACTTTATCAAACAACTTCCTACACACTGTTATGAACTGAGGCAGCTCGGGAACATTGTCTCTCAACTGTGTTATAGAGTGTAGTACTACATTTCAGTGAAGTGTAAGGCTTTCCAAAGCTGCCGAACGTGTTTGTTTCTCTATTTCAATGGTATTCTGCCTTGTATAACACACATTTACCACTCTAGTCTCCTTTAAGTAAAGAATATAGGATTCATAGAGTGTTTCATGTGATCTTAACTGGAATTAAGGATTTCCCTTATCTTAGCTACCTTTTCTACACTAAGAACTGACTTGGAGATTCTCTTTCAGCTGTTCTAAACAAGTTCTCATCTGTTTACAGTCATTTTCAATGAATTATTCATGTTTTCATGTACTTTCCTATATTCTGCCTTCTGGCCCAAGTATAAGCTTTGCCCACCTTATCAAACAACTTCCTACACACTGTTATGAACTGAGGGAGCTAGGGAACATTGTCTCTCAACTGTGTTATAGACTGTAGTACTACATTTCAGTGAAGTGTAAGGCTTTCCAAAGCTGCCGAACGTGTTTCTTTCTCTATTTCAATGGTATTCTGCCTTGTATAACACACATTTACCACTCTAGTCTCCTTTAAGTAAAGAATATAGGATTCATACAGTGTTTCATGTGATCTTAACACAAATTAAGGATTTCCCGGATGTTAGCTACCTTTTCTACACTAAGAACTGACTTGGAGATTCTCTTTCAGCTGTTGTAAACAAGTTCTCATGTGTTTACAGTCATTTTCAATGAATTATTTATGTTTTCATGTAGTTTCCTATATTCTGCCTTCTGGCCCAAGTATAAGCTTTGCCCACTTTATCAAACAACTTCCTACACACTGTTATGAACTGAGGCAGCTCGGGAACATTGTCTCTCAACTGTGTTATAGAGTGTAGTACTACATTTCAGTGAAGTGTAAGGCTTTCCAAAGCTGCCGAACGTGTTTGTTTCTCTATTTCAATGGTATTCTGCCTTGTATAACACACATTTACCACTCTAGTCTCCTTTAAGTAAAGAATATAGGATTCATAGAGTGTTTCATGTGATCTTAACTGGAATTAAGGATTTCCCTTATCTTAGCTACCTTTTCTACACTAAGAACCGACTTGGAGATTCTCTTTCAGCTGTTCTAAACAAGTTCTCATCTGTTTACAGTCATTTTCAATGAATTATTCATGTTTTCATGTAGTTTCCTATATTCTGCCTTCTGGCCCAAGTATAAGCTTTGGCCACTTTATCAAACAACTTCCTACACACTGTTATGAACTGAGGGAGCTAGGGAACATTGTCTCTCAACTGTGTTATAGAGTGTAGTACTACATTTCAGTGAAGTGTAAGGCTTTCCAAAGCTGCCAAACTTGTTTCTTTCTCTATTTCAATGGTATTCTGCCTTGTATAACACACATTTACCACTCTAGTCTCCTTTATGTAGTGAATATAGGATTCATACAGTGTTTGATGTTATCTTAACTCGAATTAAGGATTTTCCTTATCTTAGCTACCTTTTCTACACTAAGAACTGACTTGGAGATTCTCTTTCAGCTGTTCTAAACAAGTTCTCATCTGTTTACAGTCATTTTCACTGAATTATTCATGTTTTCATGTAGTTTCCTCTATTCTGCCTTCTGGCCCAAGTATAAGCTTTGGCCACTTTATCAAACACCTTCCTACACTCTGTTATGAACTGAGGCAGCTAGGGAACATTGTCTCTCAACTGTGTTATAGAGTGTAGTACTACATTTCAGTGAAGTGTAAGCCTTTCCAAAGCTGCCGAAAGTGTTTCTTTCTCTATTTCAATGGTATTCTGCCTTGTATAACACACATTTACCACTCTAGTTTCCTTAAAGTAAAGAATATAGGATTCATACAATGTTTCATGGGATCTTAACTGGTATTAAGGATTTGCCTTATCTTAGCTACCTTTTCTACACTAAGAACTGACTTGGAGTTTCTCTTTCAGCTGTTCTAAACAAGTTCTCATCTGTTTACAGTCATTTTCACTGAATTATTCATGTTTTCATGTAGTTTACTATATTCTGCCTTCTGGCCCAAGTATAAGCTTTGCCTACTTTATCAAACACCTTCCTACACTATGTTATGAACGGAGGCAGCTAGGGAACATTGTCTCTCAACTGTGTTATAGAGTGTAGTACTACATTTCAGTGAAGTGTAAGACTTTCCAAAGCTGCCGAACGTGTTTCTTTCTCTATTTCAATGGTATTCTGCCTTGTATAACACACATTTACCACTCTAGTTTCCTTTTAGTAAAGAATATAGGATTCATACAGTGTTTCATGTGATCTTAACTCGAATTAAGGATTTCCCGGATCTTAGCTACCTTTTCTACACTAAGAACTGACTTGGAGATTCTCTTTCAGCTGTTCTAAACAAGTTCTCATCTGTTTACAGTCATTTTCACTGAATTATTCATGTTTTCATGTAGTTTCCTATATTCTGCCTTCTGGCCCAAGTATAAGCTTTGCCTACTTTATCAAACACCTTCCTACACTCTTTTATGAACTGAGGCAGCTAGGGAACATTGTCTCTCAACTGTGTTATAGACTGTAGTACTACATTTCAGTGAAGTGTAAGGCTTTCCAAAGCTGCGGAACGTGTTTGTTTCTCTATTTCAATGGTATTCTGCCTTGTATAACACACATTTACCACTCTAGTCTCCTTTAAGTAAAGAATATAGGATTCATAGAGTGTTTCATGTGATCTTAACTGGAATTAAGGATTTCCCTTATCTTAGCTACCTTTTCTACACTAAGAACTGACTTGGAGATTCTCTTTCAGCTGTTCTAAACAAGTTCTCATCTGTTTACAGTCATTTTCAATGAATTATTCATGTTTTCATGTAGTTTCCTATATTCTGCCTTCTGGCCCAAGTATAAGCTTTGCCCACCTTATCAAACAACTTCCTACACACTGTTATGAACTGAGGGAGCTAGGGAACATTGTCTCTGAACTGTGTTATAGAGTGTAGTACTACATTTCAGTGTAGTGTAAGGCTTTCCAAAGCTGCCGAACGTGTTTCTTTCTCTATTTCAATGGTATTCTGCCTTGTATAACACACATTTACCACTCTAGTCTCCTTTAAGTAATGAATATAGGATTCATACAGTGTTTGATGTTATCTTAACTCGAATTCAGGATTTTCCTTATCTTAGCTACCTTTTCTACACTAAGAACTGACTTGGAGATTCTCTTTCAGCTGTTCTAAACAAGTTCTCATCTGTTTACAGTCATTTTCACTGAATTATTCATGTTTTCATGTAGTTTCCTCTATTCTGCTTTCTGGCCCAAGTATAAGCTTTGGCCACTTTATCAAACACCTTCCTACACTCTGTTATGAACTGAGGCAGCTAGGGAACATTGTCTCTCAACTGTGTTATAGAGTGTAGTACTACATTTCAGTGAAGTGTAAGCCTTTCCAAAGCTGCCGAACGTGTTTCTTTCTCTATTTCAATGGTATTCTGCCTTGTATAACACACATTTACCACTCTAGTTTCCTTTTAGTAAAGAATATAGGATTCATACAGTGTTTCATGTGATCTTAACTCGAATTAAGGATTTCCCGGATCTTAGCTATCTTTTCTACAATAAGAACTGACTTGTAGATTCTCTTTCAGCTGTTCTAAACAAGTTCTCATGTGTTTACAGTCATTTTCAATGAATTATTCATGTTTTCATGTAGTTTCCTATATTCTGCCTTCTGGCCCAAGCATAAGCTTTGCCCACTTTATCAAACAACTTCCTACACACTGTTATGAACTGAGGGAGCTAGGAACATTGTCTCTCAACTGTGTTATAGAGTGTAGTACTACATTTCAGTGAAGTGTAAGGCTTTCCAAAGCTGCCGAACTTGTTTCTTTCTCTATTTCAATGGTATTCTGCCTTGTATAACATACATTTACCACTCTAGTCTCCTTTAAGTAATGAATATAGGATTCATACAGTGTTTGATGTTATCTTAACTCGAATTAAGGATTTTCCTTATCTTAGCTACCTTTTCTACACTAAGAACTGACTTGGAGATTCTCTTTCAGCTGTTCTAAACAAGTTCTCATCTGTTTACAGTCATTTTCACTGAATTATTCATGTTTTCATGTAGTTTGCTATATTCTGCCTTCTGGCCCAAGTATAAGCTTTGCCTACTTTATCAAACACCTTCCTACACTCTTTTATGAACTGAGGCAGCTAGGGAACATTGTCTCTCAACTGTGTTATAGACTGTAGTACTACATTTCAGTGAAGTGTAAGGCTTTCCAAAGCTGCCGAACGTGTTTCTTTCTCTATTTCAATGGTATTCTGCCTTGTATAACACACATTTACCACTCTAGTCTCCTTTAAGTAAAGAATATAGGATTCATACAGTGTTTCATGTGATCTTAACTCGAATTAAGGATTTCCCGGATCTTAGCTACCTTTTCTACACTAAGAACTGACTTGGAGATTCTCTTTCAGCTGTTCTAAACAAGTTCTCATGTGTTTACAGTCATTTTCAATGAATTATTTATGTTTTCATGTAGTTTCCTATATTCTGCCTTCTGGCCCAAGTATAAGCTTTGCCCACTTTATCAAACAACTTCCTACACACTGTTATGAACTGAGGGAGCTAGGGAACATTGTATCTCAACTGTGTTATAGACTGTAGTACTACATTTCAGTGAAGTGTAAGGCTTTCCAAAGCTGCCGAACGTGTTTCTTTCTCTATTTCAATGGTATTCTGCCTTGTATAACACACATTTACCACTCTAGTTTCCTTTAAGTAAAGAATATAGGATTCATACAGTGTTTCATGTGATCTTAACACAAATTAAGGATTTCCCGGATGTTAGCTACCTTTTCTACACTAAGAACTGACTTGGAGATTCTCTTTCAGCTGTTCTAAACAAGTTCTCATGTGTTTACAGTCATTTTCAATGAATTATTTATGTTTTCATGTAGTTTCCTATATTCTGCCTTCTGGCCCAAGTATAAGCTTTGCCCACTTTATCAAACAACTTCCTACACACTGTTATGAACTGAGGCAGCTCGGGAACATTGTCTCTCAACTGTGTTATAGAGTGTAGTACTACATTTCAGTGAAGTGTAAGGCTTTCCAAAGCTGCCGAACGTGTTTGTTTCTCTATTTCAATGGTATTCTGCCTTGTATAACACACATTTACCACTCTAGTCTCCTTTAAGTAAAGAATATAGGATTCATAGAGTGTTTCATGTGATCTTAACTGGAATTAAGGATTTCCCTTATCTTAGCTACCTTTTCTACACTAAGAACCGACTTGGAGATTCTCTTTCAGCTGTTCTAAACAAGTTCTCATCTGTTTACAGTCATTTTCAATGAATTATTCATGTTTTCATGTAGTTTCCTATATTCTGCCTTCTGGCCCAAGTATAAGCTTTGCCCACCTTATCAAACAACTTCCTACACACTGTTATGAACTGAGGGAGCTAGGGAACATTGTCTCTGAACTGTGTTATAGAGTGTAGTACTACATTTCAGTGTAGTGTAAGGCTTTCCAAAGCTGCCGAACGTGTTTCTTTCTCTATTTCAATGGTATTCTGCCTTGTATAACACACATTTACCACTCTAGTCTCCTTTAAGTAATGAATATAGGATTCATACAGTGTTTGATGTTATCTTAACTCGAATTCAGGATTTTCCTTATCTTAGCTACCTTTTCTACACTAAGAACTGACTTGGAGATTCTCTTTCAGCTGTTCTAAACAAGTTCTCATCTGTTTACAGTCATTTTCACTGAATTATTCATGTTTTCATGTAGTTTCCTATATTCTGCCTTCTGGCCCAAGTATAAGCTTTGGCCACTTTATCAAACAACTTCCTACACACTGTTATGAACTGAGGGAGCTAGGGAACATTGTCTCTCAACTGTGTTATAGAGTGTAGTACTACATTTCAGTGAAGTGTAAGGCTTTCCAAAGCTGCCAAACTTGTTTCTTTCTCTATTTCAATGGTATTCTGCCTTGTATAACACACATTTACCACTCTAGTCTCCTTTATGTAGTGAATATAGGATTCATACAGTGTTTGATGTTATCTTAACTCGAATTAAGGATTTTCCTTATCTTAGCTACCTTTTCTACACTAAGAACTGACTTGGAGATTCTCTTTCAGCTGTTCTAAACAAGTTCTCATCTGTTTACAGTCATTTTCACTGAATTATTCATGTTTTCATGTAGTTTCCTCTATTCTGCCTTCTGGCCCAAGTATAAGCTTTGGCCACTTTATCAAACACCTTCCTACACTCTGTTATGAACTGAGGCAGCTAGGGAACATTGTCTCTCAACTGTGTTATAGAGTGTAGTACTACATTTCAGTGAAGTGTAAGCCTTTCCAAAGCTGCCGAAAGTGTTTCTTTCTCTATTTCAATGGTATTCTGCCTTGTATAACACACATTTACCACTCTAGTTTCCTTAAAGTAAAGAATATAGGATTCATACAATGTTTCATGGGATCTTAACTGGTATTAAGGATTTGCCTTATCTTAGCTACCTTTTCTACACTAAGAACTGACTTGGAGTTTCTCTTTCAGCTGTTCTAAACAAGTTCTCATCTGTTTACAGTCATTTTCACTGAATTATTCATGTTTTCATGTAGTTTACTATATTCTGCCTTCTGGCCCAAGTATAAGCTTTGCCTACTTTATCAAACACCTTCCTACACTATGTTATGAACGGAGGCAGCTAGGGAACATTGTCTCTCAACTGTGTTATAGAGTGTAGTACTACATTTCAGTGAAGTGTAAGACTTTCCAAAGCTGCCGAACGTGTTTCTTTCTCTATTTCAATGGTATTCTGCCTTGTATAACACACATTTACCACTCTAGTTTCCTTTTAGTAAAGAATATAGGATTCATACAGTGTTTCATGTGATCTTAACTCGAATTAAGGATTTCCCGGATCTTAGCTACCTTTTCTACACTAAGAACTGACTTGGAGATTCTCTTTCAGCTGTTCTAAACAAGTTCTCATCTGTTTACAGTCATTTTCACTGAATTATTCATGTTTTCATGTAGTTTCCTATATTCTGCCTTCTGGCCCAAGTATAAGCTTTGCCTACTTTATCAAACACCTTCCTACACTCTTTTATGAACTGAGGCAGCTAGGGAACATTGTCTCTCAACTGTGTTATAGACTGTAGTACTACATTTCAGTGAAGTGTAAGGCTTTCCAAAGCTGCCGAACGTGTTTCTTTCTCTATTTCAATGGTATTCTGCCTTGTATAACACACATTTACCACTCTAGTCTCCTTTAAGTAAAGAATATAGGATTCATAGAGTGTTTCATGTGATCTTAACTGGAATTAAGGATTTCCCTTATCTTAGCTACCTTTTCTACACTAAGAACTGACTTGGAGATTCTCTTTCAGCTGTTCTAAACAAGTTCTCATCTGTTTACAGTCATTTTCAATGAATTATTCATGTTTTCATGTAGTTTCCTATATTCTGCCTTCTGGCCCAAGTATAAGCTTTGCCCACCTTATCAAACAACTTCCAACACACTGTTATGAACTGAGGGAGCTAGGGAACATTGTCTCTCAACTGTGTTATAGACTGTAGTACTACATTTCAGTGAAGTGTAAGGCTTTCCAAAGCTGCCGAACGTGTTTCTTTCTCTATTTCAATGGTATTCTGCCTTGTATAACACACATTTACCACTCTAGTCTCCTTTAAGTAGTGAATATAGGATTCATACAGTGTTTGATGTTATCTTAACTCGAATTAAGGATTTTCCTTATCTTAGCTACCTTTTCTACACTAAGAACTGACTTGGAGATTCTCTTTCAGCTGTTCTAAACAAGTTCTCATCTGTTTACAGTCATTTTCACTGAATTATTCATGTTTTCATGTAGTTTCCTCTATTCTGCCTTCTGGCCCAAGTATAAGCTTTGGCCACTTTATCAAACACCTTCCTACACTCTGTTATGAACTGAGGCAGCTAGGGAACATTGTCTCTCAACTGTGTTATAGAGTGTAGTACTACATTTCAGTGAAGTGTAAGCCTTTCCAAAGCTGCCGAAAGTGTTTCTTTCTCTATTTCAATGGTATTCTGCCTTGTATAACACACATTTACCACTCTAGTTTCCTTTAAGTAAAGAATATAGGATTCATACAATGTTTCATGGGATCTTAACTGGTATTAAGGATTTGCCTTATCTTAGCTACCTTTTCTACACTAAGAACTGACTTGGAGTTTCTCTTTCAGCTGTTCTAAACAAGTTCTCATCTGTTTACAGTCATTTTCACTGAATTATTCATGTTTTCATGTAGTTTACTATATTCTGCCTTCTGGCCCAAGTATAAGCTTTGCCTACTTTATCAAACACCTTCCTACACTATGTTATGAACGGAGGCAGCTAGGGAACATTGTCTCTCAACTGTGTTATAGAGTGTAGTACTACATTTCAGTGAAGTGTAAGACTTTCCAAAGCTGCCGAACGTGTTTCTTTCTCTATTTCAATGGTATTCTGCCTTGTATAACACACATTTACCACTCTAGTTTCCTTTTCGTAAAGAATATAGGATTCATACTGTGTTTCATGTGATCTTAACTCTTATTAAGGATTTCCCGGATCTTAGCTATCTTTTCTACACTAAGAACTGACTTATAGATTCTCTTTCAGCTGTTCTAAACAAGTTCTCATGTGTTTACAGTCATTTTCAATGAATTATTCATGTTTTCATGTAGTTTCCTATATTCTGCCTTCTGGCCCAAGTATAAGCTTTGCCCACTTTATCAAACAACTTCCTACACACTGTTATGAACTGAGGGAGCTAGGAACATTGTCTCTCAACTGTGTTATAGAGTGTAGTACTACATTTCAGTGAAGTGTAAGGATTTCCAAAGCTGCCAAACGTGTTTCTTTCTCTATTTCAATGGTATTCTGCCTTATATAACACACATTTACCACTCTAGTCTCCTTTAAGTAAACAATATAGGATTCATACAGTGTTTGATGTTATCTTAACTCGAATTAAGGATTTCCCGGATTTAGCTACCTTTTCTACACTAAGAACTGACTTGGAGAATCTCTTTCATCTGTTCTAAACAAGTTCTCATCTGTTTACAGTCATTTTCACTGAATTATTCATGTTTTCATGTAGTTTCCTATATTCTGCCTTCTGGCCCAAGTATAAGCTTTGCCCACTTTATCAAACAACTTCCTACACACTGTTATGAACTGAGGGAGCTAGGGAACATTGTCTCTCAACTGTGTTATAGAGTGTAGTACTACATTTCAGTGAAGTGTAAGGCTTTCCAAAGCTGCCGAACTTGTTTCTTTCTCTATTTCAATGGTATTCTGCCTTGTATAACACACATTTACCACTCTAGTCTCCTTTAAGTAATGAATATAGGATTCATACAGTGTTTGATGTTATCTGAACTCGAATTAAGGATTTTCCTTATCTTAGCTACCTTTTCTACACTAAGAACTGACTTGGAGATTCTCTTTCAGCTGTTCTAAACAAGTTCTCATCTGTTTACAGTCATTTTCACTGAATTATTCATGTTTTCATGTCGTTTCCTATTTTCTGCCTTCTGGCCCAAGTATAAGCTTTGCCCACTTTATCAAACAACTTCCTACAAACTGTTATGAACTGAGGCAGCTCTGGAACATTGTCTCTCAACTGTGTTATAGAGTGTAGTACTACATTTTAGTGAAGTGTAAGGCTTTCCAAAGCTGCCGAAAGTGTTTGTTTCTCTATTTCAATGGTATTCTGCCTTGTATAACACACATTTACCACTATAGTCTCCTTTAAGTAAAGAATATAGGATTAATAGAGTGTTTCATGTGATCTTAACTGGAATTAAGGATTTCCCTTATCTTAGCTACCTTTTCTACACTAAGAACTGACTTGGAGATTCTCTTTCAGCAGTTCTTAACAAGTTCTCATCTGTTTACAGTCATTTTCACTGAATTATTCATGTTTTCATGTAGTTTCCTATATTCTGCCTTCTGGCCCAAGTATAAGCTTTGCCCACCTTATCAAACAACTTCCTACACACTGTTATGAACTGAGGGAGCTAGGGAACATTGTCTCTGAACTGTGTTATAGAGTGTAGTACTACATTTCAGTGTAGTGTAAGGCTTTCCAAAGCTGCCGAACGTGTTTCTTTCTCTATTTCAATGGTATTCTGCCTTGTATAACACACATTTACCACTCTAGTCTCCTTTAAGTAATGAATATAGGATTCATACAGTGTTTGATGTTATCTTAACTCGAATTCAGGATTTTCCTTATCTTAGCTACCTTTTCTACACTAAGAACTGACTTGGAGATTCTCTTTCAGCTGTTCTAAACAAGTTCTCATCTGTTTACAGTCATTTTCACTGAATTATTCATGTTTTCATGTAGTTTCCTATATTCTGCCTTCTGGCCCAAGTATAAGCTTTGGCCACTTTATCAAACAACTTCCTACACACTGTTATGAACTGAGGGAGCTAGGGAACATTGTCTCTCAACTGTGTTATAGAGTGTAGTACTACATTTCAGTGAAGTGTAAGGCTTTCCAAAGCTGCCAAACTTGTTTCTTTCTCTATTTCAATGGTATTCTGCCTTGTATAACACACATTTACCACTCTAGTCTCCTTTATGTAGTGAATATAGGATTCATACAGTGTTTGATGTTATCTTAACTCGAATTAAGGATTTTCCTTATCTTAGCTACCTTTTCTACACTAAGAACTGACTTGGAGATTCTCTTTCAGCTGTTCTAAACAAGTTCTCATCTGTTTACAGTCATTTTCACTGAATTATTCATGTTTTCATGTAGTTTCCTCTATTCTGCCTTCTGGCCCAAGTATAAGCTTTGGCCACTTTATCAAACACCTTCCTACACTCTGTTATGAACTGAGGCAGCTAGGGAACATTGTCTCTCAACTGTGTTATAGAGTGTAGTACTACATTTCAGTGAAGTGTAAGCCTTTCCAAAGCTGCCGAAAGTGTTTCTTTCTCTATTTCAATGGTATTCTGCCTTGTATAACACACATTTACCACTCTAGTTTCCTTTAAGTAAAGAATATAGGATTCATACAATGTTTCATGGGATCTTAACTGGTATTAAGGATTTGCCTTATCTTAGCTACCTTTTCTACACTAAGAACTGACTTGGAGTTTCTCTTTCAGCTGTTCTAAACAAGTTCTCATCTGTTTACAGTCATTTTCACTGAATTATTCATGTTTTCATGTAGTTTACTATATTCTGCCTTCTGGCCCAAGTATAAGCTTTGCCTACTTTATCAAACACCTTCCTACACTATGTTATGAACGGAGGCAGCTAGGGAACATTGTCTCTCAACTGTGTTATAGAGTGTAGTACTACATTTCAGTGAAGTGTAAGACTTTCCAAAGCTGCCGAACGTGTTTCTTTCTCTATTTCAATGGTATTCTGCCTTGTATAACACACATTTACCACTCTAGTTTCCTTTTCGTAAAGAATATAGGATTCATACTGTGTTTCATGTGATCTTAACTCTTATTAAGGATTTCCCGGATCTTAGCTATCTTTTCTACACTAAGAACTGACTTATAGATTCTCTTTCAGCTGTTCTAAACAAGTTCTCATGTGTTTACAGTCATTTTCAATGAATTATTCATGTTTTCATGTAGTTTCCTATATTCTGCCTTCTGGCCCAAGTATAAGCTTTGCCCACTTTATCAAACAACTTCCTACACACTGTTATGAACTGAGGGAGCTAGGAACATTGTCTCTCAACTGTGTTATAGAGTGTAGTACTACATTTCAGTGAAGTGTAAGGATTTCCAAAGCTGCCAAACGTGTTTCTTTCTCTATTTCAATGGTATTCTGCCTTATATAACACACATTTACCACTCTAGTCTCCTTTAAGTAAACAATATAGGATTCATACAGTGTTTGATGTTATCTTAACTCGAATTAAGGATTTCCCGGATTTAGCTACCTTTTCTACACTAAGAACTGACTTGGAGAATCTCTTTCATCTGTTCTAAACAAGTTCTCATCTGTTTACAGTCATTTTCACTGAATTATTCATGTTTTCATGTAGTTTCCTATATTCTGCCTTCTGGCCCAAGTATAAGCTTTGCCCACTTTATCAAACAACTTCCTACACACTGTTATGAACTGAGGGAGCTAGGGAACATTGTCTCTCAACTGTGTTATAGAGTGTAGTACTACATTTCAGTGAAGTGTAAGGCTTTCCAAAGCTGCCGAACTTGTTTCTTTCTCTATTTCAATGGTATTCTGCCTTGTATAACACACATTTACCACTCTAGTCTCCTTTAAGTAATGAATATAGGATTCATACAGTGTTTGATGTTATCTGAACTCGAATTAAGGATTTTCCTTATCTTAGCTACCTTTTCTACACTAAGAACTGACTTGGAGATTCTCTTTCAGCTGTTCTAAACAAGTTCTCATCTGTTTACAGTCATTTTCACTGAATTATTCATGTTTTCATGTCGTTTCCTATTTTCTGCCTTCTGGCCCAAGTATAAGCTTTGCCCACTTTATCAAACAACTTCCTACAAACTGTTATGAACTGAGGCAGCTCTGGAACATTGTCTCTCAACTGTGTTATAGAGTGTAGTACTACATTTTAGTGAAGTGTAAGGCTTTCCAAAGCTGCCGAAAGTGTTTGTTTCTCTATTTCAATGGTATTCTGCCTTGTATAACACACATTTACCACTATAGTCTCCTTTAAGTAAAGAATATAGGATTAATAGAGTGTTTCATGTGATCTTAACTGGAATTAAGGATTTCCCTTATCTTAGCTACCTTTTCTACACTAAGAACTGACTTGGAGATTCTCTTTCAGCAGTTCTTAACAAGTTCTCATCTGTTTACAGTCATTTTCACTGAATTATTCATGTTTTCATGTAGTTTCCTATATTCTGCCTTCTGGCCCAAGTATAAGCTTTGCCCACCTTATCAAACAACTTCCTACACACTGTTATGAACTGAGGGAGCTAGGGAACATTGTCTCTGAACTGTGTTATAGAGTGTAGTACTACATTTCAGTGTAGTGTAAGGCTTTCCAAAGCTGCCGAACGTGTTTCTTTCTCTATTTCAATGGTATTCTGCCTTGTATAACACACATTTACCACTCTAGTCTCCTTTAAGTAATGAATATAGGATTCATACAGTGTTTGATGTTATCTTAACTCGAATTCAGGATTTTCCTTATCTTAGCTACCTTTTCTACACTAAGAACTGACTTGGAGATTCTCTTTCAGCTGTTCTAAACAAGTTCTCATCTGTTTACAGTCATTTTCACTGAATTATTCATGTTTTCATGTAGTTTCCTATATTCTGCCTTCTGGCCCAAGTATAAGCTTTGGCCACTTTATCAAACAACTTCCTACACACTGTTATGAACTGAGGGAGCTAGGGAACATTGTCTCTCAACTGTGTTATAGAGTGTAGTACTACATTTCAGTGAAGTGTAAGGCTTTCCAAAGCTGCCAAACTTGTTTCTTTCTCTATTTCAATGGTATTCTGCCTTGTATAACACACATTTACCACTCTAGTCTCCTTTATGTAGTGAATATAGGATTCATACAGTGTTTGATGTTATCTTAACTCGAATTAAGGATTTTCCTTATCTTAGCTACCTTTTCTACACTAAGAACTGACTTGGAGATTCTCTTTCAGCTGTTCTAAACAAGTTCTCATCTGTTTACAGTCATTTTCACTGAATTATTCATGTTTTCATGTAGTTTCCTCTATTCTGCCTTCTGGCCCAAGTATAAGCTTTGGCCACTTTATCAAACACCTTCCTACACTCTGTTATGAACTGAGGCAGCTAGGGAACATTGTCTCTCAACTGTGTTATAGAGTGTAGTACTACATTTCAGTGAAGTGTAAGCCTTTCCAAAGCTGCCGAAAGTGTTTCTTTCTCTATTTCAATGGTATTCTGCCTTGTATAACACACATTTACCACTCTAGTTTCCTTTAAGTAAAGAATATAGGATTCATACAATGTTTCATGGGATCTTAACTGGTATTAAGGATTTGCCTTATCTTAGCTACCTTTTCTACACTAAGAACTGACTTGGAGTTTCTCTTTCAGCTGTTCTAAACAAGTTCTCATCTGTTTACAGTCATTTTCACTGAATTATTCATGTTTTCATGTAGTTTACTATATTCTGCCTTCTGGCCCAAGTATAAGCTTTGCCTACTTTATCAAACACCTTCCTACACTATGTTATGAACGGAGGCAGCTAGGGAACATTGTCTCTCAACTGTGTTATAGAGTGTAGTACTACATTTCAGTGAAGTGTAAGACTTTCCAAAGCTGCCGAACGTGTTTCTTTCTCTATTTCAATGGTATTCTGCCTTGTATAACACACATTTACCACTCTAGTTTCCTTTTAGTAAAGAATATAGGATTCATACAGTGTTTCATGTGATCTTAACTCGAATTAAGGATTTCCCGGATCTTAGCTACCTTTTCTACACTAAGAACTGACTTGGAGATTCTCTTTCAGCTGTTCTAAACAAGTTCTCATCTGTTTACAGTCATTTTCACTGAATTATTCATGTTTTCATGTAGTTTCCTATATTCTGCCTTCTGGCCCAAGTATAAGCTTTGCCTACTTTATCAAACACCTTCCTACACTCTTTTATGAACTGAGGCAGCTAGGGAACATTGTCTCTCAACTGTGTTATAGACTGTAGTACTACATTTCAGTGAAGTGTAAGGCTTTCCAAAGCTGCGGAACGTGTTTGTTTCTCTATTTCAATGGTATTCTGCCTTGTATAACACACATTTACCACTCTAGTCTCCTTTAAGTAAAGAATATAGGATTCATAGAGTGTTTCATGTGATCTTAACTGGAATTAAGGATTTCCCTTATCTTAGCTACCTTTTCTACACTAAGAACTGACTTGGAGATTCTCTTTCAGCTGTTCTAAACAAGTTCTCATCTGTTTACAGTCATTTTCAATGAATTATTCATGTTTTCATGTAGTTTCCTATATTCTGCCTTCTGGCCCAAGTATAAGCTTTGCCCACCTTATCAAACAACTTCCTACACACTGTTATGAACTGAGGGAGCTAGGGAACATTGTCTCTGAACTGTGTTATAGAGTGTAGTACTACATTTCAGTGTAGTGTAAGGCTTTCCAAAGCTGCCGAACGTGTTTCTTTCTCTATTTCAATGGTATTCTGCCTTGTATAACACACATTTACCACTCTAGTCTCCTTTAAGTAATGAATATAGGATTCATACAGTGTTTGATGTTATCTTAACTCGAATTCAGGATTTTCCTTATCTTAGCTACCTTTTCTACACTAAGAACTGACTTGGAGATTCTCTTTCAGCTGTTCTAAACAAGTTCTCATCTGTTTACAGTCATTTTCACTGAATTATTCATGTTTTCATGTAGTTTCCTATATTCTGCCTTCTGGCCCAAGTATAAGCTTTGGCCACTTTATCAAACAACTTCCTACACACAGTTATGAACTGAGGGACCTAGGGAACATTGTCTCTCAACTGTGTTATAGAGTGTAGTACTACATTTCAGTGAAGTGTAAGGCTTTCCAATGCTGCCAAACTTGTTTCTTTCTCTATTTCAATGGTATTCTGCCTTGTATAACACACATTTACCACTCTAGTCTCCTTTAAGTAGTGAATGTAGGATTCATACAGTGTTTGATGTTATCTTAACTCGAATTAAGGATTTTCCTTATCTTAGCTACCTTTTCTACACTAAGAACTGACTTGGAGATTCTCTTTCAGCTGTTCTAAACAAGTTCTCATCTGTTTACAGTCATTTTCACTGAATTATTCATGTTTTCATGTAGTTTCCTCTATTCTGCTTTCTGGCCCAAGTATAAGCTTTGGCCACTTTATCAAACACCTTCCTACACTCTGTTATGAACTGAGGCAGCTAGGGAACATTGTCTCTCAACTGTGTTATAAAGTGTAGTACTACATTTCAGTGAAGTGTAAGCCTTTCCAAAGCTGCCGAACGTGTTTCTTTCTCTATTTCAATGGTATTCTGCCTTGTATAACACACATTTACCACTCTAGTTTCCTTTTAGTAAAGAATATAGGATTCATACAGTGTTTCATGTGATCTTAACTCGAATTAAGGATTTCCCGGATCTTAGCTATCTTTTCTACACTAAGAACTGACTTGTAGATTCTCTTTCAGCTGTTCTAAACAAGTTCTCATGTGTTTACAGTCATTTTCAATGAATTATTCATGTTTTCATGTAGTTTCCTATATTCTGCCTTCTGGCCCAAGCATAAGCTTTGCCCACTTTATCAAACAACTTCCTACACACTGTTATGAACTGAGGGAGCTAGGAACATTGTCTCTCAACTGTGTTATAGAGTGTAGTACTACATTTCAGTGAAGTGTAAGGCTTTCCAAAGCTGCCGAACTTGTTTCTTTCTCTATTTCAATGGTATTCTTCCTTGTATAACACACATTTACCACTCTAGTCTCCTTTAAGTAATGAATATAGGATTCATACAGTGTTTGATGTTATCTGAACTCGAATTAAGGATTTCCCGGATCTTAGCTACCTTTTCTACACTAAGAACTGACTTGGAGATTCTCTTTCAGCTGTTCTAAACAAGTTCTCATGTGTTTACAGTCATTTTCAATGAATTATTTATGTTTTCATGTAGTTTCCTATATTCTGCCTTCTGGCCCAAGTATAAGCTTTGCCCACTTTATCAAACAACTTCCTACACACTGTTATGAACTGAGGCAGCTCGGGAACATTGTCTCTCAACTGTGTTATAGAGTGTAGTACTACATTTCAGTGAAGTGTAAGGCTTTCCAAAGCTGCCGAACGTGTTTGTTTCTCTATTTCAATGGTATTCTGCCTTGTATAACACACATTTACCACTCTAGTCTCCTTTAAGTAAAGAATATAGGATTCATAGAGTGTTTCATGTGATCTTAACTGGAATTAAGGATTTCCCTTATCTTAGCTACCTTTTCTACACTAAGAACTGACTTGGAGATTCTCTTTCAGCTGTTCTAAACAAGTTCTCATCTGTTTACAGTCATTTTCAATGAATTATTCATGTTTTCATGTAGTTTCCTATATTCTGCCTTCTGGCCCAAGTATAAGCTTTGCCCACCTTATCAAACAACTTCCAACACACTGTTATGAACTGAGGGTGCTAGGGAACATTGTCTCTCAACTGTGTTATAGACTGTAGTACTACATTTCAGTGAAGTGTAAGGCTTTCCAAAGCTGCCGAACGTGTTTCTTTCTCTATTTCAATGGTATTCTGCCTTGTATAACACACATTTACCACTCTAGTCTCCTTTAAGTAGTGAATATAGGATTCATACAGTGTTTGATGTTATCTTAACTCGAATTAAGGATTTTCCTTATCTTAGCTACCTTTTCTACACTAAGAACTGACTTGGAGATTCTCTTTCAGCTGTTCTAAACAAGTTCTCATCTGTTTACAGTCATTTTCACTGAATTATTCATGTTTTCATGTAGTTTCCTCTATTCTGCCTTCTGGCCCAAGTATAAGCTTTGGCCACTTTATCAAACACCTTCCTTCACTCTGTTATGAACTGAGGCAGCTAGGGAACATTGTCTCTCAACTGTGTTATAGAGTGTAGTACTACATTTCAGTGAAGTGTAAGCCTTTCCAAAGCTGCCGAAAGTGTTTCTTTCTCTATTTCAATGGTATTCTGCCTTGTATAACACACATTTACCACTCTAGTTTCCTTTAAGTAAAGAATATAGGATTCATACAATGTTTCATGGGATCTTAACTGGTATTAAGGATTTGCCTTATCTTAGCTACCTTTTCTACACTAAGAACTGACTTGGAGTTTCTCTTTCAGCTGTTCTAAACAAGTTCTCATCTGTTTACAGTCATTTTCACTGAATTATTCATGTTTTCATGTAGTTTACTATATTCTGCCTTCTGGCCCAAGTATAAGCTTTGCCTACTTTATCAAACACCTTCCTACACTATGTTATGAACGGAGGCAGCTAGGGAACATTGTCTCTCAACTGTGTTATAGAGTGTAGTACTACATTTCAGTGAAGTGTAAGACTTTCCAAAGCTGCCGAACGTGTTTCTTTCTCTATTTCAATGGTATTCTGCCTTGTATAACACACATTTACCACTCTAGTTTCCTTTTCGTAAAGAATATAGGATTCATACTGTGTTTCATGTGATCTTAACTCTTATTAAGGATTTCCCGGATCTTAGCTATCTTTTCTACACTAAGAACTGACTTATAGATTCTCTTTCAGCTGTTCTAAACAAGTTCTCATGTGTTTACAGTCATTTTCAATGAATTATTCATGTTTTCATGTAGTTTCCTATATTCTGCCTTCTGGCCCAAGTATAAGCTTTGCCCACTTTATCAAACAACTTCCTACACACTGTTATGAACTGAGGGAGCTAGGAACATTGTCTCTCAACTGTGTTATAGAGTGTAGTACTACATTTCAGTGAAGTGTAAGGATTTCCAAAGCTGCCAAACGTGTTTCTTTCTCTATTTCAATGGTATTCTGCCTTATATAACACACATTTACCACTCTAGTCTCCTTTAAGTAAACAATATAGGATTCATACAGTGTTTGATGTTATCTTAACTCGAATTAAGGATTTCCCGGATTTAGCTACCTTTTCTACACTAAGAACTGACTTGGAGAATCTCTTTCATCTGTTCTAAACAAGTTCTCATCTGTTTACAGTCATTTTCACTGAATTATTCATGTTTTCATGTAGTTTCCTATATTCTGCCTTCTGGCCCAAGTATAAGCTTTGCCCACTTTATCAAACAACTTCCTACACACTGTTATGAACTGAGGGAGCTAGGGAACATTGTCTCTCAACTGTGTTATAGAGTGTAGTACTACATTTCAGTGAAGTGTAAGGCTTTCCAAAGCTGCCGAACTTGTTTCTTTCTCTATTTCAATGGTATTCTGCCTTGTATAACACACATTTACCACTCTAGTCTCCTTTAAGTAATGAATATAGGATTCATACAGTGTTTGATGTTATCTGAACTCGAATTAAGGATTTTCCTTATCTTAGCTACCTTTTCTACACTAAGAACTGACTTGGAGATTCTCTTTCAGCTGTTCTAAACAAGTTCTCATCTGTTTACAGTCATTTTCACTGAATTATTCATGTTTTCATGTCGTTTCCTATTTTCTGCCTTCTGGCCCAAGTATAAGCTTTGCCCACTTTATCAAACAACTTCCTACAAACTGTTATGAACTGAGGCAGCTCTGGAACATTGTCTCTCAACTGTGTTATAGAGTGTAGTACTACATTTTAGTGAAGTGTAAGGCTTTCCAAAGCTGCCGAAAGTGTTTGTTTCTCTATTTCAATGGTATTCTGCCTTGTATAACACACATTTACCACTATAGTCTCCTTTAAGTAAAGAATATAGGATTAATAGAGTGTTTCATGTGATCTTAACTGGAATTAAGGATTTCCCTTATCTTAGCTACCTTTTCTACACTAAGAACTGACTTGGAGATTCTCTTTCAGCAGTTCTTAACAAGTTCTCATCTGTTTACAGTCATTTTCACTGAATTATTCATGTTTTCATGTAGTTTCCTATATTCTGCCTTCTGGCCCAAGTATAAGCTTTGGCCACTTTATCAAACAACTTCCTACACACTGTTATGAACTGAGGGAGCTAGGGAACATTGTCTCTCAACTGTGTTATAGAGTGTAGTACTACATTTCAGTGAAGTGTAAGGCTTTCCAAAGCTGCCGAACTTGTTTCTTTCTCTATTTCAATGGTATTCTGCCTTGTATAACACACATTTACCACTCTAGTCTCCTTTAAGTAATGAATATAGGATTCATACAGTGTTTGATGTTATCTTAACTCGAATTAAGGATTTCCCTTATCTTAGCTACCTTTTCTACACTAAGAACTGACTTGGAGATTCTCTTTCAGCTGTTCTAAACAAGTTCTCATCTGTTTACAGTCATTTTCACTGAATTATTCATGTTTTCATGTAGTTTCCTATATTCTGCCTTCTGGCCCAAGTATAAGCTTTGACCACTTTATCAAACAACTTCCTACACACTGTTATGAACTGAGGGAGCTAGGGAACATTGTCTCTCAACTGTGTTATAGAGTGTAGTACTACATTTCAGTGAAGTGTAAGGCTTTCCAAAGCTGCCAAACTTGTTTCTTTATCTATTTCAATGGTATTCTGCCTTGTATAACACACATTTACCACTCTAGTCTCCTTTAAGTAATGAATATAGGATTCATACAGTGTTTGATGTTATCTTAACTCGAATTAAGGATTTTCCTTATCTTAGCTACCTTTTCTACACTCAGAACTGAGTTGCAGATTCTCTTTCAGCTGTTCTAAACAAGTTCTCATCTGTTTACAGTCATTTTCACTGAATTATTCATGTTTTCATGTAGTTTCCTATATTCTGCCTTCTGGCCCAAGTATAAGCTTTGCCCACTTTACCAAACACCTTCCTACACTCTGTTATGAACTGAGACAGCTAGGGAACATTGTCTCTCAACTGTGTTATAGAGTGTAGTACTACATTTCAGTGAAGTGTAAGCCTTTCCAAAGCTGCCGAAAGTGTTTCTTTCTCTATTTCAATGGTATTCTGCATTGTATAACACACATTTACCACTCTAGTTTCCTTTAAGTAAAGAATATAGGATTCATACAATGTTTCATGGGATCTTAACTGGTATTAAGGATTTCCCTTATCTTAGCTACCTTTTCTACACTAAGAACTGACTTGCAGATTCTCTTTCAGCTGTTCTAAACAAGTTCTCATCTGTTTACAGTCATTTTCACTGAATTATTCATGTTTTCATGTAGTTTCCTATATTCTGCCTTCTGGCCCAAGTATAAGCTTTGGCCACTTTATCAAACAACTTCCTACACACTGTTATGAACTGAGGGAGCTAGTTAACATTGTCTCTCAACTGTGTTATAGAGTGTAGTACTACATTTCAGTGAAGTGTAAGGTTTTCCAAAGCTGCCAAACTTGTTTCTTTCTCTATTTCAATGGTATTCTGCCTTGTATAACACACATTTACCACTCTAGTCTCCTTTAAGTAATGAATATAGGATTCATACAGTGTTTGATGTTATCTTAACTCGAATTAAGGGTTTCCCTTTTCTTAGCTACCTTTTCTACACTAAGAACTGACTTGGAGATTCTCTTTCAGCTGTTCTAAACAAGTTCTCATTTGTTTACAGTCATTTTCACTGAATTATTCATGTTTTCATGTAGTTTCCTATATTCTGCCTTCTGGCCCAAGTATAAGCTTTGGCCACTTTATCAAACAACTTCCTACACACTGTTATGAACTGAGGGAGCTAGGGAACATTGTCTCTCAACTGTGTTATAGAGTGTAGTACTACATTTCAGTGAAGTGTAAGGCTTTCCAAAGCTGCCAAACTTGTTTCTTTCTCTATTTCAATGGTATTCTGCCTTGTATAACACACATTTACCACTCTAGTCTCCTTTAAGTAATGAATATAGGATTCATACAGTGTTTGATGTTATCTTAACTCGAATTAAGGATTTTCCTTATCTTAGCTACCTTTTCTACACTAAGAACTGACTTGCAAGGCCCGGAGCAGCAGCTGCCAGGCTGGGAGCGGCCAGGCCCGGAGCAGCCGGGTCTGGTGTGGCCAGGCCCGGAGCAGCGGCTGCCAGTATGGGAGCGGCCAGGCCCGGAGCAGCCGGGTCTGGTGCGGCCAGGCCCGGAGCAGCGGCTGCCAGGCTGGGAGCGGCCAGGCCCGGAGCAGCGGCTGCCAGGCTGGGAGCGGCCAGTCCCGGAGCAGCCGGGTCTGGTGCGGCCAGGCCAGGAGCAGCGGCTGCCAGGCTGGGAGCGGCCAGTCCCGGAGCAGCCGGGTCTGGTGCGGCCAGGCCAGGAGCAGCGGGTGCCAGGCTGGGAGAGGCCAGGCCCGGAGCAGCCGGGTCTGGTGCGGCCAGGCCAGGAGCAGCGGCTGCCAGGCTGGGAGCGGCCAGGCCCGGAGCAGCCGGGTCTGGTGCGGCCAGGCCCGGAGCAGCGACTGCCAGGCTGGGAGCGGCCAGGCCCGGAGCAGCCGGGTCTGGTGCGGCCAGGCCCGGAGCAGCGGCTGCCAGGCTGGGAGCGGACAGGCCCGGAGCAGCCGGGTCTGGTGCGGCCAGGCCCGGAGCAGCCGGGTCTGGTGCGGCCAGGCCCGGAGCAGCGACTGCCAGGCTGGGAGCGGCCAGGCCCGAAGCAGCTGGGTCTGGTGCGGCCAGGCCCGGAGCAGTGGCTGCCAGGCTGGGAGTGGCCAGGCCTGGAGAAGCGGCTGCCAGGCTGGGAGCGGCCAGGCCCGGAGCCGCCGGGTCTTGTGCGGGCAGGCCCGGAGCAGCAGCGGCCAGGCTGGGAGCGGCCAGGCCCGGAGCAGCCGGGTCGGGTGCGGCCAGGCCTGGAGCAGCGGCTGCCAGGCTGGGAGCGGCCAGGCCCGGAGCAGCCGGGTCTGGTGCGGCCAGGCCCGGAGCAGTGGCTGCCAGGCTGGGAGTGGCCAGGCCTGGAGAAGCGGCTGCCAGGCTGGGAGCGGCCAGGCCCGGAGCAGCCGGGTCGGGTGCGGCCAGGCCAGGAGCAGCGGCTGCCAGGCTGGGAGCTGCCAGGCCCGGAGCAGCAGCTGCCAGGCTGGGAGCGGCCAGGCCCGGAGCAGCCGGGTCTGGTGCGGCCAGGCCCGGAGCAGCGGCTGCCAGTATGGGAGCGGCCAGGCCCGGAGCAGCCGGGTCTGGTGCGGCCAGGCCCGGAGCAGCGGCTGCCAGGCTGGGAGCGGCCAGGCCCGGAGCAGCGGCTGCCAGGCTGGGAGCGGCCAGGCCCGGAGCAGCCGGGTCTGGTGCGGCCAGGCCAGGAGCAATGGCTGTCAGGCTGGGAGCAGCCAGGCCCGGAGCAGCGGCTGTCAGGCTGGGAGCGGCCAGGCCCGGAGCGGCCGGGACCGGAGCAACCGGTCCCAGAGCAGCCGGGTCGGGTGTGGCCAGGCCTGTAGCAGCAACAGCCAAGTCCAGAGCAACTAGGTCGGGAGCGGCAGTGACCAGACCCAGAGCAGCTGGTTGTGGAACGAACCAGAGCAACAGAGGCCAGGCCCGGAGCAGCCAGGCCCGAAACAGCTCGCTCCTCGCCTGTACCTGCCCACGGCTGCCTCTCAGACATGGCTGGAAACTTTTGCGGGAACTTGAGGGTCTGCTGAATCAAGTGATGAAGGCTTAGATCTGGATGTGTTGAGTTAGTATAGCGCTGGGGTGTTGATCTGTAAGTGCCTTGGGTGGGGCCTGGATGAGGCTGGTTGACCTATTTGGAAATGTCTTTTGTGTGAAGTGTATCATTGGGCATGTGGAGGTATTATTGATATGAGATAATGCTAAGTAACAGATTTACTATCTGAAAAGGGATTTACTATCCGGGAAAGGGAGGGAGGAAGAGACTGAACATAAACTGTGCACCTATGGATGAGGACAATGGGGGAGCGGGAGGGGGCGGAGGGTGGGGTGGGAACCTGGTGGAGGGGGGAAGAAATGAGGAACCTTTGTAATAATATGAACAATAAAGATTGATTAAAAAAAATAATAAAAAAAAAGAACTGACTTGCAGATTCTCTTTCAGCTGTTCTAAACAAGTTCTCATCCGTTTACAGTCATTTTCACTGAATTATTCATGTTTTCATGTAGTTTCCTATATTCTGCCTTCTGGCCCAAGTATAAGCTTTGCCTACTTTATCAAACACCTTCCTACACTCTGTTATGAACTGAGGCAGCTAGGGAACATTGTCTCTCAACTGTGTTATAGAGTGTAGTACTACATTTCAGTGAAGTGTAAGCCTTTCCAAAGCTGCCGAACGTGTTTCTTTCTCTATTTCAATGGTATTCTGCCTTGTATAACACACATTTACCACACTAGTTTCCTTTAAGTAAAGAATATAGGATTCATACAGTGTTTCATGTGATCTTAACTCGAATTAAGGATTTCCCAGATCTTAGCTACATTTTCTACACAAAGAACTGACTTGGAGATTCTCTTTCAGCTGTTCTAAACAAGTTCTCATGTGTTTACAGTCATTTTCAATGAATTATTCATGTTTTCATGTAGTTTCCTATATTCTGCCTTCTGGCCCAAGTATAAGCTTTGCCAACTTTATCAAACAACTTCCTACACACTGTTATGAACTGAGGCAGCTCGGAAACATTGTCTCTCAACTGTGTTATAGAGTGTAGTACTACATTTCAGTGAAGTGTAAGGCTTTCCAAAGTTGCGAAACGTGTTTCTTTCTCTATTTCAATGGTATTCTGCCTTATATAACACACATTTACCACTCTAGTCTCCTTTAAGTAAACAATATAGGATTCATACAGTGTTTGATGTTATCTTAACTCGAATTAAGGATTTCCCGGATTTAGCTACCTTTTCTACACTAAGATCTGACTTGGATATTCTCTTTCAGCTGTTCTAAACAAGTTCTCATCTGTTTTCAGTCATTTTCACTGAATTATTCATGTTTTCATGTAGTTTCCTATATTCTGCCTTCTGGCCCAAGTATAAGCTTTGGCCACTTTATCAAACAACTTACTACACACTGTTATGAACTGAGGGAGCTAGGGGACATTGTCTCTCAACTGTGTTATAGAGTGTAGTACTACATTTCAGTGAAGTGTAAGGCTTTCCAAAGCTGCCGAACTTGTTTCTTTCTCTATTTCAATGGTATTCTGCCTTGTATAACACACATTTACCACTCTAGTCTCCTTTAAGTAATGAATATAGGATTCATACAGTGTTTGATGTTATCTTAACTCGAATTAAGGATTTTCCTTATCTTAGCTACCTTTTCTACACTAAGAACTGACTTGGAGATTCTCTTTCAGCTGTTCTAAACAAGTTCTCATCTGTTTACAGTCATTTTCACTGAATTATTCATGTTTTCATGTCGTTTCCTATATTCTGCCTTCTGGCCCAAGTATAAGCTTTGTCCACTTTATCAAACAACTTCCTACAAACTGTTATGAACTGAGGGAGCTAGGGAACATTGTCTCTCAACTGTGTTATAGAGTGTAGTACTACATTTCAGTGAAGTGTAAGGCTTTCCAAAGCTGCCGAACGTGTTTCTTTCTCTATTTCAATGGTATTCTGCCTTGTATAACACACATTTACCACTCTAGTCTCCTTTAAGTAATGAATATAGGATTCATACAGTGTGTGATGTTATCTTAACTCGAATTAAGGATTTTCCTTATCTTAGCTACCTTTTCTACACTAAGAACTGACTTGGAGATTCTCTTTCAGCTGTTCTAAACAAGTTCTCATCTGTTTACAGTAATTTTCACTGAATTATTCATGTTTTCATGTAGTTTCCTATATTCTGCCTTCTGGCCCAAGTATATGCTTTGGCCACTTTATCAAACAACTTCCTACACACTGTCATGAACTGAGGGAGCTAGGGAACATTGTCTCTCAACTGTGTTATAGAGTGTAGTACTACATTTCAGTGAAGTGTAAGCCTTTCCAAAGCTGCCGAACTTGTTTCTTTCTCTATTTCAATGGTATTCTGCCTTGTATAACACACATTTACCACTCTAGTCACCTTTAAGTAATGAATATAGGATTCATACAGTGTTTGATGTTATCTTAACTCGAATTAAGGATTTCCCTTATCTTAGCAACGTTTTCTACACTAAGAACTGACTTGGAGATTCTCTTTCAGCTGTTCTAAACAAGTTCTCATCTGTTTACAGTCATTTTCACTGAATTATTCATGTTTTCATGTAGTTTCCTATATTCTGCCTTCTGGCCTAAGTATAAGCTTTGGCCACTTTATCAAACAACTTCCTACACACTGTTATGAACTGAGGAAGCTAGGGAACATTGTCTCTCAACTGTGTTATAGAGTGTAGTACTACATTTCAGTGAAGTGTAAGGCTTTCCAAAGCTGCCGAACTTGTTTCTTTCTCTATTTCAATGGTATTCTGCCTTGTATAACACACATTTACCACTCTAGTCTCCTTTAAGTAATGAATATAGGATTCATACAGTGTTTGATGTTATCTTAACTCGAATTAAGGATTTTCCTTATCTTAGCTACCTTTTCTACACTAAAAATTGACTTGGAGATTCTCTTTCAGCTGTTCTAAACAAGTTCTCATCTGTTTACAGTCATTTTCAATGAATTATTCATGTTTTCATGTAGTTTCCTATATTCTGCCTTCTGGCCCAAGTATAAGCTTTGCCAACTTTATCAAACAACTTCCTACACACTGTTATGAACTGAGGCAGCTCGGAAACATTGTCTCTCAACTGTGTTATAGAGTGTAGTACTACATTTCAGTGAAGTGTAAGGCTTTCCAAAGTTGCGAAACGTGTTTCTTTCTCTATTTCAATGGTATTCTGCCTTATATAACACACATTTACCACTCTAGTCTCCTTTAAGTAAACAATATAGGATTCATACAGTGTTTGATGTTATCTTAACTCGAATTAAGGATTTCCCGGATTTAGCTACCTTTTCTACACTAAGATCTGACTTGGATATTCTCTTTCAGCTGTTCTAAACAAGTTCTCATCTGTTTTCAGTCATTTTCACTGAATTATTCATGTTTTCATGTAGTTTCCTATATTCTGCCTTCTGGCCCAAGTATAAGCTTTGGCCACTTTATCAAACAACTTACTACACACTGTTATGAACTGAGGGAGCTAGGGGACATTGTCTCTCAACTGTGTTATAGAGTGTAGTACTACATTTCAGTGAAGTGTAAGGCTTTCCAAAGCTGCCGAACTTGTTTCTTTCTCTATTTCAATGGTATTCTGCCTTGTATAACACACATTTACCACTCTAGTCTCCTTTAAGTAATGAATATAGGATTCATACAGTGTTTGATGTTATCTTAACTCGAATTAAGGATTTTCCTTATCTTAGCTACCTTTTCTACACTAAGAACTGACTTGGAGATTCTCTTTCAGCTGTTCTAAACAAGTTCTCATCTGTTTACAGTCATTTTCACTGAATTATTCATGTTTTCATGTCGTTTCCTATATTCTGCCTTCTGGCCCAAGTATAAGCTTTGTCCACTTTATCAAACAACTTCCTACAAACTGTTATGAACTGAGGGAGCTAGGGAACATTGTCTCTCAACTGTGTTATAGAGTGTAGTACTACATTTCAGTGAAGTGTAAGGCTTTCCAAAGCTGCCGAACGTGTTTCTTTCTCTATTTCAATGGTATTCTGCCTTGTATAACACACATTTACCACTCTAGTCTCCTTTAAGTAATGAATATAGGATTCATACAGTGTGTGATGTTATCTTAACTCGAATTAAGGATTTTCCTTATCTTAGCTACCTTTTCTACACTAAGAACTGACTTGGAGATTCTCTTTCAGCTGTTCTAAACAAGTTCTCATCTGTTTACAGTAATTTTCACTGAATTATTCATGTTTTCATGTAGTTTCCTATATTCTGCCTTCTGGCCCAAGTATATGCTTTGGCCACTTTATCAAACAACTTCCTACACACTGTCATGAACTGAGGGAGCTAGGGAACATTGTCTCTCAACTGTGTTATAGAGTGTAGTACTACATTTCAGTGAAGTGTAAGCCTTTCCAAAGCTGCCGAACTTGTTTCTTTCTCTATTTCAATGGTATTCTGCCTTGTATAACACACATTTACCACTCTAGTCACCTTTAAGTAATGAATATAGGATTCATACAGTGTTTGATGTTATCTTAACTCGAATTAAGGATTTCCCTTATCTTAGCAACGTTTTCTACACTAAGAACTGACTTGGAGATTCTCTTTCAGCTGTTCTAAACAAGTTCTCATCTGTTTACAGTCATTTTCACTGAATTATTCATGTTTTCATGTAGTTTCCTATATTCTGCCTTCTGGCCTAAGTATAAGCTTTGGCCACTTTATCAAACAACTTCCTACACACTGTTATGAACTGAGGAAGCTAGGGAACATTGTCTCTCAACTGTGTTATAGAGTGTAGTACTACATTTCAGTGAAGTGTAAGGCTTTCCAAAGCTGCCGAACTTGTTTCTTTCTCTATTTCAATGGTATTCTGCCTTGTATAACACACATTTACCACTCTAGTCTCCTTTAAGTAATGAATATAGGATTCATACAGTGTTTGATGTTATCTTAACTCGAATTAAGGATTTTCCTTATCTTAGCTACCTTTTCTACACTAAAAATTGACTTGGAGATTCTCTTTCAGCTGTTCTAAACAAGTTCTCATCTGTTTACAGTCATTTTCACTGAATTATTCATGTTTTCATGTAGTTTCCTATATTCTGCCTTCTGGCCCAAGTATAAGCTTTGCCTACTTTATCAAACACCTTCCTACACTCTGTTATGAACTGAGGCAGCTAGGGAACATTGTCTCTCAACTGTGTTATAGACTGTAGTACTACGTTTCAGTGAAGTGTAAGCCTTTCCAAAGCTGCCGAACGTGTTTCTTTCTCTATTTCAATGGTATTCTGCCTTGTATAACACACATTTACCACTCTAGTTTCCTTTAAGTAAAGAATATAGGATTCATACAGTGTTTCATGTGATCTTAACTCGAATTAAGGATTTCCCGGATCTTAGCTACCTTTTCTACACTAAGAACTGACTTGGAGATTCTCTTTCAGCTGTACTAAACAAGTTCTCATGTGTTTACAGTCATTTTCAATGAATTATTCATATTTTCATGTAGTTTCCTATATTCTGCCTTCTGGCCCAAGTATAAGCTTTGCCCACTTTATCAAACAACTTCCTACACACTGTTATGAACTGAGGCAGCTCGGGAACATTGTCTCTCAACTGTGTTATAGAGTGTAGTACTACATTTCAGTGAAGTGTAAGGCTTTCCAAAGCTGCCGAACGTGTTTGTTTCTCTATTTCAATGGTATTCTGCCTTGTATAACACACATTTACCTCTCTATTCTCCTTTAAGTAAAGAATATAGGATTCATAGAGTGTTTCATGTGATCTTAACTCGAATTAAGGATTTCCCGGATCTTAGCTACCTTTTCTACACTAAGAACTGACTTGGAGATTCTCTTTCAGCTTTTCTAAACAAGTTCTCATCTGTTTACAGTCATTTTCAATGAATTATTCATGTTTTCATGTAGTTTCCTATATTCTGCCTTCTGGCCCAAGTATAAGCTTTGTCCACCTTATCAAACAACTTCCTACACACTGTTATGAACTGAGGGAGCTAGGGAACATTGTCTCTCAACTGTGTTATAGAGTGTAGTACTACATTTCAGTGTAGTGTAAGGCTTTCCAAAGCTGCCGAACGTGTTTCTTTCTCTATTTCAATGGTATTCTGCCTTGTATAACACACATTTACCACTCTAGTCTCCTTTAAGTAATGAATATATGATGTATGATTCATACAGTGTTTGATGTTATCTTAACTCGAATTAAGGATTTTCCTTATCTTAGCTACCTTTTCTACACTAAGAACTGACTTGGAGATTTTCTTTCAGCTGTTCTAAACAAGTTCTCATCTGTTTACAGTCATTTTCACTGAATTATTCATGTTTTCATGTAGTTTCCTATATTCTGCCTTCTGGCCCAAGTATAAGCTTTGGCCACTTTATCAAACCACTTCCTACACACTGTTATGAACTGAGGGAGCTAGGGAACATTGTCTCTCAACTGTGTTATAGAGTGTAGTACTACATTTCAGTGAAGTGTAAGCCTTTCCAAAGCTGCCGAAAGTGTTTCTTTCTCTATTTCAATGGTATTCTGCCTTGTATAACACACATTTACCACTCTAGTTTCCTTTAAGTAAAGAATATAGGATTCATACAATGTTTCATGGGATCTTAACTGGTATTAAGGATTTGCCTTATCTTAGCTACCTTTTCTACACTAAGAACTGACTTGGAGTTTCTCTTTCAGCTGTTCTAAACAAGTTCTCATCTGTTTACAGTCATTTTCACTGAATTATTCATGTTTTCATGTAGTTTACTATATTCTGCCTTCTGGCCCAAGTATAAGCTTTGCCTACTTTATCAAACACCTTCCTACACTATGTTATGAACGGAGGCAGCTAGGGAACATTGTCTCTCAACTGTGTTATAGAGTGTAGTACTACATTTCAGTGAAGTGTAAGACTTTCCAAAGCTGCCGAACGTGTTTCTTTCTCTATTTCAATGGTATTCTGCCTTGTATAACACACATTTACCACTCTAGTTTCCTTTTCGTAAAGAATATAGGATTCATACTGTGTTTCATGTGATCTTAACTCTTATTAAGGATTTCCCGGATCTTAGCTATCTTTTCTACACTAAGAACTGACTTATAGATTCTCTTTCAGCTGTTCTAAACAAGTTCTCATGTGTTTACAGTCATTTTCAATGAATTATTCATGTTTTCATGTAGTTTCCTATATTCTGCCTTCTGGCCCAAGTATAAGCTTTGCCCACTTTATCAAACAACTTCCTACACACTGTTATGAACTGAGGGAGCTAGGAACATTGTCTCTCAACTGTGTTATAGAGTGTAGTACTACATTTCAGTGAAGTGTAAGGATTTCCAAAGCTGCCAAACGTGTTTCTTTCTCTATTTCAATGGTATTCTGCCTTATATAACACACATTTACCACTCTAGTCTCCTTTAAGTAAACAATATAGGATTCATACAGTGTTTGATGTTATCTTAACTCGAATTAAGGATTTCCCGGATTTAGCTACCTTTTCTACACTAAGAACTGACTTGGAGAATCTCTTTCATCTGTTCTAAACAAGTTCTCATCTGTTTACAGTCATTTTCACTGAATTATTCATGTTTTCATGTAGTTTCCTATATTCTGCCTTCTGGCCCAAGTATAAGCTTTGCCCACTTTATCAAACAACTTCCTACACACTGTTATGAACTGAGGGAGCTAGGGAACATTGTCTCTCAACTGTGTTATAGAGTGTAGTACTACATTTCAGTGAAGTGTAAGGCTTTCCAAAGCTGCCGAACTTGTTTCTTTCTCTATTTCAATGGTATTCTGCCTTGTATAACACACATTTACCACTCTAGTCTCCTTTAAGTAATGAATATAGGATTCATACAGTGTTTGATGTTATCTGAACTCGAATTAAGGATTTTCCTTATCTTAGCTACCTTTTCTACACTAAGAACTGACTTGGAGATTCTCTTTCAGCTGTTCTAAACAAGTTCTCATCTGTTTACAGTCATTTTCACTGAATTATTCATGTTTTCATGTCGTTTCCTATTTTCTGCCTTCTGGCCCAAGTATAAGCTTTGCCCACTTTATCAAACAACTTCCTACAAACTGTTATGAACTGAGGCAGCTCTGGAACATTGTCTCTCAACTGTGTTATAGAGTGTAGTACTACATTTTAGTGAAGTGTAAGGCTTTCCAAAGCTGCCGAAAGTGTTTGTTTCTCTATTTCAATGGTATTCTGCCTTGTATAACACACATTTACCACTATAGTCTCCTTTAAGTAAAGAATATAGGATTAATAGAGTGTTTCATGTGATCTTAACTGGAATTAAGGATTTCCCTTATCTTAGCTACCTTTTCTACACTAAGAACTGACTTGGAGATTCTCTTTCAGCAGTTCTTAACAAGTTCTCATCTGTTTACAGTCATTTTCACTGAATTATTCATGTTTTCATGTAGTTTCCTATATTCTGCCTTCTGGCCCAAGTATAAGCTTTGGCCACTTTATCAAACAACTTCCTACACACTGTTATGAACTGAGGGAGCTAGGGAACATTGTCTCTCAACTGTGTTATAGAGTGTAGTACTACATTTCAGTGAAGTGTAAGGCTTTCCAAAGCTGCCGAACTTGTTTCTTTCTCTATTTCAATGGTATTCTGCCTTGTATAACACACATTTACCACTCTAGTCTCCTTTAAGTAATGAATATAGGATTCATACAGTGTTTGATGTTATCTTAACTCGAATTAAGGATTTCCCTTATCTTAGCTACCTTTTCTACACTAAGAACTGACTTGGAGATTCTCTTTCAGCTGTTCTAAACAAGTTCTCATCTGTTTACAGTCATTTTCACTGAATTATTCATGTTTTCATGTAGTTTCCTATATTCTGCCTTCTGGCCCAAGTATAAGCTTTGACCACTTTATCAAACAACTTCCTACACACTGTTATGAACTGAGGGAGCTAGGGAACATTGTCTCTCAACTGTGTTATAGAGTGTAGTACTACATTTCAGTGAAGTGTAAGGCTTTCCAAAGCTGCCAAACTTGTTTCTTTATCTATTTCAATGGTATTCTGCCTTGTATAACACACATTTACCACTCTAGTCTCCTTTAAGTAATGAATATAGGATTCATACAGTGTTTGATGTTATCTTAACTCGAATTAAGGATTTTCCTTATCTTAGCTACCTTTTCTACACTCAGAACTGAGTTGCAGATTCTCTTTCAGCTGTTCTAAACAAGTTCTCATCTGTTTACAGTCATTTTCACTGAATTATTCATGTTTTCATGTAGTTTCCTATATTCTGCCTTCTGGCCCAAGTATAAGCTTTGCCCACTTTACCAAACACCTTCCTACACTCTGTTATGAACTGAGACAGCTAGGGAACATTGTCTCTCAACTGTGTTATAGAGTGTAGTACTACATTTCAGTGAAGTGTAAGCCTTTCCAAAGCTGCCGAAAGTGTTTCTTTCTCTATTTCAATGGTATTCTGCATTGTATAACACACATTTACCACTCTAGTTTCCTTTAAGTAAAGAATATAGGATTCATACAATGTTTCATGGGATCTTAACTGGTATTAAGGATTTCCCTTATCTTAGCTACCTTTTCTACACTAAGAACTGACTTGCAGATTCTCTTTCAGCTGTTCTAAACAAGTTCTCATCTGTTTACAGTCATTTTCACTGAATTATTCATGTTTTCATGTAGTTTCCTATATTCTGCCTTCTGGCCCAAGTATAAGCTTTGGCCACTTTATCAAACAACTTCCTACACACTGTTATGAACTGAGGGAGCTAGTTAACATTGTCTCTCAACTGTGTTATAGAGTGTAGTACTACATTTCAGTGAAGTGTAAGGTTTTCCAAAGCCTCCAAACTTGTTTCTTTCTCTATTTCAATGGTATTCTGCCTTGTATAACACACATTTACCACTCTAGTCTCCTTTAAGTAATGAATATAGGATTCATACAGTGTTTGATGTTATCTTAACTCGAATTAAGGGTTTCCCTTTTCTTAGCTACCTTTTCTACACTAAGAACTGACTTGGAGATTCTCTTTCAGCTGTTCTAAACAAGTTCTCATTTGTTTACAGTCATTTTCACTGAATTATTCATGTTTTCATGTAGTTTCCTATATTCTGCCTTCTGGCCCAAGTATAAGCTTTGGCCACTTTATCAAACAACTTCCTACACACTGTTATGAACTGAGGGAGCTAGGGAACATTGTCTCTCAACTGTGTTATAGAGTGTAGTACTACATTTCAGTGAAGTGTAAGGCTTTCCAAAGCTGCCAAACTTGTTTCTTTCTCTATTTCAATGGTATTCTGCCTTGTATAACACACATTTACCACTCTAGTCTCCTTTAAGTAATGAATATAGGATTCATACAGTGTTTGATGTTATCTTAACTCGAATTAAGGATTTTCCTTATCTTAGCTACCTTTTCTACACTAAGAACTGACTTGCAAGGCCCGGAGCAGCAGCTGCCAGGCTGGGAGCGGCCAGGCCCGGAGCAGCCGGGTCTGGTGTGGCCAGGCCCGGAGCAGCGGCTGCCAGTATGGGAGCGGCCAGGCCCGGAGCAGCCGGGTCTGGTGCGGCCAGGCCCGGAGCAGCGGCTGCCAGGCTGGGAGCGGCCAGGCCCGGAGCAGCGGCTGCCAGGCTGGGAGCGGCCAGTCCCGGAGCAGCCGGGTCTGGTGCGGCCAGGCCAGGAGCAGCGGCTGCCAGGCTGGGAGCGGCCAGTCCCGGAGCAGCCGGGTCTGGTGCGGCCAGGCCAGGAGCAGCGGGTGCCAGGCTGGGAGAGGCCAGGCCCGGAGCAGCCGGGTCTGGTGCGGCCAGGCCAGGAGCAGCGGCTGCCAGGCTGGGAGCGGCCAGGCCCGGAGCAGCCGGGTCTGGTGCGGCGAGGCCCGGAGCAGCGACTGCCAGGCTGGGAGCGGCCAGGCCCGGAGCAGCCGGGTCTGGTGCGGCCAGGCCCGGAGCAGCGGCTGCCAGGCTGGGAGCGGACAGGCCCGGAGCAGCCGGGTCTGGTGCGGCCAGGCCCGGAGCAGCCGGGTCTGGTGCGGCCAGGCCCGGAGCAGCGACTGCCAGGCTGGGAGCGGCCAGGCCCGAAGCAGCTGGGTCTGGTGCGGCCAGGCCCGGAGCAGTGGCTGCCAGGCTGGGAGTGGCCAGGCCTGGAGAAGCGGCTGCCAGGCTGGGAGCGGCCAGGCCCGGAGCCGCCGGGTCTTGTGCGGGCAGGCCCGGAGCAGCAGCGGCCAGGCTGGGAGCGGCCAGGCCCGGAGCAGCCGGGTCGGGTGCGGCCAGGCCTGGAGCAGCGGCTGCCAGGCTGGGAGCGGCCAGGCCCGGAGCAGCCGGGTCTGGTGCGGCCAGGCCCGGAGCAGTGGCTGCCAGGCTGGGAGTGGCCAGGCCTGGAGAAGCGGCTGCCAGGCTGGGAGCGGCCAGGCCCGGAGCAGCCGGGTCGGGTGCGGCCAGGCGTGGAGCAGCGGCTGCCAGGCTGGGAGCGGCCAGGCCCGGAGCAGCCGGGTCTGGTGCGGCCAGGCCAGGAGCAGCGGCTGCCAGGCTGGGAGCTGCCAGGCCCGGAGCAGCAGCTGCCAGGCTGGGAGCGGCCAGGCCCGGAGCAGCCGGGTCTGGTGCGGCCAGGCCCGGAGCAGCGGCTGCCAGTATGGGAGCGGCCAGGCCCGGAGCAGCCGGGTCTGGTGCGGCCAGGCCCGGAGCAGCGGCTGCCAGGCTGGGAGCGGCCAGGCCCGGAGCAGCGGCTGCCAGGCTGGGAGCGGCCAGGCCCGGAGCAGCCGGGTCTGGTGCGGCCAGGCCAGGAGCAATGGCTGTCAGGCTGGGAGCAGCCAGGCCCGGAGCAGCGGCTGTCAGGCTGGGAGCGGCCAGGCCCGGAGCGGCCGGGACCGGAGCAACCGGTCCCAGAGCAGCCGGGTCGGGTGTGGCCAGGCCTGTAGCAGCAACAGCCAAGTCCAGAGCAACTAGGTCGGGAGCGGCAGTGACCAGACCCAGAGCAGCTGGTTGTGGAACGAACCAGAGCAACAGAGGCCAGGCCCGGAGCAGCCAGGCCCGAAACAGCTCGCTCCTCGCCTGTACCTGCCCACGGCTGCCTCTCAGACATGGCTGGAAACTTTTGCGGGAACTTGAGGGTCTGCTGAATCAAGTGATGAAGGCTTAGATCTGGATGTGTTGAGTTAGTATAGCGCTGGGGTGTTGATCTGTAAGTGCCTTGGGTGGGGCCTGGATGAGGCTGGTTGACCTATTTGGAAATGTCTTTTGTGTGAAGTGTATCATTGGGCATGTGGAGGTATTATTGATATGAGATAATGCTAAGTAACAGATTTACTATCTGAAAAGGGATTTACTATCCGGGAAAGGGAGGGAGGAAGAGACTGAACATAAACTGTGCACCTATGGATGAGGACAATGGGGGAGCGGGAGGGGGCGGAGGGTGGGGTGGGAACCTGGTGGAGGGGGGAAGAAATGAGGAACCTTTGTAATAATATGAACAATAAAGATTGATTAAAAAAAATAATAAAAAAAAAGAACTGACTTGCAGATTCTCTTTCAGCTGTTCTAAACAAGTTCTCATCCGTTTACAGTCATTTTCACTGAATTATTCATGTTTTCATGTAGTTTCCTATATTCTGCCTTCTGGCCCAAGTATAAGCTTTGCCTACTTTATCAAACACCTTCCTACACTCTGTTATGAACTGAGGCAGCTAGGGAACATTGTCTCTCAACTGTGTTATAGAGTGTAGTACTACATTTCAGTGAAGTGTAAGCCTTTCCAAAGCTGCCGAACGTGTTTCTTTCTCTATTTCAATGGTATTCTGCCTTGTATAACACACATTTACCACACTAGTTTCCTTTAAGTAAAGAATATAGGATTCATACAGTGTTTCATGTGATCTTAACTCGAATTAAGGATTTCCCAGATCTTAGCTACATTTTCTACACTAAGAACTGACTTGGAGATTCTCTTTCAGCTGTTCTAAACAAGTTCTCATGTGTTTACAGTCATTTTCAATGAATTATTCATGTTTTCATGTAGTTTCCTATATTCTGCCTTCTGGCCCAAGTATAAGCTTTGCCAACTTTATCAAACAACTTCCTACACACTGTTATGAACTGAGGCAGCTCGGAAACATTGTCTCTCAACTGTGTTATAGAGTGTAGTACTACATTTCAGTGAAGTGTAAGGCTTTCCAAAGTTGCGAAACGTGTTTCTTTCTCTATTTCAATGGTATTCTGCCTTATATAACACACATTTACCACTCTAGTCTCCTTTAAGTAAACAATATAGGATTCATACAGTGTTTGATGTTATCTTAACTCGAATTAAGGATTTCCCGGATTTAGCTACCTTTTCTACACTAAGATCTGACTTGGATATTCTCTTTCAGCTGTTCTAAACAAGTTCTCATCTGTTTTCAGTCATTTTCACTGAATTATTCATGTTTTCATGTAGTTTCCTATATTCTGCCTTCTGGCCCAAGTATAAGCTTTGGCCACTTTATCAAACAACTTACTACACACTGTTATGAACTGAGGGAGCTAGGGGACATTGTCTCTCAACTGTGTTATAGAGTGTAGTACTACATTTCAGTGAAGTGTAAGGCTTTCCAAAGCTGCCGAACTTGTTTCTTTCTCTATTTCAATGGTATTCTGCCTTGTATAACACACATTTACCACTCTAGTCTCCTTTAAGTAATGAATATAGGATTCATACAGTGTTTGATGTTATCTTAACTCGAATTAAGGATTTTCCTTATCTTAGCTACCTTTTCTACACTAAGAACTGACTTGGAGATTCTCTTTCAGCTGTTCTAAACAAGTTCTCATCTGTTTACAGTCATTTTCACTGAATTATTCATGTTTTCATGTCGTTTCCTATATTCTGCCTTCTGGCCCAAGTATAAGCTTTGTCCACTTTATCAAACAACTTCCTACAAACTGTTATGAACTGAGGGAGCTAGGGAACATTGTCTCTCAACTGTGTTATAGAGTGTAGTACTACATTTCAGTGAAGTGTAAGGCTTTCCAAAGCTGCCGAACGTGTTTCTTTCTCTATTTCAATGGTATTCTGCCTTGTATAACACACATTTACCACTCTAGTCTCCTTTAAGTAATGAATATAGGATTCATACAGTGTGTGATGTTATCTTAACTCGAATTAAGGATTTTCCTTATCTTAGCTACCTTTTCTACACTAAGAACTGACTTGGAGATTCTCTTTCAGCTGTTCTAAACAAGTTCTCATCTGTTTACAGTAATTTTCACTGAATTATTCATGTTTTCATGTAGTTTCCTATATTCTGCCTTCTGGCCCAAGTATATGCTTTGGCCACTTTATCAAACAACTTCCTACACACTGTCATGAACTGAGGGAGCTAGGGAACATTGTCTCTCAACTGTGTTATAGAGTGTAGTACTACATTTCAGTGAAGTGTAAGCCTTTCCAAAGCTGCCGAACTTGTTTCTTTCTCTATTTCAATGGTATTCTGCCTTGTATAACACACATTTACCACTCTAGTCACCTTTAAGTAATGAATATAGGATTCATACAGTGTTTGATGTTATCTTAACTCGAATTAAGGATTTCCCTTATCTTAGCAACGTTTTCTACACTAAGAACTGACTTGGAGATTCTCTTTCAGCTGTTCTAAACAAGTTCTCATCTGTTTACAGTCATTTTCACTGAATTATTCATGTTTTCATGTAGTTTCCTATATTCTGCCTTCTGGCCTAAGTATAAGCTTTGGCCACTTTATCAAACAACTTCCTACACACTGTTATGAACTGAGGAAGCTAGGGAACATTGTCTCTCAACTGTGTTATAGAGTGTAGTACTACATTTCAGTGAAGTTTAAGGCTTTCCAAAGCTGCCGAACTTGTTTCTTTCTCTATTTCAATGGTATTCTGCCTTGTATAACACACATTTACCACTCTAGTCTCCTTTAAGTAATGAATATAGGATTCATACAGTGTTTGATGTTATCTTAACTCGAATTAAGGATTTTCCTTATCTTAGCTACCTTTTCTACACTAAAAATTGACTTGGAGATTCTCTTTCAGCTGTTCTAAACAAGTTCTCATCTGTTTACAGTCATTTTCACTGAATTATTCATGTTTTCATGTAGTTTCCTATATTCTGCCTTCTGGCCCAAGTATAAGCTTTGCCTACTTTATCAAACACCTTCCTACACTCTGTTATGAACTGAGGCAGCTAGGGAACATTGTCTCTCAACTGTGTTATAGACTGTAGTACTACGTTTCAGTGAAGTGTAAGCCTTTCCAAAGCTGCCGAACGTGTTTCTTTCTCTATTTCAATGGTATTCTGCCTTGTATAACACACATTTACCACTCTAGTTTCCTTTAAGTAAAGAATATAGGATTCATACAGTGTTTCATGTGATCTTAACTCGAATTAAGGATTTCCCGGATCTTAGCTACCTTTTCTACACTAAGAACTGACTTGGAGATTCTCTTTCAGCTGTACTAAACAAGTTCTCATGTGTTTACAGTCATTTTCAATGAATTATTCATATTTTCATGTAGTTTCCTATATTCTGCCTTCTGGCCCAAGTATAAGCTTTGCCCACTTTATCAAACAACTTCCTACACACTGTTATGAACTGAGGCAGCTCGGGAACATTGTCTCTCAACTGTGTTATAGAGTGTAGTACTACATTTCAGTGAAGTGTAAGGCTTTCCAAAGCTGCCGAACGTGTTTGTTTCTCTATTTCAATGGTATTCTGCCTTGTATAACACACATTTACCTCTCTATTCTCCTTTAAGTAAAGAATATAGGATTCATAGAGTGTTTCATGTGATCTTAACTCGAATTAAGGATTTCCCGGATCTTAGCTACCTTTTCTACACTAAGAACTGACTTGGAGATTCTCTTTCAGCTTTTCTAAACAAGTTCTCATCTGTTTACAGTCATTTTCAATGAATTATTCATGTTTTCATGTAGTTTCCTATATTCTGCCTTCTGGCCCAAGTATAAGCTTTGTCCACCTTATCAAACAACTTCCTACACACTGTTATGAACTGAGGGAGCTAGGGAACATTGTCTCTCAACTGTGTTATAGAGTGTAGTACTACATTTCAGTGTAGTGTAAGGCTTTCCAAAGCTGCCGAACGTGTTTCTTTCTCTATTTCAATGGTATTCTGCCTTGTATAACACACATTTACCACTCTAGTCTCCTTTAAGTAATGAATATATGATGTATGATTCATACAGTGTTTGATGTTATCTTAACTCGAATTAAGGATTTTCCTTATCTTAGCTACCTTTTCTACACTAAGAACTGACTTGGAGATTTTCTTTCAGCTGTTCTAAACAAGTTCTCATCTGTTTACAGTCATTTTCACTGAATTATTCATGTTTTCATGTAGTTTCCTATATTCTGCCTTCTGGCCCAAGTATAAGCTTTGGCCACTTTATCAAACCACTTCCTACACACTGTTATGAACTGAGGGAGCTAGGGAACATTGTCTCTCAACTGTGTTATAGAGTGTAGTACTACATTTCAGTGAAGTGTAAGGCTTTCCAAAGGTGCCGAACTTGTTTCTTTCTCTATTTCAATGGTATTCTGCCTTGTATAACACACATTTACCACTCTAGTCTCCTTTAAGTAATGAATATAGGATTCATACAGTGTTTGATGTTATCTTAACTCGAATTAAGGATTTTCCTTATCTTAGCTACCTTTTCTACACTAAGAACTGACTTGGAGATTCTCTTTCAGCTGTTCTAAACAAGTTCTCATCTGTTTACAGTCATTTTCACTGAATTATTCATGTTTTCATGTAGTTTCCTATATTCTGCCTTCTGGCCCAAGTATAAGCTTTGCCCACTTTATCAAAAACCTTCCTACACTCTGTTATGAACTGAGGCAGCTAGGGAACATTGTCTCTCAACTGTGTTATAGAGTGTAGTACTACATTTCAGTGAAGTGTAAGCCTTTCCACAGCTGCCGAAAGTGTTTCTTTCTCTATTTCAATGGTATTCTGCCTTGTATAACACACATTTACCACTCTAGTTTCCTTTAAGTAAAGAATATAGGATTCATACAATGTTTCATGGGATCTTAACTGGTATTAAGGATTTCCCTTATCTTAGCTACCTTTTTTACACTAAGAACTGACTTGGAGTTTCTCTTTCAGCTGTTCTAAACAAGTTCTCATCTGTTTACAGTCATTTTCACTGAATTATTCATGTTTTCATGTAGTTTCCTATATTCTGCCTTCTGGCCCAAGTATAAGCTTTGGCAACTTTATCAAACAACTTCCTACACACTGTTATGAACTGAGGAAGCTAGGGAACATTGTCTCTCAACTGTGTTATAGAGTGTAGTACTACATTTCAGTGAAGTGTAAGGCTTTCCAAAGCTGCCGAACTTGTTTCTTTCTCTATTTCAATGGTATTCTGCCTTGTATAACACACATTTACCACTCTAGTTTCCTTTAAGTAAAGAATATAGGATTCATACAGTGTTTCATGTGATCTTAACTCGAATTAAGGATTTCCTGGATCTTAGCTACCTTTTCTACACTAAGAACTGACTTGGAGATTCTCTTTCAGCTGTTCTAAACAAGTTCTCATCTGTTTACAGTCATTTTCAATGAATTATTCATGTTTTCATGTAGTTTCCTATATTCTGCCTTCTGGCCCAAGTATAAGCTTTGCCCACCTTATCAAACAACTTCCTACACACTGTTATGAACTGAGGGAGCTAGGGAACATTGTCTCTGAACTGTGTTATAGAGTGTAGTACTACATTTCAGTGTAGTGTACGGCTTTCCAAAGCTGCCGAACGTGTTTCTTTCTCTATTTCAATGGTATTCTGCCTTGTATAACACACATTTACCACTCTAGTCTCCTTTAAGTAATGAATATAGGATTCATACAGTGTTTGATGTTATCTTAACTCGAATTAAGGATTTTCCTTATCTTAGCTACCTTTTCTACACTAAGAACTGACTTGGAGATTCTCTTTCAGCTGTTCTAAACAAGTTCTCATCTGTTTACAGTCATTTTCACTGAATTATTCATGTTTTCATGTAGTTTCCTATATTCTGCCTTCTGGCCCAAGTATAAGCTTTGCCCACTTTATCAAACACCTTCCTACACTCTGTTATGAACTGAGGCAGCTAGGGAACATTGTCTCTCAACTGTGTTATAGAGTGTAGTACTACATTTCAGTGAAGTGTAAGCCTTTCCACAGCTGCCGAAAGTGTTTCTTTCTCTATTTCAATGGTATTCTGCCTTGTATAACACACATTTACCACTCTAGTTTCCTTTAAGTAAAGAATATAGGATTCATACAATGTTTCATGGGATCTTAACTGGTATTAAGGATTTCCCTTATCTTAGCTACCTTTTTTACACTAAGAACTGACTTGGAGTTTCTCTTTCAGCTGTTCTAAACAAGTTCTAATCTGTTTACAGTCATTTTCACTGAATTATTCATGTTTTCATGTAGTTTCCTATATTCTGCCTTCTGGCCCAAGTATAAGCTTTGGCAACTTTATCAAACAACTTCCTACACACTGTTATGAACTGAGGAAGCTAGGGAACATTGTCTCTCAACTGTGTTATAGAGTGTAGTACTACATTTCAGTGAAGTGTAAGGCTTTCCAAAGCTGCCGAACTTGTTTCTTTCTCTATTTCAATGGTATTCTGCCTTGTATAACACACATTTACCACTCTAGTTTCCTTTAAGTAAAGAATATAGGATTCATACAGTGTTTCATGTGATCTTAACTCGAATTAAGGATTTCCCGGATCTTAGCTACCTTTTCTACACTAAGAACTGACTTGGAGATTCTCTTTCAGCTGTTCTAAACAAGTTCTCATCTGTTTACAGTCATTTTCAATGAATTATTCATGTTTTCATGTAGTTTCCTATATTCTGCCTTCTGGCCCAAGTATAAGCTTTGCCCACCTTAACAAACAACTTCCTACACACTGTTATGAACTGAGGGAGCTAGGGAACATTGTCTCTGAACTGTGTTATAGAGTGTAGTACTACATTTCAGTGTAGTGTACGGCTTTCCAAAGCTGCCGAAAGTGTTTCTTTCTCTATTTCAATGGTATTCTGCCTTGTATAACACACATTTACCTCTCTATTCTACTTTAAGTAAAGAATATAGGATTCATAGAGTGTTTCATGTGATCTTAACTGGAATTAAGGATTTCCCTTATCTTAGCTACCTTTTCTACACTAAGAACTGACTTGGAGATTCTCTTTCAGCTTTTCTAAACAAGTTCTCATCTGTTTACAGTCATTTTCAATGAATTATTCATGTTTTCATGTAGTTTCCTATATTCTGCCTTCTGGCCCAAGTATAAGCTTTGCCCACTTTGTCAAAAACCTTCCTACACTCTGTTATGAACTGAGGCAGCTAGGGAACATTGTCTCTCAACTGTGTTATAGAGTGTAGTACTACATTTCAGTGAAGTGTAAGCCTTTCCACAGCTGCCGAAAGTGTTTCTTTCTCTATTTCAATGGTATTCTGCCTTGTATAACACACATTTACCACTCTAGTTTCCTTTAAGTAAAGAATATAGGATTCATACAATGTTTCATGGGATCTTAACTGGTATTAAGGATTTCCCTTATCTTAGCTACCTTTTTTACACTAAGAACTGACTTGGAGTTTCTCTTTCAGCTGTTCTAAACAAGTTCTCATCTGTTTACAGTCATTTTCACTGAATTATTCATGTTTTCATGTAGTTTCCTATATTCTGCCTTCTGGCCCAAGTATAAGCTTTGGCAACTTTATCAAACAACTTCCTACACACTGTTATGAACTGAGGAAGCTAGGGAACATTGTCTCTCAACTGTGTTATAGAGTGTAGTACTACATTTCAGTGAAGTGTAAGGCTTTCCAAAGCTGCCGAACTTGTTTCTTTCTCTATTTCAATGGTATTCTGCCTTGTATAACACACATTTACCACTCTAGTTTCCTTTAAGTAAAGAATATAGGATTCATACAGTGTTTCATGTGATCTTAACTCGAATTAAGGATTTCCCGGATCTTAGCTACCTTTTCTACACTAAGAACTGACTTGGAGATTCTCTTTCAGCTGTTCTAAACAAGTTCTCATCTGTTTACAGTCATTTTCAATGAATTATTCATGTTTTCATGTAGTTTCCTATATTCTGCCTTCTGGCCCAAGTATAAGCTTTGCCCACCTTATCAAACAACTTCCTACACACTGTTATGAACTGAGGGAGCTAGGGAACATTGTCTCTGAACTGTGTTATAGAGTGTAGTACTACATTTCAGTGTAGTGTACGGCTTTCCAAAGCTGCCGAACGTGTTTCTTTCTCTATTTCAATGGTATTCTGCCTTGTATAACACACATTTACCACTCTAGTCTCCTTTAAGTAATGAATATAGGATTCATACAGTGTTTGATGTTATCTTAACTCGAATTAAGGATTTTCCTTATCTTAGCTACCTTTTCTACACTAAGAACTGACTTGGAGATTCTCTTTCAGCTGTTCTAAACAAGTTCTCATCTGTTTACAGTCATTTTCACTGAATTATTCATGTTTTCATGTAGTTTCCTATATTCTGCCTTCTGGCCCAAGTATAAGCTTTGCCCACTTTATAAAACACCTTCCTACACTCTGTTATGAACTGAGGCAGCTAGGGAACATTGTCTCTCAACTGTGTTATAGAGTGTAGTACTACATTTCAGTGAAGTGTAAGCCTTTCCACAGCTGCCGAAAGTGTTTCTTTCTCTATTTCAATGGTATTCTGCCTTGTATAACACACATTTACCACTCTAGTTTCCTTTAAGTAAAGAATATAGGATTCATACAATGTTTCATGGGATCTTAACTGGTATTAAGGATTTCCCTTATCTTAGCTACCTTTTTTACACTAAGAACTGACTTGGAGTTTCTCTTTCAGCTGTTCTAAACAAGTTCTCATCTGTTTACAGTCATTTTCACTGAATTATTCATGTTTTCATGAAGTTTCCTATATTCTGCCTTCTGGCCCAAGTATAAGCTTTGGCAACTTTATCAAACAACTTCCTACACACTGTTATGAACTGAGGAAGCTAGGGAACATTGTCTCTCAACTGTGTTATAGAGTGTAGTACTACATTTCAGTGAAGTGTAAGGCTTTCCAAAGCTGCCGAACTTGTTTCTTTCTCTATTTCAATGGTATTCTGCCTTGTATAACACACATTTACCACTCTAGTTTCCTTTAAGTAAAGAATATAGGATTCATACAGTGTTTCATGTGATCTTAACTCGAATTAAGGATTTCCCGGATCTTAGCTACCTTTTCTACACTAAGAACTGACTTGGAGATTCTCTTTCAGCTGTTCTAAACAAGTTCTCATCTGTTTACAGTCATTTTCAATGAATTATTCATGTTTTCATGTAGTTTCCTATATTCTGCCTTCTGGCCCAAGTATAAGCTTTGCCCACCTTAACAAACAACTTCCTACACACTGTTATGAACTGAGGGAGCTAGGGAACATTGTCTCTGAACTGTGTTATAGAGTGTAGTACTACATTTCAGTGTAGTGTACGGCTTTCCAAAGCTGCCGAACGTGTTTCTTTCTCTATTTCAATGGTATTCTGCCTTGTATAACACACATTTACCACTCTAGTCTCCTTTAAGTAATGAATATAGGATTCATACAGTGTTTGATGTTATCTTAACTCGAATTAAGGATTTCCCGGATCTTAGCTACCTTTTCTACACTAAGAACTGACTTGGAGATTCTCTTTCAGCTGTTCTAAACAAGTTCTCATCTGTTTACAGTCATTTTCAATGAATTATTCATGTTTTCATGTAGTTTCCTATATTCTGCCTTCTGGCCCAAGTATAAGCTTTGCCCACCTTATCAAACAACTTCCTACACACTGTTATGAACTGAGGGAGCTAGGGAACATTGTCTATGAACTGTGTTATAGAGTGTAGTACTACATTTCAGTGTAGTGTAAGGCTTTCCAAAGCTGCCGAACGTGTTTCTTTCTCTATTTCAATGGTATTCTGCCTTGTATAACACACATTTACCACTCTAGTCTCCTTTAAGTAATGAATATAGGATTCATACAGTGTTTGATGTTATCTTAACTCGAATTAAGGATTTTCCTTATCTTAGCTACCTTTTCTACACTAAGAACTGACTTGGAGATTCTCTTTCAGCTGTTCTAAACAAGTTCTCATCTGTTTACAGTCATTTTCACTGAATTATTCATGTTTTCATGTAGTTTCCTATATTCTGCCTTCTGGCCCAAGTATAAGCTTTGCCCACTTTATCAAACACCTTCCTACACTCTGTTATGAACTGAGGCAGCTAGGGAACATTGTCTCTCAACTGTGTTATAGAGTGTAGTACTACATTTCAGTGAAGTGTAAGCCTTTCCACAGCTGCCGAAAGTGTTTCTTTCTCTATTTCACTGGTATTCTGCCTTGTATAACACACATTTACCACTCTAGTTTCCTTTAAGTAAAGAATATAGGATTCATACAATGTTTCATGGGATCTTAACTGGTATTAAGGATTTCCCTTATCTTAGCTACCTTTTTTACACTAAGAACTGACTTGGAGTTTCTCTTTCAGCTGTTCTAAACAAGTTCTAATCTGTTTACAGTCATTTTCACTGAATTATTCATGTTTTCATGTAGTTTCCTATATTCTGCCTTCTGGCCCAAGTATAAGCTTTGGCAACTTTATCAAACAACTTCCTACACACTGTTATGAACTGAGGAAGCTAGGGAACATTGTCTCTCAACTGTGTTATAGAGTGTAGTACTACATTTCAGTGAAGTGTAAGGCTTTCCAAAGCTGCCGAACTTGTTTCTTTCTCTATTTCAATGGTATTCTGCCTTGTATAACACACATTTACCACTCTAGTTTCCTTTAAGTAAAGAATATAGGATTCATACAGTGTTTCATGTGATCTTAACTCGAATTAAGGATTTCCCGGAACTTAGCTACCTTTTCTACACTAAGAACTGACTTGGAGATTCTCTTTCAGCTGTTCTAAACAAGTTCTCATCTGTTTACAGTCATTTTCAATGAATTATTCATGTTTTCATGTAGTTTCCTATATTCTGCCTTCTGGCCCAAGTATAAGCTTTGCCCACCTTAACAAACAACTTCCTACACACTGTTATGAACTGAGGGAGCTAGGGAACATTGTCTCTGAACTGTGTTATAGAGTGTAGTACTACATTTCAGTGTAGTGTACGGCTTTCCAAAGCTGCCGAACGTGTTTCTTTCTCTATTTCAATGGTATTCTGCCTTGTATAACACACATTTACCTCTCTATTCTACTTTAAGTAAAGAATATACGATTCATAGAGTGTTTCATGTGATCTTAACTGGAATTAAGGATTTCCCTTATCTTAGCTACCTTTTCTACACTAAGAACTGACTTGGAGATTCTCTTTCAGCTTTTCTAAACAAGTTCTCATCTGTTTACAGTCATTTTCAATGAATTATTCATGTTTTCATGTAGTTTCCTATATTCTGCCTTCTGGCCCAAGTATAAGCTTTGCCCACTTTATCAAAAACCTTCCTACACTCTGTTATGAACTGAGGCAGCTAGGGAACATTGTCTCTCAACTGTGTTATAGAGTGTAGTACTACATTTCAGTGAAGTGTAAGCCTTTCCACAGCTGCCGAAAGTGTTTCTTTCTCTATTTCAATGGTATTCTGCCTTGTATAACACACATTTACCACTCTAGTTTCCTTTAAGTAAAGAATATAGGATTCATACAATGTTTCATGGGATCTTAACTGGTATTAAGGATTTCCCTTATCTTAGCTACCTTTTTTACACTAAGAACTGACTTGGAGTTTCTCTTTCAGCTGTTCTAAACAAGTTCTCATCTGTTTACAGTCATTTTCACTGAATTATTCATGTTTTCATGTAGTTTCCTATATTCTGCCTTCTGGCCCAAGTATAAGCTTTGGCAACTTTATCAAACAACTTCCTACACACTGTTATGAACTGAGGAAGCTAGGGAACATTGTCTCTCAACTGTGTTATAGAGTGTAGTACTACATTTCAGTGAAGTGTAAGGCTTTCCAAAGCTGCCGAACTTGTTTCTTTCTCTATTTCAATGGTATTCTGCCTTGTATAACACACATTTACCACTCTAGTTTCCTTTAAGTAAAGAATATAGGATTCATACAGTGTTTCATGTGATCTTAACTCGAATTAAGGATTTCCCGGATCTTAGCTACCTTTTCTACACTAAGAACTGACTTGGAGATTCTCTTTCAGCTGTTCTAAACAAGTTCTCATCTGTTTACAGTCATTTTCAATGAATTATTCATGTTTTCATGTAGTTTCCTATATTCTGCCTTCTGGCCCAAGTATAAGCTTTGCCCACCTTATCAAACAACTTCCTACACACTGTTATGAACTGAGGGAGCTAGGGAACATTGTCTATGAACTGTGTTATAGAGTGTAGTACTACATTTCAGTGTAGTGTACGGCTTTCCAAAGCTGCCGAACGTGTTTCTTTCTCTATTTCAATGGTATTCTGCCTTGTATAACAAACATTTACCACTCTAGTCTCCTTTAAGTAATGAATATAGGATTCATACAGTGTTTGATGTTATCTTAACTCGAATTAAGGATTTTCCTTATCTTAGCTACCTTTTCTACACTAAGAACTGACTTGGAGATTCTCTTTCAGCTGTTCTAAACAAGTTCTCATCTGTTTACAGTCATTTTCACTGAATTATTCATGTTTTCATGTAGTTTCCTATATTCTGCCTTCTGGCCCAAGTATAAGCTTTGCCCACTTTATCAAACACCTTCCTACACTCTGTTATGAACTGAGGCAGCTAGGGAACATTGTCTCTCAACTGTGTTATAGAGTGTAGTACTACATTTCAGTGAAGTGTAAGCCTTTCCACAGCTGCCGAAAGTGTTTCTTTCTCTATTTCAATGGTATTCTGCCTTGTATAACACACATTTACCACTCTAGTTTCCTTTAAGTAAAGAATATAGGATTCATACAATGTTTCATGGGATCTTAACTGGTATTAAGGATTTCCCTTATCTTAGCTACCTTTTTTACACTAAGAACTGACTTGGAGTTTCTCTTTCAGCTGTTCTAAACAAGTTCTCATCTGTTTACAGTCATTTTCACTGAATTATTCATGTTTTCATGAAGTTTCCTATATTCTGCCTTCTGGCCCAAGTATAAGCTTTGGCAACTTTATCAAACAACTTCCTACACACTGTTATGAACTGAGGAAGCTAGGGAACATTGTCTCTCAACTGTGTTATAGAGTGTAGTACTACATTTCAGTGAAGTGTAAGGCTTTCCAAAGCTGCCGAACTTGTTTCTTTCTCTATTTCAATGGTATTCTGCCTTGTATAACACACATTTACCACTCTAGTTTCCTTTAAGTAAAGAATATAGGATTCATACAGTGTTTCATGTGATCTTAACTCGAATTAAGGATTTCCCGGATCTTAGCTACCTTTTCTACACTAAGAACTGACTTGGAGATTCTCTTTCAGCTGTTCTAAACAAGTTCTCATCTGTTTACAGTCATTTTCAATGAATTATTCATGTTTTCATGTAGTTTCCTATATTCTGCCTTCTGGCCCAAGTATAAGCTTTGCCCACCTTAACAAACAACTTCCTACACACTGTTATGAACTGAGGGAGCTAGGGAACATTGTCTCTGAACTGTGTTATAGAGTGTAGTACTACATTTCAGTGTAGTGTACGGCTTTCCAAAGCTGCCGAACGTGTTTCTTTCTCTATTTCAATGGTATTCTGCCTTGTATAACACACATTTACCACTCTAGTCTCCTTTAAGTAATGAATATAGGATTCATACAGTGTTTGATGTTATCTTAACTCGAATTAAGGATTTCCCGGATCTTAGCTACCTTTTCTACACTAAGAACTGACTTGGAGATTCTCTTTCAGCTGTTCTAAACAAGTTCTCATCTGTTTACAGTCATTTTCAATGAATTATTCATGTTTTCATGTAGTTTCCTATATTCTGCCTTCTGGCCCAAGTATAAGCTTTGCCCACCTTATCAAACAACTTCCTACACACTGTTATGAACTGAGGGAGCTAGGGAACATTGTCTCTGAACTGTGTTATAGAGTGTAGTACTACATTTCAGTGTAGTGTACGGCTTTCCAAAGCTGCCGAACGTGTTTCTTTCTCTATTTCAATGGTATTCTGCCTTGTATAACACACATTTACCACTCTAGTCTCCTTTAAGTAATGAATATAGGATTCATACAGTGTTTGATGTTATCTTAACTCGAATTAAGGATTTTCCTTATCTTAGCTACCTTTTCTACACTAAGAACTGACTTGGAGATTCTCTTTCAGCTGTTCTAAACAAGTTCTCATCTGTTTACAGTCATTTTCACTGAATTATTCATGTTTTCATGTAGTTTCCTATATTCTGCCTTCTGGCCCAAGTATAAGCTTTGCCCACTTTATCAAACACCTTCCTACACTCTGTTATGAACTGAGGCAGCTAGGGAACATTGTCTCTCAACTGTGTTATAGAGTGTAGTACTACATTTCAGTGAAGTGTAAGCCTTTCCACAGCTGCCGAAAGTGTTTCTTTCTCTATTTCAATAGTATTCTGCCTTGTATAACACACATTTACCACTCTAGTTTCCTTTAAGTAAAGAATATAGGATTCATACAATGTTTCATGGGATCTTAACTGGTATTAAGGATTTCCCTTATCTTAGCTACCTTTTTTACACTAAGAAATGACTTGGAGTTTCTCTTTCAGCTGTTCTAAACAAGTTCTCATCTGTTTACAGTCATTTTCACTGAATTATTCATGTTTTCATTTAGTTTCCTATATTCTGCCTTCTGGCCCAAGTATAAGCTTTGGCAACTTTATCAAACAACTTCCTACACACTGTTATGAACTGAGGAAGCTAGGGAACATTGTCTCTCAACTGTGTTATAGAGTGTAGTACTACATTTCAGTGAAGTGTAAGGCTTTCCAAAGCTGCCGAACTTGTTTCTTTCTCTATTTCAATGGTATTCTGCCTTGTATAACACACATTTACCACTCTAGTTTCCTTTAAGTAAAGAATATAGGATTCATACAGTGTTTCATGTGATCTTAACTCGAATTAAGGATTTCCCGGATCTTAGCTACCTTTTCTACACTAAGAACTGACTTGGAGATTCTCTTTCAGCTGTTCTAAACAAGTTCTCATCTGTTTACAGTCATTTTCAATGAATTATTCATGTTTTCATGTAGTTTCCTATATTCTGCCTTCTGGCCCAAGTATAAGCTTTGCCCACCTTATCAAACAACTTCCTACACACTGTTATGAACTGAGGGAGCTAGGGAACATTGTCTCTGAACTGTGTTATAGAGTGTAGTACTACATTTCAGTGTAGTGTACCGCTTTCCAAAGCTGCCGAACGTGTTTCTTTCTCTATTTCAATGGTATTCTGCCTTGTATAACACACATTTACCACTCTAGTCTCCTTTAAGTAATGAATATAGGATTCATACAGTGTTTGATGTTATCTTAACTCGAATTAAGGATTTTCCTTATCTTAGCTACCTTTTCTACACTAAGAACTGACTTGGAGATTCTCTTTCAGCTGTTCTAAACAAGTTCTCATCTGTTTACAGTCATTTTCACTGAATTATTCATGTTTTCATGTAGTTTCCTATATTCTGCCTTCTGGCCCAAGTATAAGCTTTGCCCACTTTATCAAACACCTTCCTACACTCTGTTATGAACTGAGGCAGCTAGGGAACATTGTCTCTCAACTGTGTTATAGAGTGTAGTACTACATTTCAGTGAAGTGTAAGCCTTTCCACAGCTGCCGAAAGTGTTTCTTTCTCTATTTCAATGGTATTCTGCCTTGTATAACACACATTTACCACTCTAGTTTCCTTTAAGTAAAGAATATAGGATTCATACAATGTTTCATGGGATCTTAACTGGTATTAAGGATTTCCCTTATCTTAGCTACCTTTTTTACACTAAGAACTGACTTGGAGTTTCTCTTTCAGCTGTTCTAAACAAGTTCTCATCTGTTTACAGTCATTTTCACTGAATTATTCATGTTTTCATGAAGTTTCCTATATTCTGCCTTCTGGCCCAAGTATAAGCTTTGGCAACTTTATCAAACAACTTCCTACACACTGTTATGAACTGAGGAAGCTAGGGAACATTGTCTCTCAACTGTGTTATAGAGTGTAGTACTACATTTCAGTGAAGTGTAAGGCTTTCCAAAGCTGCCGAACTTGTTTCTTTCTCTATTTCAATGGTATTCTGCCTTGTATAACACACATTTACCACTCTAGTTTCCTTTAAGTAAAGAATATAGGATTCATACAGTGTTTCATGTGATCTTAACTCGAATTAAGGATTTCCCGGATCTTAGCTACCTTTTCTACACTAAGAACTGACTTGGAGATTCTCTTTCAGCTGTTCTAAACAAGTTCTCATCTGTTTACAGTCATTTTCAATGAATTATTCATGTTTTCATGTAGTTTCCTATATTCTGCCTTCTGGCCCAAGTATAAGCTTTGCCCACCTTAACAAACAACTTCCTACACACTGTTATGAACTGAGGGAGCTAGGGAACATTGTCTCTGAACTGTGTTATAGAGTGTAGTACTACATTTCAGTGTAGTGTACGGCTTTCCAAAGCTGCCGAACGTGTTTCTTTCTCTATTTCAATGGTATTCTGCCTTGTATAACACACATTTACCACTCTAGTCTCCTTTAAGTAATGAATATAGGATTCATACAGTGTTTGATGTTATCTTAACTCGAATTAAGGATTTCCCGGATCTTAGCTACCTTTTCTACACTAAGAACTGACTTGGAGATTCTCTTTCAGCTGTTCTAAACAAGTTCTCATCTGTTTACAGTCATTTTCAATGAATTATTCATGTTTTCATGTAGTTTCCTATATTCTGCCTTCTGGCCCAAGTATAAGCTTTGCCCACCTTATCAAACAACTTCCTACACACTGTTATGAACTGAGGGAGCTAGGGAACATTGTCTCTGAACTGTGTTATAGAGTGTAGTACTACATTTCAGTGTAGTGTACGGCTTTCCAAAGCTGCCGAACGTGTTTCTTTCTCTATTTCAATGGTATTCTGCCTTGTATAACACACATTTACCACTCTAGTCTCCTTTAAGTAATGAATATAGGATTCATACAGTGTTTGATGTTATCTTAACTCGAATTAAGGATTTTCCTTATCTTAGCTACCTTTTCTACACTAAGAACTGACTTGGAGATTCTCTTTCAGCTGTTCTAAACAAGTTCTCATCTGTTTACAGTCATTTTCACTGAATTATTCATGTTTTCATGTAGTTTCCTATATTCTGCCTTCTGGCCCAAGTATAAGCTTTGCCCACTTTATCAAACACCTTCCTACACTCTGTTATGAACTGAGGCAGCTAGGGAACATTGTCTCTCAACTGTGTTATAGAGTGTAGTACTACATTTCAGTGAAGTGTAAGCCTTTCCACAGCTGCCGAAAGTGTTTCTTTCTCTATTTCAATAGTATTCTGCCTTGTATAACACACATTTACCACTCTAGTTTCCTTTAAGTAAAGAATATAGGATTCATACAATGTTTCATGGGATCTTAACTGGTATTAAGGATTTCCCTTATCTTAGCTACCTTTTTTACACTAAGAAATGACTTGGAGTTTCTCCTTCAGCTGTTCTAAACAAGTTCTCATCTGTTTACAGTCATTTTCACTGAATTATTCATGTTTTCATTTAGTTTCCTATATTCTGCCTTCTGGCCCAAGTATAAGCTTTGGCAACTTTATCAAACAACTTCCTACACACTGTTATGAACTGAGGAAGCTAGGGAACATTGTCTCTCAACTGTGTTATAGAGTGTAGTACTACATTTCAGTGAAGTGTAAGGCTTTCCAAAGCTGCCGAACTTGTTTCTTTCTCTATTTCAATGGTATTCTGCCTTGTATAACACACATTTACCACTCTAGTTTCCTTTAAGTAAAGAATATAGGATTCATACAGTGTTTCATGTGATCTTAACTCGAATTAAGGATTTCCCGGATCTTAGCTACCTTTTCTACACTAAGAACTGACTTGGAGATTCTCTTTCAGCTGTTCTAAACAAGTTCTCATCTGTTTACAGTCATTTTCAATGAATTATTCATGTTTTCATGTAGTTTCCTATATTCTGCCTTCTGGCCCAAGTATAAGCTTTGCCCACCTTATCAAACAACTTCCTACACACTGTTATGAACTGAGGGAGCTAGGGAACATTGTCTCTGAACTGTGTTATAGAGTGTAGTACTACATTTCAGTGTAGTGTACCGCTTTCCAAAGCTGCCGAACGTGTTTCTTTCTCTATTTCAATGGTATTCTGCCTTGTATAACACACATTTACCACTCTAGTCTCCTTTAAGTAATGAATATAGGATTCATACAGTGTTTGATGTTATCTTAACTCGAATTAAGGATTTTCCTTATCTTAGCTACCTTTTCTACACTAAGAACTGACTTGGAGATTCTCTTTCAGCTCTTCTAAACAAGTTCTCATCTGTTTACAGTCATTTTCACTGAATTATTCATGTTTTCATGTAGTTTCCTATATTCTGCCTTCTGGCCCAAGTATAAGCTTTGCCCACTTTATCAAACACCTTCCTACACTCTGTTATGAACTGAGGCAGCTAGGGAACATTGTCTCTCAACTGTGTTATAGAGTGTAGTACTACATTTCAGTGAAGTGTAAGCCTTTCCACAGCTGCCGAAAGTGTTTCTTTCTCTATTTCAATGGTATTCTGCCTTGTATAACACACATTTACCACTCTAGTTTCCTTTAAGTAAAGAATATAGGATTCATACAATGTTTCATGGGATCTTAACTGGTATTAAGGATTTCCCTTATCTTAGCTACCTTTTTTACACTAAGAACTGACTTGGAGTTTCTCTTTCAGCTGTTCTAAACAAGTTCTCATCTGTTTACAGTCATTTTCACTGAATTATTCATGTTTTCATGTAGTTTCCTATATTCTGCCTTCTGGCCCAAGTATAAGCTTTGGCAACTTTATCAAACAACTTCCTACACACTGTTATGAACTGAGGAAGCTAGGGAACATTGTCTCTCAACTGTGTTATAGAGTGTAGTACTACATTTCAGTGAAGTGTAAGGCTTTCCAAAGCTGCCGAACTTGTTTCTTTCTCTATTTCAATGGTATTCTGCCTTGTATAACACACATTTACCACTCTAGTTTCCTTTAAGTAAAGAATATAGGATTCATACAGTGTTTCATGTGATCTTAACTCGAATTAAGGATTTCCCGGATCTTAGCTACCTTTTCTACACTAAGAACTGACTTGGAGATTCTCTTTCAGCTGTTCTAAACAAGTTCTCATCTGTTTACAGTCATTTTCAATGAATTATTCATGTTTTCATGTAGTTTCCTATATTCTGCCTTCTGGCCCAAGTATAAGCTTTGCCCACCTTAACAAACAACTTCCTACACACTGTTATGAACTGAGGGAGCTAGGGAACATTGTCTCTGAACTGTGTTATAGAGTGTAGTACTACATTTCAGTGTAGTGTACGGCTTTCCAAAGCTGCCGAACGTGTTTCTTTCTCTATTTCAATGGTATTCTGCCTTGTATAACACACATTTACCACTCTAGTCTCCTTTAAGTAATGAATATAGGATTCATACAGTGTTTGATGTTATCTTAACTCGAATTAAGGATTTCCCGGATCTTAGCTACCTTTTCTACACTAAGAACTGACTTGGAGATTCTCTTTCAGCTGTTCTAAACAAGTTCTCATCTGTTTACAGTCATTTTCAATGAATTATTCATGTTTTCATGTAGTTTCCTATATTCTGCCTTCTGGCCCAAGTATAAGCTTTGCCCACCTTATCAAACAACTTCCTACACACTGTTATGAACTGAGGGAGCTAGGGAACATTGTCTCTGAACTGTGTTATAGAGTGTAGTACTACATTTCAGTGTAGTGTACGGCTTTCCAAAGCTGCCGAACGTGTTTCTTTCTCTATTTCAATGGTATTCTGCCTTGTATAACACACATTTACCACTCTAGTCTCCTTTAAGTAATGAATATAGGATTCATACAGTGTTTGATGTTATCTTAACTCGAATTAAGGATTTTCCTTATCTTAGCTACCTTTTCTACACTAAGAACTGACTTGGAGATTCTCTTTCAGCTGTTCTAAACAAGTTCTCATCTGTTTACAGTCATTTTCACTGAATTATTCATGTTTTCATGTAGTTTCCTATATTCTGCCTTCTGGCCCAAGTATAAGCTTTGCCCACTTTATCAAACACCTTCCTACACTCTGTTATGAACTGAGGCAGCTAGGGAACATTGTCTCTCAACTGTGTTATAGAGTGTAGTACTACATTTCAGTGAAGTGTAAGCCTTTCCACAGCTGCCGAAAGTGTTTCTTTCTCTATTTCAATGGTATTCTGCCTTGTATAACACACATTTACCACTCTAGTTTCCTTTAAGTAAAGAATATAGGATTCATACAATGTTTCATGGGATCTTAACTGGTATTAAGGATTTCCCTTATCTTAGCTACCTTTTTTACACTAAGAACTGACTTGGAGTTTCTCTTTCAGCTGTTCTAAACAAGTTCTCATCTGTTTACAGTCATTTTCACTGAATTATTCATGTTTTCATGAAGTTTCCTATATTCTGCCTTCTGGCCCAAGTATAAGCTTTGGCAACTTTATCAAACAACTTCCTACACACTGTTATGAACTGAGGAAGCTAGGGAACATTGTCTCTCAACTGTGTTATAGAGTGTAGTACTACATTTCAGTGAAGTGTAAGGCTTTCCAAAGCTGCCGAACTTGTTTCTTTCTCTATTTCAATGGTATTCTGCCTTGTATAACACACATTTACCACTCTAGTTTCCTTTAAGTAAAGAATATAGGATTCATACAGTGTTTCATGTGATCTTAACTCGAATTAAGGATTTCCCGGATCTTAGCTACCTTTTCTACACTAAGAACTGACTTGGAGATTCTCTTTCAGCTGTTCTAAACAAGTTCTCATCTGTTTACAGTCATTTTCAATGAATTATTCATGTTTTCATGTAGTTTCCTATATTCTGCCTTCTGGCCCAAGTATAAGCTTTGCCCACCTTAACAAACAACTTCCTACACACTGTTATGAACTGAGGGAGCTAGGGAACATTGTCTCTGAACTGTGTTATAGAGTGTAGTACTACATTTCAGTGTAGTGTACGGCTTTCCAAAGCTGCCGAACGTGTTTCTTTCTCTATTTCAATGGTATTCTGCCTTGTATAACACACATTTACCACTCTAGTCTCCTTTAAGTAATGAATATAGGATTCATACAGTGTTTGATGTTATCTTAACTCGAATTAAGGATTTCCCGGATCTTAGCTACCTTTTCTACACTAAGAACTGACTTGGAGATTCTCTTTCAGCTGTTCTAAACAAGTTCTCATCTGTTTACAGTCATTTTCAATGAATTATTCATGTTTTCATGTAGTTTCCTATATTCTGCCTTCTGGCCCAAGTATAAGCTTTGCCCACCTTATCAAACAACTTCCTACACACTGTTATGAACTGAGGGAGCTAGGGAACATTGTCTCTGAACTGTGTTATAGAGTGTAGTACTACATTTCAGTGTAGTGTACGGATTTCCAAAGCTGCCGAACGTGTTTCTTTCTCTATTTCAATGGTATTCTGCCTTGTATAACACACATTTACCACTCTAGTCTCCTTTAAGTAATGAATATAGGATTCATACAGTGTTTGATGTTATCTTAACTCGAATTAAGGATTTTCCTTATCTTAGCTACCTTTTCTACACTAAGAACTGACTTGGAGATTCTCTTTCAGCTGTTCTAAACAAGTTCTCATCTGTTTACAGTCATTTTCACTGAATTATTCATGTTTTCATGTAGTTTCCTATATTCTGCCTTCTGGCCCAAGTATAAGCTTTGCCCACTTTATCAAACACCTTCCTACACTCTGTTATGAACTGAGGCAGCTAGGGAACATTGTCTCTCAACTGTGTTATAGAGTGTAGTACTACATTTCAGTGAAGTGTAAGCCTTTCCACAGCTGCCGAAAGTGTTTCTTTCTCTATTTCAATGGTATTCTGCCTTGTATAACACACATTTACCACTCTAGTTTCCTTTAAGTAAAGAATATAGGATTCATACAATGTTTCATGGGATCTTAACTGGTATTAAGGATTTCCCTTATCTTAGCTACCTTTTTTACACTAAGAACTGACTTGGAGTTTCTCTTTCAGCTGTTCTAAACAAGTTCTCATCTGTTTACAGTCATTTTCACTGAATTATTCATGTTTTCATGAAGTTTCCTATATTCTGCCTTCTGGCCCAAGTATAAGCTTTGGCAACTTTATCAAACAACTTCCTACACACTGTTATGAACTGAGGAAGCTAGGGAACATTGTCTCTCAACTGTGTTATAGAGTGTAGTACTACATTTCAGTGAAGTGTAAGGCTTTCCAAAGCTGCCGAACTTGTTTCTTTCTCTATTTCAATGGTATTCTGCCTTGTATAACACACATTTACCACTCTAGTTTCCTTTAAGTAAAGAATATAGGATTCATACAGTGTTTCATGTGATCTTAACTCGAATTAAGGATTTCCCGGATCTTAGCTACCTTTTCTACACTAAGAACTGACTTGGAGATTCTCTTTCAGCTGTTCTAAACAAGTTCTCATCTGTTTACAGTCATTTTCAATGAATTATTCATGTTTTCATGTAGTTTCCTATATTCTGCCTTCTGGCCCAAGTATAAGCTTTGCCCACCTTAACAAACAACTTCCTACACACTGTTATGAACTGAGGGAGCTAGGGAACATTGTCTCTGAACTGTGTTATAGAGTGTAGTACTACATTTCAGTGTAGTGTACGGCTTTCCAAAGCTGCCGAACGTGTTTCTTTCTCTATTTCAATGGTATTCTGCCTTGTATAACACACATTTACCACTCTAGTCTCCTTTAAGTAATGAATATAGGATTCATACAGTGTTTGATGTTATCTTAACTCGAATTAAGGATTTCCCGGATCTTAGCTACCTTTTCTACACTAAGAACTGACTTGGAGATTCTCTTTCAGCTGTTCTAAACAAGTTCTCATCTGTTTACAGTCATTTTCAATGAATTATTCATGTTTTCATGTAGTTTCCTATATTCTGCCTTCTGGCCCAAGTATAAGCTTTGCCCACCTTATCAAACAACTTCCTACACACTGTTATGAACTGAGGGAGCTAGGGAACATTGTCTCTGAACTGTGTTATAGAGTGTAGTACTACATTTCAGTGTAGTGTACGGCTTTCCAAAGCTGCCGAACGTGTTTCTTTCTCTATTTCAATGGTATTCTGCCTTGTATAACACACATTTACCACTCTAGTCTCCTTTAAGTAATGAATATAGGATTCATACAGTGTTTGATGTTATCTTAACTCGAATTAAGGATTTTCCTTATCTTAGCTACCTTTTCTACACTAAGAACTGACTTGGAGATTCTCTTTCAGCTGTTCTAAACAAGTTCTCATCTGTTTACAGTCATTTTCACTGAATTATTCATGTTTTCATGTAGTTTCCTATATTCTGCCTTCTGGCCCAAGTATAAGCTTTGCCCACTTTATCAAACACCTTCCTACACTCTGTTATGAACTGAGGCAGCTAGGGAACATTGTCTCTCAACTGTGTTATAGAGTGTAGTACTACATTTCAGTGAAGTGTAAGCCTTTCCACAGCTGCCGAAAGTGTTTCTTTCTCTATTTCAATGGTATTCTGCCTTGTATAACACACATTTACCACTCTAGTTTCCTTTAAGTAAAGAATATAGGATTCATACAATGTTTCATGGGATCTTAACTGGTATTAAGGATTTCCCTTATCTTAGCTACCTTTTTTACACTAAGAACTGACTTGGAGTTTCTCTTTCAGCTGTTCTAAACAAGTTCTCATCTGTTTACAGTCATTTTCACTGAATTATTCATGTTTTCATGAAGTTTCCTATATTCTGCCTTCTGGCCCAAGTATAAGCTTTGGCAACTTTATCAAACAACTTCCTACACACTGTTATGAACTGAGGAAGCTAGGAAACATTGTCTCTCAACTGTGTTATAGAGTGTAGTACTACATTTCAGTGAAGTGTAAGGCTTTCCAAAGCTGCCGAACTTGTTTCTTTCTCTATTTCAATGGTATTCTGCCTTGTATAACACACATTTACCACTCTAGTTTCCTTTAAGTAAAGAATATGGGATTCATACAGTGTTTCATGTGATCTTAACTCGAATTAAGGATTTCCCGGATCTTAGCTACCTTTTCTACACTAAGAACTGACTTGGAGATTCTCTTTCAGCTGTTCTAAACAAGTTCTCATCTGTTTACAGTCATTTTCAATGAATTATTCATGTTTTCATGTAGTTTCCTATATTCTGCCTTCTGGCCCAAGTATAAGCTTTGCCCACCTTAACAAACAACTTCCTACACACTGTTATGAACTGAGGGAGCTAGGGAACATTGTCTCTGAACTGTGTTATAGAGTGTAGTACTACATTTCAGTGTAGTGTACGGCTTTCCAAAGCTGCCGAACGTGTTTCTTTCTCTATTTCAATGGTATTCTGCCTTGTATAACACACATTTACCACTCTAGTCTCCTTTAAGTAATGAATATAGGATTCATACAGTGTTTGATGTTATCTTAACTCGAATTAAGGATTTCCCGGATCTTAGCTACCTTTTCTACACTAAGAACTGACTTGGAGATTCTCTTTCAGCTGTTCTAAACAAGTTCTCATCTGTTTACAGTCATTTTCAATGAATTATTCATGTTTTCATGTAGTTTCCTATATTCTGCCTTCTGGCCCAAGTATAAGCTTTGCCCACCTTATCAAACAACTTCCTACACACTGTTATGAACTGAGGGAGCTAGGGAACATTGTCTCTGAACTGTGTTATAGAGTGTAGTACTACATTTCAGTGTAGTGTACGGCTTTCCAAAGCTGCCGAACGTGTTTCTTTCTCTATTTCAATGGTATTCTGCCTTGTATAACACACATTTACCACTCTAGTCTCCTTTAAGTAATGAATATAGGATTCATACAGTGTTTGATGTTATCTTAACTCGAATTAAGGATTTTCCTTATCTTAGCTACCTTTTCTACACTAAGAACTGACTTGGAGATTCTCTTTCAGCTGTTCTAAACAAGTTCTCATCTGTTTACAGTCATTTTCACTGAATTATTCATGTTTTCATGTAGTTTCCTATATTCTGCCTTCTGGCCCAAGTATAAGCTTTGCCCACTTTATCAAACACCTTCCTACACTCTGTTATGAACTGAGGCAGCTAGGGAACATTGTCTCTCAACTGTGTTATAGAGTGTAGTACTACATTTCAGTGAAGTGTAAGCCTTTCCACAGCTGCCGAAAGTGTTTCTTTCTCTATTTCAATGGTATTCTGCCTTGTATAACACACATTTACCACTCTAGTTTCCTTTAAGTAAAGAATATAGGATTCATACAATGTTTCATGGGATCTTAACTGGTATTAAGGATTTCCCTTATCTTAGCTACCTTTTTTACACTAAGAACTGACTTGGAGTTTCTCTTTCAGCTGTTCTAAACAAGTTCTCATCTGTTTACAGTCATTTTCACTGAATTATTCATGTTTTCATGAAGTTTCCTATATTCTGCCTTCTGGCCCAAGTATAAGCTTTGGCAACTTTATCAAACAACTTCCTACACACTGTTATGAACTGAGGAAGCTAGGGAACATTGTCTCTCAACTGTGTTATAGAGTGTAGTACTACATTTCAGTGAAGTGTAAGGCTTTCCAAAGCTGCCGAACTTGTTTCTTTCTCTATTTCAATGGTATTCTGCCTTGTATAACACACATTTACCACTCTAGTTTCCTTTAAGTAAAGAATATAGGATTCATACAGTGTTTCATGTGATCTTAACTCGAATTAAGGATTTCCCGGATCTTAGCTACCTTTTCTACACTAAGAACTGACTTGGAGATTCTCTTTCAGCTGTTCTAAACAAGTTCTCATCTGTTTACAGTCATTTTCAATGAATTATTCATGTTTTCATGTAGTTTCCTATATTCTGCCTTCTGGCCCAAGTATAAGCTTTGCCCACCTTAACAAACAACTTCCTACACACTGTTATGAACTGAGGGAGCTAGGGAACATTGTCTCTGAACTGTGTTATAGAGTGTAGTACTACATTTCAGTGTAGTGTACGGCTTTCCAAAGCTGCCGAACGTGTTTCTTTCTCTATTTCAATGGTATTCTGCCTTGTATAACACACATTTACCACTCTAGTCTCCTTTAAGTAATGAATATAGGATTCATACAGTGTTTGATGTTATCTTAACTCGAATTAAGGATTTCCCGGATCTTAGCTACCTTTTCTACACTAAGAACTGACTTGGAGATTCTCTTTCAGCTGTTCTAAACAAGTTCTCATCTGTTTACAGTCATTTTCAATGAATTATTCATGTTTTCATGTAGTTTCCTATATTCTGCCTTCTGGCCCAAGTATAAGCTTTGCCCACCTTATCAAACAACTTCCTACACACTGTTATGAACTGAGGGAGCTAGGGAACATTGTCTCTGAACTGTGTTATAGAGTGTAGTACTACATTTCAGTGTAGTGTACGGCTTTCCAAAGCTGCCGAACGTGTTTCTTTCTCTATTTCAATGGTATTCTGCCTTGTATAACACACATTTACCACTCTAGTCTCCTTTAAGTAATGAATATAGGATTCATACAGTGTTTGATGTTATCTTAACTCGAATTAAGGATTTTCCTTATCTTAGCTACCTTTTCTACACTAAGAACTGACTTGGAGATTCTCTTTCAGCTGTTCTAAACAAGTTCTCATCTGTTTACAGTCATTTTCACTGAATTATTCATGTTTTCATGTAGTTTCCTATATTCTGCCTTCTGGCCCAAGTATAAGCTTTGCCCACTTTATCAAACACCTTCCTACACTCTGTTATGAACTGAGGCAGCTAGGGAACATTGTCTCTCAACTGTGTTATAGAGTGTAGTACTACATTTCAGTGAAGTGTAAGCCTTTCCACAGCTGCCGAAAGTGTTTCTTTCTCTATTTCAATGGTATTCTGCCTTGTATAACACACATTTACCACTCTAGTTTCCTTTAAGTAAAGAATATAGGATTCATACAATGTTTCATGGGATCTTAACTGGTATTAAGGATTTCCCTTATCTTAGCTACCTTTTTTACACTAAGAACTGACTTGGAGTTTCTCTTTCAGCTGTTCTAAACAAGTTCTCATCTGTTTACAGTCATTTTCACTGAATTATTCATGTTTTCATGAAGTTTCCTATATTCTGCCTTCTGGCCCAAGTATAAGCTTTGGCAACTTTATCAAACAACTTCCTACACACTGTTATGAACTGAGGAAGCTAGGGAACATTGTCTCTCAACTGTGTTATAGAGTGTAGTACTACATTTCAGTGAAGTGTAAGGCTTTCCAAAGCTGCCGAACTTGTTTCTTTCTCTATTTCAATGGTATTCTGCCTTGTATAACACACATTTACCACTCTAGTTTCCTTTAAGTAAAGAATATAGGATTCATACAGTGTTTCATGTGATCTTAACTCGAATTAAGGATTTCCCGGATCTTAGCTACCTTTTCTACACTAAGAACTGACTTGGAGATTCTCTTTCAGCTGTTCTAAACAAGTTCTCATCTGTTTACAGTCATTTTCAATGAATTATTCATGTTTTCATGTAGTTTCCTATATTCTGCCTTCTGGCCCAAGTATAAGCTTTGCCCACCTTAACAAACAACTTCCTACACACTGTTATGAACTGAGGGAGCTAGGGAACATTGTCTCTGAACTGTGTTATAGAGTGTAGTACTACATTTCAGTGTATTGTACGGCTTTCCAAAGCTGCCGAACGTGTTTCTTTCTCTATTTCAATGGTATTCTGCCTTGTATAACACACATTTACCACTCTAGTCTCCTTTAAGTAATGAATATAGGATTCATACAGTGTTTGATGTTATCTTAACTCGAATTAAGGATTTCCCGGATCTTAGCTACCTTTTCTACACTAAGAACTGACTTGGAGATTCTCTTTCAGCTGTTCTAAACAAGTTCTCATCTGTTTACAGTCATTTTCAATGAATTATTCATGTTTTCATGTAGTTTCCTATATTCTGCCTTCTGGCCCAAGTATAAGCTTTGCCCACCTTATCAAACAACTTCCTACACACTGTTATGAACTGAGGGAGCTAGGGAACATTGTCTCTGAACTGTGTTATAGAGTGTAGTACTACATTTCAGTGTAGTGTACGGCTTTCCAAAGCTGCCGAACATGTTTCTTTCTCTATTTCAATGGTATTCTGCCTTGTATAACACACATTTACCACTCTAGTCTCCTTTAAGTAATGAATATAGGATTCATACAGTGTTTGATGTTATCTTAACTCGAATTCAGGATTTTCCTTATCTTAGCTACCTTTTCTACACTAAGAACTGACTTGGAGATTCTCTTTCAGCTGTTCTAAACAAGTTCTCATCTGTTTACAGTCATTTTCACTGAATTATTCATGTTTTCATGTAGTTTCCTATATTCTGCCTTCTGGCCCAAGTATAAGCTTTGCCCACTTTATCAAACACCTTCCTACACTCTGTTATGAACTGAGGCAGCTAGGGAACATTGTCTCTCAACTGTGTTATAGAGTGTAGTACTACATTTCAGTGAAGTGTAAGCCTTTCCACAGCTGCCGAAAGTGTTTCTTTCTCTATTTCAATGGTATTCTGCCTTGTATAACACACATTTACCACTCTAGTTTCCTTTAAGTAAAGAATATAGGATTCATACAATGTTTCATGGGATCTTAACTGGTATTAAGGATTTCCCTTATCTTAGCTACCTTTTTTACACTAAGAAATGACTTGGAGTTTCTCTTTCAGCTGTTCTAAACAAGTTCTCATCTGTTTACAGTCATTTTCACTGAATTATTCATGTTTTCATTTAGTTTCTTATATTCTGCCTTCTGGCCCAAGTATAAGCTTTGGCAACTTTATCAAACAACTTCCTACACACTGTTATGAACTGAGGAAGCTAGGGAACATTGTCTCTCAACTGTGTTATAGAGTGTAGTACTACATTTCAGTGAAGTGTAAGGCTTTCCAAAGCTGCCGAACTTGTTTCTTTCTCTATTTCAATGGTATTCTGCCTTGTATAACACACATTTACCACTCTAGTTTCCTTTAAGTAAAGAATATAGGATTCATACAGTGTTTCATGTGATCTTAACTCGAATTAAGGATTTCCCGGATCTTAGCTACCTTTTCTATACTAAGAACTGACTTGGAGATTCTCTTTCAGCTGTTCTAAACAAGTTCTCATCTGTTTACAGTCATTTTCAATGAATTATTCATGTTTTCATGTAGTTTCCTATATTCTGCCTTCTGGCCCAAGTATAAGCTTTGCCCACCTTATCAAACAACTTCCTACACACTGTTATGAACTGAGGGAGCTAGGGAACATTGTCTCTGAACTGTGTTATAGAGTGTAGTACTACATTTCAGTGTAGTGTACCGCTTTCCAAAGCTGCCGAACGTGTTTCTTTCTCTATTTCAATGGTATTCTGCCTTGTATAACACACATTTACCACTCTAGTCTCCTTTAAGTAATGAATATAGGATTCATACAGTGTTTGATGTTATCTTAACTCGAATTAAGGATTTTCCTTATCTTAGCTACCTTTTCTACACTAAGAACTGACTTGAAGATTCTCTTTCAGCTCTTCTAAACAAGTTCTCATCTGTTTACAGTCATTTTCACTGAATTATTCATGTTTTCATGTAGTTTCCTATATTCTGCCTTCTGGCCCAAGTATAAGCTTTGCCCACTTTATCAAACACCTTCCTACACTCTGTTATGAACTGAGGCAGCTAGGGAACATTGTCTCTCAACTGTGTTATAGAGTGTAGTACTACATTTCAGTGAAGTGTAAGCCTTTCCACAGCTGCCGAAAGTGTTTCTTTCTCTATTTCAATGGTATTCTGCCTTGTATAACACACATTTACCACTCTAGTTTCCTTTAAGTAAAGAATATAGGATTCATACAATGTTTCATGGGATCTTAACTGGTATTAAGGATTTCCCTTATCTTAGCTACCTTTTTTACACTAAGAACTGACTTGGAGTTTCTCTTTCAGCTGTTCTAAACAAGTTCTCATCTGTTTACAGTCATTTTCACTGAATTATTCATGTTTTCATGTAGTTTCCTGTATTCTGCCTTCTGGCCCAAGTATAAGCTTTGGCAACATTATCAAACAACTTCCTACACACTGTTATGAACTGAGGAAGCTAGGGAACATTGTCTCTCAACTGTGTTATAGAGTGTAGTACTACATTTCAGTGAAGTGTAAGGCTTTCCAAAGCTGCCGAACTTGTTTCTTTCTCTATTTCAATGGTATTCTGCCTTGTATAACACACATTTACCACTCTAGTTTCCTTTAAGTAAAGAATATAGGATTCATACAGTGTTTCATGTGATCTTAACTCGAATTAAGGATTTCCCGGATCTTAGCTACCTTTTCTACACTAAGAACTGACTTGGAGATTCTCTTTCAGCTGTTCTAAACAAGTTCTCATCTGTTTACAGTCATTTTCAATGAATTATTCATGTTTTCATGTAGTTTCCTATATTCTGCCTTCTGGCCCAAGTATAAGCTTTGCCCACCTTAACAAACAACTTCCTACACACTGTTATGAACTGAGGGAGCTAGGGAACATTGTCTCTGAACTGTGTTATAGAGTGTAGTACTACATTTCAGTGTAGTGTACGGCTTTCCAAAGCTGCCGAACGTGTTTCTTTCTCTATTTCAATGGTATTCTGCCTTGTATAACACACATTTACCACTCTAGTCTCCTTTAAGTAATGAATATAGGATTCATACAGTGTTTGATGTTATCTTAACTCGAATTAAGGATTTCCCGGATCTTAGCTACCTTTTCTACACTAAGAACTGACTTGGAGATTCTCTTTCAGCTGTTCTAAACAAGTTCTCATCTGTTTACAGTCATTTTCAATGAATTATTCATGTTTTCATGTAGTTTCCTATATTCTGCCTTCTGGCCCAAGTATAAGCTTTGCCCACCTTATCAAACAACTTCCTACACACTGTTATGAACTGAGGGAGCTAGGGAACATTGTCTCTGAACTGTGTTATAGAGTGTAGTACTACATTTCAGTGTAGTGTACGGCTTTCCAAAGCTGGCGAACGTGTTTCTTTCTCTATTTCAATGGTATTCTGCCTTGTATAACACACATTTACCACTCTAGTCTCCTTTAAGTAATGAATATAGGATTCATACAGTGTTTGATGTTATCTTAACTCGAATTAAGGATTTTCCTTATCTTAGCTACCTTTTCTACACTAAGAACTGACTTGGAGATTCTCTTTCAGCTGTTCTAAACAAGTTCTCATCTGTTTACAGTCATTTTCACTGAATTATTCATGTTTTCATGTAGTTTCCTATATTCTGCCTTCTGGCCCAAGTATAAGCTTTGCCCACTTTATCAAACACCTTCCTACACTCTGTTATGAACTGAGGCAGCTAGGGAACATTGTCTCTCAACTGTGTTATAGAGTGTAGTACTACATTTCAGTGAAGTGTAAGCCTTTCCACAGCTGCCGAAAGTGTTTCTTTCTCTATTTCAATGGTATTCTGCCTTGTATAACACACATTTACCACTCTAGTTTCCTTTAAGTAAAGAATATAGGATTCATACAATGTTTCATGGGATCTTAACTGGTATTAAGGATTTCCCTTATCTTAGCTACCTTTTTTACACTAAGAACTGACTTGGAGTTTCTCTTTCAGCTGTTCTAAACAAGTTCTCATCTGTTTACAGTCATTTTCACTGAATTATTCATGTTTTCATGAAGTTTCCTATATTCTGCCTTCTGGCCCAAGTATAAGCTTTGGCAACTTTATCAAACAACTTCCTACACACTGTTATGAACTGAGGAAGCTAGGGAACATTGTCTCTCAACTGTGTTATAGAGTGTAGTACTACATTTCAGTGAAGTGTAAGGCTTTCCAAAGCTGCCGAACTTGTTTCTTTCTCTATTTCAATGGTATTCTGCCTTGTATAACACACATTTACCACTCTAGTTTCCTTTAAGTAAAGAATATAGGATTCATACAGTGTTTCATGTGATCTTAACTCGAATTAAGGATTTCCCGGATCTTAGCTACCTTTTCTACACTAAGAACTGACTTGGAGATTCTCTTTCAGCTGTTCTAAACAAGTTCTCATCTGTTTACAGTCATTTTCAATGAATTATTCATGTTTTCATGTAGTTTCCTATATTCTGCCTTCTGGCCCAAGTATAAGCTTTGCCCACCTTAACAAACAACTTCCTACACACTGTTATGAACTGAGGGAGCTAGGGAACATTGTCTCTGAACTGTGTTATAGAGTGTAGTACTACATTTCAGTGTAGTGTACGGCTTTCCAAAGCTGCCGAACGTGTTTCTTTCTCTATTTCAATGGTATTCTGCCTTGTATAACACACATTTACCACTCTAGTCTCCTTTAAGTAATGAATATAGGATTCATACAGTGTTTGATGTTATCTTAACTCGAATTAAGGATTTCCCGGATCTTAGCTACCTTTTCTACACTAAGAACTGACTTGGAGATTCTCTTTCAGCTGTTCTAAACAAGTTCTCATCTGTTTACAGTCATTTTCAATGAATTATTCATGTTTTCATGTAGTTTCCTATATTCTGCCTTCTGGCCCAAGTATAAGCTTTGCCCACCTTATCAAACAACTTCCTACACACTGTTATGAACTGAGGGAGCTAGGGAACATTGTCTCTGAACTGTGTTATAGAGTGTAGTACTACATTTCAGTGTAGTGTACGGCTTTCCAAAGCTGCCGAACGTGTTTCTTTCTCTATTTCAATGGTATTCTGCCTTGTATAACACACATTTACCACTCTAGTCTCCTTTAAGTAATGAATATAGGATTCATACAGTGTTTGATGTTATCTTAACTCGAATTAAGGATTTTCCTTATCTTAGCTACCTTTTCTACACTAAGAACTGACTTGGAGATTCTCTTTCAGCTGTTCTAAACAAGTTCTCATCTGTTTACAGTCATTTTCACTGAATTATTCATGTTTTCATGTAGTTTCCTATATTCTGCCTTCTGGCCCAAGTATAAGCTTTGCCCACTTTATCAAACACCTTCCTACACTCTGTTATGAACTGAGGCAGCTAGGGAACATTGTCTCTCAACTGTGTTATAGAGTGTAGTACTACATTTCAGTGAAGTGTAAGCCTTTCCACAGCTGCCGAAAGTGTTTCTTTCTCTATTTCAATGGTATTCTGCCTTGTATAACACACATTTACCACTCTAGTTTCCTTTAAGTAAAGAATATAGGATTCATACAATGTTTCATGGGATCTTAACTGGTATTAAGGATTTCCCTTATCTTAGCTACCTTTTTTACACTAAGAACTGACTTGGAGTTTCTCTTTCAGCTGTTCTAAACAAGTTCTCATCTGTTTACAGTCATTTTCACTGAATTATTCATGTTTTCATGAAGTTTCCTATATTCTGCCTTCTGGCCCAAGTATAAGCTTTGGCAACTTTATCAAACAACTTCCTACACACTGTTATGAACTGAGGAAGCTAGGGAACATTGTCTCTCAACTGTGTTATAGAGTGTAGTACTACATTTCAGTGAAGTGTAAGGCTTTCCAAAGCTGCCGAACTTGTTTCTTTCTCTATTTCAATGGTATTCTGCCTTGTATAACACACATTTACCACTCTAGTTTCCTTTAAGTAAAGAATATAGGATTCATACAGTGTTTCATGTGATCTTAACTCGAATTAAGGATTTCCCGGATCTTAGCTACCTTTTCTACACTAAGAACTGACTTGGAGATTCTCTTTCAGCTGTTCTAAACAAGTTCTCATCTGTTTACAGTCATTTTCAATGAATTATTCATGTTTTCATGTAGTTTCCTATATTCTGCCTTCTGGCCCAAGTATAAGCTTTGCCCACCTTAACAAACAACTTCCTACACACTGTTATGAACTGAGGGAGCTAGGGAACATTGTCTCTGAACTGTGTTATAGAGTGTAGTACTACATTTCAGTGTATTGTACGGCTTTCCAAAGCTGCCGAACGTGTTTCTTTCTCTATTTCAATGGTATTCTGCCTTGTATAACACACATTTACCACTCTAGTCTCCTTTAAGTAATGAATATAGGATTCATACAGTGTTTGATGTTATCTTAACTCGAATTAAGGATTTCCTGGATCTTAGCTACCTTTTCTACACTAAGAACTGACTTGGAGATTCTCTTTCAGCTGTTCTAAACAAGTTCTCATCTGTTTACAGTCATTTTCAATGAATTATTCATGTTTTCATGTAGTTTCCTATATTCTGCCTTCTGGCCCAAGTATAAGCTTTGCCCACCTTATCAAACAACTTCCTACACACTGTTATGAACTGAGGGAGCTAGGGAACATTGTCTCTGAACTGTGTTATAGAGTGTAGTACTACATTTCAGTGTAGTGTACGGCTTTCCAAAGCTGCCGAACATGTTTCTTTCTCTATTTCAATGGTATTCTGCCTTGTATAACACACATTTACCACTCTAGTCTCCTTTAAGTAATGAATATAGGATTCATACAGTGTTTGATGTTATCTTAACTCGAATTCAGGATTTTCCTTATCTTAGCTACCTTTTCTACACTAAGAACTGACTTGGAGATTCTCTTTCAGCTGTTCTAAACAAGTTCTCATCTGTTTACAGTCATTTTCACTGAATTATTCATGTTTTCATGTAGTTTCCTATATTCTGCCTTCTGGCCCAAGTATAAGCTTTGCCCACTTTATCAAACACCTTCCTACACTCTGTTATGAACTGAGGCAGCTAGGGAACATTGTCTCTCAACTGTGTTATAGAGTGTAGTACTACATTTCAGTGAAGTGTAAGCCTTTCCACAGCTGCCGAAAGTGTTTCTTTCTCTATTTCAATGGTATTCTGCCTTGTATAACACACATTTACCACTCTAGTTTCCTTTAAGTAAAGAATATAGGATTCATACAATGTTTCATGGGATCTTAACTGGTATTAAGGATTTCCCTTATCTTAGCTACCTTTTTTACACTAAGAAATGACTTGGAGTTTCTCTTTCAGCTGTTCTAAACAAGTTCTCATCTGTTTACAGTCATTTTCACTGAATTATTCATGTTTTCATTTAGTTTCTTATATTCTGCCTTCTGGCCCAAGTATAAGCTTTGGCAACTTTATCAAACAACTTCCTACACACTGTTATGAACTGAGGAAGCTAGGGAACATTGTCTCTCAACTGTGTTATAGAGTGTAGTACTACATTTCAGTGAAGTGTAAGGCTTTCCAAAGCTGCCGAACTTGTTTCTTTCTCTATTTCAATGGTATTCTGCCTTGTATAACACACATTTACCACTCTAGTTTCCTTTAAGTAAAGAATATAGGATTCATACAGTGTTTCATGTGATCTTAACTCGAATTAAGGATTTCCCGGATCTTAGCTACCTTTTCTATACTAAGAACTGACTTGGAGATTCTCTTTCAGCTGTTCTAAACAAGTTCTCATCTGTTTACAGTCATTTTCAATGAATTATTCATGTTTTCATGTAGTTTCCTATATTCTGCCTTCTGGCCCAAGTATAAGCTTTGCCCACCTTATCAAACAACTTCCTACACACTGTTATGAACTGAGGGAGCTAGGGAACATTGTCTCTGAACTGTGTTATAGAGTGTAGTACTACATTTCAGTGTAGTGTACCGCTTTCCAAAGCTGCCGAACGTGTTTCTTTCTCTATTTCAATGGTATTCTGCCTTGTATAACACACATTTACCACTCTAGTCTCCTTTAAGTAATGAATATAGGATTCATACAGTGTTTGATGTTATCTTAACTCGAATTAAGGATTTTCCTTATCTTAGCTACCTTTTCTACACTAAGAACTGACTTGAAGATTCTCTTTCAGCTCTTCTAAACAAGTTCTCATCTGTTTACAGTCATTTTCACTGAATTATTCATGTTTTCATGTAGTTTCCTATATTCTGCCTTCTGGCCCAAGTATAAGCTTTGCCCACTTTATCAAACACCTTCCTACACTCTGTTATGAACTGAGGCAGCTAGGGAACATTGTCTCTCAACTGTGTTATAGAGTGTAGTACTACATTTCAGTGAAGTGTAAGCCTTTCCACAGCTGCCGAAAGTGTTTCTTTCTCTATTTCAATGGTATTCTGCCTTGTATAACACACATTTACCACTCTAGTTTCCTTTAAGTAAAGAATATAGGATTCATACAATGTTTCATGGGATCTTAACTGGTATTAAGGATTTCCCTTATCTTAGCTACCTTTTTTACACTAAGAACTGACTTGGAGTTTCTCTTTCAGCTGTTCTAAACAAGTTCTCATCTGTTTACAGTCATTTTCACTGAATTATTCATGTTTTCATGTAGTTTCCTGTATTCTGCCTTCTGGCCCAAGTATAAGCTTTGGCAACTTTATCAAACAACTTCCTACACACTGTTATGAACTGAGGAAGCTAGGGAACATTGTCTCTCAACTGTGTTATAGAGTGTAGTACTACATTTCAGTGAAGTGTAAGGCTTTCCAAAGCTGCCGAACTTGTTTCTTTCTCTATTTCAATGGTATTCTGCCTTGTATAACACACATTTACCACTCTAGTTTCCTTTAAGTAAAGAATATAGGATTCATACAGTGTTTCATGTGATCTTAACTCGAATTAAGGATTTCCCGGATCTTAGCTACCTTTTCTACACTAAGAACTGACTTGGAGATTCTCTTTCAGCTGTTCTAAACAAGTTCTCATCTGTTTACAGTCATTTTCAATGAATTATTCATGTTTTCATGTAGTTTCCTATATTCTGCCTTCTGGCCCAAGTATAAGCTTTGCCCACCTTAACAAACAACTTCCTACACACTGTTATGAACTGAGGGAGCTAGGGAACATTGTCTCTGAACTGTGTTATAGAGTGTAGTACTACATTTCAGTGTAGTGTACGGCTTTCCAAAGCTGCCGAACGTGTTTCTTTCTCTATTTCAATGGTATTCTGCCTTGTATAACACACATTTACCACTCTAGTCTCCTTTAAGTAATGAATATAGGATTCATACAGTGTTTGATGTTATCTTAACTCGAATTAAGGATTTCCCGGATCTTAGCTACCTTTTCTACACTAAGAACTGACTTGGAGATTCTCTTTCAGCTGTTCTAAACAAGTTCTCATCTGTTTACAGTCATTTTCAATGAATTATTCATGTTTTCATGTAGTTTCCTATATTCTGCCTTCTGGCCCAAGTATAAGCTTTGCCCACCTTATCAAACAACTTCCTACACACTGTTATGAACTGAGGGAGCTAGGGAACATTGTCTCTGAACTGTGTTATAGAGTGTAGTACTACATTTCAGTGTAGTGTACGGCTTTCCAAAGCTGGCGAACGTGTTTCTTTCTCTATTTCAATGGTATTCTGCCTTGTATAACACACATTTACCACTCTAGTCTCCTTTAAGTAATGAATATAGGATTCATACAGTGTTTGATGTTATCTTAACTCGAATTAAGGATTTTCCTTATCTTAGCTACCTTTTCTACACTAAGAACTGACTTGGAGATTCTCTTTCAGCTGTTCTAAACAAGTTCTCATCTGTTTACAGTCATTTTCACTGAATTATTCATGTTTTCATGTAGTTTCCTATATTCTGCCTTCTGGCCCAAGTATAAGCTTTGCCCACTTTATCAAACACCTTCCTACACTCTGTTATGAACTGAGGCAGCTAGGGAACATTGTCTCTCAACTGTGTTATAGAGTGTAGTACTACATTTCAGTGAAGTGTAAGCCTTTCCACAGCTGCCGAAAGTGTTTCTTTCTCTATTTCAATGGTATTCTGCCTTGTATAACACACATTTACCACTCTAGTTTCCTTTAAGTAAAGAATATAGGATTCATACAATGTTTCATGGGATCTTAACTGGTATTAAGGATTTCCCTTATCTTAGCTACCTTTTTTACACTAAGAACTGACTTGGAGTTTCTCTTTCAGCTGTTCTAAACAAGTTCTCATCTGTTTACAGTCATTTTCACTGAATTATTCATGTTTTCATGAAGTTTCCTATATTCTGCCTTCTGGCCCAAGTATAAGCTTTGGCAACTTTATCAAACAACTTCCTACACACTGTTATGAACTGAGGAAGCTAGGGAACATTGTCTCTCAACTGTGTTATAGAGTGTAGTACTACATTTCAGTGAAGTGTAAGGCTTTCCAAAGCTGCCGAACTTGTTTCTTTCTCTATTTCAATGGTATTCTGCCTTGTATAACACACATTTACCACTCTAGTTTCCTTTAAGTAAAGAATATAGGATTCATACAGTGTTTCATGTGATCTTAACTCGAATTAAGGATTTCCCGGATCTTAGCTACCTTTTCTACACTAAGAACTGACTTGGAGATTCTCTTTCAGCTGTTCTAAACAAGTTCTCATCTGTTTACAGTCATTTTCAATGAATTATTCATGTTTTCATGTAGTTTCCTATATTCTGCCTTCTGGCCCAAGTATAAGCTTTGCCCACCTTAACAAACAACTTCCTACACACTGTTATGAACTGAGGGAGCTAGGGAACATTGTCTCTGAACTGTGTTATAGAGTGTAGTACTACATTTCAGTGTAGTGTACGGCTTTCCAAAGCTGCCGAACGTGTTTCTTTCTCTATTTCAATGGTATTCTGCCTTGTATAACACACATTTACCACTCTAGTCTCCTTTAAGTAATGAATATAGGATTCATACAGTGTTTGATGTTATCTTAACTCGAATTAAGGATTTCCCGGATCTTAGCTACCTTTTCTACACTAAGAACTGACTTGGAGATTCTCTTTCAGCTGTTCTAAACAAGTTCTCATCTGTTTACAGTCATTTTCAATGAATTATTCATGTTTTCATGTAGTTTCCTATATTCTGCCTTCTGGCCCAAGTATAAGCTTTGCCCACCTTATCAAACAACTTCCTACACACTGTTATGAACTGAGGGAGCTAGGGAACATTGTCTCTGAACTGTGTTATAGAGTGTAGTACTACATTTCAGTGTAGTGTACGGCTTTCCAAAGCTGCCGAACGTGTTTCTTTCTCTATTTCAATGGTATTCTGCCTTGTATAACACACATTTACCACTCTAGTCTCCTTTAAGTAATGAATATAGGATTCATACAGTGTTTGATGTTATCTTAACTCGAATTAAGGATTTTCCTTATCTTAGCTACCTTTTCTACACTAAGAACTGACTTGGAGATTCTCTTTCAGCTGTTCTAAACAAGTTCTCATCTGTTTACAGTCATTTTCACTGAATTATTCATGTTTTCATGTAGTTTCCTATATTCTGCCTTCTGGCCCAAGTATAAGCTTTGCCCACTTTATCAAACACCTTCCTACACTCTGTTATGAACTGAGGCAGCTAGGGAACATTGTCTCTCAACTGTGTTATAGAGTGTAGTACTACATTTCAGTGAAGTGTAAGCCTTTCCACAGCTGCCGAAAGTGTTTCTTTCTCTATTTCAATGGTATTCTGCCTTGTATAACACACATTTACCACTCTAGTTTCCTTTAAGTAAAGAATATAGGATTCATACAATGTTTCATGGGATCTTAACTGGTATTAAGGATTTCCCTTATCTTAGCTACCTTTTTTACACTAAGAACTGACTTGGAGTTTCTCTTTCAGCTGTTCTAAACAAGTTCTCATCTGTTTACAGTCATTTTCACTGAATTATTCATGTTTTCATGTAGTTTCCTATATTCTGCCTTCTGGCCCAAGTATAAGCTTTGGCAACTTTATCAAACAACTTCCTACACACTGTTATGAACTGAGGAAGCTAGGGAACATTGTCTCTCAACTGTGTTATAGAGTGTAGTACTACATTTCAGTGAAGTGTAAGGCTTTCCAAAGCTGCCGAACTTGTTTCTTTCTCTATTTCAATGGTATTCTGCCTTGTACAACACACATTTACCACTCTAGTTTCCTTTAAGTAAAGAATATAGGATTCATACAGTGTTTCATGTGATCTTAACTCGAATTAAGGATTTCCCGGATCTTAGCTACCTTTTCTACACTAAGAACTGACTTGGAGATTCTCTTTCAGCTGTTCTAAACAAGTTCTCATCTGTTTACAGTCATTTTCAATGAATTATTCATGTTTTCATGTAGTTTCCTATATTCTGCCTTCTGGCCCAAGTATAAGCTTTGCCCACCTTATCAAACAACTTCCTACACACTGTTATGAACTGAGGGAGCTAGGGAACATTGTCTCTGAACTGTGTTATAGAGTGTAGTACTACATTTCAGTGTAGTGTAAGGCTTTCCAAAGCTGCCGAACGTGTTTCTTTCTCTATTTCAATGGTATTCTGCCTTGTATAACACACATTTACCACTCTAGTCTCCTTTAAGTAATGAATATAGGATTCATACAGTGTTTGATGTTATCTTAACTCGAATTAAGGATTTTCCTTATCTTAGCTACCTTTTCTACACTAAGAACTGACTTGGAGATTCTCTTTCAGCTGTTCTAAACAAGTTCTCATCTGTTTACAGTCATTTTCACTGAATTATTCATGTTTTCATGTAGTTTCCTATATTCTGCCTTCTGGCCCAAGTATAAGCTTTGCCCACTTTATCAAACCACTTCCTACACACTGTTATGAACTGAGGCAGCTAGGGAACATTGTCTCTCAACTGTGTTATAGAGTGTAGTACTACATTTCAGTGAAGTGTAAGCCTTTCCAAAGCTGCCGAAAGTGTTTCTTTCTCTATTTCAATGGTATTCTGCCTTGTATAACACACATTTACCACTGTAGTCTCCTTTAAGTAAAGAATATAGGATTAATAGAGTGTTTCATGTGATCTTAACTGGAATTAAGGATTTCCCTTATTTTAGCTACCTTTTCTACACTAAGAACTGACTTGGAGATTCTCTTTCAGCAGTTCTAAAGAAGTTCTCATCTGTTTACAGTCATTTTCACTGAATTATTCATGTTTTCATGTAGTTTCCTTTATTCTGCCTTCTGGCCCAAGTATAAGCTTTGGCCACTTTATCAAACAAGTTCCTACACACTGTTATGAACTGAGGGAGCTAGGGAACATTGTCTCTGAACTGTGTTATAGAGTGTAGTACTACATTTCAGTGAAGTGTAAGGCTTTCCAAAGCTGCCGAACGTGTTTCTTTCTCTATTTCAATGGTATTCTGCCTTGTATAACACACATTTACCACTCTAGTCTCCTTTAAGTAATGAATATATGATTCATACAGTGTTTGATGTTATCTTAACTCGAATTAAGAATTTTCCTTATCTTAGCTACCTTTTCTACACTAAGAACTGACTTGGAGATTTTCTTTCAGCTGTTCTAAACAAGTTCTCATCTGTTTACAATCATTTTCACTGAATTATTCATGTTTTCATGTAGTTTCCTATATTCTGCCTTCTGGCCCAAGTATAAGCTTTGGCCACTTTATCAAACCACTTCCTACACACTGTTATGAACTGAGGGAGCTAGGGAACATTGTCTATCAACTGTGTTATAGAGTGTAGTACTACATTTCAGTGAAGTGTAAGGCTTTCCAACGCTGCCGAACTTGTTTCTTTCTCTATTTCAATGGTATTCTGCCTTGTATAACACACATTTACCACTCTAGTCTCCTTTAAGTAATGAATATAGGATTCATACAGTGTTTGATGTTATCTTAACTCGAATTAAGGATTTTCCTTATCTTAACTACCTTTTCTACACTAAGAACTGACTTGGAGATTCTCTTTCAGTTGTTCTAAACAAGTTCTCTTCTGTTTACAGTCATTTTCACTGAATTATTCATGTTTTCATGTAGTTTCCTATATTCTGCCTTCTGGCCCAAGTATAAGCTTTGCCCACTTTATCAAACACCTTCCTACACTCTGTTATGAACTGAGGCAGCTAGGGAACATTGTCTCTCAACTGTGTTATAGAGTGTAGTACTATATTTCAGTGAAGTGTAAGGCTTTCCAAAGCTGCCGAACGTGTTTGTTTCTCTATTTTAATGGTATTCTGCCTTGTATAACACACATTTACCACTCTAGTCTCCTTTAAGTAATGAATATAGGATTCATACAGTGTTTGATGTTATCTTAACTCGAATTAAGGATTTTCCTTATCTTAGCTACCTTTTCTACACTAAGAACTGACTTGGAGATTTTCTTTCAGCTGTTCTAAACAAATTCTCATCTGTTTACAGTCATTTTCACTGAATTATTCATGTTTTCATGTAGTTTCCTATATTCTGCCTTCTGGCCCAAGTATAAGCTTTGGCCACTTTATCAAACCACTTCCTACACACTGTTATGAACTGAGGGAGCTAGGGAACATTGTCTCTCAACTGTGTTATAGAGTGTAGTACTACATTTCAGTGAAGTGTAAGGCTTTCCAAAGCTGCCGAACTTGTTTCTTTCTCTATTTCAATGGTATTCTGCCTTGTATAACACACATTTACCACTCTAGTCTCCTTTAAGTAATGAATATAGGATTCATACAGTGTTTGATGTTATCTTAACTCGAATTAAGGATTTTCTTTATCTTAACTACCTTTTCTACACTAAGAACTGACTTGGAGATTCTCTTTCAGCTGTTCTAAACAAGTTCTCATCTGTTTACAGTCATTTTCACTTAATTATTCATGTTTTCATGTAGTTTCCTATATTCTGCCTTCTGGCCCAAGTATAAGCTTTGCCTACTTTATCAAACACCTTCCTACACTCTGTTATGAACTGAGGCAGCTAGGGAACATTGTCTCTCAACTGTGTTATAGAGTGTAGTACTACATTTCAGTGAAGTGTAAGCCTTTCCAAAGCTGCCGAACGTGATTCTTTCTCTATTTCAATGGTATTCTGCCTTGTATAACACACATTTACCACTGTAGTCTCCTTTAAGTAAAGAATATAGGATTAATAGAGTGTTTCATGTGATCTTAACTGGAATTAAGGATTTCCCTTATCTTAGCTACCTTTTCTACACTAAGAACTGACTTGGAGATTCTCTTTCAGCAGTTCTAAACAAGTTCTCATCTGTTTACAGTCATTTTCACTGAATTATTCATGTTTTCATGTAGTTTCCTTTATTCTGCCTTCTGGCCCAAGTATAAGCTTTGGCCACTTTATCAAACAACTTCCTACACTCTGTTATGAACTGAGGCAGCTAGGGAACATTGTCTCTCAACTGTGTTATAGAGTGTAGTACTACATTTCAGTGAAGTGTAAGCCTTTCCAAAGCTGCCGAACGTGTTTCTTTCTCTATTTCAATGGTATTCTGCCTTGTATAACACACATTTACCACTCTAGTTTCCTTTAAGTAAAGAATATAGGATTCATACAGTGTTTCATGTGATCTTAACTCGAATTAAGGATTTCCCGGATCTTAGCTACCTTTTCTACACTAAGAACTGACTTGGAGATTCTCTTTCAGCTGTTCTAAACAAGTTCTCATGTGTTTACAGTCATTTTCAATGAATTATTCATGTTTTCATGTAGTTTCCTATATTCTGCCTTCTGGCCCATGTATAAGCTTTTCCCACTTTATCAAACAATTTCCTACACACTGTTATGAACTGAGGAAGCTAGGAACATTGTCTCTCAACTGTGTTATAGAGTGTAGTACTACATTTCTGTGAAGTGTAAGGCTTTCCAAAGCTGCCAAACGTGTTTCTTTCTCTATTTCAATGGTATTCTGCCTTATATAACACACATTTACCACTCTAGTTTCCTTTAAGTAAACAATATAGGATTCATACAGTGTTTGATGTTATCTTAACTTGAATTAAGGATTTCCCGGATTTAGCTACCTTTTCTACACTAAGAACTGACTTGGAGAATATTTTTCATCTGTTCTAAACAAGTTCTCATCTGTTTACAGTCATTTTCACTGAATTATTTATGTTTTCATGTAGTTTCCTATATTCTGCCTTCTGGCCCAAGTATAAGCTTTGCCCACTTTATCAAACAACTTCCTACACACTGTTATGAACTGAGGCACCTCGGGAACATTGTCTCTCAACTGTGTTATAGAGTGTAGTACTACATTTCAGTGAAGTGTAAGGCTTTCCAAAGCTGCCGAACGTGTTTGTTTCTCTATTTCAATGGTATTCTGCCTTGTATAACACACATTTACCACTCTAGTCTCCTTTAAGTAAAGAATATAGGATTCATACAGTGTTTCATGTGATCTTAACTGGAATTAAGGATTTCCCTTATCTTAGCTACCTTTTCTACACTAAGAACTGACTTGGAGATTCTCTTTCAGCTGTTCTAAACAAGTTCTCATGTGTTTACAGTCATTTTCAATGAATTATTCATGTTTTCATGTAGTTTCCTATATTCTGCCTTCTGGCCCATGTATAAGCTTTTCCCACTTTATCAAACAACTTCCTACACACTGTTATGAACTGAGGGAGCTAGGGAACATTGTCTCTCAACTGTGTTATAGAGTGTAGTACTACATTTGAGTGAAGTGTAAGGCTTTCCAAAGCTGCGGAACTTGTTTCTTTCTCTATTTCAATGGTATTCTGCCTTGTATAACACACATTTACCACTCTAGTCTCCTTTAAGTAATGAATATAGGATTCATACAGTGTTTCATGTTATCTTAACTGGAATTAAGGATTTCCCTAATCTTAGCTACCTTTTCTGCACTAAGAACTGACTTGGAGATTCTCTTTCAGCTGTTCTAAACAAGTTCTCATCTGTTTACAGTCATATTCAATGAATTATTCATGTTTTCATGTAGTTTCCTATATTCTGCCTTCTGGCCCAAGTATAAGCTTTGCCCACCTCATCAAACAACTTCCTACACACTGTTATGAACTGAGGGAGCTAGGGAACATTGTCTCTGAACTGTTTTATAGAGTGTAGTACTACATTTCAGTGTAGTGTAAGGCTTTCCAAAGCTGCCGAACGTGTTTTTTTCTCTATTTCAATGGTATTCTGCCTTGTATAACACACATTTACCACTCTAGTCTCCTTTAAGTAATGAATATAGGATTCATACAGTGTTTGATGTTATCTTAACTCGAATTAAGGATTTTCCTTATCTTAGCTACCTTTTCTACACTAAGAACTGACTTGGAGATTCTCTTTAAGCTGTTATGATCAAATTCTCATCTGTTTATAGTCATTTTCACTGAATTATTCATGTTTTCATGTAGTTTCCTATATTCTGCCTTCTGGCCCAAGTATAAGCTTTGCCTACTTTATCAAACACCTTCATACACTCTGTTATGAACTGAGGCAGCTAGGGAACATTGTCTCTCAACTGTGTTATAGAGTGTAGTACTACATTTCAGTGAAGTGTAAGCCTTTCCAAAGCTGCCGAACGTGTTTCTTTCTCTATTTCAATGGTATTCTGCCTTGTATAACACACATTTACCACTCTAGTTTCCTTTAAGTAAAGAATATAGGATTCATACAGTGTTTCATGTGATCTTAACTCGAATTAAGGATTTCCCGGATCTTAGCTACCTTTTCTACACTAAGAACTGACTTGGAGATTCTCTTTCAGCTGTTCTAAACAAGTTCTCATGTGTTTACAGTCATTTTCAATGAATTATTCATGTTTTCATGTAGTTTCCTATATTCTGCCTTCTGGCCCATGTATAAGCTTTTCCCACTTTATCAAACAACTTCCTACACACTGTTATGAACTGAGGAAGCTAGGAACATTGTCTCTCCACTGTGTTATAGAGTGTAGTACTACATTTCTGTGAAGTGTAAGGCTTTCCAAAGCTGCCAAACGTGTTTCTTTCTCTATTTCAATGGTATTCTGCCTTATATAACACACATTTACCACTCTAGTCTCCTTTAAGTAAACAATATAGGATTCATACAGTGTTTGATGTTATCTCAACTTGAATTAAGGATTTCCCGGATTTAGCTACCTTTTCTACACTAAGAACTGACTTGGAGAATATTTTTCATCTGTTCTAAACAAGTTCTCATCTGTTTACAGTCATTTTCACTGAATTATTTATGTTTTCATGTAGTTTCCTATATTCTGCCTACTGGCCCAAGTATAAGCTTTGCCCACTTTATCAAACAACTTCCTACACACTGTTATGAACTGAGGCACCTCGGGAACATTGTCTCTCAACTGTGTTATAGAGTGTAGTACTACATTTCAGTGAAGTGTAAGGCTTTCCAAAGCTGCCGAACGTGTTTGTTTCTCTATTTCAATGGTATTCTGCCTTGTATAACACACATTTACCACTCTAGTCTCCTTTAAGTAAAGAATATTGGATTCATACAGTGTTTCATGTGATCTTAACTGGAATTAAGGATTTCCCTTATCTTAGCTACCTTTTCTACACTAAGAACTGACTTGGAGATTCTCTTTCAGCTGTTCTAAACAAGTTCTCATCTGTTTACAGTCATTTTCACTGAATTATTCATGTTTTCATGTAGTTTCCTATATTCTGCCTTCTGGCCCAAGTATGAGCTTTGGCCACTTTATCAAACAACTTCCTACACTCTGTTATGAACTGAGGCAGCTAGGGAACATTGTCTCTCAACTGTGTTATAGAGTGTAGTACTACATTTCAGTGAAGTGTAAGCCTTTCCAAAGCTGCCGAACGTGTTTCTTTCTCTATTTCAATGGTATTCTGCCTTGTATAACACACATTTACCACTCTAGTTTCCTTTAAGTAAAGAATATAGGATTCATACAGTGTTTCATGTGATCTTAACTCGAATTAAGGATTTCCCGGATCTTAGCTACCTTTTCTACACTAAGAACTGACTTGGAGATTCTCTTTCAGCTGTTCTAAACAAGTTCTCATGTGTTTACAGTCATTTTCAATGAATTATTCATGTTTTCATGTAGTTTCCTATATTCTGCCTTCTGGCCCATGTATAAGCTTTTCCCACTTTATCAAACAACTTCCTACACACTGTTATGAACTGAGGAAGCTAGGAACATTGTCTCTCAACTGTGTTATAGAGTGTAGTACTACATTTCTGTGAAGTGTAAGGCTTTCCAAAGCTGCAAAACGTGTTTCTTTCTCTATTTCAATGGTATTCTGCCTTATATAACACACATTTACCACTCTAGTTTCCTTTAAGTAAACAATATAGGATTCATACAGTGTTTGATGTTATCTTAACTTGAATTAAGGATTTCCCGGATTTAGCTACCTTTTCTACACTAAGAACTGACTTGGAGAATATTTTTCATCTGTTCTAAACAAGTTCTCATCTGTTTACAGTCATTTTCACTGAATTATTTATGTTTTCATGTAGTTTCCTATATTCTGCCTTCTGGCCCAAGTATAAGCTTTGCCCACTTTATCAAACAACTTCCTACACACTGTTATGAACTGAGGCACCTCGGGAACATTGTCTCTGAACTGTGTTATAGAGTGTAGTACTACATTTCAGTGAAGTGTAAGGCTTTCCAAAGCTGCCGAACATGTTTGTTTCTCTATTTCAATGGTATTCTGCCTTGTATAACACACATTTACCACTCTAGTCTCCTTTAAGTAAAGAATATAGGATTCATACAGTGTTTCATGTGATCTTAACTGGAATTAAGGATTTCCCTTATCTTAGCTACCTTTTCTACACTAAGAACTGACTTGGAGATTCTCTTTCAGCTGTTCTAAACAAGTTCTCATCTGTTTACAGTCATTTTCACTGAATTATTCATGTTTTCATGTAGTTTCCTATATTCTGCCTTCTGGCCCAAGTATGAGCTTTGGCCACTTTATCAAACAACTTCCTACACACTGTTATGAACTGAGGGAGCTAGGGAACATTGTCTCTCAACTGTGTTATAGAGTGTAGTACTACATTTGAGTGAAGTGTAAGGCTTTCCAAAGCTGCGGAACTTGTTTCTTTCTCTATTTCATTGGTATTCTGCCTTGTATAACACACATTTACCACTCTAGTCTCCTTTAAGTAATGAATATAGGATTCATACAGTGTTTCATGTGATCTTAACTGGAATTAAGGATTTCCCTTATCTTAGCTACCTTTTCTGCACTAAGAACTGACTTGGAGATTCTCTTTCAGCTGTTCTAAACAAGTTCTCATCTGTTTACAGTCATATTCAATGAATTATTCATGTTTTCATGTAGTTTCCTATATTCTGCCTTCTGGCCCAAGTATAAGCTTTGCCCACCTCATCAAACAACTTCCTACACACTGTTATGAACTGAGGGAGCTAGGGAACATTGTCTCTCAACTGTGTTATAGAGTGTAGTACTACATTTCAGTGAAGTGTAAGGCTTTCCAAAGCTGCCGAACTTGTTTCTTTCTCTATTTCAATGGTATTCTGCCTTGTATAACACACATTTACCACTCTAGTCTCCTTTAAGTAATGAATATAGGATTCATACAGTGTTTGATGTTATCTTAACTCGAATTAAGGATTTTCCTTATCTTAGCTACCTTTTCTACACTAAGAACTGACTTGGAGATTCTCTTTAAGCTGTTATGAACAAGTTCTCATCTGTTTACAGTCATTTTCACTGAATTATTCATGTTTTCATGTAGTTTCCTATATTCTGCCTTCTGGCCCAAGTATAAGCTTTGCCCACTTTATCAAACAACTTCCTACACATTGTTATGAACTGAGGCAGCTCGGGAACATTGTCTCTCAACTGTGTTATAGAGTGTAGTACTACATTTCAGTGAAGTGTAAGCCTTTCCAAAGCTGCCGAACGTGTTTCTTTCTCTATTTCAATGGTATTCTGCCTTGTATTACACAAATTTACCACTCTAGTTTCCTTTAAGTAAAGAATATAGGATTCATACAGTGTTTCATGTGATCTTAACTCGAATTAAGGATTTTCCGGATCTTAGCTACCTTTTCTACACTAAGAACTGACTTGGAGATTCTCTTTCAGCTGTTCTAAACAAGTTCTCATGTGTTTACAGTCATTTTCAATGAATTATTCATGTTTTCATGTAGTTTCCTATATTCTGCCTTCTGGCCCATGTATAAGCTTTTCCCACTTTATCAAACAACTTCCTACACACTGTTATGAACTGAGGGAGCTAGGAACATTGTCTCTCAACTGTGTTATAGAGTGTAGTACTACATTTCAGTGAAGTGTAAGGCTTTCCAAAGCTGCCAAACGTGTTTCTTTCTCTATTTCAATGGTATTCTGCCTTATATAACACACATTTACCACTCTAGTCTCCTTTAAGTAAACAATATAGGATTCATACAGTGTTTGATGTTATCTTAACTCAAATTAAGGATTTTCCTTATCTTAGCTACCTTTTCTACACTAAGAACTGACTTGGAGATTCTCTTTCAGCTGTTCTAAACAAGTTCTCATCTGTTTACAGTCATTTTCAATGAATTATTCATGTTTTCATGTAGTTTCCTATATTCTGCCTTCTGGCCCAAGTATGAGCTTTGGCCACTTTATCAAACAACTTCCTACACACCGTTATGAACTGAGGGAGCTAGGGAACATTGTCTCTCAACTGTGTTATAGAGTGTAGTACTACATTTGAGTGAAGTGTAAGGCTTTCCAAAGCTGCCGAACTTGTTTCTTTCTCTATTTCAATGGTATTCTGCCTTGTATAACACACATTTACCACTCTAGTCTCCTTTAAGTAATGAATATAGGATTCATACAGTGTTTGATGTTATCTTAACTCGAATTAAGGATTTTCCTTATCTTAGCTACCTTTTCTACACTAAGAACTGACTTGGAGATTCTCTTTCAGCTGTTCTAAACAAGTTCTCATCTGTTTACAGTCATTTTCACTGAATTATTCAAGTTTTCATGTAGTTTCCTATATTCTGCCTTCTGGCCCAAGTATAAGCTTTGGCCACTTTATCAAACAACTTCCTACACACTGTTATGAACTGAGGGAGCTAGGGAACATTGTCTCTCAACTGTGTTATAGAGTGTAGTACTACATTTCAGTGAAGTGTAAGGCTTTCCAAAGCTGCCGAACTTGTTTCTTTCTCTATTTCAATGGTATTCTGCCTTGTATAACACACATTTACCACTCTAGTCTCCTTTAAGTAATGAATATAGGATTCATACAGTGTTTGATGTTATCTTAACTCGAATTAAGGATTTTCCTTATCTTAGCTACCTTTTCTACACTAAGAACTGACTTGGAGATTCTCTTTAAGCTGTTATGAACAGGTTCTCATCTGTTTACAGTCATTTTCACTGAATTATTCATGTTTTCATGTAGTTTCCTATATTCTGACTTCTGGCCCAAGTATAAGCTTTGCCCACTTTATCAAACAACTTCCTACACATTGTTATGAACTGAGGCAGCTCGGGAACATTGTCTCTCAACTGTGTTATAGAGTGTAGTACTACATTTCAGTGAAGTGTAAGCCTTTCCAAAGCTGCCGAACGTGTTTCTTTCTCTATTTCAATGGTATTCTGCCTTGTATTACACAAATTTACCACTCTAGTTTCCTTTAAGTAAAGAATATAGGATTCATACAGTGTTTCATGTGATCTTAACTCGAATTAAGGATTTCCCGGATCTTAGCTACCTTTTCTACACTAAGAACTGACTTGGAGATTCTCTTTAAGCTGTTATGAACAAGTTCTCATCTGTTTACAGTCATTTTCACTGAATTATTCATGTTTTCATGTAGTTTCCTATATTCTGCCTTCTGGCCCAAGTATAAGCTTTGCCCACTTTATCAAACAACTTCCTACACATTGTTATGAACTGAGGCAGCTCGGGAACATTGTCTCTCAACTGTGTTATAGAGTGTAGTACTACATTTCAGTGAAGTGTAAGCCTTTCCAAAGCTGCCGAACGTGTTTCTTTCTCTATTTCAATGGTATTCTGCCTTGTATTACACAAATTTACCACTCTAGTTTCCTTTAAGTAAAGAATATAGGATTCATACAGTGTTTCATGTGATCTTAACTCGAATTAAGGATTTTCCGGATCTTAGCTACCTTTTCTACACTAAGAACTGACTTGGAGATTCTCTTTCAGCTGTTCTAAACAAGTTCTCATGTGTTTACAGTCATTTTCAATGAATTATTCATGTTTTCATGTAGTTTCCTATATTCTGCCTTCTGGCCCATGTATAAGCTTTTCCCACTTTATCAAACAACTTCCTACACACTGTTATGAACTGAGGGAGCTAGGAACATTGTCTCTCAACTGTGTTATAGAGTGTAGTACTACATTTCAGTGAAGTGTAAGGCTTTCCAAAGCTGCCAAACGTGTTTCTTTCTCTATTTCAATGGTATTCTGCCTTATATAACACACATTTACCACTCTAGTCTCCTTTAAGTAAACAATATAGGATTCATACAGTGTTTGATGTTATCTTAACTCAAATTAAGGATTTTCCTTATCTTAGCTACCTTTTCTACACTAAGAACTGACTTGGAGATTCTCTTTCAGCTGTTCTAAACAAGTTCTCATCTGTTTACAGTCATTTTCAATGAATTATTCATGTTTTCATGTAGTTTCCTATATTCTGCCTTCTGGCCCAAGTATGAGCTTTGGCCACTTTATCAAACAACTTCCTACACACCGTTATGAACTGAGGGAGCTAGGGAACATTGTCTCTCAACTGTGTTATAGAGTGTAGTACTACATTTGAGTGAAGTGTAAGGCTTTCCAAAGCTGCCGAACTTGTTTCTTTCTCTATTTCAATGGTATTCTGCCTTGTATAACACACATTTACCACTCTAGTCTCCTTTAAGTAATGAATATAGGATTCATACAGTGTTTGATGTTATCTTAACTCGAATTAAGGATTTTCCTTATCTTAGCTACCTTTTCTACACTAAGAACTGACTTGGAGATTCTCTTTCAGCTGTTCTAAACAAGTTCTCATCTGTTTACAGTCATTTTCACTGAATTATTCAAGTTTTCATGTAGTTTCCTATATTCTGCCTTCTGGCCCAAGTATAAGCTTTGGCCACTTTATCAAACAACTTCCTACACACTGTTATGAACTGAGGGAGCTAGGGAACATTGTCTCTCAACTGTGTTATAGAGTGTAGTACTACATTTCAGTGAAGTGTAAGGCTTTCCAAAGCTGCCGAACTTGTTTCTTTCTCTATTTCAATGGTATTCTGCCTTGTATAACACACATTTACCACTCTAGTCTCCTTTAAGTAATGAATATAGGATTCATACAGTGTTTGATGTTATCTTAACTCGAATTAAGGATTTTCCTTATCTTAGCTACCTTTTCTACACTAAGAACTGACTTGGAGATTCTCTTTAAGCTGTTATGAACAGGTTCTCATCTGTTTACAGTCATTTTCACTGAATTATTCATGTTTTCATGTAGTTTCCTATATTCTGACTTCTGGCCCAAGTATAAGCTTTGCCCACTTTATCAAACAACTTCCTACACATTGTTATGAACTGAGGCAGCTCGGGAACATTGTCTCTCAACTGTGTTATAGAGTGTAGTACTACATTTCAGTGAAGTGTAAGCCTTTCCAAAGCTGCCGAACGTGTTTCTTTCTCTATTTCAATGGTATTCTGCCTTGTATTACACAAATTTACCACTCTAGTTTCCTTTAAGTAAAGAATATAGGATTCATACAGTGTTTCATGTGATCTTAACTCGAATTAAGGATTTCCCGGATCTTAGCTACCTTTTCTACCCTAAGAACTGACTTGGAGATTCTCTTTCAGCTGTTCTAAACAAGTTCTCATCTGTTTACAGTCATTTTCAATGAATTATTCATGTTTTCATGTAGTTTCCTATATTCTGCCTTCTGGCCCAAGTATAAGCTTTGCCCACTTTATCAAACAACTTCCTACACACTGTTGTGAACTGTGGGAGCTAGGGAACATTGTCTCTCAACTGTGTTATAGAGTGTCGTACTACATTTCAGTGAAGTGTAAGGCTTTCCAAAGCTGCCGAACTTGTTTCTTTCTCTATTTCAATGGTATTCTGCCTTGTATAACACACATTTACCACTCTAGTCTCCTTTAAGTAATGAATATAGGATTCATACAGTGTTTGATGTTATCTTAACTCGAATTAAGGATTTCCCTTATCTTAGCTACCTTTTCTACACTAAGAACTGACTTGGAGATTCTCTTTCAGCTGTTCTAAACAAGTTCTCATCTGTTTGCAGTCATTTTCACTGAATTATTCATGTTTTCATGTAGTTTCCTATATTATGCCTTCTGGCCCAAGTATAAGCTTTGGCCACTTTATCAAACAACTTCCTACACACCTTTATGAACTGAGGGAGCTAGGGAACATTGTCTCTCAACTGTGTTATAGAGTGTAGTACTACATTTCAGTGAAGTGTAAGGCTTTCCAAAGCTGCCAAACTTGTTTCTTTCTCTATTTCAATGGTATTCTTCTTTGTATAACACACATTTACCACTCTAGTCTCCTTTAAGTAATGAATATAGGATTCATACAGTGTTTGATGTTATCTTAACTCGAATTAAGGATTTTCCTTATCTTATCTACCTTTTCTACACTAAGAACTGACTTGGAGATTCTCTTTCAGCTGTTCTAAACAAGTTCTCATCTGTTTACAGTCATTTTCACTGAATTATTCATGTTTTCATGTAGTTTCCTATATTCTGCCTTCTGGCCCAAGTATAAGCTTTGCCCACTTTATCAAACACCTTCCTACACTCTGTTATGAACTGAGGCAGCGAGGACACATTGTCTCTCAACTGTGTTATAGATTGTAGTACTACATTTCAGTGAAGTGTAAGCCTTTCCAAAGCTGCCAAAAGTGTTTCTTTCTCTATTTCAATGGTATTCTGCCTTGTATAACACACATTTACCACTCTAGTTTCCTTTAAGTAAAGAATATAGGATTCATACAATGTTTCATGGGATCTTAACTGGTATTAAGGATTTCCCTTATCTTAGCTACCTTTTCTACACTAAGAACTGACTTGGAGTTTCTCTTTCAGCTGTTCTAAACAAGTTCTCATCTGTTTACAGTAATTTTCACTGAATTATTCATGTTTTCATGTAGTTTCCTATATTCTGCCTTCTGGCCCAAGTATAAGCTTTGCCTACTTTATCAAACACCTTCCTACACTCTGTTATGAACTGAGGCAGCTAGGGAACATTGTCTCTCAACTGTGTTATAGAGTGTAGTACTACATTTCAGTGAAGTGTAAGCCTTTCCAAAGCTGCCGAACGTGTTTCTTTCTCTATTTCAATGGTATTCTGCCTTGTATAACACACATTTACCACTCTAGTCTCCTTTAAGTAATGAATATCGGATTCATACAGTGTTTGATGTTATCTTAACTCGAATTAAGGATTTCCCTTATCTTAGCTACATTTTCTACACTAAGAACAGACTTGGAGATTCTCTTTCAGCTGTTCTAAACAAGTTCTCATCTGTTTACAGTCATTTTCACTGAATTATTCATGTTTTCATGTAGTTTCCTATATTCTGCCTTCTGGCCCAAGTATAAGCTTTGGCCACTTTATCAAACAACTTCCTACACACTGTTATGAACTGAGGGAGCTAGGGAACATTGTCTCTCAACTGTGTTATAGAGTGCAGTACTACATTTCAGTGAAGCGTAAGGCTTTCCAAAGCTGCCAAACTTGTTTCTTTCTCTATTTCAATGGTATTCTGCCTTGTATAACACACATTTACCACTCTAGTGTCCTTTAAGTAATGAATATAGGATTCATATAGTGTTTGATGATATCTTAACTCGAATTAAGGATTTTCCTTATCTTAGCTACCTTTTCTACACTAAGAACTGACATGCAGATTCTCTTTCAGCTGTTCTAAACAAGTTTTCATCTGTTTACAGTCATTTTCACTGAATTATTCATGTTTTCATGTAGTTTCCTATATTCTGCCTTCTGGCCCAAGTAGAAGCTTTGCCTACTTTATCAAACACCTTCCTACACTCTGTTATGAACTGAGGCAGCTAGGGAACATTGTCTCTCAACTGTGTTATAGAGTGTAGTACTACATTTCAGTGAAGTGTAAGCCTTTCCAAAGCTGCCGAACGTGTTTCTTTCTCTATTTCAATGGTATTCTGCCTTGTATAACACACATTTACCACACTAGTTTCCTTTAAGTAAAGAATATAGGATTCATACAGTGCTTCATGTAATCTTAACTCGAATTAAGGATTTTCCTTATCTTAGCTACCTTTTCTACACTAAGAACTGACTTGGAGATTCTCTTTCAGCTGTTCTAAACAAGTTCTCATCTGTTTACAGTCATTTTCAATGAATTATTCATGTTTTCATGTAGTTTCCTATATTCTGCCTTCTGGCCCAAGTATAAGCTTTGCCCACCTTATCAAACAACTTACTACACACTGTTATGAACTGAGGGAGCTAGGGAACATTGTCTCTTAACTGTGTTATAGAGTGTAGTACTATATTTCTGTGTAGTGTAAGGCTTTCCAAAGCTGCCGAACGTGTTTCTTTCTCTATTTCAATGGTATTCTGCCTTATATAATACACATTTAACACTCTAGTCTCCTTTAAGTAATGAATATAGGATTCATACAGTGTTTGATGTTATCTTAACTCGAATTAAGGATTTTCCTTATCTTAGCTACCTTTTCTACACTAAGAACTGACTTGGAGATTCTCTTTCAGCTGTTCTAAACAAGTTCTCATCTGTTTACAGTCATTTTCAATGAATTATTCATGTTTTCATGTAGTTTCCTATATTCTGCCTTCTGGCCCAAGTATAAGCTTTGCCCACCTTATCAAACAACTTACTACACACTGTTATGAACTGAGGGAGCTAGGGAACATTGTCTCTTAACTGTGTTATAGAGTGTAGTACTATATTTCTGTGTAGTGTAAGGCTTTCCAAAGCTGCCGAACGTGTTTCTTTCTCTATTTCAATGGTATTCTGCCTTATATAATACACATTTATCACTCTAGTCTCCTTTAAGTAAGCAATATAGGATTCATACAGTGTTTCATGTGATCTTAACTCGAATTAAGGATTTCCCTTATCTTAGCTACCTTTTCTACACTAAGAACTGACTTGGAGATTCTCTTTCAGCTGTTCTAAACAAGTTCTCATCTGTTTACAGTCATTTTCACTGAATTATTCATGTTTTCATGTAGTTTCCTATATTCTGCCTTCTGGCCCAAGTATAAGCTTTGCCCACTTTATCAAACAACTTCCTACACACTGTTATGAACTGAGGCAGCTCGAGAACATTGTCTCTCAACTGTGTTATAGAGTGTAGTACTACATTTCAGTGAAGTGTAAGGCTTTCCAAAGCTGCGGAACGTGTTTGTTTCTCTACTTCAATGGTATTCTCCCTTGTATAACACACATTTACCACTCTAGTCTCCTTTCAGTAAAGAATATAGGATTCATACAGTGTTTCATGTGATCTTAACTGGAATTAAGGATTTCCCTTATCTTAGCTACCTTTTCTACACTAAGAACTGACTTGGAGATTCTCTTTCAGCTGTTCTAAACAAGTTCTCATCTGTTTACAGTCATTTTCAATGAAGTATTCATGTTTTCATGTAGTTTCCTATATTCTGCCTTCTGGCCCAAGTATAAGCTTTGCCCACTTTATCAAAAAACTTCCTACACACTGTTGTGAACTGTGGGAGCTAGGGAACATTGTCTCTCAACTGTGTTATAGAGTGTCGTACTACATTTCAGTGAAGTGTAAGGCTTTCCAAAGCTGCCGAACTTGTTTCTTTCTCTATTTCAATGGTATTCTGCCTTGTATAACACACATTTACCACTCTAGTCTCCTTTAAGTAATGAATATAGGATTCATACAGTGTTTGATGTTATCTTAACTCGAATTAAGGATTTCCCTTATCTTAGCTACCTTTTCTACACTAAGAACTGACTTGGAGATTCTCTTTCAGCTGTTCTAAACAAGTTCTCATCTGTTTGCAGTCATTTTCACTGAATTATTCATGTTTTCATGTAGTTTCCTATATTATGCCTTCTGGCCCAAGTATAAGCTTTGGCCACTTTATCAAACAACTTCCTACACACTGTTATGAACTGAGGGAGCTAGGGAACATTGTCTCTCAACTGTGTTATAGAGTGTAGTACTACATTTCAGTGAAGTGTAAGGCTTTCCAAAGCTGCCGAACTTGTTTCTTTCTCTATTTCAATGGTATTCTGCCTTGTATAACACACATTTACCACTCTAGTCTCCTTTAAGTAATGAATATAGGATTCATACAGTGTTTGATGTTATCTTAACTCGAATTAAGGATTTTCCTTATCTTAGCTACCTTTTCTACACTAAGAACTGACTTGGAGATTCTCTTTCAGCTGTTCTAAACAAGTTCTCATCTGTTTACAGTCATTTTCACTGAATTATTCATGTTTTCATGTAGTTTCCTATATTCTGCCTTCTGGCCCAAGTATAAGCTTTGCCTACTTTATCAAACACCTTCCTACACTCTGTTATGAACTGAGGCAGCTAGGGAACATTGTCTCTCAACTGTGTTATAGAGTGTAGTACTACATTTCAGTGAAGTGTAAGCCTTTCCAAAGCTGCCGAACGTGTTTCTTTCTCTATTTCAATGGTATTCTGCCTTGTATAACACACATTTACCACTCTAGTTTCCTTTAAGTAAAGAATATAGGATTCATACAGTGTTTCATGTGATCTTAACTCGAATTAAGGATTTTCCGGATCTTAGCTACCTTTTCTACACTAAGAACTGAGTTGGAGATTCTCTTTCAGCTGTTCTACAGAATTTCTCATGTGTTTACAGTCATTTTCAATGAATTATTCAAGTGTTCATGTAGTTTCCTATATTCTGCCTTCTGGCCCAAATATAAGCTTTGCCCACTTTATCAAACAACTTCCTACACACTGTTATGAACTGAGGCAGCTCGGGAACATTGTCTCTCAACTGTGTTATAGAGTGTAGTACTACATTTCAGTGAAGTGTAAGGCTTTCCAAAGCTGCCAAACTTGTTTCTTTCTCTATTTCAATGGTATTCTGCCTTGTATAACACACATTTACCACTCTAGTTTCCTTTAAGTAAAGAATATAGGATTCATACAGTGTTTCATGTGATCTTAACTCGAATTAAGGATTTTCCGGATCTTAGCTACCTTTTCTACACTAAGAACTGAGTTGGAGATTCTCTTTCAGCTGTTCTACAGAATTTCTCATGTGTTTACAGTCATTTTCAATGAATTATTCAAGTTTTCATGTAGTTTCCTATATTCTGCCTTCTGGCCCAAATATAAGCTTTGCCCACTTTATCAAACAACTTCCTACACACTGTTATGAACTGAGGCAGCTCGGGAACATTGTCTCTCAACTGTGTTATAGAGTGTAGTACTACATTTCAGTGAAGTGTAAGGCTTTCCAAAGCTGCCAAACTTGTTTCTTTCTCTATTTCAATGGTATCCTGCCTTGTATAACACACATTTACCACTCTAGTCTCCTTTAAGTAATGAATATAGGATTCATACAGTGTTTGATGTTATCTTAACTCGAATTAAGGATTTTCCTTATCTTAGCTACCTTTTCTACACTAAGAACTGACTTGGAGATTCTCTTTCAGCTGTTTTAAACAAGTTCTCATCTGTTTACAGTCATTTTCACTGAATTATTCATGTTTTCATGTAGTTTCCTATATTCTGCCTTCTGGCCCAAGTATAAGCTTTGCCTACTTTATCAAACACCTTCCTACACTCTGTTATGAACTGAGGCAGCTAGGGAACATTGTCTCTCAACTGTGTTATAGAGTGTAGTACTACATTTCAGTGAAGTGTAAGCCTTTCCAAAGCTGCCGAACGTGTTTCTTTCTCTATTTCAATGGTATTCTGCCTTGTATAACACACATTTACCACTCTAGTTTCCTTTAAGTAAAGAATATAGGATTCATACAGTGTTTCATGTGATCTTAACTCGAATTAAGGATTTTCCGGATCTTAGCTACCTTTTCTACACTAAGAACTGAGTTGGAGATTCTCTTTCAGCTGTTCTACAGAATTTCTCATGTGTTTACAGTCATTTTCAATGAATTATTCATGTTTTCATGTAGTTTCCTATATTCTGCCTTCTGGCCCAAATATAAGCTTTGCCCACTTTATCAAACAACTTCCTACACACTGTTATGAACTGAGGCAGCTCGGGAACATTGTCTCTCAACTGTGTTATAGAGTGTAGTACTACATTTCAGTGAAGTGTAAGGCTTTCCAAAGCTGCCGAACGTGTTTGTTTCTCTATTTCAATGGTATTCTGCCTTGTATAACACACATTTACCACTCTAGTCTCCTTTAAGTAAAGAATATAGGATTCATAGAGTGTTTCATGTGATCTTAACTGGAATTAAGGATTTCCCTTATCTTAGCTACCGTTTCTACACTAAGAACTAACTTGGAGATTCTCTTTCAGCTGTTCTAAACAAGTTCTCATCTGTTTACAGTCATTTTCAATGAATTATTCATGTTTTCATGTAGTTTCCTATATTCTGCCTTCTGGCCCAAGTATAAGCTTTGCCCACCTTATCAAACAACTTCCTACACACTGTTATGAACTAAAGGAGCTAGGGAACATTGTCTCTGAACTGTGTTATAGAGTGTAGTACTACATTTCAGTGTAGTGTAAGGCTTTCCAAAGCTGCCGAACGTGTTTCTTTCTCTATTTCAATGGTATTCTGCCTTGTATAACACACATTTACCACTCTAGTCTCCTTTAAGTAATGAATATAGGATTCATACAGTGTTTGATGTTATCTTAACTCGAATTAAGGATTTTCCTTATCTTAGCTACCTTTTCTACACTAAGAACTGACTTGGAGATTCTCTTTCAGCTGTTCTAAACAAGTTCTCATCTGTTTACAGTCATTTTCACTGAATTATTCATGTTTTCATGTAGTTTCCTATATTCTGCCTTCTGGCCCAAGTATAAGCTTTGCCTACTTTATCAAACAACTTCCTACACACTGTTATGAACTGAGGCAGCTAGGGAACATTGTCTCTCAACTGTGTTATAGACTGTAGTACTACATTTCAGTGAAGTGTAAGCCTTTCCAAAGCTGCCGAACGTGTTTCTTTCTCTATTTCAATGGTATTCTGCCTTGTATAACACACATTTACCACTCTAGTTTCCTTTAAGTAAAGAATATAGGATTCATACAGTGTTTCATGTGATCATAACTCGAATTAAGGATTTCCCGGATCTTAGCTACCTTTTCTACTCTAAGAACTGACTTGGAGATTCTCTTTCAGCTGTTCTAAACAAGTTCTCATCTGTTTACAGTCATTTTCAATGAATTATTCATGTTTTCATGTAGTTTCCTATATTCTGCCTTCTGGCCCAAGTATAAGCTTTGCCCACTTTATCAAACAACTTCCTACACACTGTTATGAACTGAGGGAGCTAGGGAACATTGTCTCTCAACTGTGTTATAGAGTGTAGTACTATATTTCAGTGTAGTGTAAGGCTTTCCAAAGCTGCCGAACATGTTTCTTTCTCTATTTCAATGGTATTCTGCCTTGTATAACACACATTTACCACTCTAGTCTGCTTTAAGTAATGAATATAGGATTCATACAGTGTTTCATGTGATCTTAACTGGAATTAAGGATTTCCCTTATCTTAGCTACCTTTTCTACCCTAAGAACTGACTTGGAGATTCTCTTTCAGCTGTTCTAAACAAGTTCTCATCTGTTTACAGTCATTTTCAATGAATTATTCATGTTTTCATGTAGTTTCCTATATTCTGCCTTCTGGCCCAAGTATAAGCTTTGCCCACTTTATCAAACAACTTCCTACACACTGTTGTGAACTGTGGGAGCTAGGGAACATTGTCTCTCAACTGTGTTATAGAGTGTCGTACTACATTTCAGTGAAGTGTAAGGCTTTCCAAAGCTGCCGAACTTGTTTCTTTCTCTATTTCAATGGTATTCTGCCTTGTATAACACACATTTACCACTCTAGTCTCCTTTCAGTAATGAATATAGGATTCATACAGTGTTTGATGTTATCTTAACTCGAATTAAGGATTTCCCTTATCTTAGCTACCTTTTCTACACTAAGAACTGACTTGGAGATTCTCTTTCAGCTGTTCTAAACAAGTTCTCATCTGTTTGCAGTCATTTTCACTGAATTATTCATGTTTTCATGTAGTTTCCTATATTATGCCTTCTGGCCCAAGTATAAGCTTTGCCTACTTTATCAAACAACTTCCTACACACTGTTATGAACTGAGGCAGCTAGGGAACATTGTCTCTCAACTGTGTTATAGACTGTAGTACTACATTTCAGTGAAGTGTAAGCCTTTCCAAAGCTGCCGAACGTGTTTCTTTCTCTATTTCAATGGTATTCTGCCTTGTATAACACACATTTACCACTCTAGTTTCCTTTAAGTAAAGAATATAGGATTCATACAGTGTTTCATTTGATCATAACTCGAATTAAGGATTTCCCGGATCTTAGCTACCTTTTCTACTCTAAGAACTGACTTGGAGATTCTCTTTCAGCTGTTCTAAACAAGTTCTCATGTGTTTACAGTCATTTTCAATGAATTATTCATGTTTTCATGTAGTTTCCTATATTCTGCCTTCTGGCCCAAGTATAAGCTTTGCCCACTTTATCAAACAACTTCCTACACACTGTTATGAACTGAGGCAGCTCGGGAACATTGTCTCTCAACTGTGTTATAGAGTGTAGTACTACATTTCAGTGAAGTGTAAGGCTTTCCAAAGCTGCCGAACTTGTTTCTTTCTCTATTTCAATGGTATTCTGCCTTGTATAACACACATTTACCACTCTAGTCTCCTTTAAGTAATGAATATAGGACTCATACAGTGTTTGATGTTATCTTAACTAGAATTAAGGATTTCCCTTATCTTAGCTACCTTTTCTACACTAAGAACTGACTTGGAGATTCTCTTTCAGCTGTTCTAAACAAGTTCTCATCTGTTTACAGTCATTTTCAATGAATTATTCATGTTTTCATGTAGTTTCCTATATTCTGCCTTCTGGCCCAAGTATAAGCTTTGCCCACCTTATCAAACAACTTACTACACACTGTTATGAACTGAGGGAGCTAGGGAACATTGTCTCTTAACTGTGTTATAGAGTGTAGTACTATATTTCTGTGTAGTGTAAGGCTTTCCAAAGCTGCCGAACGTGTTTCTTTCTCTATTTCAATGGTATTCTGCCTTATATAATACACATTTATCACTCTAGTCTCCTTTAAGTAAGCAATATAGGATTCATACAGTGTTTCATGTGATCTTAACTCGAATTAAGGATTTCCCTTATCTTAGCTACCTTTTCTACACTAAGAACTGACTTGGAGATTCTCTTTCAGCTGTTCTAAACAAGTTCTCATCTGTTTACAGTCATTTTCACTGAATTATTCATGTTTTCATGTAGTTTCCTATATTCTGCCTTCTGGCCCAAGTATAAGCTTTGCCCACTTTATCAAACAACTTCCTACACACTGTTATGAACTGAGGCAGCTCGAGAACATTGTCTCTCAACTGTGTTATAGAGTGTAGTACTACATTTCAGTGAAGTGTAAGGCTTTCCAAAGCTGCGGAACGTGTTTGTTTCTCTACTTCAATGGTATTCTCCCTTGTATAACACACATTTACCACTCTAGTCTCCTTTCAGTAAAGAATATAGGATTCATACAGTGTTTCATGTGATCTTAACTGGAATTAAGGATTTCCCTTATCTTAGCTACCTTTTCTACACTAAGAACTGACTTGGAGATTCTCTTTCAGCTGTTCTAAACAAGTTCTCATCTGTTTACAGTCATTTTCAATGAATTATTCATGTTTTCATGTAGTTTCCTATATTCTGCCTTCTGGCCCAAGTATAAGCTTTGCCCACTTTATCAAACAACTTCCTACACACTGTTGTGAACTGTGGGAGCTAGGGAACATTGTCTCTCAACTGTGTTATAGAGTGTCGTACTACATTTCAGTGAAGTGTAAGGCTTTCCAAAGCTGCCGAACGTGTTTGTTTCTCTATTTCAATGGTATTCTGCCTTGTATAACACACATTTACCACTCTAGTCTCCTTTAAGTAAAGAATATAGGATTCATAGAGTGTTTCATGTGATCTTAACTGGAATTAAGGATTTCCCTTATCTTAGCTACCGTTTCTACACTAAGAACTAACTTGGAGATTCTCTTTCAGCTGTTCTAAACAAGTTCTCATCTGTTTACAGTCATTTTCAATGAATTATTCATGTTTTCATGTAGTTTCCTATATTCTGCCTTCTGGCCCAAGTATAAGCTTTGCCCACCTTATCAAACAACTTCCTACACACTGTTATGAACTAAAGGAGCTAGGGAACATTGTCTCTGAACTGTGTTATAGAGTGTAGTACTACATTTCAGTGTAGTGTAAGGCTTTCCAAAGCTGCCGAACGTGTTTCTTTCTCTATTTCAATGGTATTCTGCCTTGTATAACACACATTTACCACTCTAGTCTCCTTTAAGTAATGAATATAGGATTCATACAGTGTTTGATGTTATCTTAACTCGAATTAAGGATTTTCCTTATCTTAGCTACCTTTTCTACACTAAGAACTGACTTGGAGTTTCTCTTTCAGCTGTTCTAAACAAGTTCTCATCTGTTTACAGTCATTTTCACTGAATTATTCATGTTTTCATGTAGTTTCCTATATTCTGCCTTCTGGCCCAAGTATAAGCTTTGCCTACTTTATCAAACAACTTCCTACACACTGTTATGAACTGAGGCAGCTAGGGAACATTGTCTCTCAACTGTGTTATAGACTGTAGTACTACATTTCAGTGAAGTGTAAGCCTTTCCAAAGCTGCCGAACGTGTTTCTTTCTCTATTTCAATGGTATTCTGCCTTGTATAACACACATTTACCACTCTAGTTTCCTTTAAGTAAAGAATATAGGATTCATACAGTGTTTCATGTGATCATAACTGGAATTAAGGATTTCCCTTATCTTAGCTACCTTTTCTACCCTAAGAACTGACTTGGAGATTCTCTTTCAGCTGTTCTAAACAAGTTCTCATCTGTTTACAGTCATTTTCAATGAATTATTCATGTTTTCATGTAGTTTCCTATATTCTTCCTTCTGGCCCAAGTATAAGCTTTGCCCACTTTATCAAACAACTTCCTACACACTGTTGTGAACTGTGGGAGCTAGGGAACATTGTCTCTCAACTGTGTTATAGAGTGTCGTACTACATTTCAGTGAAGTGTAAGGCTTTCCAAAGCTGCCGAACTTGTTTCTTTCTCTATTTCAATGGTATTCTGCCTTGTATAACACACATTTACCACTCTAGTCTCCTTTAAGTAATGAATATAGGATTCATACAGTGTTTGATGTTATCTTAACTTGAATTAAGGATTTCCCTTATCTTAGCTACCTTTTCTACACTAAGAACTGACTTGGAGATTCTCTTTCAGCTGTTCTAAACAAGTTCTCATCTGTTTGCAGTCATTTTCACTGAATTATTCATGTTTTCATGTAGTTTCCTATATTATGCCTTCTGGCCCAAGTATAAGCTTTGCCTACTTTATCAAACAACTTCCTACACACTGTTATGAACTGAGGCAGCTAGGGAACATTGTCTCTCAACTGTGTTATAGACTGTAGTACTACATTTCAGTGAAGTGTAAGGCTTTCCAAAGCTGCCGAACTTGTTTCTTTCTCTATTTCAATGGTATTCTGCCTTGTATAACACACATTTACCACTCTAGTCTCCTTTAAGTAATGAATATAGGACTCATACAGTGTTTGATGTTATCTTAACTAGAATTAAGGATTTCCCTTATCTTAGCTACCTTTTCTACACTAAGAACTGACTTGGAGATTCTCTTTCAGCTGTTCTAAACAAGTTCTCATCTGTTTACAGTCATTTTCAATGAATTATTCATGTTTTCATGTAGTTTCCTATATTCTGCCTTCTGGCCCAAGTATAAGCTTTGCCCACCTTATCAAACAACTTACTACACACTGTTATGAACTGAGGGAGCTAGGGAACATTGTCTCTTAACTGTGTTATAGAGTGTAGTACTATATTTCTGTGTAGTGTAAGGCTTTCCAAAGCTGCCGAACGTGTTTCTTTCTCTATTTCAATGGTATTCTGCCTTATATAATACACATTTATCACTCTAGTCTCCTTTAAGTAAGCAATATAGGATTCATACAGTGTTTCATGTGATCTTAACTCGAATTAAGGATTTCCCTTATCTTAGCTACCTTTTCTACACTAAGAACTGACTTGGAGATTCTCTTTCAGCTGTTCTAAACAAGTTCTCATCTGTTTACAGTCATTTTCACTGAATTATTCATGTTTTCATGTAGTTTCCTATATTCTGCCTTCTGGCCCAAGTATAAGCTTTGCCCACTTTATCAAACAACTTCCTACACACTGTTATGAACTGAGGCAGCTCGAGAACATTGTCTCTCAACTGTGTTATAGAGTGTAGTACTACATTTCAGTGAAGTGTAAGGCTTTCCAAAGCTGCGGAACGTGTTTGTTTCTCTACTTCAATGGTATTCTCCCTTGTATAACACACATTTACCACTCTAGTCTCCTTTCAGTAAAGAATATAGGATTCATACAGTGTTTCATGTGATCTTAACTGGAATTAAGGATTTCCCTTATCTTAGCTACCTTTTCTACACTAAGAACTGACTTGGAGATTCTCTTTCAGCTGTTCTAAACAAGTTCTCATCTGTTTACAGTCATTTTCAATGAATTATTCATGTTTTCATGTAGTTTCATATATTCTGCCTTCTGGCCCAAGTATAAGCTTTGCCCACTTTATCAAACAACTTCCTACACACTGTTATGAACTGAGGGAGCTAGGGAACATTGTCTCTCAACTGTGTTATAGAGTGTAGTACTATATTTCAGTGTAGTGTAAGGCTTTCCAAAGCTGCCGAACATGTTTCTTTCTCTATTTCAATGGTATTCTGCCTTGTATAACACACATTTACCACTCTAGTCTGCTTTAAGTAATGAATATAGGATTCCTACAGTGTTTCATGTGATCTTAACTGGAATTAAGGATTTCCCTTATCTTAGCTACCTTTTCTACCCTAAGAACTGACTTGGAGATTCTCTTTCAGCTCTTCTAAACAAGTTCTCATCTGTTTACAGTCATTTTCAATGAATTATTCATGTTTTCATGTAGTTTCCTATATTCAGCCTTCTGGCCCAAGTATAAGCTTTGCCCACTTTATCAAACAACTTCCTACACACTGTTGTGAACTCTGGGAGCTAGGGAACATTGTCTGTCAACTGTGTTATAGAGTGTCGTACTACATTTCAGTGAAGTGTAAGGCTTTCCAAAGCTGCCGAACTTGTTTCTTTCTCTATTTCAATGGTATTCTGCCTTGTATAACACACATTTACCACTCTAGTCTCCTTTAAGTAATGAATATAGGATTCATACAGTGTTTGATGTTATCTTAACTCGAATTAAGGATTTCCCTTATCTTAGCTACCTTTTCTACACTAAGAACTGACTTGGAGATTCTCTTTCAGCTGTTCTAAACAAGTTCTCATCTGTTTGCAGTCATTTTCACTGAATTATTCATGTTTTCATGTAGTTTCCTATATTATGCCTTCTGGCCCAAGTATAAGCTTTGGCCACTTAATCAAACAACTTCCTACACACTGTTATGAACTGAGGGAGCTAGGGAACATTGTCTCTCAACTGTGTTATAGAGTGTAGTACTACATTTCAGTGAAGTGTAAGGCTTTCCAAAGCTGCCGAACTTGTTTCTTTCTCTATTTCAATGGTATTCTGCCTTGTATAACACACATTTACCACTCTAGTCTCCTTTAAGTAATGAATATAGGATTCATACAGTGTTTGATGTTATCTTAACTCGAATTAAGGATTTTCCTTATCTTAGCTACCTTTTCTACACTAAGAACTGACTTGGAGATTCTCTTTCAGCTGTTCTAAACAAGTTCTCATCTGTTTACAGTCATTTTCACTGAATTATTCATGTTTTCATGTAGTTTCCTATATTCTGCCTTCTGGCCCAAGTATAAGCTTTGCCCACTTTATCAAACACCTTCCTACACTCTGTTATGAACTGAGGCAGCTAGGGAACATTGTCTCTCAACTGTGTTATAGAGTGTAGTACTACATTTCAGTGAAGTGTAAGCCTTTCCAAAGCTGCCGAACGTGTTTCTTTCTCTATTTCAATGGTATTCTGCCTTGTATAACACACATTTACCACTCTAGTTTCCTTTAAGTAAAGAATATAGGATTCATACAGTGTTTCATGTGATCTTAACTCGAATTAAGGATTTTCCGGATCTTAGCTACCTTTTCTACACTAAGAACTGAGTTGGAGATTCTCTTTCAGCTGTTCTACAGAATTTCTCATGTGTTTACAGTCATTTTCAATGAATTATTCATGTTTTCATGTAGTTTCCTATATTCTGCCTTCTGGCCCAAATATAAGCTTTGCCCACTTTATCAAACAACTTCCTACACACTGTTATGAACTGAGGCAGCTCGGGAACATTGTCTCTCAACTGTGTTATAGAGTGTAGTACTACATTTCAGTGAAGTGTAAGGCTTTCCAAAGCTGCCAAACTTGTTTCTTTCTCTATTTCAATGGTATTCTGCCTTGTATAACACACATTTACCACTCTAGTCTCCTTTAAGTAATGAATATAGGATTCATACAGTGTTTGATGTTATCTTAACTCGAATTAAGGATTTTCCTTATCTTAGCTACCTTTTCTACACTAAGAACTGACTTGGAGATTCTCTTTCAGCTGTTCTAAACAAGTTCTCATCTGTTTACAGTCATTTTCACTGAATTATTCATGTTTTCATGTAGTTTCCTATATTCTGCCTTCTGGCCCAAGTATAAGCTTTGCCTACTTTATCAAACACCTTCCTACACTCTGTTATGAACTGAGGCAGCTAGGGAACATTGTCTCTCAACTGTGTTATAGAGTGTAGTACTACATTTCAGTGAAGTGTAAGCCTTTCCAAAGCTGCCGAACGTGTTTCTTTCTCTATTTCAATGGTATTCTGCCTTGTATAACACACATTTACCACTCTAGTTTCCTTTAAGTAAAGAATATAGGATTCATACAGTGTTTCATGTGATCTTAACTCGAATTAAGGATTTTCCGGATCTTAGCTACCTTTTCTACACTAAGAACTGAGTTGGAGATTCTCTTTCAGCTGTTCTACAGAATTTCTCATGTGTTTACAGTCATTTTCAATGAATTATTCATGTTTTCATGTAGTTTCCTATATTCTGCCTTCTGGCCCAAATATAAGCTTTGCCCACTTTATCAAACAACTTCCTACACACTGTTATGAACTGAGGCAGCTCGGGAAAATTGTCTCTCAACTGTGTTATAGAGTGTAGTACTACATTTCAGTGAAGTGTAAGGCTTTCCAAAGCTGCCGAACGTGTTTGTTTCTCTATTTCAATGGTATTCTGCCTTGTATAACACACATTTACCACTCTAGTCTCCTTTAAGTAAAGAATATAGGATTCATAGAGTGTTTCATGTGATCTTAACTGGAATTAAGGATTTCCCTTATCTTAGCTACCGTTTCTACACTAAGAACTGACTTGGAGATTCTCTTTCAGCTGTTCTAAACAAGTTCTCTTCTGTTTACAGTCATTTTCAATGAATTATTCATGTTTTCATGTAGTTTCCTATATTCTGCCTTCTGGCCCAAGTATAAGCTTTGCCCACCTTATCAAACAACTTCCTACACACTGTTATGAACTGAGGGAGCTAGGGAACATTGTCTCTGAACTGTGTTATAGAGTGTAGTACTACATTTCAGTGTAGTGTAAGGCTTTCCAAAGCTGCCGAACTTGTTTCTTTCTCTATTTCAATGGTATTCTGCCTTGTATAACACACATTTACCACTCTAGTCTCCTTTAAGTAATGAATATAGGACTCATACAGTGTTTGATGATATCTTAACTAGAATTAAGGATTTCCCTTATCTTAGCTACCTTTTCTACACTAAGAACTGACTTGGAGATTCTCTTTCAGCTGTTCTAAACAAGTTCTCATCTGTTTACAGTCATTTTCAATGAATTATTCATGTTTTCATGTAGTTTCCTATATTCTGCCTTCTGGCCCAAGTATAAGCTTTGCCCACCTTATCAAACAACTTACTACACACTGTTATGAACTGAGGGAGCTAGAGAACATTGTCTCTGAACTGTGTTATAGAGTGTAGTACTATATTTCTGTGTAGTGTAAGGCTTTCCAAAGCTGCCGAACGTGTTTCTTTCTCTATTTCAATGGTATTCTGCCTTATATAATACACATTTATCACTCTAGTCTCCTTTAAGTAAGCAATATAGGATTCATACAGTGTTTCATGTGATCTTAACTCGAATTAAGGATTTCCCTTATCTTAGCTACCTTTTCTACACTAAGAACTGACTTGGAGATTCTCTTTCAGCTGTTCTAAACAAGTTCTCATCTGTTTACAGTCATTTTCACTGAATTATTCATGTTTTCATGTAGTTTCCTATATTCTGACTTCTGGCCCAAGTATAAGCTTTGCCCACTTTATCAAACAACTTCCTACACACTGTTATGAACTGAGGCAGCTCGAGAACATTGTCTCTCAACTGTGTTATAGAGTGTAGTACTACATTTCAGTGAAGTGTAAGGCTTTCCAAAGCTGCCGAACTTGTTTCTTTTTCTATTTCAATGGTATTCTGCCTTGTATAACACACATTTACCACTCTAGTCTCCTTTAAGTAATGAATATAGGATTCATACAGTGTTTGATGTTATCTTAACTCGAATTAAGGATTTTCCTTATCTTAGCTACCTTTTCTACACTAAGAACTGACTTGGAGATTCTCTTTCAGCTGTTCTAAACAAGTTCTCATCTGTTTACAGTCATTTTCACTGAATTATTCATGTTTTCATGTTGTTTCCTATATTCTGCCTTCTGGCCCAAGTATAAGCTTTGCCTACTTTATCAAACAACTTCCAACACACTGTTATGAACTGAGGCAGCTAGGGAACATTGTCTCTCAACTGTGTTATAGACTGTAGTACTACATTTCAGTGAAGTGTAAGCCTTTCCAAAGCTGCCGAACGTGTTTCTTTCTCTATTTCAATGGTATTCTGCCTTGTATAACACACATTTACCACTCCAGTCTCCTTTAAGTAAAGAATATAGGATTCATACAGTGATTCATGTGATCTTAACTGGTATTAAGGATTTCCCTTATCTTAGCTACCTTTTCTACACTAAGAACTGACTTGGAGATTCTCTTTCAGCTGTTCTAAACAAGTTCTCATCTGTTTACAGTTATTTTCACTGAATTATTCATGTTTTCATGTAGTTTCCTATATTCTGCCTTCTGGCCCAAGTATAAGCTTTGCCCACTTTATGAAACAACTTCCTACACACTGTTATGAACTGAGGGAGCTAGGGAACATTGTCTCTCAACTGTGTTATAGAGTGTAGTACTACATTTCAGTGAAGTGTAAGGCTTTCTAAAGCTGCCGAACGAGTTTCTTTCTCTATTTCAATTGTATTCTGCCTTGTATAACACACATTTACCACTCCAGTCTCCTTTAAGTAATGAATATAGGATTCATACAGTGTTTGATGTTATCTTAACTCGAATTAAGGATTTTCCTTATCTTAGCTACCTTTTCTACACTAAGAACTGACTTGGAGATTCTCTTTCAGCTGTTCTAAACAAGTTCTCATCTGTTTACAGTCATTTTCACTGAATTATTCATGTTTTCATGTAGTTTCCTATATTCTGCCTTCTGGCCCAAGTATAAGCTTTGGCCACTTTATCAAACAACTTGCTACACACTGTTATGAACTGAGGGAGCTAGGGAACATTGTCTCTCAACTGTGTTATAGAGTGTAGTACTACATTTCAGTGAAGTGTAAGGCTTTCCAAAGCTGCCGAACTTGTTTCTTTCTCTATTTCAATGGTATTCTGCCTTGTATAACACACATTTACCACTCTAGTCTCCTTTAAGTAATGAATATAGGATTCATACAGTGTTTGATGTTATCTTAACTCGAATTAAGGATTTTCCTTATCTTAGCTACCTTTTCTACACTAAGAACTGACTTGGAGATTCTCTTTCAGCTGTTCTAAACAAGTTCTCATCTGTTTACAGTCATTTTCACTGAATTATTCATGTTTTCATGTAGTTTCCTATATTCTGCCTTCTGGCCCAAGTATAAGCTTTGCCTACTTTATCAAACAACTTCCTACACACTGTTATGAACTGAGGCAGCTAGGGAACATTGTCTCTCAACTGTGTTATAGACTGTAGTACTACATTTCAGTGAAGTGTAAGCCTTTCCAAAGCTGCCGAACCTGTTTCTTTCTCTATTTCAATGGTATTCTGCCTTGTATAACACACATTTACCACTCTAGTTTCCTTTAAGTAAAGAATATAGGATTCATACAGTGTTTCATGTGATCATAACTCGAATTAAGGATTTCCCGGATCTTAGCTACCTTTTCTACTCTAAGAACTGACTTGGAGATTCTCTTTCAGCTGTTCTAAACAAGTTCTCATGTGTTTACAGTCATTTTCAATGAATTATTCATGTTTTCATGTAGTTTCCTATATTCTGCCTTCTGGCCCAAGTATAAGCTTTGCCCACTTTATCAAACAACTTCCTACACACTGTTATGAACTGAGGCAGCTCGGGAACATTGTCTCTCAACTGTGTTATAGAGTGTAGTACTACATTTCAGTGAAGTGTAAGGCTTTCCAAAGCTGCCGAACTTGTTTCTTTCTCTATTTCAATGGTATTCTGCCTTGTATAACACACATTTACCACTCTAGTCTCCTTTAAGTAATGAATATAGGACTCATACAGTGTTTGATGTTATCTTAACTAGAATTAAGGATTTCCCTTATCTTAGCTACCTTTTCTACACTAAGAACTGACTTGGAGATTCTCTTTCAGCTGTTCTAAACAAGTTCTCATCTGTTTACAGTCATTTTCAATGAATTATTCATGTTTTCATGTAGTTTCCTATATTCTGCCTTCTGGCCCAAGTATAAGCTTTGCCCACCTTATCAAACAACTTACTACACACTGTTATGAACTGAGGGAGCTAGAGAACATTGTCTCTGAACTGTGTTATAGAGTGTAGTACTATATTTCTGTGTAGTGTAAGGCTTTCCAAAGCTGCCGAACGTGTTTCTTTCTCTATTTCAATGGTATTCTGCCTTATATAATACACATTTATCACTCTAGTCTCCTTTAAGTAAGCAATATAGGATTCATACAGTGTTTCATGTGATCTTAACTCGAATTAAGGATTTCCCTTATCTTAGCTACCTTTTCTACACTAAGAACTGACTTGGAGATTCTCTTTCAGCTGTTCTAAACAAGTTCTCATCTGTTTACAGTCATTTTCACTGAATTATTCATGTTTTCATGTAGTTTCCTATATTCTGCCTTCTGGCCCAAGTATAAGCTTTGCCCACTTTATCAAACAACTTCCTACACACTGTTATGAACTGAGGCAGCTCGAGAACATTGTCTCTCAACTGTGTTATAGAGTGTAGTACTACATTTCAGTGAAGTGTAAGGCTTTCCAAAGCTGCGGAACGTGTTTGTTTCTCTACTTCAATGGTATTCTCCCTTGTATAACACACATTTACCACTCTAGTCTCCTTTCAGTAAAGAATATAGGATTCATACAGTGTTTCATGTGATCTTAACTGGAATTAAGGATTTCCCTTATCTTAGCTACCTTTTCTACACTAAGAACTGACTTGGAGATTCTCTTTCAGCTGTTCTAAACAAGTTCTCATCTGTTTACAGTCATTTTCAATGAATTATTCATGTTTTCATGTAGTTTCCTATATTCTGCCTTCTGGCCCAAGTATAAGCTTTGCCCACTTTATCAAACAACTTCCTACACACTGTTATGAACTGAGGCAGCTCGGGAACATTGTCTCTCAACTGTGTTATAGAGTGTAGTACTATATTTCAGTGTAGTGTAAGGCTTTCCAAAGCTGCCGAACATGTTTCTTTCTCTATTTCAATGGTATTCTGCCTTGTATAACACACATTTACCACTCTAGTCTCCTTTAAGTAATGAATATAGGATTCATACAGTGTTTCATGTGATCTTAACTGCAATTAAGGATTTCCCTTATCTTAGCTACCTTTTCTACCCTAAGAACTGACTTGGAGATTCTCTTTCAGCTGTTCTAAACAAGTTCTCATCTGTTTACAGTCATTTTCAATGAATTATTCATGTTTTCATGTAGTTTCCTATATTCTGCCTTCTGGCCCAAGTATAAGCTTTGCCCACTTTATCAAACAACTTCCTACACACTGTTGTGAACTGTGGGAGCTAGGGAACATTGTCTCTCAACTGTGTTATAGAGTGTCGTACTACATTTCAGTGAAGTGTAAGGCTTTCCAAAGCTGCCGAACTTGTTTCTTTCTCTATTTCAATGGTATTCTGCCTTGTATAACACACATTTACCACTCTAGTCTCCTTTAAGTAATGAATATAGGATTCATACAGTGTTTGATGTTATCTTAACTCAAATTAAGGATTTCCCTTATCTTAGCTACCTTTTCTACACTAAGAACTGACTTGGAGATTCTCTTTCAGCTGTTCTAAACAAGTTCTCATCTGTTTACAGTCATTTTCACTGAATTATTCATGTTTTCATGTAGTTTCCTATATTCTGCCTTCTGGCCCAAGTATAAGCTTTGGCCACTTTATCAAACAACTTGCTACACACTGTTATGAACTGAGGGAGCTAGGGAACATTGTCTCTCAACTGTGTTATAGAGTGTAGTACTACATTTCAGTGAAGTGTAAGGCTTTCCAAAGCTGCCGAACTTGTTTCTTTCTCTATTTCAATGGTATTCTGCCTTGTATAACACACATTTACCACTCTAGTCTCCTTTAAGTAATGAATATAGGATTCATACAGTGTTTGATGTTATCTTAACTCGAATTAAGGATTTTCCTTATCTTAGCTACCTTTTCTACACTAAGAACTGACTTGGAGATTCTCTTTCAGCTGTTCTAAACAAGTTCTCATCTGTTTACAGTCATTTTCACTGAATTATTCATGTTTTCATGTAGTTTCCTATATTCTGCCTTCTGGCCCAAGTATAAGCTTTGCCTACTTTATCAAACAACTTCCTACACACTGTTATGAACTGAGGCAGCTAGGGAACATTGTCTCTCAACGGTGTTATAGACTGTAGTACTACATTTCAGTGAAGTGTAAGCCTTTCCAAAGCTGCCGAACCTGTTTCTTTCTCTATTTCAATGGTATTCTGCCTTGTATAACACACATTTACCACTCTAGTTTCCTTTAAGTAAAGAATATAGGATTCATACAGTGTTTCATGTGATCATAACTCGAATTAAGGATTTCCCGGATCTTAGCTACCTTTTCTACTCTAAGAACTGACTTGGAGATTCTCTTTCAGCTGTTCTAAACAAGTTCTCATGTGTTTACAGTCATTTTCAATGAATTATTCATGTTTTCATGTAGTTTCCTATATTCTGCCTTCTGGCCCAAGTATAAGCTTTGCCCACTTTATCAAACAACTTCCTTCACACTGTTATGAACTGAGGCAGCTCGGGAACATTGTCTCTCAACTGTGTTATAGAGTGTAGTACTACATTTCAGTGAAGTGTAAGGCTTTCCAAAGCTGCGGAACTTGTTTCTTTCTCTATTTCAATGGTATTCTGCCTTGTATAACACACATTTACCACTCTAGTCTCCTTTAAGTAATGAATATAGGATTCATACAGTGTTTGATGTTATCTTAACTCGAATTAAGGATTTCCCTTATCTTAGCTACCTTTTCTACACTAAGAACTGACTTGGAGATTCTCTTTCAGCTGTTCTAAACAAGTTCTCATCTGTTTGCAGTCATTTTCACTGAATTATTCATGTTTTCATGTAGTTTCCTATATTATGCCTTCTGGCCCAAGTATAAGCTTTGGCCACTTTATCAAACAACTTCCTACACACTGTTATGAACTGAGGGAGCTAGGGAACATTGTCTCTCAACTGTGTTATAGAGTGTAGTACTACATTTCAGTGAAGTGTAAGGCTTTCCAAAGCTGCCGAACTTGTTTCTTTCTCTATTTCAATGGTATTCTGCCTTGTATATCACACATTTACCACTCTAGTCTCCTTTAAGTAATGAATATAGGATTCATACAGTGTTTGATGTTATCTTAACTCGAATTAAGGATTTTCCTTATCTTAGCTACCTTTTCTACACTAAGAACTGACTTGGAGATTCTCTTTCAGCTGTTCTAAACAAGTTCTCATCTGTTTACAGTCATTTTCACTGAATTATTCATGTTTTCATGTAGTTTCCTATATTCTGCCTTCTGGCCCAAGTATAAGCTTTGCCTACTTTATCAAACACCTTCCTACACTCTGTTATGAACTGAGGCAGCTAGGGAACATTGTCTCTCAACTGTGTTATAGAGTGTAGTACTACATTTCAGTGAAGTGTAAGCCTTTCCAAAGCTGCCGAACGTGTTTCTTTCTCTATTTCAATGGTATTCTGCCTTGTATAACACACATTTACCACTCTAGTTTCCTTTAAGTAAAGAATATAGGATTCATACAGTGTTTCATGTGATCTTAACTCGAATTAAGGATTTTCCGGATCTTAGCTACCTTTTCTACACTAAGAACTGAGTTGGAGATTCTCTTTCAGCTGTTCTACAGAATTTCTCATGTGTTTACAGTCATTTTCAATGAATTATTCATGTTTTCATGTAGTTTCCTATATTCTGCCTTCTGGCCCAAATATAAGCTTTGCCCACTTTATCAAACAACTTCCTACACACTGTTATGAACTGAGGCAGCTCGGGAACATTGTCTCTCAACTGTGTTATAGAGTGTAGTACTACATTTCAGTGAAGTGTAAGGCTTTCCAAAGCTGCCGAACTTGTTTCTTTCTCTATTTCAATGGTATTCTGCCTTGTATAACACACATTTACCACTCTAGTCTCCTTTAAGTAATGAATATAGGATTCATACAGTGTTTGATGTTATCTTAACTCGAATTAAGGATTTTCCTTATCTTAGCTACCTTTTCTACACTAAGAACTGACTTGGAGATTCTCTTTCAGCTGTTCTAAACAAGTTCTCATCTGTTTACAGTCATTTTCACTGAATTATTCATGTTTTCATGTAGTTTCCTATATTCTGCCTTCTGGCCCAAGTATAAGCTTTGCCTACTTTATCAAACACCTTCCTACACTCTGTTATGAACTGAGGCAGCTAGGGAACATTGTCTCTCAACTGTGTTATAGAGTGTAGTACTACATTTCAGTGTAGTGTAAGGCTTTCCAAAGCTGCCGAACGTGTTTCTTTCTCTATTTCAATGGTATTCTGCCTTGTATAACACACATTTACCACTCTAGTCTCCTTTAAGTAATGAATATAGGATTCATACAGTGTTTGATGTTATCTTAACTCGAATTAAGGATTTTCCTTATCTTAGCTACCTTTTCTACACTAAGAACTGACTTGGAGTTTCTCTTTCAGCTGTTCTAAACAAGTTCTCATCTGTTTACAGTCATTTTCACTGAATTATTCATGTTTTCATGTAGTTTCCTATATTCTGCCTTCTGGCCCAAGTATAAGCTTTGCCTACTTTATCAAACAACTTCCTACACACTGTTATGAACTGAGGCAGCTAGGGAACATTGTCTCTCAACTGTGTTATAGACTGTAGTACTACATTTCAGTGAAGTGTAAGCCTTTCCAAAGCTGCCGAACGTGTTTCTTTCTCTATTTCAATGGTATTCTGCCTTGTATAACACACATTTACCACTCTAGTTTCCTTTAAGTAAAGAATATAGGATTCATACAGTGTTTCATGTGATCCTAACTCGAATTAAGGATTTCCCGGATCTTAGCTACCTTTTCTACTCTTAGAACTGACTTGGAGATTCTCTTTCAGCTGTTCTAAACAAGTTCTCATGTGTTTACAGTCATTTTCAATGAATTATTCATGTTTTCATGTAGTTTCCTATATTCTGCCTTCTGGCCCAAGTATAAGCTTTGCCCACTTTATCAAACAACTTCCTACACACTGTTATGAACTGAGGCAGCTCGGGAACATTGTCTCTCAACTGTGTTATAGAGTGTAGTACTACATTTCAGTGAAGTGTAAGGCTTTCCAAAGCTGCCGAACTTGTTTCTTTCTCTATTTCAATGGTATTCTGCCTTGTATAACACACATTTACCACTCTAGTCTCCTTTAAGTAATGAATATAGGACTCATACAGTGTTTGATGTTATCTTAACTAGAATTAAGGATTTCCCTTATCGTAGCTACCTTTTCTACACTAAGAACTGACTTGGAGATTCTCTTTCAGCTGTTCTAAACAAGTTCTCATCTGTTTACAGTCATTTTCAATGAATTATTCATGTTTTCATGTAGTTTCCTATATTCTGCCTTCTGGCCCAAGTATAAGCTTTGCCCACCTTATCAAACAACTTACTACACACTGTTATGAACTGAGGGAGCTAGAGAACATTGTCTCTGAACTGTGTTATAGAGTGTAGTACTATATTTCTCTGTAGTGTAAGGCTTTCCAAAGCTGCCGAACGTGTTTCTTTCTCTATTTCAATGGTATTCTGCCTTATATAATACACATTTATCACTCTAGTCTCCTTTAAGTAAGCAATATAGGATTCATACAGTGTTTCATGTGATCTTAACTCGAATTAAGGATTTCCCTTATCTTAGCTACCTTTTCTACACTAAGAACTGACTTGGAGATTCTCTGTCAGCTGTTCTAAACAAGTTCTCATCTGTTTACAGTCATTTTCACTGAATTATTCATGTTTTCATGTAGTTTCCTATATTCTGCCTTCTGGCCCAAGTATAAGCTTTGCCCACTTTATCAAACAACTTCCTACACACTGTTATGAACTGAGGCAGCTCGAGAACATTGTCTCTCAAATGTTTTATAGAGTGTAGTACTACATTTCAGTGAAGTGTAAGGCTTTCCAAAGCTGCCGAACGTGTTTGTTTCTCTACTTCAATGGTATTCTCCCTTGTATAACACACATTTACCACTCTAGTCTCCTTTCAGTAAAGAATATAGGATTCATACAGTGTTTCATGTGATCTTAACTGGAATTAAGGATTTCCCTTATCTTAGCTACCTTTTCTACACTAAGAACTGACTTGGAGATTCTCTTTCAGCTGTTCTAAACAAGTTCTCATCTGTTTACAGTCATTTTCAATGAATTATTCATGTTTTCATGTAGTTTCCTATATTCTGCCTTCTGGCCCAAGTATAAGCTTTGCCCACTTTATCAAACAACTTCCTACACACTGTTATGAACTGAGGGAGCTAGGGAACATTGTCTCTCAACTGTGTTATAGAGTGTAGTACTATATTTCAGTGTAGTGTAAGGCTTTCCAAAGCTGCCGAACATGTTTCTTTCTCTATTTCAATGGTATTCTGCCTTGTATAACACACATTTAACACTCTAGTCTCCTTTAAGTAATGAATATAGGATTCATACAGTGTTTCATGTGATCTTAACTGGAATTAAGGATTTCCCTTATCTTAGCTACCTTTTCTACCCTAAGAACTGACTTGGAGATTCTCTTTCAGCTGTTCTAAACAAGTTCTCATCTGTTTACAGTCATTTTCAATGAATTATTCATGTTTTCATGTAGTTTCCTATATTCTGCCTTCTGGCCCAAGTATAAGCTTTGCCCACTTTATCAAACAACTTCCTACACACTGTTGTGAACTGTGGGAGCTAGGTAACATTGTCTCTCAACTGTGTTATAGAGTGTCGTACTACATTTCAGTGAAGTGTAAGGCTTTCCAAAGCTGCCGAACTTGTTTCTTTCTCTATTTCAATGGTATTCTGCCTTGTATAACACACATTTACCACTCTAGTCTCCTTTAAGTAATGAATATAGGATTCATACAGTGTTTGATGTTATCTTAACTCGAATTAAGTATTTCCCTTATCTTAGCTACCTTTTCTACACTAAGAACTGACTTGGAGATTCTCTTTCAGCTGTTCTAAACAAGTTCTGATCTGTTTACAGTCATTTTCACTGAATTATTCATGTTTTCATGTAGTTTCCTATATTCTTCCTTCTGGCCCAAGTATAAGCTTTGGCCACTTTATCAAACAACTTCCTACACACTGTTATGAACTGAGGGAGCTAGGGAACATTGTCTCTCAACTGTGTTATAGAGTGTAGTACTACATTTCAGTGAAGTGTAAGGCTTTCCAAAGCTGCCGAACTTGTTTCTTTCTCTATTTCAATGGTATTCTGCCTTGTATAACACACATTTACCACTCTAGTCTCCTTTAAGTAATGAATATAGGATTCATACAGTGTTTGATGTGATCTTAACTCGAATTAAGGATTTTCCTTATCTTAGCTACCTTTTCTACACTAAGAACTGACTTGGAGATTCTCTTTCAGCTGTTCTAAACAAGTTCTCATCTGTTTACAGTCATTTTCACTGAATTATTCATGTTTTCATGTAGTTTCCTATATTATGCCTTCTGGCCAAAGTATAAGCTTTGGCCACTTTATCAAACAACTTCCTACACACTGTTATGAACTGAGGGAGCTAGGGAACATTGTCTCTCAACTGTGTTATAGAGTGTAGTACTACATTTCAGTGAAGTGTAAGGCTTTCCAAAGCTGCCGAACTTGTTTCTTTCTCTATTTCAATGGTATTCTGCCTTGTATAACACACATTTACCACTCTAGTCTCCTTTAAGTAATGAATATAGGATTCATACAGTGTTTGATGTTATCTTATCTCGAATTAAGGATTTTCCTTATCTTAGCTACCTTTTCTACACTAAGAACTGACTTGGAGATTCTCTTTCAGCTGTTCTAAACAAGTTCTCATCTGTTTACAGTCATTTTCACTGAATTATTCATGTTTTCATGTAGTTTCCTATATTATGCCTTCTGGCCCAAGTATAAGCTTTGGCCACTTAATCAAACAACTTCCTACACACTGTTATGAACTGAGGGAGCTAGGGAACATTGTCTCTCAACTGTGTTATAGAGTGTAGTACTACATTTCAGTGAAGTGTAAGGCTTTCCAAAGCTGCCGAATTTGTTTCTTTCTCTATTTCAATGGTATTCTGCCTTGTATAACACACATTTACCACTCTAGTCTCCTTTAAGTAATGAATATAGGATTCATACAGTGTTTGATGTTATCTTAACTCGAATTAAGGATTTTCCTTATCTTAGCTACCTTTTCTACACTAAGAACTGACTTGGAGATTCTCTTTCAGCTGTTCTAAACAAGTTCTCATCTGTTTACAGTCATTTTCACTGAATTATTCATGTTTTCATGTAGTTTCCTATATTCTGCCTTCTGGCCCAAGTATAAGCTTTGCCTACTTTATCAAACAACTTCCTACACACTGTTATGAACTGAGGCAGCTAGGGAACATTGTCTCTCAACTGTGTTATAGACTGTAGTACTACATTTCAGTGAAGTGTAAGCCTTTCCAAAGCTGCCGAACGTGTTTCTTTCTCTATTTCAATGGTATTCTGCCTTGTATAACACACATTTACCACTCCAGTCTCCTTTAAGTAAAGAATATAGGATTCATACAGTGTTTCATGTGATCTTAACTGGTATTAAGGATTTCCCTTATCTTAGCTATCTTTTCTACACTAAGAACTGACTTGGAGATTCTCTTTCAGCTGTTCTAAACAAGTTCTCATCTGTTTACAGTTATTTTCACTGAATTATTCATGTTTTCATGTAGTTTCCTATATTCTGCCTTCTGGCCTAAGTATAAGCTTTGCCCACTTTATCAAACAACTTCCTACACACTGTTATGAACTGAGGGAGCTAGGGAACATTGTCTCTCAACTGTGTTATAGAGTGTAGTACTACATTTCAGTGAAGTGTAAGGCTTTCTAAAGCTGCCGAACGAGTTTCTTTCTCTATTTCAATGGTATTCTGCCTTGTATAACACACATTTACCACTCCAGTCTCCTTTAAGTAAAGAATATAGGATTCATACAGTGTTTCATGTGATCTTAACTGGTATTAAGGATTTCCCTTATCTTAGCTACCTTTTCTACACTAAGAACTGACTTGGAGATTCTCTTTCAGCTGTTCTAAACAAGTTCTCATCTGTTTACAGTCATTTTCACTGAATTATTCATGTTTTCATGTAGTTTCCTATATTCTGCCTTCTGGCCCAAGTATAAGCTTTGCCCACTTTATCAAACAACTTCCTACACATTGTTATGAACTGAGGCAGCTCGGGAACATTGTCTCTCAACTGTGTTATAGAGTGTAGTACTACATTTCAGTGTAGTGTAAGGCTTTCCAAAGCTGCCGAACGTGTTTTTTTCTCTATTTCAATGGTATTCTGCCTTGTATAACACACATTTACCACTCTAGTCTCCTTTAAGTAATGAATATAGGATTCATACAGTGTTTGATGTTATCTAAACTCGAATTAAGGATTTTCCTTATCTTAGCTACCTTTTCTACACTAAGAACTGACTTGGAGATTCTCTTTAAGTTGTTATAAACAAATTCTCATCTGTTTACAGTCATTTTCACTGAATTATTCATGTTTTCATGTAGTTTCCTATATTCTGCCTTCTGGCCCAAGTATAAGCTTTGCCCACTTTATCAAACAACTTCCTACACACTGTTATGAACTGAGGCAGCTCGGGAACATTGTCTCTCAACTGTTTTATAGAGTGTAGTACTACATTTCAGTGAAGTGTAAGGCTTTCCAAAGCTGCCAAATGTATTTCTTTCTCTATTTCAATGGTATTCTGCCTTATGTAATACACATTTATCACTCTAGTCTCCTTTAAGTAAGCAATATAGGATTCATACATTGTTTCATGTGATCTTAACTCGAATTAAGGATTTCCCGGATTTAGCTACCTTTTCTACACTAAGAACTGACTTGGAGAATCTCTTTCAGCTGTTCTAAACAAGTTCTCATCTGTTTACAGTCATTTTCACTGAATTATTCATGTTTTCATGTAGTTTCCTATATTCTGTCTTCTGGCCCAAGTATAAGCTTTGCCCACTTTATCAAACAACTTCCTACACACTGTTATGAACTGAGGCAGCTCGGGAACATTGTCTCTCAACTGTGTTATAGAGTGTAGTACTACATTTCAGTGTAGTGTAAGGCTTTCCAAAGCTGCCTAACGTGTTTTTTTCTCTATTTCAATGGTATTCTGCCTTGTATAACACACATTTACCACTCTAGTCTCCTTTAAGTAAAGAATATAGGATTCACAGAGTGTTTCATGTGATCTTAACTGGAATTAAGGATTTCCCTTATCTTAGCTACCTTTTCTACACTAAGAACTGACTTGGAGATTCTCTTTCAGCTGTTCTAAACAAGTTCTCATCTGTTTACAGTCATTTTCAATGAATTATTCATGTTTTCATGTAGTTTCCTATATTCTGCCTTCTGTCCCAAGTATAAGCTTTGCCCACCTTATCAAACAACTTCCTACACACTGTTATGAACTGAGGGAGCTAGGGAACATTGTCTCTGAACTGTGTTATAGAGTGTAGTACTACATTTCAGTGTAGTGTAAGGCTTTCCAAAGCTGCCGAACGTGTTTCTTTCTCTATTTCAATGGTATTCTGCCTTGTATAACACACATTTACCACTCTAGTCTCCTTTAAGTAATGAATATAGGATTCATACAGTGTTTGATGTTATCTTAACTCGAATTAAGGATTTTCCTTATCTTAGCTACCTTTTCTACACTAAGAACTGACTTGGAGATTCTCTTTCAGCTGTTCTAAACAAGTTCTCATCTGTTTACAGTCATTTTCACTGAATTATTCATGTTTTCATGTAGTTTCCTATATTCTGCCTTCTGGCCCAAGTATAAGCTTTGGCCACGTTATCAAACAACTTCCTACACACAGTTATGAACTGAGGGAGCTAGGGAACATTGTCTCTCAACTGTGTTATAGAGTGTAGTACTACATTTCAGTGAAGTGTAAGGCTTTCCAAAGCTGCCAAACTTGTTTCTTTCTCTATTTCAATGGTATTCTGCCTTGTATAACACACATTTACCACTCCAGTCTCATTTAAGTAAAGAATATAGGATTCATACAGTGTTTCATGTGATCTTAACTGGTATTAAGGATTTCCCTTATCTTAGCTACCTTTTCTACACTAAGAACTGACTTGGAGATTCTCTTTCAGCTGTTCTAAACAAGTTCTCATCTGTTTACAGTTATTTTCACTGAATTATTCATGTTTTCATGTAGTTTCCTATATTCTGCCTTCTGGCCCAAGTATAAGCTTTGCCCACTTTATCAAACAACTTCCTACACACTGTTATGAACTGAGGGAGCTAGGGAACATTGTCTCTCAACTGTGTTATAGAGTGTAGTACTACATTTCAGTGAAGTGTAAGGGTTTCTAAAGCTGCCGAACGAGTTTCTTTCTCTATTTCAATGGTATTCTGCCTTGTATAACACACATTTACCACTCCAGTCTCCTTTAAGTAAAGAATATAGGATTCATACAGTGTTTCATGTGATCTTAACTGGTATTAAGGATTTCCCTTATCTTAGCTACCTTTTCTACACTAAGAACTGACTTGGAGATTCTCTTTCAGCTGTTCTAAACAAGTTCTCATCTGTTTACAGTTATTTTCACTGAATTATTCATGTTTTCATGTAGTTTCCTATATTCTGCCTTCTGTCCCAAGTATAAGCTTTGGCCACTTTATCAAACAACTTGCTACACACTGTTATGAACTGAGGCAGCTAGGGAACATTGTCTCTCAACTGTGTTATAGAGTGTAGTACTACATTTCAGTGAAGTGTAAGGGTTTCTAAAGCTGCCGAACGAGTTTCTTTCTCTATTTCAATGGTATTCTGCCTTGTATAACACACATTTACCACTCCAGTCTCCTTTAAGTAAAGAATATAGGATTCATACAGTGTTTCATGTGATCTTAACTGGTATTAAGGATTTCCCTTATCTTAGCTACCTTTTCTACACTAAGAACTGACTTGGAGATTCTCTTTCAGCTGTTCTAAACAAGTTCTCATCTGTTTACAGTTATTTTCACTGAATTATTCATGTTTTCATGTAGTTTCCTATATTCTGCCTTCTGGCCCAAGTATAAGCTTTGCCCACTTTATCAAACAACTTCCTACACACTGTTATGAACTGAGGCAGCTCGGGAACATTGTCTCTCAACTGTGTTATAGAGTGTAGTACTACATTTCAGTGTAGTGTAAGGCTTTCCAAAGCTGCCGAACGTGTTTTTTTCTCTATTTCAATGGTATTCTGCCTTGTATAACACACATTTACCACTCTAGTCTCCTTTAAGTAATGAATATAGGATTCATACAGTGTTTGATGTTATCTTAACTCGAATTAAGGATTTTCCTTATCTTAGCTACCTTTTCTACACTAAGAACTGACTTGGAGATTCTCTTTAAGTTGTTATAAACAAATTCTCATCTGTTTACAGTCATTTTCACTGAATTATTCATGTTTTCATGTAGTTTCCTATATTCTGCCTTCTTGCCCAAGTATAAGCTTTGCCCACTTTATCAAACAACTTCCTACACACTGTTATGAACTGAGGCAGCTCGGGAACATTGTCTCTCAACTGTGTTATAGAGTGTAGTACTACATTTCAGTGAAGTGTAAGGCTTTCCAAAGCTGCCAAATGTATTTCTTTCTCTATTTCAATGGTATTCTGCCTTATGTAATACACATTTATCACTCTAGTCTCCTTTAAGTAAGCAATATAGGATTCATACATTGTTTCATGTGATCTTAACTCGAATTAAGGATTTCCCGGATTTAGCTACCTTTTCTACACTAAGAACTGACTTGGAGAATCTCTTTCATCTGTTCTAAACAAGTTCTCATCTGTTTACAGTCATTTTCACTGAATTATTCATGTTTTCATGTAGTTTCCTATATTCTGTCTTCTGGCCCAAGTATAAGCTTTGCCCACTTTATCAAACAACTTCCTACACACTGTTATGAACTGAGGCAGCTCGGGAACATTGTCTCTCAACTGTGTTATAGAGTGTAGTACTACATTTCAGTGTAGTGTAAGGCTTTCCAAAGCTGCCGAACGTGTTTTTTTCTCTATTTCAATGGTATTCTGCCTTGTATAACACACATTTACCACTCCAGTCTCCTTTAAGTAAAGAATATAGGATTCATACAGTGTTTCATGTGATCTTAACTGGTATTAAGGATTTCCCTTATCTTAGCTACCTTTTCTACACTAAGAACTGACTTGGAGATTCTCTTTCAGCTGTTCTAAACAAGTTCTCATCTGTTTACAGTTATTTTCACTGAATTATTCATGTTTTCATGTAGTTTCCTATATTCTGCCTTCTTGCCCAAGTATAAGCTTTGCCCACTTTATCAAACAACTTCCTACACACTGTTATGAACTGAGGCAGCTCGGGAACATTGTCTCTCAACTGTGTTATAGAGTGTAGTACTACATTTCAGTGTAGTGTAAGGCTTTCCAAAGCTGCCGAACGTGTTTTTTTCTCTATTTCAATGGTATTCTGCCTTGTATAACACACATTTACCACTCTAGTCTCCTTTAAGTAATGAATATAGGATTCATACAGTGTTTGATGTTATCTTAACTCGAATTAAGGATTTTCCTTATCTTAGCTACCTTTTCTACACTAAGAACTGACTTGGAGATTCTCTTTAAGTTGTTATAAACAAATTCTCATCTGTTTACAGTCATTTTCACTGAATTATTCATGTTTTCATTTAGTTTCCTATATTCTGCCTTCTGGCCCAAGTATAAGCTTTGCCCACTTTATCAAACAACTTCCTACACACTGTTATGAACTGAGGCAGCTCGGGAACATTGTCTCTCAACTGTGTTATAGAGTGTAGTACTACATTTCAGTGAAGTGTAAGGCTTTCCAAAGCTGCCAAATGTATTTCTTTCTCTATTTCAATGGTATTCTGCCTTATGTAATACACATTTATCACTCTAGTCTCCTTTAAGTAAGCAATATAGGATTCATACATTGTTTCATGTGATCTTAACTCGAATTAAGGATTTCCCGGATTTAGCTACCTTTTCTACACTAAGAACTGACTTGGAGAATCTCTTTCAGCTGTTCTAAACAAGTTCTCATCTGTTTACAGTCATTTTCACTGAATTATTCATGTTTTCATGTAGTTTCCTATATTCTGTCTTCTGGCCCAAGTATAAGCTTTGCCCACTTTATCAAACAACTTCCTACACACTGTTATGAACTGAGGCAGCTCGGGAACATTGTCTCTCAACTGTGTTATAGAGTGTAGTACTACATTTCAGTGTAGTGTAAGGCTTTCCAAAGCTGCCTAACGTGTTTTTTTCTCTATTTCAATGGTATTCTGCCTTGTATAACACACATTTACCACTCTAGTCTCCTTTAAGTAAAGAATATAGGATTCACAGAGTGTTTCATGTGATCTTAACTGGAATTAAGGATTTCCCTTATCTTAGCTACCTTTTCTACACTAAGAACTGACTTGGAGATTCTCTTTCAGCTGTTCTAAACAAGTTCTCATCTGTTTACAGTCATTTTCAATGAATTATTCATGTTTTCATGTAGTTTCCTATATTCTGCCTTCTGTCCCAAGTATAAGCTTTGCCCACCTTATCAAACAACTTCCTACACACTGTTATGAACTGAGGGAGCTAGGGAACATTGTCTCTGAACTGTGTTATAGAGTGTAGTACTACATTTCAGTGTAGTGTAAGGCTTTCCAAAGCTGCCGAACGTGTTTCTTTCTCTATTTCAATGGTATTCTGCCTTGTATAACACACATTTACCACTCTAGTCTCCTTTAAGTAATGAATATAGGATTCATACAGTGTTTGATGTTATCTTAACTCGAATTAAGGATTTTCCTTATCTTAGCTACCTTTTCTACACTAAGAACTGACTTGGAGATTCTCTTTCAGCTGTTCTAAACAAGTTCTCATCTGTTTACAGTCATTTTCACTGAATTATTCATGTTTTCATGTAGTTTCCTATATTCTGCCTTCTGGCCCAAGTATAAGCTTTGGCCACTTTATCAAACAACTTCCTACACACTGTTATGAACTGAGGGAGCTAGGGAACATTGTCTCTCAACTGTGTTATAGAGTGTAGTACTACATTTCAGTGAAGTGTAAGGCTTTCCAAAGCTGCCAAACTTGTTTCTTTCTCTATTTCAATGGTATTCTGCCTTGTATAACACACATTTACCACTCCAGTCTCCTTTAAGTAAAGAATATAGGATTCATACAGTGTTTCATGTGATCTTAACTGGTATTAAGGATTTCCCTTATCTTAGCTACCTTTTCTACACTAAGAACTGACTTGGAGATTCTCTTTCAGCTGTTCTAAACAAGTTCTCATCTGTTTACAGTCATTTTCACTGAATTATTCATGTTTTCATGTAGTTTCCTATATTCTGTCTTCTGGCCCAAGTATAAGCTTTGCCCACTTTATCAAACAACTTCCTACACACTGTTATGAACTGAGGCAGCTCGGGAACATTGTCTCTCAACTGTCTTATAGAGTGTAGTACTACATTTCAGTGTAGTGTAAGGCTTTCCAAAGCTGCCGAACGTGTTTTTTTCTCTATTTCAATGGTATTCTGCCTTGTATAACACACATTTACCACTCCAGTCTCCTTTAAGTAAAGAATATACGATTCATACAGTGTTTCATGTGATCTTAACTGGTATTAAGGATTTCCCTTATCTTAGCTACCTTTTCTACACTAAGAACTGACTTGGAGATTCTCTTTTAGCTGTTCTAAACAAGTTCTCATCTGTTTACAGTTATTTTCACTGAATTATTCATGTTTTCATGTAGTTTCCTATATTCTGTCTTCTTGCCCAAGTATAAGCTTTGCCCACTTTATCAAACAACTTCCTACACACTGTTATGAACTGAGGCAGCTCGGGAACATTGTCTCTCAACTGTGTTATAGAGTGTAGTACTACATTTCAGTGTAGTGTAAGGCTTTCCAAAGCTGCCGAACGTGTTTTTTTCTCTATTTCAATGGTATTCTGCCTTGTATAACACACATTTACCACTCTAGTCTCCTTTAAGTAATGAATATAGGATTCATACAGTGTTTGATGTTATCTTAACTCGAATTAAGGATTTTCCTTATCTTAGCTACCTTTTCTACACTAAGAACTGACTTGGAGATTCTCTTTAAGTTGTTATAAACAAATTCTCATCTGTTTACAGTCATTTTCACTGAATTATTCATGTTTTCATGTAGTTTCCTATATTCTGCCTTCTGGCCCAAGTATAAGCTTTGCCCACTTTATCAAACAACTTCCTACACACTGTTATGAACTGAGGCAGCTCGGGAACATTGTCTCTCAACTGTGTTATAGAGTGTAGTACTACATTTCAGTGAAGTGTAAGGCTTTCCAAAGCTGCCAAATGTATTTCTTTCTCTATTTCAATGGTATTCTGCCTTATGTAATACACATTTATCACTCTAGTCTCCTTTAAGTAAGCAATATAGGTTTCATACATTGTTTCATGTGATCTTAACTCGAATTAAGGATTTCCCGGATTTAGCTACCTTTTCTACACTAAGAACTGACTTGGAGAATCTCTTTCAGCTGTTCTAAACAAGTTCTCATCTGTTTACAGTCATTTTCACTGAATTATTCATGTTTTCATGTAGTTTCCTATATTCTGTCTTCTGGCCCAAGTATAAGCTTTGCCCACTTTATCAAACGACTTCCTACACACTGTTATGAACTGAGGCAGCTCAGGAACATTGTCTCTCAACTGTGTTATAGAGTGTAGTACTACATTTCAGTGTAGTGTAAGGCTTTCCAAAGCTGCCGAACGTGTTTTTTTCTCTATTTCAATGGTATTCTGCCTTGTATAACACACATTTACCACTCTAGTCTCCTTTAAGTAATGAATATAGGATTCATACAGTGTTTGATGTTATCTTAACTCGAATTAAGGATTTTCCTTATCTTAGCTACCTTTTCTACACTAAGAACTGACTTGGAGATTCTCTTTAAGTTGTTATAAACAAATTCTCATCTGTTTACAGTCATTTTCACTGAATTATTCATGTTTTCATGTAGTTTCCTATATTCTGCCTTCTGGCCCAAGTATAAGCTTTGCCCACTTTATCAAACAACTTCCTACACACTGTTATGAACTGAGGCAGCTCGGGAACATTGTCTCTCAACTGTGTTATAGAGTGTAGTACTACATTTCAGTGAAGTGTAAGGCTTTCCAAAGCTGCCAAATGTATTTCTTTCTCTATTTCAATGGTATTCTGCCTTATGTAATACACATTTATCACTCTAGTCTCCTTTAAGTAAGCAATATAGGATTCATACATTGTTTCATGTGATCTTAACTCGAATTAAGGATTTCCCGGATTTAGCTACCTTTTCTACACTAAGAACTGACTTGGAGAATCTCTTTCAGCTGTTCTAAACAAGTTCTCATCTGTTTACAGTCATTTTCACTGAATTATTCATGTTTTCATGTAGTTTCCTATATTCTGTCTTCTGGCCCAAGTATAAGCTTTGCCCACTTTATCAAACGACTTCCTACACACTGTTATGAACTGAGGCAGCTCAGGAACATTGTCTCTCAACTGTGTTATAGAGTGTAGTACTACATTTCAGTGTAGTGTAAGGCTTTCCAAAGCTGCCTAACGTGTTTTTTTCTCTATTTCAATGGTATTCTGCCTTGTATAACACACATTTACCACTCTAGTCTCCTTTAAGTAAAGAATATAGGATTCACAGAGTGTTTCATGTGATCTTAACTGGAATTAAGGATTTCCCTTATCTTAGCTACCTTTTCTACACTAAGAACTGACTTGGAGATTCTCTTTCAGCTGTTCTAAACAAGTTCTCATCTGTTTACAGTCATTTTCAATGAATTATTCATGTTTTCATGTAGTTTCCTATATTCTGCCTTCTGTCCCAAGTATAAGCTTTGCCCACCTTATCAAACAACTTCCTACACACTGTTATGAACTGAGGGAGCTAGGGAACATTGTCTCTGAACTGTGTTATAGAGTGTAGTACTACATTTCAGTGTAGTGTAAGGCTTTCCAAAGCTGCCGAACGTGTTTCTTTCTCTATTTCAATGGTATTCTGCCTTGTATAACACACATTTACCACTCTAGTCTCCTTTAAGTAATGAATATAGGATTCATACAGTGTTTGATGTTATCTTAACTCGAATTAAGGATTTTCCTTATCTTAGCTACCTTTTCTACACTAAGAACTGACTTGGAGATTCTCTTTCAGCTGTTCTAAACAAGTTCTCATCTGTTTACAGTTATTTTCACTGAATTATTCATGTTTTCATGTAGTTTCCTATATTCTGCCTTCTGGCCCAAGTATAAGCTTTGGCCACTTTATCAAACAACTTCCTACACACTGTTATGAACTGAGGGAGCTAGGGAACATTGTCTCTCAACTGTGTTATAGAGTGTAGTACTACATTTCAGTGAAGTGTAAGGCTTTCCAAAGCTGCCAAACTTGTTTCTTTCTCTATTTCAATGGTATTCTGCCTTGTATAACACACATTTACCACTCCAGTCTCCTTTAAGTAAAGAATATAGGATTCATACAGTGTTTCATGTGATCTTAACTGGTATTAAGGATTTCCCTTATCTTAGCTACCTTTTCTACACTAAGAACTGACTTGGAGATTCTCTTTCAGCTGTTCTAAACAAGTTCTCATCTGTTTACAGTTATTTTCACTGAATTATTCATGTTTTCATGTAGTTTCCTATATTCTGCCTTCTGGCCCAAGTATAAGCTTTGCCCACTTTATCAAACAACTTCCTACACACTGTTATGAACTGAGGGAGCTAGGGAACATTGTCTCTCAACTGTGTTATAGAGTGTAGTACTACATTTCAGTGAAGTGTAAGGCTTTCTAAAGCTGCCGAACGAGTTTCTTTCTCTATTTCAATGGTATTCTGCCTTGTATAACACACATTTACCACTCCAGTCTCCTTTAAGTAAAGAATATAGGATTCATACAGTGTTTCATGTGATCTTAACTGGTATTAAGGGTTTCCCTTATCTTAGCTACCTTTTCTACACTAAGAACTGACTTGGAGATTCTCTTTCAGCTGTTCTAAACAAGTTCTCATCTGTTTACAGTTATTTTCACTGAATTATTCATGTTTTCATGTAGTTTCCTATATTCTGCCTTCTGGCCCAAGTATAAGCTTTGCCCACTTTATCAAACAACTTCCTACACACTGTTATGAACTGAGGCAGCTCGGGAACATTGTCTCTCAACTGTGTTATAGAGTGTAGTACTACATTTCAGTGTAGTGTAAGGCTTTCCAAAGCTGCCGAACGTGTTTTTTTCTCTATTTCAATGGTATTCTGCCTTGTATAACACACATTTACCACTCTAGTCTCCTTTAAGTAATGAATATAGGATTCATACAGTGTTTGATGTTATCTTAACTCGAATTAAGGATTTTCCTTATCTTAGCTACCTTTTCTACACTAAGAACTGACTTGGAGATTCTCTTTAAGTTGTTATAAACAAATTCTCATCTGTTTACAGTCATTTTCACTGAATTATTCATGTTTTCATGTAGTTTCCTATATTCTGCCTTCTTGCCCAAGTATAAGCTTTGCCCACTTTATCAAACAACTTCCTACACACTGTTATGAACTGAGGCAGCTCGGGAACATTGTCTCTCAACTGTGTTATAGAGTGTAGTACTACATTTCAGTGAAGTGTAAGGCTTTCCAAAGCTGCCAAATGTATTTCTTTCTCTATTTCAATGGTATTCTGCCTTATGTAATACACATTTATCACTCTAGTCTCCTTTAAGTAAGCAATATAGGATTCATACATTGTTTCATGTGATCTTAACTCGAATTAAGGATTTCCCGGATTTAGCTACCTTTTCTACACTAAGAACTGACTTGGAGAATCTCTTTCATCTGTTCTAAACAAGTTCTCATCTGTTTACAGTCATTTTCACTGAATTATTCATGTTTTCATGTAGTTTCCTATATTCTGTCTTCTGGCCCAAGTATAAGCTTTGCCCACTTTATCAAACAACTTCCTACACACTGTTATGAACTGAGGCAGCTCGGGAACATTGTCTCTCAACTGTGTTATAGAGTGTAGTACTACATTTCAGTGTAGTGTAAGGCTTTCCAAAGCTGCCTAACGTGTTTTTTTCTCTATTTCAATGGTATTCTGCCTTGTATAACACACATTTACCACTCTAGTCTCCTTTAAGTAAAGAATATAGGATTCACAGACTGTTTCATGTGATCTTAACCGGAATTAAGGATTTCCCTTATCTTAGCTACCTTTTCTACACTAAGAACTGACTTGGAGATTCTCTTTCAGCTGTTCTAAACAAGTTCTCATCTGTTTACAGTCATTTTCAATGAATTATTCATGTTTTCATGTAGTTTCCTATATTCTGCCTTCTGTCCCAAGTATAAGCTTTGCCCACCTTATCAAACAACTTCCTACACACTGTTATGAACTGAGGGAGCTAGGGAACATTGTCTCTGAACTGTGTTATAGAGTGTAGTACTACATTTCAGTGTAGTATAAGGCTTTCCAAAGCTGCCGAACGTGTTTCTTTCTCTATTTCAATGGTATTCTGCCTTGTATAACACACATTTACCACTCTAGTCTCCTTTAAGTAATGAATATAGGATTCATACAGTGTTTGATGTTATCTTAACTCGAATTAAGGATTTTCCTTATCTTAGCTACCTTTTCTACACTAAGAACTGACTTGGAGATTCTCTTTCAGCTGTTCTAAACAAGTTCTCATCTGTTTACAGTCATTTTCACTGAATTATTCATGTTTTCATGTAGTTTCCTATATTCTGCCTTCTGGCCCCAGTATAAGCTTTGCCCACTTTATCATACAACTTCCTACACACTGTTATGAACTGAGGGAGCTAGGGAACATTGTCTCTCAACTGTGTTATAGAGTGTGGTACTACATTTCAGTGAAGTGTAAGGCTTTCCAAAGCTGCCGAACTTGTTTCTTTCTCTATTTCAATGGTATTCTGCCTTGTATAACACACATTTACCACTCTAGTCTCCTTTAAGTAATGAATATAGGATTCATACAGTGTTTGATGTTATCTTAACTCGAATTAAGGATTTTCCTTATCTTAGCTACCTTTTCTACACTAAGAACTGACTTGGAGATTCTCTTTCAGCTGTTCTAAACAAGTTCTCATCTGTTTACAGTCATTTGCACTGAATTATTCAAGTTTTCATGTAGTTTCCTATATTCTGCCTTCTGGCCCAAGTATAAGCTTTGGCCACTTTATCAAACAACTTCCTACACACTGTTATGAACTGACGGAGCTAGGGAACATTGTCTCTCAACTGTGTTATAGAGTGTAGTACTACATTTCAGTGAAGTGTAAGGCTTTCCAAAGCTGCCGAACTTGTTTCTTTCTCTATTTCAATGGTATTCTGCCTTGTATAACACACATTTACCACTCTAGTCTCCTTTAAGTAATGAATATAGAATTCATACAGTGTTTGATGTTATCTTAACTCGAATTAAGGATTTTCCTTATCTTAGCTACCTTTTCTACACTAAGAACTGACTTGGAGATTCTCTTTTTTGCTGTTCTAAACAAGTTCTCATCTGTTTACAGTCATTTTCACTGAATTATTCATGTTTTCATGTAGTTTCCTATATTCTGCCTTCTGGCCCAAGTATAAGCTTTGCATACTTTATCAAACACCTTCCTACACTCTGTTATGAACTGAGGCAGCTAGGGAACATTGTCTCTCAACTGTGTTATAGACTGTAGTACTACATTTCAGTGAAGTGTAAGCCTTTCCAAAGCTGCCGAACGTGTTTCTTTCACTATTTCAATGATATTCTGCCTTGTATAACACACATTTACCACTCCAGTCTCCTTTAAGTAAAGAATATAGGATTCATACAGTGTTTCATGTGATCTTAACTGGTATTAAGGATTTCCCTTATCTTAGCTACCTTTTCTACACTAAGAACTGACTTGGAGATTCTCTTTCAGCTGTTCTAAACAAGTTCTCATCTGTTTACAGTTATTTTCACTGAATTATTCATGTTTTCATGTAGTTTCCTATATTCTGCCTTCTGGCCCAAGTATAAGCTTTGCCCACTTTATCAAACAACTTCCTACACACTGTTATGAACTGAGGGAGCTAGGGAACATTGTCTCTCAACTGTGTTATAGAGTGTAGTACTACATTTCAGTGAAGTGTAAGGCTTTCTAAAGCTGCCGAACGAGTTTCTTTCTCTATTTCAATGGTATTCTGCCTTGTATAACACACATTTACCACTCCAGTCTCCTTTAAGTAAAGAATATAGGATTCATACAGTGTTTCATGTGATCTTAACTGGTATTAAGGATTTCCCTTATCTTAGCTACCTTTTCTACACTAAGAACTGACTTGGAGATTCTCTTTCAGCTGTTCTAAACAAGTTCTCATCTGTTTACAGTCATTTTCACTGAATTATTCATGTTTTCATGTAGTTTCCTATATTCTGCCTTCTGGCCCAAGTATAAGCTTTGCCCACTTTATCAAACAACTTCCTACACACTGTTATGAACTGAGGCAGCTCGGGAACATTGTCTCTCAACTGTGTTATAGAGTGTAGTACTACATTTCAGTGAAGTGTAAGGCTTTCCAAAGCTGCCAAATGTATTTCTTTCTCTATTTCAATGGTATTCTGCCTTATGTAATACACATTTATCACTCTAGTCTCCTTTAAGTAAGCAATATAAGATTCATACATTGTTTCATGTGATCTTAACTCGAATTAAGGATTTCCCGGATTTAGCTACCTTTTCTACACTAAGAACTGACTTGGAGAATCTCTTTCATCTGTTCTAAACAAGTTCTCATCTGTTTACAGTCATTTTCACTGAATTATTCATGTTTTCATGTAGTTTCCTATATTCTGTCTTCTGGCCCAAGTATAAGCTTTGCCCACTTTATCAAACAACTTCCTACACACTGTTATGAACTGAGGCAGCTCGGGAACATTGTCTCTCAACTGTGTTATAGAGTGTAATACTACATTTCAGTGTAGTGTAAGGCTTTCCAAAGCTGCCTAACGTGTTTTTTTCTCTATTTCAATGGTATTCTGCCTTGTATAACACACATTTACCACTCTAGTCTCCTTTAAGTAAAGAATATAGGATTCACAGAGTGTTTCATGTGATCTTAACTGGAATTAAGGATTTCCCTTATCTTAGCTACCTTTTCTACACTAAGAACTGACTTGGAGATTCTCTTTCAGCTGTTCTAAACAAGTTCTCATCTGTTTACAGTCATTTTCAATGAATTATTCATGTTTTCATGTAGTTTCCTATATTCTGCCTTCTGGCCCAAGTATAAGCTTTGCCCACCTTATCAAACAACTTCCTACACACTGTTATGAACTGAGGGAGCTAGGGAACATTGTCTCTGAACTGTGTTATAGAGTGTAGTACTACATTTCAGTGTAGTGTAAGGCTTTCCAAAGCTGCCGAACGTGTTTCTTTCTCTATTTCAATGGTATTCTGCCTTGTATAACACACATTTACCACTCTAGTCTCCTTTAGGTAATGAATATAGGATTCATACAGTGTTTGATGTTATCTTAACTCGAATTAAGGATTTTCCTTATCTTAGCTACCTTTTCTACACTAAGAACTGACTTGGAGATTCTCTTTCAGCTGTTCTAAACAAGTTCTCATCTGTTTACAGTCATTTTCACTGAATTATTCATGTTTTCATGTAGTTTCCTATATTCTGCCTTCTGGCCCAAGTATAAGCTTTGGCCACTTTATCAAACAACTTCCTACACACTGTTATGAACTGAGGGAGCTAGGGAACATTGTCTCTCAACTGTGTTATAGAGTGTAGTACTACATTTCAGTGAAGTGTAAGGCTTTCCAAAGCTGCCAAACTTGTTTCTTTCTCTATTTCAATGGTATTCTGCCTTGTATAACACACATTTACCACTCTAGTTTCCTTTAAGTAAAGAATATAGGATTCATACAGTGTTTCATGTGATCTTAACTCGAATTAAGGATTTCCCGGATCTTAGCTACCTTTTCTACACTAAGAACTGACTTGGAGATTCTCTTTCAGCTGTTCTAAACAAGTTCTCATGTGTTTACAGTCGTTTTCAATGAATTATTCATGTTTTCATGTAGTTTCCTATATTCTGCCTTCTGGCCCAAGTATAAGCTTTGCCCACTTTATCATACAACTTCCTACACACTGTTATGAACTGAGGGAGCTAGGGAACATTGTCTCTCAACTGTGTTATAGAGTGTAGTACTACATTTCAGTGAAGTGTAAGGCTTTCCAAAGCTGCCGAACGTGTTTCTTTCTCTATTTCAATGGTATTCTGCCTTGTATAACACACATTTACCACTCTAGTCTCCTTTAAGTAATGAATATAGGATTCATACAGTGTTTGATGTTATCTTAACTCGAATTAAGGATTTTCATTATCTTAGCTACCTTTTCTACACTAAGAACTGACTTGGAGATTCTCTTTCAGCTCTTCTAAACAAGTTCTCATCTGTTTACAGTCATTTGCACTGAATTATTCAAGTTTTCATGTAGTTTCCTATATTCTGCCTTCTGGCCCAAGTATAAGCTTTGGCCACTTTATCAAACAACTTCCTACACACTGTTATGAACTGACGGAGCTAGGGAACATTGCCTCTCAACTGTGTTATAGAGTGTAGTACTACATTTCAGTGAAGTGTAAGGCTTTCCAAAGCTGCCGAACTTGTTTCTTTCTCTATTTCAATGGTATTCTGCCTTGTATAACACACATTTACCACTCTAGTCTCCTTTAAGTAATGAATATAGAATTCATACAGTGTTTGATGTTATCTTAACTCGAATTAAGGATTTTCCTTATCTTAGCTACCTTTTCTACACTAAGAACTGACTTGGAGATTCTCTTTTTTGCTGTTCTAAACAAGTTCTCATCTGTTTACAGTCATTTTCACTGAATTATTCATGTTTTCATGTAGTTTCCTATATTCTGCCTTCTGGCCCAAGTATAAGCTTTGCATACTTTATCAAACACCTTCCTACACTCTGTTATGAACTGAGGCAGCTAGGGAACATTGTCTCTCAACTGTGTTATAGACTGTAGTACTACATTTCAGTGAAGTGTAAGCCTTTCCAAAGCTGCCGAACGTGTTTCTTTCACTATTTCAATGATATTCTGCCTTGTATAACACACATTTACCACTCCAGTCTCCTTTAAGTAAAGAATATAGGATTCATACAGTGTTTCATGTGATCTTAACTGGTATTAAGGATTTCCCTTATCTTAGCTACCTTTTCTACACTAAGAACTGACTTGGAGATTCTCTTTCAGCTGTTCTAAACAAGTTCTCATCTGTTTACAGTTATTTTCACTGAATTATTCATGTTTTCATGTAGTTTCCTATATTCTGCCTTCTGGCCCAAGTATAAGCTTTGCCCACTTTATCAAACAACTTCCTACACACTGTTATGAACTGAGGGAGCTAGGGAACATTGTCTCTCAACTGTGTTATAGAGTGTAGTACTACATTTCAGTGAAGTGTAAGGCTTTCTAAAGCTGCCGAACGAGTTTCTTTCTCTATTTCAATGGTATTCTGCCTTGTATAACACACATTTACCACTCCAGTCTCCTTTAAGTAAAGAATATAGGATTCATACAGTGTTTCATGTGATCTTAACTGGTATTAAGGATTTCCCTTATCTTAGCTACCTTTTCTACACTAAGAACTGACTTGGAGATTCTCTTTCAGCTGTTCTAAACAAGTTCTCATCTGTTTACAGTCATTTTCACTGAATTATTCATGTTTTCATGTAGTTTCCTATATTCTGCCTTCTGGCCCAAGTATAAGCTTTGCCCACTTTATCAAACAACTTCCTACACACTGTTATGAACTGAGGCAGCTCGGGAACATTGTCTCTCAACTGTGTTATAGAGTGTAGTACTACATTTCAGTGAAGTGTAAGGCTTTCCAAAGCTGCCAAATGTATTTCTTTCTCTATTTCAATGGTATTCTGCCTTATGTAATACACATTTATCACTCTAGTCTCCTTTAAGTAAGCAATATAAGATTCATACATTGTTTCATGTGATCTTAACTCGAATTAAGGATTTCCCGGATTTAGCTACCTTTTCTACACTAAGAACTGACTTGGAGAATCTCTTTCATCTGTTCTAAACAAGTTCTCATCTGTTTACAGTCATTTTCACTGAATTATTCATGTTTTCATGTAGTTTCCTATATTCTGTCTTCTGGCCCAAGTATAAGCTTTGCCCACTTTATCAAACAACTTCCTACACACTGTTATGAACTGAGGCAGCTCGGGAACATTGTCTCTCAACTGTGTTATAGAGTGTAATACTACATTTCAGTGTAGTGTAAGGCTTTCCAAAGCTGCCTAACGTGTTTTTTTCTCTATTTCAATGGTATTCTGCCTTGTATAACACACATTTACCACTCTAGTCTCCTTTAAGTAAAGAATATAGGATTCACAGAGTGTTTCATGTGATCTTAACTGGAATTAAGGATTTCCCTTATCTTAGCTACCTTTTCTACACTAAGAACTGACTTGGAGATTCTCTTTCAGCTGTTCTAAACAAGTTCTCATCTGTTTACAGTCATTTTCAATGAATTATTCATGTTTTCATGTAGTTTCCTATATTCTGCCTTCTGGCCCAAGTATAAGCTTTGCCCACCTTATCAAACAACTTCCTACACACTGTTATGAACTGAGGGAGCTAGGGAACATTGTCTCTGAACTGTGTTATAGAGTGTAGTACTACATTTCAGTGTAGTGTAAGGCTTTCCAAAGCTGCCGAACGTGTTTCTTTCTCTATTTCAATGGTATTCTGCCTTGTATAACACACATTTACCACTCTAGTCTCCTTTAGGTAATGAATATAGGATTCATACAGTGTTTGATGTTATCTTAACTCGAATTAAGGATTTTCCTTATCTTAGCTACCTTTTCTACACTAAGAACTGACTTGGAGATTCTCTTTCAGCTGTTCTAAACAAGTTCTCATCTGTTTACAGTCATTTTCACTGAATTATTCATGTTTTCATGTAGTTTCCTATATTCTGCCTTCTGGCCCAAGTATAAGCTTTGGCCACTTTATCAAACAACTTCCTACACACTGTTATGAACTGAGGGAGCTAGGGAACATTGTCTCTCAACTGTGTTATAGAGTGTAGTACTACATTTCAGTGAAGTGTAAGGCTTTCCAAAGCTGCCAAACTTGTTTCTTTCTCTATTTCAATGGTATTCTGCCTTGTATAACACACATTTACCACTCTAGTTTCCTTTAAGTAAAGAATATAGGATTCATACAGTGTTTCATGTGATCTTAACTCGAATTAAGGATTTCCCGGATCTTAGCTACCTTTTCTACACTAAGAACTGACTTGGAGATTCTCTTTCAGCTGTTCTAAACAAGTTCTCATGTGTTTACAGTCGTTTTCAATGAATTATTCATGTTTTCATGTAGTTTCCTATATTCTGCCTTCTGGCCCAAGTATAAGCTTTGCCCACTTTATCATACAACTTCCTACACACTGTTATGAACTGAGGGAGCTAGGGAACATTGTCTCTCAACTGTGTTATAGAGTGTAGTACTACATTTCAGTGAAGTGTAAGGCTTTCCAAAGCTGCCGAACTTGTTTCTTTCTCTATTTCAATGGTATTCTGCCTTGTATAACACACATTTACCACTCTAGTCTCCTTTAAGTAATGAATATAGGATTCATACAGTGTTTGATGTTATCTTAACTCGAATTAAGGATTTTCATTATCTTAGCTACCTTTTCTACACTAAGAACTGACTTGGAGATTCTCTTTCAGCTCTTCTAAACAAGTTCTCATCTGTTTACAGTCATTTTCACTGAATTATTCATGTTTTCATGTAGTTTCCTATATTCTGCCTTCTGGCCCAAGTATAAGCTTTGGCCACTTTATCAAACAACTTCCTACACACTGTTATGAACTGACGGAGCTAGGGAACATTGCCTCTCAACTGTGTTATAGAGTGTAGTACTACATTTCAGTGAAGTGTAAGGCTTTCCAAAGCTGCCGAACTTGTTTCTTTCTCTATTTCAATGGTATTCTGCCTTGTATAACACACATTTACCACTCTAGTCTCCTTTAAGTAATGAATATAGAATTCATACAGTGTTTGATGTTATCTTAACTCGAATTAAGGATTTTCCTTATCTTAGCTACCTTTTCTACACTAAGAACTGACTTGGAGATTCTCTTTTTTGCTGTTCTAAACAAGTTCTCATCTGTTTACAGTCATTTTCACTGAATTATTCATGTTTTCATGTAGTTTCCTATATTCTGCCTTCTGGCCCAAGTATAAGCTTTGCATACTTTATCAAACACCTTCCTACACTCTGTTATGAACTGAGGCAGCTAGGGAACATTGTCTCTCAACTGTATTATAGACTGTAGTACAACATTTCAGTGAAGTGTAAGCCTTTCCAAAGCTGCCGAACGTGTTTCTTTCTCTATTTCAATGGTATTCTGCATTGTATAACACATATTTACCACTCTAGTTTCCTTTAAGTAAAGAATATAGGATTCATACAGTGTTTCATGTGATCTTAACTCGAATTAAGGATTTCCCGGATCTTAGCTACCTTTTCTACACTAAGAACTGACTTGGAGATTCTCTTTCAGCTGTTCTAAACAAGTTCTCATGTGTTTACAGTCGTTTTCAATGAATTATTCATGTTTTCATGTAGTTTCCTATATTCTGCCTTCTGGCCCAAGTATAAGCTTTGCCCACTTTATCAAACAACTTCCTACACACTGTTATGAACTGAGGCAGCTCTGGAACATTGTCTCTCAACTGTGTTATAGAGTGTAGTACTACATTTCAGTGAAGTGTAATGCTTTCCAAAGCTGCCGAACGTGTTTGTTTCTCTATTTCAATGGTATTCTGCCTTATATAACACACATTTACCACTCTAGTCTCCTTTAAGTAAACAATATAGGATTCATACAGTGTTTGATGTTATCTTAACTCGAATTAAGGATTTTCCTTATCTTAGCTACCTTTTCTACACTAAGAACTGACTTGGAGATTCTCTTTCAGCTGTTCTAAACAAGTTCTCATCTATTTACAGTCATTTTCACTGAATTATTCATGTTTTCATGTAGTTTCCTATATTCTGCCTTCTGGCCCAAGTATAAGCTTTGGCCACTTTATCAAACAACTTCCTACACACTGTTATGAACTGAGGGAGCTAGGGAACATTGTCTCTCAACTGTGTTATAGAGTGTAGTACTACATTTCAGTGAAGTGTAAGGCTTTCCAAAGCTGCCGAACTTGTTTCTTTCTCTATTTCAATGGTATTCTGCCTTGTATAACACACATTTACCACTCTAGTCTCCTTTAAGTAATGAATATAGGATTCATAACGTGTTTGATGTTATCTTAACTCGAATTAAGGATTTTCCTTATCTTAGCTACCTTTTCTACACTAAGAACCGACTTGGAGATTCTCTTTCAGCTGTTCTAAACAAGTTCTCATCTGTTTACAGTCATTTTCACTGAATTATTCATGTTTTCATGTAGTTTCCTATATTCTGCCTTCTGGCCCAAGTATAAGCTTTGCCTACTTTATCAAACACCTTCCTACACTCCGTTATGAACGGAGGCAGCTAGGGAACATTGTCTCTCAACTGTGTTATAGAGTGTAGTACTACATTTCAGTGAAGTGTAAGCCTTTCCAAAGCTGCCGAACGTGTTTCTTTCTCTATTTCAATGGTATTCTGCCTTGTATAACACACATTTACCACTCTAGTTTCCTTTAAGTAAAGAATATAGGATTCATACAGTGTTTCATGTGATCTTAACTCGAATTAAGGATTTCCCGGATTTAGCTACCTTTTCTACACTAAGAACTGACTTGGAGAATCTCTTTCATCTGTTCTAAACAAGTTCTCATCTGTTTACAGTCATTTTCACTGAATTATTCATGTTTTCATGTAGTTTCCTATATTCTGTCTTCTGGCCCAAGTATAAGCTTTGCCCACTTTATCAAACAAATTCCTACACACTGTTATGAACTGAGGCAGCTCGGGAACATTGTCTCTCAACTGTGTTATAGAGTGTAGTACTACATTTCAGTGTAGTGTAAGGCTTTCCAAAGCTGCCTAACGTGTTTTTTTCTCTATTTCAATGGTATTCTGCCTTGCATAACACATATTTACCACTCTAGTTTCCTTTAAGTAAAGAATATAGGATTCATACAGTGTTTGATGTGATCTTAACTCGAATTAAGGATTTCCCGGATCTTAGCTACCTTTTCTACACTAAGAACTGACTTGGAGATTCTCTTTCAGCTGTTCTAAACAAGTTCTCATGTGTTTACAGTCGTTTTCAATGAATTATTCATGTTTTCATGTAGTTTCCTATATTCTGCCTTCTGGCCCAAGTATAAGCTTTGCCCACTTTATCATACAACTTCCTACACACTGTTATGAACTGAGGGAGCTAGGGAACATTGTCTCTCAACTGTGTTATAGAGTGTAGTACTACATTTCAGTGAAGTGTAAGGCTTTCCAAAGCTGCCGAACTTGTTTCTTTCTCTATTTCAATGGTATTCTGCCTTGTATAACACACATTTACCACTCTAGTCTCCTTTAAGTAATGAATATAGGATTCATACAGTGTTTGATGTTATCTTAACTCGAATTAAGGATTTTCATTATCTTAGCTACCTTTTCTACACTAAGAACTGACTTGGAGAATCTCTTTCATCTGTTCTAAACAAGTTCTCATCTGTTTACAGTCATTTTCACTGAATTATTCATGTTTTCATGTAGTTTCCTATATTCTGCCTTCTGGCCCAAGTATAAGCTTTGCATACTTTATCAAACACCTTCCTACACTCTGTTATGAACTGAGGCAGCTAGGGAACATTGTCTCTCAACTGTGTTATAGACTGTAGTACTACATTTCAGTGAAGTGTAAGCCTTTCCAAAGCTGCCGAACGTGTTTCTTTCTCTATTTCAATGGTATTCTGCCTTGTATAACACATATTTACCACTCTAGTTTCCTTTAAGTAAAGAATATAGGATTCATACAGTGTTTCATGTGATCTTAACTCGAATTAAGGATTTCCCGGATCTTAGCTACCTTTTCTACACTAAGAACTGACTTGGAGATTCTCTTTCAGCTGTTCTAAACAAGTTCTCATGTGTTTACAGTCGTTTTCAATGAATTATTCATGTTTTCATGTAGTTTCCTATATTCTGCCTTCTGGCCCAAGTATAAGCTTTGCCCACTTTATCAAACAACTTCCTACACACTGTTATGAACTGAGGCAGCTCTGGAACATTGTCTCTCAACTGTGTTATAGAGTGTAGTACTACATTTCAGTGAAGTGTAAGGCTTTCCAAAGCTGCCGAACGTGTTTGTTTCTCTATTTCAATGGTATTCTGCCTTATATAACACACATATACCACTCTAGTCTCCTTTAAGTAAACAATATAGGATTCATACAGTGTTTGATGTTATCTTAACTCGAATTAAGGATTTTCCTTATCTTAGCTACCTTTTCTACACTAAGAACTGACTTGGAGATTCTCTTTCAGCTGTTCTAAACAAGTTCTCATCTGTTTACAGTCATTTTCACTGAATTATTCATGTTTTCATGTAGTTTCCTATATTCTGCCTTCTGGCCCAAGTATAAGCTTTGGCCACTTTATCAAACAACTTCCTACACACTGTTATGAACTGAGGGAGCTAGGGAACATTGTCTCTCAACTGTGTTATAGAGTGTAGTACTACATTTCAGTGAAGTGTAAGGCTTTCCAAAGCTGCCGAACTTGTTTCTTTCTCTATTTCAATGGTATTCTGCCTTGTATAACACACATTTACCACTCTAGTCTCCTTTAAGTAATGAATATAGGATTCATAACGTGTTTGATGTTATCTTAACTCGAATTAAGGATTTTCCTTATCTTAGCTACCTTTTCTACACTAAGAACCGACTTGGAGATTCTCTTTCAGCTGTTCTAAACAAGTTCTCATCTGTTTACAGTCATTTTCACTGAATTATTCATGTTTTCATGTAGTTTCCTATATTCTGCCTTCTGGCCCAAGTATAAGCTTTGCCTACTTTATCAAACACCTTCCTACACTCCGTTATGAACGGAGGCAGCTAGGGAACATTGTCTCTCAACTGTGTTATAGAGTGTAGTACTACATTTCAGTGTAGTGTAAGGCTTTCCAAAGCTGCCTAACGTGTTTTTTTCTCTATTTCAATGGTATTCTGCCTTGTATAACACACATTTACCACTCTAGTCTCCTTTAAGTAAAGAATATAGGATTCACAGAGTGTTTCATGTGATCTTAACTGGAATTAAGGATTTCCCTTATCTTAGCTACCTTTTCTACATTAAGAACTGACTTGGAGATTCTCTTTCAGCTGTTCTAAACAAGTTCTCATCTGTTTACAGTCATTTTCAATGAATTATTCATGTTTTCATGTAGTTTCCTATATTCTGCCTTCTGGCCCAAGTATAAGCTTTGCCCACCTTATCAAACAACTTCCTACACACTGTTATGAACTGAGGGAGCTAGGGAACATTGTCTCTGAACTGTGTTATAGAGTGTAGTACTACATTTCAGTGTAGTGTAAGGCTTTCCAAAGCTGCCGAACGTGTTTCTTTCTCTATTTCAATGGTATTCTGCCTTGTATAACACACATTTACCACTCTAGTCTCCTTTAAGTAATGAATATAGGATTCATACAGTGTTTGATGTTATCTTAACTCGAATTAAGGATTTTCCTTATCTTAGCTACCTTTTCTACACTAAGAACTGACTTGGAGATTCTCTTTCAGCTGTTCTAAACAAGTTCTCATCTGTTTACAGTCATTTTCACTGAATTATTCATGTTTTCATGTAGTTTCCTATATTCTGCCTTCTGGCCCAAGTATAAGCTTTGGCCACTTTATCAAACAACTTCCTACACACTGTTATGAACTGAGGGAGCTAGGGAACATTGTCTCTCAACTGTGTTATAGAGTGTAGTACTACATTTCAGTGAAGTGTAAGGCTTTCCAAAGCTGCCAAACTTGTTTCTTTCTCTATTTCAATGGTATTCTGCCTTGCATAACACATATTTACCACTCTAGTTTCCTTTAAGTAAAGAATATAGGATTCATACAGTGTTTCATGTGATCTTAACTCGAATTAAGGATTTCCCGGATCTTAGCTACCTTTTCTACACTAAGAACTGACTTGGAGATTCTCTTTCAGCTGTTCTAAACAAGTTCTCATCTGTTTACAGTCATTTTCACTGAATTATTCATGTTTTCATGTAGTTTCCTATATTCTGCCTTCTGGCCCAAGTATAAACTTTGGCCACTTTATCAAACAACTTCCTACACACTGTTATGAACTGAGGGAGCTAGGAACATTGTCTCTCAACTGTGTTATAGAGTGTAGTACTACATTTCAGTGAAGTGTAAGGCTTTCCAAAGCTGCCGAACTTGTTTCTTTCTCTATTTCAATGGTATTCTGCCTTGTATAACACACATTTACCACTCTAGTCTCCTTTAAGTAATGAATATAGGATTCATACAGTGTTTGATGTTATCTTAACTCGAATTAAGGATTTTCCTTATCTTAGCTACCTTTTCTACACTAAGAACCGACTTGGAGATTCTCTTTCAGCTGTTCTAAACAAGTTCTCATCTGTTTACAGTCATTTTCACTGAATTATTCATGTTTTCATGTAGTTTCCTATATTCTGCCTTCTGGCCCAAGTATAAGCTTTGCCTACTTTATTAAACACCTTCCTACACTCTGTTATGAACTGAGGCAGCTAGGGAACATTGTCTCTCAACTGTGTTATAGACTGTAGTACTACATTTCAGTGAAGTGTAAGCCTTTCCAAAGCTGCCGAACGTGTTTCTTTCTCTATTTCAATGGTATTCTGCCTTGTATAACACACATTTACCACTCTAGTTTCCTTTAAGTAAAGAATATAGGATTCATACAGTGTTTCATGTGATCTTAACTCGAATTAAGGATTTCCCGGATCATAGCTACCTTTTCTACAGTAAGAACTGACTTGGAGATTCTCTTTCAGCTGTTCTAAACAAGTTCTCATGTGTTTACAGTCGTTTTCAATGAATTATTCATGTTTTCATGTAGTTTCCTATATTCTGCCTTCTGGCCCAAGTATAAGCTTTGCCCACTTTATCAAACAACTTCCTATTCACTGTTATGAACTGAGGCAGCTCTGGAACATTGTCTCTGAACTGTGTTATAGAGTGTAGTACTACATTTCAGTGTAGTGTAAGGCTTTCCAAAGCTGCCGAACGTGTTTCTTTCTCTATTTCAATGGTATTCTGCCTTGTATAACACACATTTACCACTCTAGTCTCCTTTAAGTAATAAATATAGGATTCATACAGTGTTTGATGTTATCTTAACTCGAATTAAGGATTTTCCTTATCTTAGCTACCTTTTCTACACTAGGAACTGACTTGGAGATTCTCTTTCAGCTGTTCTAAACAAGTTCTCATCTGTTTACAGTCATTTGCACTGAATTATTCAAGTTTTCATGTAGTTTCCTATATTCTGCCTTCTGGCCCAAGTATAAGCTTTGGCCACTTTATCAAACAACTTCCTACACACTGTTATGAACTGAGGGAGCTAGGGAACATTGTCTCTCAACTGTGTTATAGAGTGTAGTACTACATTTCAGTGAAGTGTAAGGCTTTCCAAAGCTGCCGAACTCGTTTCTTTCTCTATTTCAATGGTATTCTGCCTTATATAACACACATTTACCACTCTAGTCTCCTTTAAGTAAACAATATAGGATTCATACAGTGTTTGATGTTATCTTAACTCGAATTAAGGTTTTTCCTTATCTTAGCTACCTTTTCTACACTAAGAACTGACTTGGAGATTCTCTTTCAGCTGTTCTAAACAAGTTCTCATCTGTTTACAGTCATTTTCACTGAATTATTCATGTTTTCATGTAGTTTCCTATATTCTGCCTTCTGGCCCAAGTATAAACTTTGGCCACTTTATCAAACAACTTCCTACACACTGTTATGAACTGAGGGAGCTAGGGAACATTGTCTCTCAACTGTGTTATAGAGTGTAGTACTACATTTCAGTGAAGTGTAAGGCTTTACAAAGCTGCCGAACTTGTTTCTTTCTCTATTTCAATGGTATTCTGCCTTGTATAACACACATTTACCACTCTAGTCTCCTTTAAGTAATGAATATAGGATTCATACAGTGTTTGATGTTATCTTAACTCGAATTAAGGATTTTCCTTATCTTAGCTACCTTTTCTACACTAAGAACCGACTTGGAGATTCTCTTTCAGCTGTTCTAAACAAGTTCTCATCTGTTTACAGTCATTTTCACTGAATTATTCATGTTTTCATGTAGTTTCCTATATTCTGCCTTCTGGCCCAAGTATAAGCTTTGCCTACTTTATTAAACACCTTCCTACACTCTGTTATGAACTGAGGCAGCTAGGGAACATTGTCTCTCAACTGTGTTATAGACTGTAGTACTACATTTCAGTGAAGTGTAAGGCTTTCCAAAGCTGCCGAACGTGTTGGTTTCTCTATTTCAATGGTATTCTGCCTTGTATAACACACATTTACCACTCTAGTCTCCTTTAAGTAAAGAATATAGGATTCATAGAGTGTTTCATGTGATCTTAACTGGAATTAAGGATTTCCCTTATCTTAGCTACCTTTTCTACACTAAGAACTGACTTGGAGATTCTCTTTCAGCTGTTCTAAACAAGTTCTCATCTGTTTACAGTAATTTACAATGAATTATTCATGTTTTCATGTAGTTTCCTATATTCTGCCTTCTGGCCCAAGTATAAGCTTTGCCCACCTTATCAAACAACTTCCTACACACTGTTATGAACTGAGGGAGATAGGGAACATTGTCTCTGAACTGCGTTATAGAGTGTAGTACTACATTTCAGTGTAGTGTAAGCCTTTCCAAAGCTGCCGAACGTGTTTCTTTCTCTATTTCAATGGTATTCTGCCTTGTATAACACACATTTACCACTCTAGTTTCCTTTAAGTAAAGAATATAGGATTCATACAGTGTTTCATGTGATCTTAACTCGAATTAAGGATTTCCCGGATATTAGCTACCTTTTCTACACTAAGAACTGACTTGGAGATTCTCTTTCAGCTGTTCTAAACAAGTTCTCATCTGTTTACAGTCGTTTTCAATGAATTATTCATGTTTTCATGTAGTTTCCTATATTCTGCCTTCTGGCCCAAGTATAAGCTTTGCCCACTTTATCAAACAACTTCCTACACACTGTTATGAACTGAGGCAGCTCTGGAACATTGTCTCTCAACTGTGTTATAGAGTGTAGTACTACATTTCAGTGAAGTGTAAGGCTTTCCAAAGCTGCCGAATGTGTTTGTTTCTCTATTTCAATGGTATTCTGCCTTGTATAACACACATTTACCACTCTAGTCTCCTTTAAGTAAAGAATATAGGATTCATAGAGTGTTTCATGTGATCTTAACTGGAATTAAGGATTTCCCTTATCTTAGCTACCTTTTCTACACTAAGAACTGACTTGGAGATTCTCTTTCAGCTGTTCTAAACAAGTTCTCATCTGTTTACAGTCATTTTCAATGAATTATTCATGTTTTCATGTAGTTTCCTATATTCTGCCTTCTGGCCCAAGTATAAGCTTTGCCCACCTTATTAAACAACTTCCTACACACTGTTATGAACTGAGGGAGCTAGGGAACATTGTCTCTGAACTGTGTTATAGAGTGTAGTACTACATTTCAGTGTAGTGTAAGGCTTTCCAAAGCTGCCGAACGTGTTTCTTTCTCTATTTCAATGGTATTCTGCCTTGTATAACACACATTTACCACTCTAGTCTCCTTTAAGTAATAAATATAGGATTCATACAGTGTTTGATGTTATCTTAACTGGAATTAAGGATTTTCCTTATCTTAGCTACCTTTTCTAAACTAGGAACTGACTTGGAGATTCTCTTTCAGCTGTTCTAAACAAGTTCTCATCTGTTTACAGTCATTTGCACTGAATTATTCAAGTTTTCATGTAGTTTCCTATATTCTGCCTTCTGGCCCAAGTATAAGCTTTGGCCACTTTATCAAACAACTTCCTACACACTGTTATGAACTGAGGGAGCTAGGGAACATTGTCTCCCAACTGTGTTATAGAGTGTAGTACTACATTTCAGTGAAGTGTAAGGCTTTCCAAAGCTGCCGAACTCGTTTCTTTCTCTATTTCAATGGTATTCTGCCTTGTATAACACACATTTACCACTCTAGTTTCCTTTAAGTAAAGAATATAGGATTCATACAGTGTTTCATGTGATCTTAACTCGAATTAAGGATTTCCCGGATCTTAGCTACCTTTTCTACACTAAGAACTGACTTGGAGATTCTCTTTCAGCTGTTCTAAACAAGTTCTCATGTGTTTACAGTCATTTTCAATGAATTATTCATGTTTTCATGTAGTTTCCTATATTCTGCCTTCTGGCCCATGTATAAGCTTTTCCCACTTTATCAAACAACTTCCTACACACTGTTATGAACTGAGGGAGCTAGGAACATTGTCTCTCAACTGTGTAATAGAGTGTAGTACTACATTTCAGTGAAGTGTAAGGCTTTCCAAAGCTGCCAAACGTGTTTCTTTCTCCATTTCAATGGTATTCTGCCTTGTATAACACACATTTACCACTCTAGTCTCCTTTAAGTAATGAATATAGGATTCATACAGTTTTTGATGTTATCTTAACTCGAATTAAGGATTTCCCTTATCTTAGCTACCTTTTCTACACTAAGAACTGACTTGGAGATTCTCTTTCAGCTGTTCTAAACAAGTTCTCATCTGTTTAGAGTCATTTTCACTGAATTATTCATGTTTTCATGTAGTTTCCTATATTCTGCCTTCTGTCCCAAGTATAAGCTTTGGCCACTTTATCAAACAACTTCCTACACACTGTTATGAACTGAGGCAGCTAGGGAACATTGTCTCTCAACTGTGTTATAGAGTGTAGTACTACATTTCAGTGAAGTGTAAGCCTTTCCAAAGCTGCCGAACGTGTTTCTTTCTCTATTTCAATGGTATTCTGCATTGTATAACACACATTTACCACTCTAGTCTCCTTTAAGTAATGAATATAGGATTCATACAGTGTTTGATGTTATCTTAACTCGAATTAAGGATTTTCCTTATCTTATCTACCTTTTCTACACTAAGAACTGACTTGGAGATTCTCTTTCAGCTGTTCTAAACAAGTTCTCATCTGTTTACAGTCATTTTCACTGAATTATTCATGTTTTCATGTAGTTTCCTGTATTCTGCCTTCTGGCCCAAGTATAAGCTTTGCCTACTTTATCAAACACCTTCCTACACTCTGTTATGAACTGAGGCAGCTAGGGAACATTGTCTCTCAACTGTGTTATAGAGTGTAGTACTACATTTCAGTGAAGTGTAAGGCTTTCCAAAGCTGCCGAACTTGTTTCTTTCTCTATTTCAATGGTATTCTGCCTTGTATAACACACATTTAACACTCTAGTCTCCTTTAAGTAATGAATATAGGATTGATACAGTGTTTGATGTTATCTTAACTCGAATTAAGGATTTCCCTTATCTTAGCTACCTTTTCTACACTAAGAACTGACTTGGAGATTCTCTTTCAGCTGTTCTAAACAAGTTCTCATCTGTTTAGAGTCATTTTCACTGAATTATTCATGTTTTCATGTAGTTTCCTATATTCTGCCTTCTGTCCCAAGTATAAGCTTTGGCCACTTTATCAAACAACTTCCTACACACTGTTATGAACTGAGGCAGCTAGGGAACATTGTCTCTCAACTGTGTTATAGAGTGTAGTACTACATTTCAGTGAAGTGTAAGGCTTTCCAAAGCTGCCGAACTTGTTTCTTTCTCTATTTCAATGGTATTCTGCCTTGTATAACACACATTTAACACTCTAGTCTCCTTTAAGTAATGAATATAGGATTGATACAGTGTTTGATGTTATCTTAACTCGAATTAAGGATTTCCCTTATCTTAGCTACCTTTTCTACACTAAGAACTGACTTGGAGATTCTCTTTCAGCTGTTCTAAACAAGTTCTCATCTGTTTACAGTCATTTTCACTGAATTATTCATGTTTTCATGTAGTTTCCTATATTCTGCCTTCTGGCCCAAGTATAAGCTTTGGCCACTTTATCAAACAACTTCCTACACACTGTTATGAACTGAGGGAGCTAGGGAACATTGTCTCTCAACTGTGTTATAGAGTGTAGTACTACATTTCAGTGAAGTGTAAGGCTTTCCAAAGCTGCGGAACTTGTTTCTTTCTCTATTTCAATGGTATTCTGCCTTGTATAACACACATTTACCACTCTAGTCTCCTTTAAGTAATGAATATAGGATTCATACAGTGTTTGATGTTATCTTAACTCAAATTAAGGATTTTCCTTATCTTAGCTACCTTTTCTACACTAAGAACTGACTTGGAGATTTTCTTTCAGCTGTTCTAAACAAGTTCTCATCTGTTTACAGTCATTTTCACTGAATTATTCATGTTTTCATGTAGTTTCCTATATTCTGCCTTCTGGCCCAAGTATAAGCTTTGCCTACTTTATCAAACACCTTCCTACACTCTGTTATGAACTGAGGCAGCTAGGGAACATTGTCTCTCAACTGTGTTATAGACTGTAGTACTACATTTCAGTGAAGTGTAAGGCTTTCCAAAGCTGCCGAACTTGTTTCTTTCTCTATTTCAATGGTATTCTGCCTTGTATAACACACATTTACCACTCTAGTCTCCTTTAAGTAATGAATATAGGATTCATACAGTGTTTGATGTTATCTTAACTCGAATTAAAGATTTCCCTTATCTTAGCTACCTTTTCTACACTAAGAACTGACTTGGAGATTCTCTTTCAGCTGTTCTAAACAAGTTCTCATCTGTTTACAGTCATTTTCACTGAATTATTCATGTTTTCATGTAGTTTCCTATATTCTGCCTTCTGGCCCAAGTATAAGCTTTGGCCACTTTATCAAACAACTTCCTACACACTGTTATGAACTGAGGGAGCTAGGGAACATTGTCTCTCAACTGTGTTATAGAGTGTAGTACTACATTTCAGTGAAGTGTAAGGCTTTCTAAAGCTGCCGAACTTGTTTCTTTCTCTATTTCAATGGTATTCTGCCTTGTATAACACACATTTACCACTCTAGTCTCCTTTAAGTAATGAATATAGGATTCATACAGTGTTTGATGTTATCTTAACTCGAATTAAGGATTTTCCTTATCTTAACTACCTTTTCTACACTAAGAACTGACTTGGAGATTCTCTTTCAGCTGTTCTAAACAAGTTCTCATCTGTTTACAGTCATTTTCACTGAATTATTCATGTTTTCATGTAGTTTCCTATATTCTGCCTTCTGGCCCAAGTATAAGCTTTGCCTACTTTATTAAACACCTTCCTACACTCTGTTATGAACTGAGGGAGCTAGGGAACATTGTCTCTCAACTGTGTTATAGAGTGTAGTACTACATTTCAGTGAAGTGTAAGGCTTTCCAAAGCTCCCGAACTTGTTTCTTTCTCTATTTCAATGGTATTCTGCCTTGTATAACACACATTTACCACTCTAGTCTCCTTTAAGTAATGAATATAGGATTCATACAGTTTTTGATGTTATCTTAACTCGAATTAAGGATTTCCCTTATCTTAGCTACCTTTTCTACACTAAGAACTGACTTGGAGATTCTCTTTCAGCTGTTCTAAACAAGTTCTCATCTGTTTACAGTCATTTTCACTGAATTATTCATGTTTTCATGTAGTTTCCTATATTCTGCCTTCTGTCCCAAGTATAAGCTTTGGCCACTTTATCAAACAACTTCCTACACACTGTTATGAACTGAGGCAGCTAGGGAACATTGTCTCTCAACTGTGTTATAGAGTGTAGTACTACATTTCAGTGAAGTGTAAGCCTTTCCAAAGCTGCCGAACGTGTTTCTTTCTCTATTTCAATGGTATTCTGCCTTGTATAACACACATTTACCACTCTAGTTTCCTTTAAGTAAAGAATATAGGATTCATACAGTGTTTCATGTGATCTTAACTCGAATTAAGGATTTCCGTTATCTTAGCTACCTTTTCTACACTAAGAACTGACTTGGAGATTCTCTTTCAGCTCTTCTAAACAAGTTCTCATCTGTTTACAGTCATTTTCACTGAATTATTCATGTTTTCATGTAGTTTCCTATATTCTGTCTTCTGGCCCAAGTATAAGCTTTGCCCACTTTATCAAACAAATTCCTACACACTGTTATGAACTGAGGCAGCTCGGGAACATTGTCTCTCAACTGTGTTATAGAGTGTAGTACTACATTTCAGTGTAGTGTAAGGCTTTCCAAAGCTGCCTAACGTGTTTTTTTCTCTATTTCAATGGTATTCTGCCTTGCATAACACATATTTACCACTCTAGTTTCCTTTAAGTAAAGAATATAGGATTCATACAGTGTTTGATGTGATCTTAACTCGAATTAAGGATTTCCCGGATCTTAGCTACCTTTTCTACACTAAGAACTGACTTGGAGATTCTCTTTCAGCTGTTCTAAACAAGTTCTCATGTGTTTACAGTCGTTTTCAATGAATTATTCATGTTTTCATGTAGTTTCCTATATTCTGCCTTCTGGCCCAAGTATAAGCTTTGCCCACTTTATCATACAACTTCCTACACACTGTTATGAACTGAGGGAGCTAGGGAACATTGTCTCTCAACTGTGTTATAGAGTGTAGTACTACATTTCAGTGAAGTGTAAGGCTTTCCAAAGCTGCCGAACTTGTTTCTTTCTCTATTTCAATGGTATTCTGCCTTGTATAACACACATTTACCACTCTAGTCTCCTTTAAGTAATGAATATAGGATTCATACAGTGTTTGATGTTATCTTAACTCGAATTAAGGATTTTCATTATCTTAGCTACCTTTTCTACACTAAGAACTGACTTGGAGAATCTCTTTCATCTGTTCTAAACAAGTTCTCATCTGTTTACAGTCATTTTCACTGAATTATTCATGTTTTCATGTAGTTTCCTATATTCTGCCTTCTGGCCCAAGTATAAGCTTTGCATACTTTATCAAACACCTTCCTACACTCTGTTATGAACTGAGGCAGCTAGGGAACATTGTCTGTCAACTGTGTTATAGACTGTAGTACTACATTTCAGTGAAGTGTAAGCCTTTCCAAAGCTGCCGAACGTGTTTCTTTCTCTATTTCAATGGTATTCTGCCTTGTATAACACATATTTACCACTCTAGTTTCCTTTAAGTAAAGAATATAGGATTCATACAGTGTTTCATGTGATCTTAACTCGAATTAAGGATTTCCCGGATCTTAGCTACTTTTTCTACACTAAGAACTGACTTGGAGATTCTCTTTCAGCTGTTCTAAACAAGTTCTCATGTGTTTACAGTCGTTTTCAATGAATTATTCATGTTTTCATGTAGTTTCCTATATTCTGCCTTCTGGCCCAAGTATAAGCTTTGGCCACTTTATCAAACAACTTCCTACACACTGTTATGAACTGAGGGAGCTAGGGAACATTGTCTCTCAACTGTGTTATAGAGTGTAGTACTACATTTCAGTGAAGTGTAAGGCTTTCCAAAGCTGCCGAACTTGTTTCTTTCTCTATTTCAATGGTATTCTGCCTTGTATAACACACATTTACCACTCTAGTCTCCTTTAAGTAATGAATATAGGATTCATAACGTGTTTGATGTTATCTTAACTCGAATTAAGGATTTCCCTTATCTTAGCTACCTTTTCTACACTAAGAACTGACTTGGAGATTCTCTTTCAGCTGTTCTAAACAAGTTCTCATCTGTTTACAGTCATTTTCACTGAATTATTCATGTTTTCATGTAGTTTCCTATATTCTGCCTTCTGGCCCAAGTATAAGCTTTGGCCACTTTATCAAACAACTTCCTACACACTGTTATGAACTGAGGGAGCTAGGGAACATTGTCTCTCAACTGTGTTATAGAGTGTAGTACTACATTTCAGTGAAGTGTAAGGCTTTCCAAAGCTGCGGAACTTGTTTCTTTCTCTATTTCAATGGTATTCTGCCTTGTATAACACACATTTACCACTCTAGTCTCCTTTAAGTAATGAATATAGGATTCATACAGTGTTTGATGTTATCTTAACTCAAATTAAGGATTTTCCTTATCTTAGCTACCTTTTCTACACTAAGAACTGACTTGGAGATTTTCTTTCAGCTGTTCTAAACAAGTTCTCATCTGTTTACAGTCATTTTCACTGAATTATTCATGTTTTCATGTAGTTTCCTATATTCTGCCTTCTGGCCCAAGTATAAGCTTTGCCTACTTTATCAAACACCTTCCTACACTCTGTTATGAACTGAGGCAGCTAGGGAACATTGTCTCTCAACTGTGTTATAGACTGTAGTACTACATTTCAGTGAAGTGTAAGGCTTTCCAAAGCTGCCGAACTTGTTTCTTTCTCTATTTCAATGGTATTCTGCCTTGTATAACACACATTTACCACTCTAGTCTCCTTTAAGTAATGAATATAGGATTCATACAGTGTTTGATGTTATCTTAACTCGAATTAAAGATTTCCCTTATCTTAGCTACCTTTTCTACACTAAGAACTGACTTGGAGATTCTCTTTCAGCTGTTCTAAACAAGTTCTCATCTGTTTACAGTCATTTTCACTGAATTATTCATGTTTTCATGTAGTTTCCTATATTCTGCCTTCTGGCCCAAGTATAAGCTTTGGCCACTTTATCAAACAACTTCCTACACACTGTTATGAACTGAGGGAGCTAGGGAACATTGTCTCTCAACTGTGTTATAGAGTGTAGTACTACATTTCAGTGAAGTGTAAGGCTTTCTAAAGCTGCCGAACTTGTTTCTTTCTCTATTTCAATGGTATTCTGCCTTGTATAACACACATTTACCACTCTAGTCTCCTTTAAGTAATGAATATAGGATTCATACAGTGTTTGATGTTATCTTAACTCGAATTAAGGATTTTCCTTATCTTAACTACCTTTTCTACACTAAGAACTGACTTGGAGATTCTCTTTCAGCTGTTCTAAACAAGTTCTCATCTGTTTACAGTCATTTTCACTGAATTATTCATGTTTTCATGTAGTTTCCTATATTCTGCCTTCTGGCCCAAGTATAAGCTTTGCCTACTTTATTAAACACCTTCCTACACTCTGTTATGAACTGAGGGAGCTAGGGAACATTGTCTCTCAACTGTGTTATAGAGTGTAGTACTACATTTCAGTGAAGTGTAAGGCTTTCCAAAGCTCCCGAACTTGTTTCTTTCTCTATTTCAATGGTATTCTGCCTTGTATAACACACATTTACCACTCTAGTCTCCTTTAAGTAATGAATATAGGATTCATACAGTTTTTGATGTTATCTTAACTCGAATTAAGGATTTCCCTTATCTTAGCTACCTTTTCTACACTAAGAACTGACTTGGAGATTCTCTTTCAGCTGTTCTAAACAAGTTCTCATCTGTTTACAGTCATTTTCACTGAATTATTCATGTTTTCATGTAGTTTCCTATATTCTGCCTTCTGTCCCAAGTATAAGCTTTGGCCACTTTATCAAACAACTTCCTACACACTGTTATGAACTGAGGCAGCTAGGGAACATTGTCTCTCAACTGTGTTATAGAGTGTAGTACTACATTTCAGTGAAGTGTAAGCCTTTCCAAAGCTGCCGAACGTGTTTCTTTCTCTATTTCAATGGTATTCTGCCTTGTATAACACACATTTACCACTCTAGTTTCCTTTAAGTAAAGAATATAGGATTCATACAGTGTTTCATGTGATCTTAACTCGAATTAAGGATTTCCGTTATCTTAGCTACCTTTTCTACACTAAGAACTGACTTGGAGATTCTCTTTCAGCTCTTCTAAACAAGTTCTCATCTGTTTACAGTCATTTTCACTGAATTATTCATGTTTTCATGTAGTTTCCTATATTCTGTCTTCTGGCCCAAGTATAAGCTTTGCCCACTTTATCAAACAAATTCCTACACACTGTTATGAACTGAGGCAGCTCGGGAACATTGTCTCTCAACTGTGTTATAGAGTGTAGTACTACATTTCAGTGTAGTGTAAGGCTTTCCAAAGCTGCCTAACGTGTTTTTTTCTCTATTTCAATGGTATTCTGCCTTGCATAACACATATTTACCACTCTAGTTTCCTTTAAGTAAAGAATATAGGATTCATACAGTGTTTGATGTGATCTTAACTCGAATTAAGGATTTCCCGGATCTTAGCTACCTTTTCTACACTAAGAACTGACTTGGAGATTCTCTTTCAGCTGTTCTAAACAAGTTCTCATGTGTTTACAGTCGTTTTCAATGAATTATTCATGTTTTCATGTAGTTTCCTATATTCTGCCTTCTGGCCCAAGTATAAGCTTTGCCCACTTTATCATACAACTTCCTACACACTGTTATGAACTGAGGGAGCTAGGGAACATTGTCTCTCAACTGTGTTATAGAGTGTAGTACTACATTTCAGTGAAGTGTAAGGCTTTCCAAAGCTGCCGAACTTGTTTCTTTCTCTATTTCAATGGTATTCTGCCTTGTATAACACACATTTACCACTCTAGTCTCCTTTAAGTAATGAATATAGGATTCATACAGTGTTTGATGTTATCTTAACTCGAATTAAGGATTTTCATTATCTTAGCTACCTTTTCTACACTAAGAACTGACTTGGAGAATCTCTTTCATCTGTTCTAAACAAGTTCTCATCTGTTTACAGTCATTTTCACTGAATTATTCATGTTTTCATGTAGTTTCCTATATTCTGCCTTCTGGCCCAAGTATAAGCTTTGCATACTTTATCAAACACCTTCCTACACTCTGTTATGAACTGAGGCAGCTAGGGAACATTGTCTGTCAACTGTGTTATAGACTGTAGTACTACATTTCAGTGAAGTGTAAGCCTTTCCAAAGCTGCCGAACGTGTTTCTTTCTCTATTTCAATGGTATTCTGCCTTGTATAACACATATTTACCACTCTAGTTTCCTTTAAGTAAAGAATATAGGATTCATACAGTGTTTCATGTGATCTTAACTCGAATTAAGGATTTCCCGGATCTTAGCTACTTTTTCTACACTAAGAACTGACTTGGAGATTCTCTTTCAGCTGTTCTAAACAAGTTCTCATGTGTTTACAGTCGTTTTCAATGAATTATTCATGTTTTCATGTAGTTTCCTATATTCTGCCTTCTGGCCCAAGTATAAGCTTTGGCCACTTTATCAAACAACTTCCTACACACTGTTATGAACTGAGGGAGCTAGGGAACATTGTCTCTCAACTGTGTTATAGAGTGTAGTACTACATTTCAGTGAAGTGTAAGGCTTTCCAAAGCTGCCGAACTTGTTTCTTTCTCTATTTCAATGGTATTCTGCCTTGTATAACACACATTTACCACTCTAGTCTCCTTTAAGTAATGAATATAGGATTCATAACGTGTTTGATGTTATCTTAACTCGAATTAAGGATTTTCCTTATCTTAGCTACCTTTTCTACACTAAGAACCGACTTGGAGATTCTCTTTCAGCTGTTCTAAACAAGTTCTCATCTGTTTACAGTCATTTTCACTGAATTATTCATGTTTTCATGTAGTTTCCTATATTCTGCCTTCTGGCCCAAGTATAAGCTTTGCCTACTTTATCAAACACCTTCCTACACTCCGTTATGAACGGAGGCAGCTAGGGAACATTGTCTCTCAACTGTGTTATAGAGTGTAGTACTACATTTCAGTGTAGTGTAAGGCTTTCCAAAGCTGCCTAACGTGTTTTTTTCTCTATTTCAATGGTATTCTGCCTTGTATAACACACATTTACCACTCTAGTCTCCTTTAAGTAAAGAATATAGGATTCACAGAGTGTTTCATGTGATCTTAACTGGAATTAAGGATTTCCCTTATCTTAGCTACCTTTTCTACATTAAGAACTGACTTGGAGATTCTCTTTCAGCTGTTCTAAACAAGTTCTCATCTGTTTACAGTCATTTTCAATGAATTATTCATGTTTTCATGTAGTTTCCTATATTCTGCCTTCTGGCCCAAGTATAAGCTTTGCCCACCTTATCAAACAACTTCCTACACACTGTTATGAACTGAGGGAGCTAGGGAACATTGTCTCTGAACTGTGTTATAGAGTGTAGTACTACATTTCAGTGTAGTGTAAGGCTTTCCAAAGCTGCCGAACGTGTTTCTTTCTCTATTTCAATGGTATTCTGCCTTGTATAACACACATTTACCACTCTAGTCTCCTTTAAGTAATGAATATAGGATTCATACAGTGTTTGATGTTATCTTAACTCGAATTAAGGATTTTCCTTATCTTAGCTACCTTTTCTACACTAAGAACTGACTTGGAGATTCTCTTTCAGCTGTTCTAAACAAGTTCTCATCTGTTTACAGTCATTTTCACTGAATTATTCATGTTTTCATGTAGTTTCCTATATTCTGCCTTCTGGCCCAAGTATAAGCTTTGGCCACTTTATCAAACAACTTAATACACACTGTTATGAACTGAGGGAGCTAGGGAACATTGTCTCTCAACTGTGTTATAGAGTGTAGTACTACATTTCAGTGAAGTGTAAGGCTTTCCAAAGCTGCCAAACTTGTTTCTTTCTCTATTTCAATGGTATTCTGCCTTGCATAACACATATTTACCACTCTAGTTTCCTTTAAGTAAAGAATATAGGATTCATACAGTGTTTCATGTGATCTTAACTCGAATTAAGGATTTCCCGGATCTTAGCTACCTTTTCTACACTAAGAACTGACTTGGAGATTCTCTTTCAGCTGTTCTAAACAAGTTCTCATGTGTTTACAGTCGTTTTCAATGAATTATTCATGTTTTCATGTAGTTTCCTATATTCTGCCTTCTGGCCCAAGTATAAGCTTTGCCCACTTTATCATACAACTTCCTACACACTGTTATGAACTGAGGGAGCTAGGGAACATTGTCTCTCAACTGTGTTATAGAGTGTAGTACTACATTTCAGTGAAGTGTAAGGCTTTCCAAAGCTGCCAAACTTGTTTCTTTCTCTATTTCAATGGTATTCTGCCTTGTATAACACACATTTACCACTCTAGTCTCCTTTAAGTAATGAATATAGGATTCATACAGTGTTTGATGTTATCTTAACTCGAATTAAGGTTTTTCCTTATCTTAGCTACCTTTTCTACACTAAGAACTGACTTGGAGATTCTCTTTCAGCTGTTCTAAACAAGTTCTCATCTGTTTACAGTCATTTTCACTGAATTATTCATGTTTTCATGTAGTTTCCTATATTCTGCCTTCTGGCCCAAGTATAAACTTTGGCCACTTTATCAAACAACTTCCTACACACTGTTATGAACTGAGGGAGCTAGGAACATTGTCTCTCAACTGTGTTATAGAGTGTAGTACTACATTTCAGTGAAGTGTAAGGCTTTCCAAAGCTGCCGAACTTGTTTCTTTCTCTATTTCAATGGTATTCTGCCTTGTATAACACACATTTACCACTCTAGTCTCCTTTAAGTAATGAATATAGGATTCATACAGTGTTTGATGTTATCTTAACTCGAATTAAGGATTTTCCTTATCTTAGCTACCTTTTCTACACTAAGAACCGACTTGGAGATTCTCTTTCAGCTGTTCTAAACAAGTTCTCATCTGTTTACAGTCATTTTCACTGAATTATTCATGTTTTCATGTAGTTTCCTATATTCTGCCTTCTGGCCCAAGTATAAGCTTTGCCTACTTTATTAAACACCTTCCTACACTCTGTTATGAACTGAGGCAGCTAGGGAACATTGTCTCTCAACTGTGTTATAGACTGTAGTACTACATTTCAGTGAAGTGTAAGCCTTTCCAAAGCTGCCGAACGTGTTTCTTTCTCTATTTCAATGGTATTCTGCCTTGTATAACACACATTTACCACTCTAGTTTCCTTTAAGTAAAGAATATAGGATTCATACAGTGTTTCATGTGATCTTAACTCGAATTAAGGATTTCCCGGATCATAGCTACCTTTTCTACAGTAAGAACTGACTTGGAGATTCTCTTTCAGCTGTTCTAAACAAGTTCTCATGTGTTTACAGTCGTTTTCAATGAATTATTCATGTTTTCATGTAGTTTCCTATATTCTGCCTTCTGGCCCAAGTATAAGCTTTGCCCACTTTATCAAACAACTTCCTATTCACTGTTATGAACTGAGGCAGCTCTGGAACATTGTCTCTCAACTGTGTTATAGAGTGTAGTACTACATTTCAGTGAAGTGTAAGGCTTTCCAAAGCTGCCGAACGTGTTTGTTTCTCTATTTCAATGGTATTCTGCCTTGTATAACACACATTTACCACTCTAGTCTCCTTTAAGTAAAGAATATAGGATTCATAGAGTGTTTCATGTGATCTTAACTGGAATTAAGGATTTCCCTTATCTTAGCTACCTTTTCTACACTAAGAACCGACTTGGAGATTCTCTTTCAGCTGTTCTAAACAAGTTCTCATCTGTTTACAGTCATTTTCACTGAATTATTCATGTTTTCATGTAGTTTCCTATATTCTGCCTTCTGGCCCAAGTATAAGCTTTGCCTACTTTATTAAACACCTTCCTACACTCTGTTATGAACTGAGGCAGCTAGGGAACATTGTCTCTCAACTGTGTTATAGACTGTAGTACTACATTTCAGTGAAGTGTAAGGCTTTCCAAAGCTGCCGAACGTGTTGGTTTCTCTATTTCAATGGTATTCTGCCTTGTATAACACACATTTACCACTCTAGTCTCCTTTAAGTAAAGAATATAGGATTCATAGAGTGTTTCATGTGATCTTAACTGGAATTAAGGATTTCCCTTATCTTAGCTACCTTTTCTACACTAAGAACTGACTTGGAGATTCTCTTTCAGCTGTTCTAAACAAGTTCTCATCTGTTTACAGTAATTTACAATGAATTATTCATGTTTTCATGTAGTTTCCTATATTCTGCCTTCTGGCCCAAGTATAAGCTTTGCCCACCTTATCAAACAACTTCCTACACACTGTTATGAACTGAGGGAGATAGGGAACATTGTCTCTGAACTGCGTTATAGAGTGTAGTACTACATTTCAGTGTAGTGTAAGCCTTTCCAAAGCTGCCGAACGTGTTTCTTTCTCTATTTCAATGGTATTCTGCCTTGTATAACACACATTTACCACTCTAGTTTCCTTTAAGTAAAGAATATAGGATTCATACAGTGTTTCATGTGATCTTAACTCGAATTAAGGATTTCCCGGATATTAGCTACCTTTTCTACACTAAGAACTGACTTGGAGATTCTCTTTCAGCTGTTCTAAACAAGTTCTCATCTGTTTACAGTCGTTTTCAATGAATTATTCATGTTTTCATGTAGTTTCCTATATTCTGCCTTCTGGCCCAAGTATAAGCTTTGCCCACTTTATCAAACAACTTCCTACACACTGTTATGAACTGAGGCAGCTCTGGAACATTGTCTCTCAACTGTGTTATAGAGTGTAGTACTACATTTCAGTGAAGTGTAAGGCTTTCCAAAGCTGCCGAACGTGTTTGTTTCTCTATTTCAATGGTATTCTGCCTTGTATAACACACATTTACCACTCTAGTCTCCTTTAAGTAAAGAATATAGGATTCATAGAGTGTTTCATGTGATCTTAACTGGAATTAAGGATTTCCCTTATCTTAGCTACCTTTTCTACACTAAGAACTGACTTGGAGATTCTCTTTCAGCTGTTCTAAACAAGTTCTCATCTGTTTACAGTCATTTTCAATGAATTATTCATGTTTTCATGTAGTTTCCTATATTCTGCCTTCTGGCCCAAGTATAAGCTTTGCCCACCTTATTAAACAACTTCCTACACACTGTTATGAACTGAGGGAGCTAGGGAACATTGTCTCTGAACTGTGTTATAGAGTGTAGTACTACATTTCAGTGTAGTGTAAGGCTTTCCAAAGCTGCCGAACGTGTTTCTTTCTCTATTTCAATGGTATTCTGCCTTGTATAACACACATTTACCACTCTAGTCTCCTTTAAGTAATAAATATAGGATTCATACAGTGTTTGATGTTATCTTAACTGGAATTAAGGATTTTCCTTATCTTAGCTACCTTTTCTAAACTAGGAACTGACTTGGAGATTCTCTTTCAGCTGTTCTAAACAAGTTCTCATCTGTTTACAGTCATTTGCACTGAATTATTCAAGTTTTCATGTAGTTTCCTATATTCTGCCTTCTGGCCCAAGTATAAGCTTTGGCCACTTTATCAAACAACTTCCTACACACTGTTATGAACTGAGGGAGCTAGGGAACATTGTCTCTCAACTGTGTTATAGAGTGTAGTTCTACATTTCAGTGAAGTGTAAGGCTTTCCAAAGCTGCCGAACTCATTTCTTTCTCTATTTCAATGGTATTCTGCCTTGTATAACACACATTTACCACTCTAGTTTCCTTTAAGTAAAGAATATAGGATTCATACAGTGTTTCATGTGATCTTAACTCGAATTAAGGATTTCCCGGATCTTAGCTACCTTTTCTACACTAAGAACTGACTTGGAGATTCTCTTTCAGCTGTTCTAAACAAGTTCTCATGTGTTTACAGTCATTTTCAATGAATTATTCATGTTTTCATGTAGTTTCCTATATTCTGCCTTCTGGCCCATGTATAAGCTTTTCCCACTTTATCAAACAACTTCCTACACACTGTTATGAACTGAGGGAGCTAGGAACATTGTCTCTCAACTGTGTAATAGAGTGTAGTACTACATTTCAGTGAAGTGTAAGGCTTTCCAAAGCTGCCAAACGTGTTTCTTTCTCCATTTCAATGGTATTCTGCCTTGTATAACACACATTTACCACTCTAGTCTCCTTTAAGTAATGAATATAGGATTCATACAGTTTTTGATGTTATCTTAACTCGAATTAAGGATTTCCCTTATCTTAGCTACCTTTTCTACACTAAGAACTGACTTGGAGATTCTCTTTCAGCTGTTCTAAACAAGTTCTCATCTGTTTAGAGTCATTTTCACTGAATTATTCATGTTTTCATGTAGTTTCCTATATTCTGCCTTCTGTCCCAAGTATAAGCTTTGGCCACTTTATCAAACAACTTCCTACACACTGTTATGAACTGAGGCAGCTAGGGAACATTGTCTCTCAACTGTGTTATAGAGTGTAGTACTACATTTCAGTGAAGTGTAAGCCTTTCCAAAGCTGCCGAACGTGTTTCTTTCTCTATTTCAATGGTATTCTGCATTGTATAACACACATTTACCACTCTAGTCTCCTTTAAGTAATGAATATAGGATTCATACAGTGTTTGATGTTATCTTAACTCGAATTAAGGATTTTCCTTATCTTATCTACCTTTTCTACACTAAGAACTGACTTGGAGATTCTCTTTCAGCTGTTCTAAACAAGTTCTCATCTGTTTACAGTCATTTTCACTGAATTATTCATGTTTTCATGTAGTTTCCTGTATTCTGCCTTCTGGCCCAAGTATAAGCTTTGCCTACTTTATCAAACACCTTCCTACACTCTGTTATGAACTGAGGCAGCTAGGGAACATTGTCTCTCAACTGTGTTATAGAGTGTAGTACTACATTTCAGTGAAGTGTAAGGCTTTCCAAAGCTGCCGAACTTGTTTCTTTCTCTATTTCAATGGTATTCTGCCTTGTATAACACACATTTAACACTCTAGTCTCCTTTAAGTAATGAATATAGGATTGATACAGTGTTTGATGTTATCTTAACTCGAATTAAGGATTTCCCTTATCTTAGCTACCTTTTCTACACTAAGAACTGACTTGGAGATTCTCTTTCAGCTGTTCTAAACAAGTTCTCATCTGTTTAGAGTCATTTTCACTGAATTATTCATGTTTTCATGTAGTTTCCTATATTCTGCCTTCTGTCCCAAGTATAAGCTTTGGCCACTTTATCAAACAACTTCCTACACACTGTTATGAACTGAGGCAGCTAGGGAACATTGTCTCTCAACTGTGTTATAGAGTGTAGTACTACATTTCAGTGAAGTGTAAGCCTTTCCAAAGCTGCCGAACGTGTTTCTTTCTCTATTTCAATGGTATTCTGCATTGTATAACACACATTTACCACTCTAGTCTCCTTTAAGTAATGAATATAGGATTCATACAGTGTTTGATGTTATCTTAACTCGAATTAAGGATTTTCCTTATCTTAGCTACCTTTTCTACACTAAGAACTGACTTGGAGATTCTCTTTCAGCTGTTCTAAACAAGTTCTCATCTGTTTACAGTCATTTTCACTGAATTATTCATGTTTTCATGTAGTTTCCTGTATTCTGCCTTCTGGCCCAAGTATAAGCTTTGCCTACTTTATCAAACACCTTCCTACACTCTGTTATGAACTGAGGCAGCTAGGGAACATTGTCTCTCAACTGTGTTATAGAGTGTAGTACTACATTTCAGTGAAGTGTAAGGCTTTCCAAAGCTGCCGAACTTGTTTCTTTCTCTATTTCAATGGTATTCTGCCTTGTATAACACACATTTAACACTCTAGTCTCCTTTAAGTAATGAATATAGGATTGATACAGTGTTTGATGTTATCTTAACTCGAATTAAGGATTTCCCTTATCTTAGCTACCTTTTCTACACTAAGAACTGACTTGGAGATTCTCTTTCAGCTGTTCTAAACAAGTTCTCATCTGTTTACAGTCATTTTCACTGAATTATTCATGTTTTCATGTAGTTTCCTATATTCTGCCTTCTGGCCCAAGTATAAGCTTTGGCCACTTTATCAAACAACTTCCTACACACTGTTATGAACTGAGGGAGCTAGGGAACATTGTCTCTCAACTGTGTTATAGAGTGTAGTACTACATTTCAGTGAAGTGTAAGGCTTTCCAAAGCTGCGGAACTTGTTTCTTTCTCTATTTCAATGGTATTCTGCCTTGTATAACACACATTTACCACTCTAGTCTCCTTTAAGTAATGAATATAGGATTCATACAGTGTTTGATGTTATCTTAACTCAAATTAAGGATTTTCCTTATCTTAGCTACCTTTTCTACACTAAGAACTGACTTGGAGATTTTCTTTCAGCTGTTCTAAACAAGTTCTCATCTGTTTACAGTCATTTTCACTGAATTATTCATGTTTTCATGTAGTTTCCTATATTCTGCCTTCTGGCCCAAGTATAAGCTTTGCCTACTTTATCAAACACCTTCCTACACTCTGTTATGAACTGAGGCAGCTAGGGAACATTGTCTCTCAACTGTGTTATAGACTGTAGTACTACATTTCAGTGAAGTGTAAGGCTTTCCAAAGCTGCCGAACTTGTTTCTTTCTCTATTTCAATGGTATTCTGCCTTGTATAACACACATTTACCACTCTAGTCTCCTTTAAGTAATGAATATAGGATTCATACAGTGTTTGATGTTATCTTAACTCGAATTAAGGATTTCCCTTATCTTAGCTACCTTTTCTACACTAAGAACTGACTTGGAGATTCTCTTTCAGCTGTTCTAAACAAGTTCTCATCTGTTTACAGTCATTTTCACTGAATTATTCATGTTTTCATGTAGTTTCCTATATTCTGCCTTCTGGCCCAAGTATAAGCTTTGGCCACTTTATCAAACAACTTCCTACACACTGTTATGAACTGAGGGAGCTAGGGAACATTGTCTCTCAACTGTGTTATAGAGTGTAGTACTACATTTCAGTGAAGTGTAAGGCTTTCTAAAGCTGCCGAACTTGTTTCTTTCTCTATTTCAATGGTATTCTGCCTTGTATAACACACATTTACCACTCTAGTCTCCTTTAAGTAATGAATATAGGATTCATACAGTGTTTGATGTTATCTTAACTCGAATTAAGGATTTTCCTTATCTTAACTACCTTTTCTACACTAAGAACTGACTTGGAGATTCTCTTTCAGCTGTTCTAAACAAGTTCTCATCTGTTTACAGTCATTTTCACTGAATTATTCATGTTTTCATGTAGTTTCCTATATTCTGCCTTCTGGCCCAAGTATAAGCTTTGCCTACTTTATTAAACACCTTCCTACACTCTGTTATGAACTGAGGGAGCTAGGGAACATTGTCTCTCAACTGTGTTATAGAGTGTAGTACTACATTTCAGTGAAGTGTAAGGCTTTCCAAAGCTCCCGAACTTGTTTCTTTCTCTATTTCAATGGTATTCTGCCTTGTATAACACACATTTACCACTCTAGTCTCCTTTAAGTAATGAATATAGGATTCATACAGTTTTTGATGTTATCTTAACTCGAATTAAGGATTTCCCTTATCTTAGCTACCTTTTCTACACTAAGAACTGACTTGGAGATTCTCTTTCAGCTGTTCTAAACAAGTTCTCATCTGTTTACAGTCATTTTCACTGAATTATTCATGTTTTCATGTAGTTTCCTATATTCTGCCTTCTGTCCCAAGTATAAGCTTTGGCCACTTTATCAAACAACTTCCTACACACTGTTATGAACTGAGGCAGCTAGGGAACATTGTCTCTCAACTGTGTTATAGAGTGTAGTACTACATTTCAGTGAAGTGTAAGCCTTTCCAAAGCTGCCGAACGTGTTTCTTTCTCTATTTCAATGGTATTCTGCCTTGTATAACACACATTTACCACTCTAGTTTCCTTTAAGTAAAGAATATAGGATTCATACAGTGTTTCATGTGATCTTAACTCGAATTAAGGATTTCCGTTATCTTAGCTACCTTTTCTACACTAAGAACTGACTTGGAGATTCTCTTTCAGCTCTTCTAAACAAGTTCTCATCTGTTTACAGTCATTTTCACTGAATTATTCATGTTTTCATGTAGTTTCCTATATTCTGCCTTCTGGCCCAAGTATAAGCTTTGGCCACTTTATCAAACAACTTCCTACACACTGTTATGAACTGAGGGAGCTAGGGAACATTGTCTCTCAACTGTGTTATAGAGTGTAGTACTACATTTCAGTGAAGTGTAAGGCTTTCCAAAGCTGCGGAACTTGTTTCTTTCTTTATTTCAATGGTATTCTGCCTTGTATAACACACATTTACCACTCTAGTCTCCTTTAAGTAATGAATATAGGATTCATACAGTGTTTGATGTTATCTTAACTCAAATTAAGGATTTTCCTTATATTAGCTACCTTTTCTACACTAAGAACTGACTTGGAGATTTTCTTTCAGCTGTTCTAAACAAGTTCTCATCTGTTTACAGTCATTTTCACTGAATTATTCATGTTTTCATGTAGTTTCCTATATTCTGCCTTCTGTCCCAAGTATAAGCTTTGGCCACTTTATCAAACAACTTCCTACACACTGTTATGAACTGAGGGAGCTAGGGAACATTGTCTCTCAACTGTGTTATAGAGTGTAGTACTACATTTCAGTGAAGTGTAAGGCTTTCCAAAGCTGCCAAACTTGTTTCTTTCTCTATTTCAATGGTATTCTGCCTTGCATAACACATATTTACCACTCTAGTTTCCTTTAAGTAAAGAATATAGGATTCATACAGTGTTTCATGTGATCTTAACTCGAATTAAGGATTTCCCGGATCTTAGCTACCTTTTCTACACTAAGAACTGACTTGGAGATTCTCTTTCAGCTGTTCTAAACAAGTTCTCATGTGTTTACAGTCGTTTTCAATGAATTATTCATGTTTTCATGTAGTTTCCTATATTCTGCCTTCTGGCCCAAGTATAAGCTTTGCCCACTTTATCATACAACTTCCTACACACTGTTATGAACTGAGGGAGCTAGGGAACATTGTCTCTCAACTGTGTTATAGAGTGTAGTACTACATTTCAGTGAAGTGTAAGGCTTTCCAAAGCTGCCAAACTTGTTTCTTTCTCTATTTCAATGGTATTCTGCCTTGTATAACACACATTTACCACTCTAGTCTCCTTTAAGTAATGAATATAGGATTCATACAGTGTTTGATGTTATCTTAACTCGAATTAAGGTTTTTCCTTATCTTAGCTACCTTTTCTACACTAAGAACTGACTTGGAGATTCTCTTTCAGCTGTTCTAAACAAGTTCTCATCTGTTTACAGTCATTTTCACTGAATTATTCATGTTTTCATGTAGTTTCCTATATTCTGCCTTCTGGCCCAAGTATAAACTTTGGCCACTTTATCAAACAACTTCCTACACACTGTTATGAACTGAGGGAGCTAGGAACATTGTCTCTCAACTGTGTTATAGAGTGTAGTACTACATTTCAGTGAAGTGTAAGGCTTTCCAAAGCTGCCGAACTTGTTTCTTTCTCTATTTCAATGGTATTCTGCCTTGTATAACACACATTTACCACTCTAGTCTCCTTTAAGTAATGAATATAGGATTCATACAGTGTTTGATGTTATCTTAACTCGAATTAAGGATTTTCCTTATCTTAGCTACCTTTTCTACACTAAGAACCGACTTGGAGATTCTCTTTCAGCTGTTCTAAACAAGTTCTCATCTGTTTACAGTCATTTTCACTGAATTATTCATGTTTTCATGTAGTTTCCTATATTCTGCCTTCTGGCCCAAGTATAAGCTTTGCCTACTTTATTAAACACCTTCCTACACTCTGTTATGAACTGAGGCAGCTAGGGAACATTGTCTCTCAACTGTGTTATAGACTGTAGTACTACATTTCAGTGAAGTGTAAGCCTTTCCAAAGCTGCCGAACGTGTTTCTTTCTCTATTTCAATGGTATTCTGCCTTGTATAACACACATTTACCACTCTAGTTTCCTTTAAGTAAAGAATATAGGATTCATACAGTGTTTCATGTGATCTTAACTCGAATTAAGGATTTCCCGGATCATAGCTACCTTTTCTACAGTAAGAAGTGACTTGGAGATTCTCTTTCAGCTGTTCTAAACAAGTTCTCATGTGTTTACAGTCGTTTTCAATGAATTATTCATGTTTTCATGTAGTTTCCTATATTCTGCCTTCTGGCCCAAGTATAAGCTTTGCCCACTTTATCAAACAACATCCTACTCACTGTTATGAACTGAGGCAGCTCTGGCACATTGTCTCTCAACTGTGTTATAGAGTGTAGTACTACATTTCAGTGAAGTGTAAGGCTTTCCAAAGCTGCCGAACGTGTTGGTTTCTCTATTTCAATGGTATTCTGCCTTGTATAACACACATTTACCACTCTAGTCTCCTTTAAGTAAAGAATATAGGATTCATAGAGTGTTTCATGTGATCTTAACTGGAATTAAGGATTTCCCTTATCTTAGCTACCTTTTCTACACTAAGAACTGACTTGGAGATTCTCTTTCAGCTGTTCTAAACAAGTTCTCATCTGTTTACAGTCATTTTCACTGAATTATTCATGTTTTCATGTAGTTTCCTGTATTCTGCCTTCTGGCCCAAGTATAAGCTTTGCCTACTTTATCAAACACCTTCCTACACTCTGTTATGAACTGAGGCAGCTAGGGAACATTGTCTCTCAACTGTGTTATAGAGTGTAGTACTACATTTCAGTGAAGTGTAAGGCTTTCCAAAGCTGCCGAACTTGTTTCTTTCTCTATTTCAATGGTATTCTGCCTTGTATAACACACATTTAACACTCTAGTCTCCTTTAAGTAATGAATATAGGATTGATACAGTGTTTGATGTTATCTTAACTCGAATTAAGGATTTCCCTTATCTTAGCTACCTTTTCTACACTAAGAACTGACTTGGAGATTCTCTTTCAGCTGTTCTAAACAAGTTCTCATCTGTTTACAGTCATTTTCACTGAATTATTCATGTTTTCATGTAGTTTCCTATATTCTGCCTTCTGTCCCAAGTATAAGCTTTGGCCACTTTATCAAACAACTTCCTACACACTGTTATGAACTGAGGGAGCTAGGGAACATTGTCTCTCAACTGTGTTATAGAGTGTAGTACTACATTTCAGTGAAGTGTAAGGCTTTCCAAAGCTGCGGAACTTGTTTCTTTCTCTATTTCAATGGTATTCTGCCTTGTATAACACACATTTACCACTCTAGTCTCCTTTAAGTAATGAATATAGGATTCATACAGTGTTTGATGTTATCTTAACTCGAATTAAGGATTTCCCTTATCTTAGCTACCTTTTCTACACTAAGAACTGACTTGGAGATTCTCTTTCAGCTGTTCTAAACAAGTTCTCATCTGTTTACAGTCATTTTCACTGAATTATTCATGTTTTCATGTAGTTTCCTATATTCTGCCTTCTGGCCCAAGTATAAGCTTTGGCCACTTTATCAAACAACTTCCTACACACTGTTATGAACTGAGGGAGCTAGGGAACATTGTCTCTCAACTGTGTTATAGAGTGTAGTACTACATTTCAGTGAAGTGTAAGGCTTTCTAAAGCTGCCGAACTTGTTTCTTTCTCTATTTCAATGGTATTCTGCCTTGTATAACACACATTTACCACTCTAGTCTCCTTTAAGTAATGAATATAGGATTCATACAGTGTTTGATGTTATCTTAACTCGAATTAAGGATTTTCCTTATCTTAACTACCTTTTCTACACTAAGAACTGACTTGGAGATTCTCTTTCAGCTGTTCTAAACAAGTTCTCATCTGTTTACAGTCATTTTCACTGAATTATTCATGTTTTCATGTAGTTTCCTATATTCTGCCTTCTGGCCCAAGTATAAGCTTTGCCTACTTTATTAAACACCTTCCTACACTCTGTTATGAACTGAGGGAGCTAGGGAACATTGTCTCTCAACTGTGTTATAGAGTGTAGTACTACATTTCAGTGAAGTGTAAGGCTTTCCAAAGCTCCCGAACTTGTTTCTTTCTCTATTTCAATGGTATTCTGCCTTGTATAACACACATTTACCACGCTAGTCTCCTTTAAGTAATGAATATAGGATTCATACAGTTTTTGATGTTATCTTAACTCGAATTAAGGATTTCCCTTATCTTAGCTACCTTTTCTACACTAAGAACTGACTTGGAGATTCTCTTTCAGCTGTTCTAAACAAGTTCTCATCTGTTTACAGTCATTTTCACTGAATTATTCATGTTTTCATGTAGTTTCCTATATTCTGCCTTCTGTCCCAAGTATAAGCTTTGGCCACTTTATCAAACAACTTCCTACACACTGTTATGAACTGAGGCAGCTAGGGAACATTGTCTCTCAACTGTGTTATAGAGTGTAGTACTACATTTCAGTGAAGTGTAAGCCTTTCCAAAGCTGCCGAACGTGTTTCTTTCTCTATTTCAATGGTATTCTGCCTTGTATAACACACATTTACCACTCTAGTTTCCTTTAAGTAAAGAATATAGGATTCATACAGTGTTTCATGTGATCTTAACTCGAATTAAGGATTTCCGTTATCTTAGCTACCTTTTCTACACTAAGAACTGACTTGGAGATTCTCTTTCAGCTGTTCTAAACAAGTTCTCATCTGTTTACAGTCATTTTCACTGAATTATTCATGTTTTCATGTAGTTTCCTATATTCTGCCTTCTGGCCCAAGTATAAGCTTTGGCCACTTTATCAAACAACTTCCTACACACTGTTATGAACTGAGGGAGCTAGGGAACATTGTCTCTCAACTGTGTTATAGAGTGTAGTACTACATTTCAGTGAAGTGTAAGGCTTTCCAAAGCTGCGGAACTTGTTTCTTTCTTTATTTCAATGGTATTCTGCCTTGTATAACACACATTTACCACTCTAGTCTCCTTTAAGTAATGAATATAGGATTCATACAGTGTTTGATGTTATCTTAACTCAAATTAAGGATTTTCCTTATCTTAGCTACATTTCTACACTAAGAACTGACTTGGAGATTTTCTTTCAGCTGTTCTAAACAAGTTCTCATCTGTTTACAGTCATTTTCACTGAATTATTCATGTTTTCATGTAGTTTCCTATATTCTGCCTTCTGTCCCAAGTATAAGCTTTGGCCACTTTATCAAACAACTTCCTACACACTGTTATGAACTGAGGCAGCTAGGGAACATTGTCTCTCAACTGTGTTATAGAGTGTAGTACTACATTTTAGTGAAGTGTAAGCCTTTCCAAAGCTGCCGAACGTGTTTCTTTCTCTATTTCAATGGTATTCTGCCTTGTATAACACACATTTACCACTCTAGTTTCCTTTAAGTAAAGAATATAGGATTCATACAGTGTTTCATGTGATCTTAACTCGAATTAAGGATTTCCCTTATCTTAGCTACCTTTTCTACACTAAGAACTGACTTGGAGATTCTCTTTCAGCAGTTCTAAACAAGTTCTCTTGTGTTTACAGTCATTTTCAATGAATTATTCATGTTTTCATGTAGTTTCCTATATTCTGCCTTCTGGCCCAAGTATAAGCTTTGGCCACTTTATCAAACAACTTCCTACACACTGTTATGAACTGAGGCAGCTCGGGAACATTGTCTCTCAACTGTGTTATAGAGTGTAGTACTACATTTCAGTGAAGTGTAAGGCTTTCCAAAGCTGCGGAACTTGTTTCTTTCTCTATTTCAATGGTATTCTGCCTTGTATAACACACATTTACCACTCTAGTCTCCTTTAAGTAATGAATATAGGATTCATACAGTGTTTGATGTTATCTTAACTCAAATTAAGGATTTTCCTTATCTTAGCTACCTTTTCTACACTAAGAACTGACTTGGAGATTTTCTTTCAGCTGTTCTAAACAAGTTCTCATCTGTTTACAGTCATTTTCACTGAATTATTCATGTTTTCATGTAGTTTCCTATATTCGGCCTTCTGGCCCAAGTATAAGCTTTGCCTACTTTATCAAACACCTTCCTACACTCTGTTATGAACTGAGGCAGCTAGGGAACATTGTCTCTCAACTGTGTTATAGACTGTAGTACTACATTTCAGTGAAGTGTAAGGCTTTCCAAAGCTGCCGAACTTCTTTCTTTCTCTATTTCAATGGTATTCTGCCTTGTATAACACACATTTACCACTCTAGTCTTTTTTAAGTAATGAATATAGGATTCATACAGTGTTTGATGTTATCTTAACTCAAATTAAGGATTTCCCTTATCTTAGCTACCTTTTCTACACTAAGAACTGACTTGGAGATTCTCTTTCAGCTGTTCTAAACAAGTTCTCATCTTTTTACAGTCATTTTCACTGAATTATTCATGTTTTCATGTAGTTTCCTATATTCTGCCTTCTGTCCCAAGTATAAGCTTTGGCCACTTTATCAAACAACTTCCTACACACTGTTATGAACTGAGGCAGCTAGGGAACATTGTCTCTCAACTGTGTTATAGAGTGTAGTACTACATTTCAGTGAAGTGTAAGCCTTTCCAAAGCTGCCGAACGTGTTTCTTTCTCTATTTCAATGGTATTCTGCATTGTATAACACACATTTACCACTCTAGTCTCCTTTAAGTAATGAATATAGGATTCATACAGTGTTTGATGTTATCTTAACTCGAATTTAGGATTTTCCTTATCTTAGCTACCTTTTCTACACTAAGAACTGACTTGGAGATTCTCTTTCAGCTGTTCTAAACAAGTTCTCATCTGTTTACAGTCATTTTCACTGAATTATTCATGTTTTCATGTAGTTTCCTGTATTCTGCCTTCTGGCCCAAGTATAAGCTTTGCCTACTTTATCAAACACCTTCCTACACTCTGTTATGAACTGAGGCAGCTAGGGAACATTGTCTCTCAACTGTGTTATAGAGTGCAGTACTACATTTCAGTGAAGTGTAAGGCTTTCCAAAGCTGCCGAACGTGTTTCTTTCTCTATTTCAATGGTATTCTGCCTTGTATAACACACATTTACCACTCTAGTTTCCTTTAAGTAAAGAATATAGGATTCATACAGTGTTTCATGTGATCTTAACTCGAATTAAGGATTTCCCTTATCTTAGCTACCTTTTCTACACTAAGAACTGACTTGGAGATTCTCTTTCAGCAGTTCTAAACAAGTTCTCTTGTGTTTACAGTCATTTTCAATGAATTATTCATGTTTTCATGTAGTTTCCTATATTCTGCCTTCTGGCCCAAGTATAAGCTTTGGCCACTTTATCAAACAACTTCCTACACACTGTTATGAACTGAGGCAGCTCGGGAACATTGTCTCTCAACTGTGTTATAGAGTGTAGTACTACATTTCAGTGAAGTGTAAGGCTTTCCAAAGCTGCGGAACTTGTTTCTTTCTCTATTTCAATGGTATTCTGCCTTGTATAACACACATTTACCACTCTAGTCTCCTTTAAGTAATGAATATAGGATTCATACAGTGTTTGATGTTATCTTAACTCAAATTAAGGATTTTCCTTATCTTAGCTACCTTTTCTACACTAAGAACTGACTTGGAGATTTTCTTTCAGCTGTTCTAAACAAGTTCTCATCTGTTTACAGTCATTTTCACTGAATTATTCATGTTTTCATGTAGTTTCCTATATTCGGCCTTCTGGCCCAAGTATAAGCTTTGCCTACTTTATCAAACACCTTCCTACACTCTGTTATGAACTGAGGCAGCTAGGGAACATTGTCTCTCAACTGTGTTATAGACTGTAGTACTACATTTCAGTGAAGTGTAAGGCTTTCCAAAGCTGCCGAACTTCTTTCTTTCTCTATTTCAATGGTATTCTGCCTTGTATAACACACATTTACCACTCTAGTCTTTTTTAAGTAATGAATATAGGATTCATACAGTGTTTGATGTTATCTTAACTCAAATTAAGGATTTCCCTTATCTTAGCTACCTTTTCTACACTAAGAACTGACTTGGAGATTCTCTTTCAGCTGTTCTAAACAAGTTCTCATCTTTTTACAGTCATTTTCACTGAATTATTCATGTTTTCATGTAGTTTCCTATATTCTGCCTTCTGTCCCAAGTATAAGCTTTGGCCACTTTATCAAACAACTTCCTACACACTGTTATGAACTGAGGCAGCTAGGGAACATTGTCTCTCAACTGTGTTATAGAGTGTAGTACTACATTTCAGTGAAGTGTAAGCCTTTCCAAAGCTGCCGAACGTGTTTCTTTCTCTATTTCAATGGTATTCTGCATTGTATAACACACATTTACCACTCTAGTCTCCTTTAAGTAATGAATATAGGATTCATACAGTGTTTGATGTTATCTTAACTCGAATTAAGGATTTTCCTTATCTTAGCTACCTTTTCTACACTAAGAACTGACTTGGAGATTCTCTTTCAGCTGTTCTAAACAAGTTCTCATCTGTTTACAGTCATTTTCACTGAATTATTCATGTTTTCATGTAGTTTCCTGTATTCTGCCTTCTGGCCCAAGTATAAGCTTTGCCTACTTTATCAAACACCTTCCTACACTCTGTTATGAACTGAGGCAGCTAGGGAACATTGTCTCTCAACTGTGTTATAGAGTGCAGTACTACATTTCAGTGAAGTGTAAGGCTTTCCAAAGCTGCCGAACGTGTTTCTTTCTCTATTTCAATGGTATTCTGCCTTGTATAACACACATTTACCACTCTAGTCTCCTTTAAGTAAAGAATATAGGATTCATACAGTGTTTCATGTGATCTTAACTGGAATTAAGGATTTCCCTTATCTTAGCTACCTTTTCCACACTAAGAACTGACTTGGAGATTCTCTTTCAGCTGTTCTAAACAAGTTCTCAACTGTTTACAGTCATTTTCACTGAATTATTCATGTTTTCATGTAGTTTCCTATATTCTGCCTTCTGGCCCAAGTATAAGCTTTGGCCACTTTATCAAACAACTTCCTACACACTGTTATGAACTGAGGGAGCTAGGGAACATTGTCTCTCAACTGTGTTATAGAGTGTAGTACTACATTTCAGTGAAGTGTAAGGCTTTCTAAAGCTGCCGAACTTGTTTCTTTCTCTATTTCAATGGTATTCTGCCTTGTATAACACACATTTACCACTCTAGTCTCCTTTAAGTAATGAATATAGGATTCATACAGTGTTTGATGTTATCTTAACTCGAATTAAGGATTTTCCTTATCTTAACTACCTTTTCTACACTAAGAACTGACTTGGAGATTCTCTTTCAGCTGTTCTAAACAAGTTCTCATCTGTTTACAGTCATTTTCACTGAATTATTCATGTTTTCATGTAGTTTCCTATATGCTGCCTTCTGGCCCAAGTATAAGCTTTGCCTACTTTATCAAACACCTTCCTACACTCTGTTATGAACTGAGGGAGCTAGGGAACATTGTCTCTCAACTGTGTTATAGAGTGTAGTACTACATTTCAGTGAAGTGTAAGGCTTTCCAAAGCTCCCGAACTTGTTTCTTTCTCTATTTCAATGGTATTCTGCCTTGTATAACACACATTTACCACGCTAGTCTCCTTTAAGTAATGAATATAGGATTCATACAGTTTTTGATGTTATCTTAACTCGAATTAAGGATTTCCCTTATCTTAGCTACCTTTTCTACACAAAGAACTGACTTGGAGATTCTCTTTCAGCTGTTCTAAACAAGTTCTCATCTGTTTACAGTCATTTTCACTGAATTATTCATGTTTTCATGTAGTTTCCTATATTCTGCCTTCTGTCCCAAGTATAAGCTTTGGCCACTTTATCAAACAACTTCCTACACACTGTTATGAACTGAGGCAGCTAGGGAACATTGTCTCTCAACTGTGTTATAGAGTGTAGTACTACATTTCAGTGAAGTGTAAGCCTTTCCAAAGCTGCCGAACGTGTTTCTTTCTCTATTTCAATGGTATTCTGCCTTGTATAACACACATTTACCACTCTAGTCTCCTTTAAGTAAAGAATATAGGATTCATACAGTGTTTCATGTGATCTTAACTCGAATTAAGGATTTCCGTTATCTTAGCTACCTTTTCTACACTAAGAACTGACTTGGAGATTCTCTTTCAGCTGTTCTAAACAAGTTCTCATGTGTTTACAGTCATTTTCAATGAATTATTCATGTTTTCATGTAGTTTCCTATATTCTGCCTTCTGGCCCAAGTATAAGCTTTGCCCACTTTATCAAACAACTTCCTACACACTGTTATGAACTGAGGCAGCTCGGGAACATTGTCTCTCAACTGTGTTATAGAGTGCAGTACTACATTTCAGTGAAGTGTAAGGCTTTCCAAAGCTGCGGAACGTGTTTCTTTCTCTATTTCAATGGTATTCTGCCTTGTATAACACACATTTACCACTCTAGTCTCCTTTAAGTAATGAATATAGGATTCATACAGTGTTTCATGTGATCTTAACTGGAATTAAGGATTTCCCTTATCTTAGCTACTTTTTCTACTCTAAGAACTGACTTGGAGATTCTCTTTCAGCTGTTCTAAACAAGTTCTCATCTATTTACAGTCATTTTCACTGAATTATTCATGTTTTCATGTAGTTTCCTATATTCTGCCTTCTGTCCCAAGTATAAGCTTTGGCCACTTTATCAAACAACTTCCTACACACTGTTATGAACTGAGGGAGCTAGGGAACATTGTCTCTCAACTGTGTTATAGAGTGTAGTACTACATTTCAGTGAAGTTTAAGGCTTTCCAAAGCTGCGGAACTTGTTTCTTTCTCTATTTCAATGGTATTCTGCCTTGTATAACACACATTTAACACTCTAGTCTCCTTTAAGTAATGAATATAGGATTCATACAGTGTTTGATGTTATCTTAACTCGAATTAAGGATTTTCCTTATCTTAACTACCTTTTCTACACTAAGAACTGACTTGGAGATTCTCTTTCAGCTGTTCTAAACAAGTTCTCATCTGTTTACAGTCATTTTCACTGAATTATTCATGTTTTCATGTAGTTTCCTATATTCTGCCTTCTGGCCCAAGTATAAGCTTTGCCTACTTTATTAAACACCTTCCTACACTCTGTTATGAACTGAGGGAGCTAGGGAACATTGTCTCTCAACTGTGTTATAGAGTGTAGTACTACATTTCAGTGAAGTGTAAGGCTTTCCAAAGCTCCCGAACTTGTTTCTTTCTCTATTTCAATGGTATTCTGCCTTGTATAACACACATTTACCACGCTAGTCTCCTTTAAGTAATGAATATAGGATTCATACAGTTTTTGATGTTATCTTAACTCGAATTAAGGATTTCCCTTATCTTAGCTACCTTTTCTACACTAAGAACTGACTTGGAGATTCTCTTTCAGCTGTTCTAAACAAGTTCTCATCTGTTTACAGTCATTTTCACTGAATTATTCATGTTTTCATGTAGTTTCCTATATTCTGCCTTCTGTCCCAAGTATAAGCTTTGGCCACTTTATCAAACAACTTCCTACACACTGTTATGAACTGAGGCAGCTAGGGAACATTGTCTCTCAACTGTGTTATAGAGTGTAGTACTACATTTCAGTGAAGTGTAAGCCTTTCCAAAGCTGCCGAACGTGTTTCTTTCTCTATTTCAATGGTATTCTGCCTTGTATAACACACATTTACCACTCTAGTTTCCTTTAAGTAAAGAATATAGGATTCATACAGTGTTTCATGTGATCTTAACTCGAATTAAGGATTTCCGTTATCTTAGCTACCTTTTCTACACTAAGAACTGACTTGGAGATTCTCTTTCAGCTGTTCTAAACAAGTTCTCATGTGTTTACAGTCAATTTCAATGAATTATTCATGTTTTCATGTAGTTTCCTATATTCTGCCTTCTGGCCCAAGTATAAGCTTTGCCCACTTTATCAAACAACTTCCTACACACTGTTATGAACTGAGGCAGCTCGGGAACATTGTCTCTCAACTGTGTTATAGAGTGCAGTACTACATTTCAGTGAAGTGTAAGGCTTTCCAAAGCTGCGGAACGTGTTTCTTTCTCTATTTCAATGGTATTCTGCCTTGTATAACACACATTTACCACTCTAGTCTCCTTTAAGTAATGAATATAGGATTCATACAGTGTTTGATGTTATCTTAACTCAAATTAAGGATTTTCCTTATCTTAGCTACCTTTTCTACACTAAGAACTGACTTGGAGATTTTCTTTCAGCTGTTCTAAACAAGTTCTCATCTGTTTACAGTCATTTTCACTGAATTATTCATGTTTTCATGTAGTTTCCTATATTCGGCCTTCTGGCCCAAGTATAAGCTTTGCCTACTTTATCAAACACCTTCCTACACTCTGTTATGAACTGAGGCAGCTAGGGAACATTGTCTCTCAACTGTGTTATAGACTGTAGTACTACATTTCAGTGAAGTGTAAGGCTTTCCAAAGCTGCCGAACTTCTTTCTTTCTCTATTTCAATGGTATTCTGCCTTGTATAACACACATTTACCACTCTAGTCTTTTTTAAGTAATGAATATAGGATTCATACAGTGTTTGATGTTATCTTAACTCAAATTAAGGATTTCCCTTATCTTAGCTACCTTTTCTACACTAAGAACTGACTTGGAGATTCTCTTTCAGCTGTTCTAAACAAGTTCTCATCTTTTTACAGTCATTTTCACTGAATTATTCATGTTTTCATGTAGTTTCCTATATTCTGCCTTCTGTCCCAAGTATAAGCTTTGGCCACTTTATCAAACAACTTCCTACACACTGTTATGAACTGAGGCAGCTAGGGAACATTGTCTCTCAACTGTGTTATAGAGTGTAGTACTACATTTCAGTGAAGTGTAAGCCTTTCCAAAGCTGCCGAACGTGTTTCTTTCTCTATTTCAATGGTATTCTGCCTTGTATAACACACATTTACCACTCTAGTTTCCTTTAAGTAAAGAATATAGGATTCATACAGTGTTTCATGTGATCTTAACTCGAATTAAGGATTTCCCTTATCTTAACTACCTTTTCTACACTAAGAACTGACTTGGAGATTCTCTTTCAGCAGTTCTAAACAAGTTCTCATGTGTTTACAGTCATTTTCAATGAATTATTCATGTTTTCATGTAGTTTCCTATATTCTGCCTTCTGGCCCAAGTATAAGCTTTGCCCACTTTATCAAACAACTTCCTACACACTGTTATGAACTGAGGCAGCTCGGGAACATTGTCTCTCAACTGTGTTATAGAGTGCAGTACTACATTTCAGTGAAGTGTAAGGCTTTCCAAAGCTGCCGAACGTGTTTCTTTCTCTATTTCAATGGTATTCTGCCTTGTATAACACACATTTACCACTCTAGTCTCCTTTAAGTAAAGAATATAGGATTCATACAGTGTTTCATGTGATCTTAACTGGAATTAAGGATTTCCCTTATCTTAGCTACCTTTTCCACACTAAGAACTGACTTGGAGATTCTTTTTCAGCTGTTCTAAACAAGTTCTCAACTGTTTACAGTCATTTTCACTGAATTATTCATGTTTTCATGTAGTTTCCTATATTCTGCCTTCTGGCCCAAGTATAAGCTTTGGCCACTTTATCAAACAACTTCCTACACACTGTTATGAACTGAGGGAGCTAGGGAACATTGTCTCTCAACTGTGTTATAGAGTGTAGTACTACATTTCAGTGAAGTGTAAGGCTTTCTAAAGCTGCCGAACTTGTTTCTTTCTCTATTTCAATGGTATTCTGCCTTGTATAACACACATTTACCACTCTAGTCTCCTTTAAGTAATGAATATAGGATTCATACAGTGTTTGATGTTATCTTAACTCGAATTAAGGATTTTCCTTATCTTAACTACCTTTTCTACACTAAGAACTGACTTGGAGATTCTCTTTCAGCTGTTCTAAACAAGTTCTCATCTGTTTACAGTCATTTTCACTGAATTATTCATGTTTTCATGTAGTTTCCTATATTCTGCCTTCTGGCCCAAGTATAAGCTTTGCCTACTTTATTAAACACCTTCCTACACTCTGTTATGAACTGAGGGAGCTAGGGAACATTGTCTCTCAACTGTGTTATAGAGTGTAGTACTACATTTCAGTGAAGTGTAAGGCTTTCCAAAGCTCCCGAACTTGTTTCTTTCTCTATTTCAATGGTATTCTGCCTTGTATAACACACATTTACCACGCTAGTCTCCTTTAAGTAATGAATATAGGATTCATACAGTTTTTGATGTTATCTTAACTCGAATTAAGGATTTCCCTTATCTTAGCTACCTTTTCTACACTAAGAACTGACTTGGAGATTCTCTTTCAGCTGTTCTAAACAAGTTCTCATCTGTTTACAGTCATTTTCACTGAATTATTCATGTTTTCATGTAGTTTCCTATATTCTGCCTTCTGTCCCAAGTATAAGCTTTGGCCACTTTATCAAACAACTTCCTACACACTGTTATGAACTGAGGCAGCTAGGGAACATTGTCTCTCAACTGTGTTATAGAGTGTAGTACTACATTTCAGTGAAGTGTAAGCCTTTCCAAAGCTGCCGAACGTGTTTCTTTCTCTATTTCAATGGTATTCTGCCTTGTATAACACACATTTACCACTCTAGTCTCCTTTAAGTAATGAATATAGGATTCATACAGTGTTTCATGTGATCTTAACTGGAATTAAGGATTTCCCTTATCTTAGCTACTTTTTCTACACTAAGAACTGACTTGGAGATTCTCTTTCAGCTGTTCTAAACAAGTTCTCATCTATTTACAGTCATTTTCACTGAATTATTCATGTTTTCATGTAGTTTCCTATATTCTGCCTTCTGTCCCAAGTATAAGCTTTGGCCACTTTATCAAACAACTTCCTACACACTGTTATGAACTGAGGGAGCTAGGGAACATTGTCTCTCAACTGTGTTATAGAGTGTAGTACTACATTTCAGTGAAGTTTAAGGCTTTCCAAAGGTGCCGAACTTGTTTCTTTCTCTATTTCAATGGTATTCTGCCTTGTATAACACACATTTAACACTCTAGTCTCCTTTAAGTAATGAATATAGGATTGATACAGTGTTTGATGTTATCTTAACTCGATTTAAGGATTTCCCTTATCTTAGCTACCTTTTCTACACTAAGAACTGACTTGGAGATTCTCTTTCAGCTGTTCTAAACAAGTTCTCATCTGTTTACAGTCATTTTCACTGAATTATTCATGTTTTCATGTAGTTTCCTATATTCTGCCTTCTGGCCCAAGTATAAGCTTTGGCCACTTTATCAAACAACTTCCTACACACTGTTATGAACTGAGGGAGCTAGGGAACATTGTCTCTCAACTGTGTTATAGAGTGTAGTACTACATTTCAGTGAAGTGTAAGGCTTTCCAAAGCTGCGGAACTTGTTTCTTTCTCTATTTCAATGGTATTCTGCCTTGTATAACACACATTTACCACTCTAGTCTCCTTTAAGTAATGAATATAGGATTCATACAGTGTTTGATGTTATCTTAACTCAAATTAAGGATTTTCCTTATCTTAGCTACCTTTTCTACACTAAGAACTGACTTGGAGATTTTCTTTCAGCTGTTCTAAACAAGTTCTCATCTGTTTACAGTCATTTTCACTGAATTATTCATGTTTTCATGTAGTTTCCTATATTCGGCCTTCTGGCCCAAGTATAAGCTTTGGCCACTTTATCAAACAACTTCCTACACACTGTTATGAACTGAGGGAGCTAGGGAACATTGTCTCTCAACTGTGTTATAGAGTGTAGTACTACATTTCAGTGAAGTGTAAGGCTTTCTAAAGCTGCCGAACTTGTTTCTTTCTCTATTTCAATGGTATTCTGCCTTGTATAACACACATTTACCACTCTAGTCTCCTTTAAGTAATGAATATAGGATTCATACAGTGTTTGATGTTATCTTAACTCGAATTAAGGATTTTCCTTATCTTAACTACCTTTTCTACACTAAGAACTGACTTGGAGATTCTCTTTCAGCTGTTCTAAACAAGTTCTCATCTGTTTACAGTCATTTTCACTGAATTATTCATGTTTTCATGTAGTTTCCTATATTCTGCCTTCTGGCCCAAGTATAAGCTTTGCCTACTTTATTAAACACCTTCCTACACTCTGTTATGAACTGAGGGAGCTAGGGAACATTGTCTCTCAACTGTGTTATAGAGTGTAGTACTACATTTCAGTGAAGTGTAAGGCTTTCCAAAGCTCCCGAACTTGTTTCTTTCTCTATTTCAATGGTATTCTGCCTTGTATAACACACATTTACCACGCTAGTCTCCTTTAAGTAATGAATATAGGATTCATACAGTTTTTGATGTTATCTTAACTCGAATTAAGGATTTCCCTTATCTTAGCTACCTTTTCTACACTAAGAACTGACTTGGAGATTCTCTTTCAGCTGTTCTAAACAAGTTCTCATCTGTTTACAGTCATTTTCACTGAATTATTCATGTTTTCATGTAGTTTCCTATATTCTGCCTTCTGTCCCAAGTATAAGCTTTGGCCACTTTATCAAACAACTTCCTACACACTGTTATGAACTGAGGCAGCTAGGGAACATTGTCTCTCAACTGTGTTATAGAGTGTAGTACTACATTTCAGTGAAGTGTAAGGCTTTCCAAAGCTGCGGAACGTGTTTCTTTCTCTATTTCAATGGTATTCTGCCTTGTATAACACACATTTACCACTCTAGTCTCCTTTAAGTAATGAATATAGGATTCATACAGTGTTTCATGTGATCTTAACTGGAATTAAGGATTTCCCTTATCTTAGCTACTTTTTCTACACTAAGAACTGACTTGGAGATTTTCTTTCAGCTGTTCTAAACAAGTTCTCATCTGTTTACAGTCATTTTCACTGAATTATTCATGTTTTCATGTAATTTCCTATATTCGGCCTTCTGGCCCAAGTATAAGCTTTGCCTACTTTATCAAACACCTTCCTACACTCTGTTATGAACTGAGGCAGCTAGGGAACATTGTCTCTCAACTGTGTTATAGACTGTAGTACTACATTTCAGTGAAGTGTAAGGCTTTCCAAAGCTGCCGAACTTCTTTCTTTCTCTATTTCAATGGTATTCTGCCTTGTATAACACACATTTACCACTCTAGTCTTTTTTAAGTAATGAATATAGGATTCATACAGTGTTTGATGTTATCTTAACTCAAATTAAGGATTTCCCTTATCTTAGCTACCTTTTCTACACTAAGAACTGACTTGGAGATTCTCTTTCAGCTGTTCTAAACAAGTTCTCATCTTTTTACAGTCATTTTCACTGAATTATTCATGTTTTCATGTAGTTTCCTATATTCTGCCTTCTGTCCCAAGTATAAGCTTTGGCCACTTTATCAAACAACTTCCTACACACTGTTATGAACTGAGGCAGCTAGGGAACATTGTCTCTCAACTGTGTTATAGAGTGTAGTACTACATTTCAGTGAAGTGTAAGCCTTTCCAAAGCTGCCGAACGTGTTTCTTTCTCTATTTCAATGGTATTCTGCCTTGTATAACACACATTTACCACTCTAGTTTCCTTTAAGTAAAGAATATAGGATTCATACAGTGTTTCATGTGATCTTAACTCGAATTAAGGATTTCCCTTATCTTAGCTACCTTTTCTACACTAAGAACTGACTTGGAGATTCTCTTTCAGCAGTTCTAAACAAGTTCTCATGTGTTTACAGTCATTTTCAATGAATTATTCATGTTTTCATGTAGTTTCCTATATTCTGCCTTCTGGCCCAAGTATAAGCTTTGCCCACTTTATCAAACAACTTCCTACACACTGTTATGAACTGAGGCAGCTCGGGAACATTGTCTCTCAACTGTGTTATAGAGTGCAGTACTACATTTCAGTGAAGTGTAAGGCTTTCCAAAGCTGCGGAACGTGTTTCTTTCTCTATTTCAATGGTATTCTGCCTTGTATAACACACATTTACCACTCTAGTCTCCTTTAAGTAATGAATATAGGATTCATACAGTGTTTCATGTGATCTTAACTGGAATTAAGGATTTCCCTTATCTTAGCTACTTTTTCTACACTAAGAACTGACTTGGAGATTCTCTTTCAGCTGTTCTAAACAAGTTCTCATCTATTTACAGTCATTTTCACTGAATTATTCATGTTTTCATGTAGTTTCCTATATTCTGCCTTCTGTCCCAAGTATAAGCTTTGGCCACTTTATCAAACAACTTCCTACACACTGTTATGAACTGAGGGAGCTAGGGAACATTGTCTCTCAACTGTGTTATAGAGTGTAGTACTACATTTCAGTGAAGTTTAAGGCTTTCCAAAGCTGCCGAACTTGTTTCTTTCTCTATTTCAATGGTATTCTGCCTTGTATAACACACATTTAACACTCTAGTCTCCTTTAAGTAATGAATATAGGATTGATACAGTGTTTGATGTTATCTTAACTCGATTTAAGGATTTCCCTTATCTTAGCTACCTTTTCTACACTAAGAACTGACTTGGAGATTCTCTTTCAGCTGTTCTAAACAAGTTCTCATCTGTTTACAGTCATTTTCACTGAATTATTCATGTTTTCATGTAGTTTCCTATATTCTGCCTTCTGGCCCAAGTATAAGCTTTGGCCACTTTATCAAACAACTTCCTACACACTGTTATGAACTGAGGGAGCTAGGGAACATTGTCTCTCAACTGTGTTATAGAGTGTAGTACTACATTTCAGTGAAGTGTAAGGCTTTCCAAAGCTGCGGAACTTGTTTCTTTCTCTATTTCAATGGTATTCTGCCTTGTATAACACACATTTACCACTCTAGTCTCCTTTAAGTAATGAATATAGGATTCATACAGTGTTTGATGTTATCTTAACTCAAATTAAGGATTTTCCTTATCTTAGCTACCTTTTCTACACTAAGAACTGACTTGGAGATTTTCTTTCAGCTGTTCTAAACAAGTTCTCATCTGTTTACAGTCATTTTCACTGAATTATTCATGTTTTCATGTAGTTTCCTATATTCGGCCTTCTGGCCCAAGTATAAGCTTTGCCTACTTTATCAAACACCTTCCTACACTCTGTTATGTACTGAGGCAGCTAGGGGACATTGTCTCTCAACTGTGTTATAGACTGTAGTACTACATTTCAGTGAAGTGTAAGGCTTTCCAAAGCTGCCGAACTTCTTTCTTTCTCTATTTCAATGGTATTCTGCCTTGTATAACACACATTTACCACTCTAGTCTTTTTTAAGTAATGAATATAGGATTCATACAGTGTTTGATGTTATCTTAACTCAAATTAAGGATTTCCCTTATCTTAGCTACCTTTTCTACACTAAGAACTGACTTGGAGATTCTCTTTCAGCTGTTCTAAACAAGTTCTCATCTTTTTACAGTCATTTTCACTGAATTATTCATGTTTTCATGTAGTTTCCTATATTCTGCCTTCTGTCCCAAGTATAAGCTTTGGCCACTTTATCAAACAACTTCCTACACACTGTTATGAACTGAGGCAGCTAGGGAACATTGTCTCTCAACTGTGTTATAGAGTGTAGTACTACATTTCAGTGAAGTGTAAGCCTTTCCAAAGCTGCCGAACGTGTTTCTTTCTCTATTTCAATGGTATTCTGCCTTGTATAACACACATTTACCACTCTAGTTTCCTTTAAGTAAAGAATATAGGATTCATACAGTGTTTCATGTGATCTTAACTCGAATTAAGGATTTCCCTTATCTTAGCTACCTTTTCTACACTAAGAACTGACTTGGAGATTCTCTTTCAGCAGTTCTAAACAAGTTCTCATGTGTTTACAGTCATTTTCAATGAATTATTCATGTTTTCATGTAGTTTCCTATATTCTGCCTTCTGGCCCAAGTATAAGCTTTGCCCACTTTATCAAACAACTTCCTACACACTGTTATGAACTGAGGCAGCTCGGGAACATTGTCTCTCAACTGTGTTATAGAGTGCAGTACTACATTTCAGTGAAGTGTAAGGCTTTCCAAAGCTGCCGAACGTGTTTCTTTCTCTATTTCAATGGTATTCTGCCTTGTATAACACACATTTACCACTCTAGTCTCCTTTAAGTAAAGAATATAGGATTCATACAGTGTTTCATGTGATCTTAACTGGAATTAAGGATTTCCCTTATCTTAGCTACCTTTTCCACACTAAGAACTGACTTGGAGATTCTCTTTCAGCTGTTCTAAACAAGTTCTCAACTGTTTACAGTCATTTTCACTGAATTATTCATGTTTTCATGTAGTTTCCTATATTCTGCCTTCTGGCACAAGTATAAGCTTTGGCCACTTTATTAAACAACTTCCTACACACTGTTATGAACTGAGGGAGCTAGGGAACATTGTCTCTCAACTGTGTTATAGAGTGTAGTACTACATTTCAGTGAAGTGTAAGGCTTTCTAAAGCTGCCGAACTTGTTTCTTTCTCTATTTCAATGGTATTCTGCCTTGTATAACACACATTTACCACTCTAGTCTCCTTTAAGTAATGAATATAGGATTCATACAGTGTTTGATGTTATCTTAACTCGAATTAAGGATTTTCCTTATCTTAACTACCTTTTCTACACTAAGAACTGACTTGGAGATTCTCTTTCAGCTGTTCTAAACAAGTTCTCATCTGTTTACAGTCATTTTCACTGAATTATTCATGTTTTCATGTAGTTTCCTATATTCTGCCTTCTGGCCCAAGTATAAGCTTTGCCTACTTTATTAAACACCTTCCTACACTCTGTTATGAACTGAGGGAGCTAGGGAACATTGTCTCTCAACTGTGTTATAGAGTGTAGTACTACATTTCAGTGAAGTGTAAGGCTTTCCAAAGCTCCCGAACTTGTTTCTTTCTCTATTTCAATGGTATTCTGCCTTGTATAACACACATTTACCACGCTAGTCTCCTTTAAGTAATGAATATAGGATTCATACAGTTTTTGATGTTATCTTAACTCGAATTAAGGATTTCCCTTATCTTAGCTACCTTTTCTACACTAAGAACTGACTTGGAGATTCTCTTTCAGCTGTTCTAAACAAGTTCTCATCTGTTTACAGTCATTTTCACTGAATTATTCATGTTTTCATGTAGTTTCCTATATTCTGCCTTCTGTCCCAAGTATAAGCTTTGGCCACTTTATCAAACAACTTCCTACACACTGTTATGAACTGAGGCAGCTAGGGAACATTGTCTCTCAACTGTATTATAGAGTGTAGTACTACATTTCAGTGAAGTGTAAGCCTTTCCAAAGCTGCCGAACGTGTTTCTTTCTCTATTTCAATGGTATTCTGCCTTGTATAACACACATTTACCACTCTAGTTTCCTTTAAGTAAAGAATATAGGATTCATACAGTGTTTCATGTGATCTTAACTCGAATTAAGGATTTCCCTTATCTTAGCTACCTTTTCTACACTAAGAACTGACTTGGAGATTCTCTTTCAGCAGTTCTAAACAAGTTCTCATGTGTTTACAGTCATTTTCAATGAATTATTCATGTTTTCATGTAGTTTCCTATATTCTGCCTTCTGGCCCAAGTATAAGCTTTGCCCACTTTATCAAACAACTTCCTACACACTGTTATGAACTGAGGCAGCTCGGGAACATTGTCTCTCAACTGTGTTATAGAGTGCAGTACTACATTTCAGTGAAGTGTAAGGCTTTCCAAAGCTGCCGAACGTGTTTCTTTCTCTATTTCAATGGTATTCTGCCTTGTATAACACACATTTACCACTCTAGTCTCCTTTAAGTAAAGAATATAGGATTCATACAGTGTTTCATGTGATCTTAACTGGAATTAAGGATTTCCCTTATCTTAGCTACCTTTTCCACACTAAGAACTGACTTGGAGATTCTCTTTCAGCTGTTCTAAACAAGTTCTCAACTGTTTACAGTCATTTTCACTGAATTATTCATGTTTTCATGTAGTTTCCTATATTCTGCCTTCTGGCACAAGTATAAGCTTTGGCCACTTTATTAAACAACTTCCTACACACTGTTATGAACTGAGGGAGCTAGGGAACATTGTCTCTCAACTGTGTTATAGAGTGTAGTACTACATTTCAGTGAAGTGTAAGGCTTTCTAAAGCTGCCGAACTTGTTTCTTTCTCTATTTCAATGGTATTCTGCCTTGTATAACACACATTTACCACTCTAGTCTCCTTTAAGTAATGAATATAGGATTCATACAGTGTTTGATGTTATCTTAACTCGAATTAAGGATTTTCCTTATCTTAACTACCTTTTCTACACTAAGAACTGACTTGGAGATTCTCTTTCAGCTGTTCTAAACAAGTTCTCATCTGTTTACAGTCATTTTCACTGAATTATTCATGTTTTCATGTAGTTTCCTATATTCTGCCTTCTGGCCCAAGTATAAGCTTTGCCTACTTTATTAAACACCTTCCTACACTCTGTTATGAACTGAGGGAGCTAGGGAACATTGTCTCTCAACTGTGTTATAGAGTGTAGTACTACATTTCAGTGAAGTGTAAGGCTTTCCAAAGCTCCCGAACTTGTTTCTTTCTCTATTTCAATGGTATTCTGCCTTGTATAACACACATTTACCACGCTAGTCTCCTTTAAGTAATGAATATAGGATTCATACAGTTTTTGATGTTATCTTAACTCGAATTAAGGATTTCCCTTATCTTAGCTACCTTTTCTACACTAAGAACTGACTTGGAGATTCTCTTTCAGCTGTTCTAAACAAGTTCTCATCTGTTTACAGTCATTTTCACTGAATTATTCATGTTTTCATGTAGTTTCCTATATTCTGCCTTCTGTCCCAAGTATAAGCTTTGGCCACTTTATCAAACAACTTCCTACACACTGTTATGAACTGAGGCAGCTAGGGAACATTGTCTCTCAACTGTATTATAGAGTGTAGTACTACATTTCAGTGAAGTGTAAGCCTTTCCAAAGCTGCCGAACGTGTTTCTTTCTCTATTTCAATGGTATTCTGCCTTGTATAACACACATTTACCACTCTAGTTTCCTTTAAGTAAAGAATATAGGATTCATACAGTGTTTCATGTGATCTTAACTTGAATTAAGGATTTCCGTTATCTTAGCTACCTTTTCTACACTAAGAACTGACTTGGAGATTCTCTTTCAGCTGTTCTAAACAAGTTCTCATGTGTTTACAGTCATTTTCAATGAATTATTCATGTTTTCATGTAGTTTCCTATATTCTGCCTTCTGGCCCAAGTATAAGCTTTGCCCACTTTATCAAACAACTTCCTACACACTGTTATGAACTGAGGCAGCTCGGGAACATTGTCTCTCAACTGTGTTATAGAGTGCAGTACTACATTTCAGTGAAGTGTAAGGCTTTCCAAAGCTGCGGAACGTGTTTCTTTCTCTATTTCAATGGTATTCTGCCTTGTATAACACACATTTACCACTCTAGTCTCCTTTAAGTAATGAATATAGGATTCATACAGTGTTTCATGTGATCTTAACTGGAATTAAGGATTTCCCTTATCTTAGCTACTTTTTCTACACTAAGAACTGACTTGGAGATTCTCTTTCAGCTGTTCTAAACAAGTTCTCATCTATTTACAGTCATTTTCACTGAATTATTCATGTTTTCATGTAGTTTCCTATATTCTGCCTTCTGTCCCAAGTATAAGCTTTGGCCACTTTATCAAACAACTTCCTACACACTGTTATGAACTGAGGGAGCTAGGGAACATTGTCTCTCAACTGTGTTATAGAGTGTAGTACTACATTTCAGTGAAGTTTAAGGCTTTCCAAAGCTGCCGAACTTGTTTCTTTCTCTATTTCAATGGTATTCTGCCTTGTATAACACACATTTAACACTCTAGTCTCCTTTAAGTAATGAATATAGGATTGATACAGTGTTTGATGTTATCTTAACTCGATTTAAGGATTTCCCTTATCTTAGCTACCTTTTCTACACTAAGAACTGACTTGGAGATTCTCTTTCAGCTGTTCGAAACAAGTTCTCATCTGTTTACAGTCATTTTCACTGAATTATTCATGTTTTCATGTAGTTTCCTATATTCTGCCTTCTGGCCCAAGTATAAGCTTTGGCCACTTTATCAAACAACTTCCTACACACTGTTATGAACTGAGGGAGCTAGGGAACATTGTCTCTCAACTGTGTTATAGAGTGTAGTACTACATTTCAGTGAAGTGTAAGGCTTTCCAAAGCTGCGGAACTTGTTTCTTTCTCTATTTCAATGGTATTCTGCCTTGTATAACACACATTTACCACTCTAGTCTCCTTTAAGTAATGAATATAGGATTCATACAGTGTTTGATGTTATCTTAACTCAAATTAAGGATTTTCCTTATCTTAGCTACCTTTTCTACACTAAGAACTGACTTGGAGATTTTCTTTCAGCTGTTCTAAACAAGTTCTCATCTGTTTACAGTCATTTTCACTGAATTATTCATGTTTTCATGTAGTTTCCTATATTCTGCCTTCTGTCCCAAGTATAAGCTTTGGCCACTTTATCAAACAACTTCCTACACACTGTTATGAACTGAGGCAGCTAGGGAACATTGTCTCTCAACTGTGTTATAGAGTGTAGTACTACATTTCAGTGAAGTGTAAGGCTTTCCAAAGCTGCCGAACTTCTTTCTTTCTCTATTTCAATGGTATTCTGCCTTGTATAACACACATTTACCACTCTAGTCTTTTTTAAGTAATGAATATAGGATTCATACAGTGTTTGATGTTATCTTAACTCAAATTAAGGATTTCCCTTATCTTAGCTACCTTTTCTACACTAAGAACTGACTTGGAGATTCTCTTTCAGCTGTTCTAAACAAGTTCTCATCTTTTTACAGTCATTTTCACTGAATTATTCATGTTTTCATGTAGTTTCCTATATTCTGCCTTCTGTCCCAAGTATAAGCTTTGGCCACTTTATCAAACAACTTCCTACACACTGTTATGAACTGAGGCAGCTAGGGAACATTGTCTCTCAACTGTGTTATAGAGTGTAGTACTACATTTCAGTGAAGTGTAAGCCTTTCCAAAGCTGCCGAACGTGTTTCTTTCTCTATTTCAATGGTATTCTGCCTTGTATAACACACATTTACCACTCTAGTTTCCTTTAAGTAAAGAATATAGGATTCATACAGTGTTTCATGTGATCTTAACTCGAATTAAGGATTTCCCTTATCTTAGCTACCTTTTCTACACTAAGAACTGACTTGGAGATTCTCTTTCAGCAGTTCTAAACAAGTTCTCATGTGTTTACAGTCATTTTCAATGAATTATTCATGTTTTCATGTAGTTTCCTATATTCTGCCTTCTGGCCCAAGTATAAGCTTTGCCCACTTTATCAAACAACTTCCTACACACTGTTATGAACTGAGGCAGCTCGGGAACATTGTCTCTCAACTGTGTTATAGAGTGCAGTACTACATTTCAGTGAAGTGTAAGGCTTTCCAAAGCTGCCGAACGTGTTTCTTTCTCTATTTCAATGGTATTCTGCCTTGTATAACACACATTTACCACTCTAGTCTCCTTTAAGTAATGAATATAGGATTCATACAGTGTTTCATGTGATCTTAACTGGAATTAAGGATTTCCCTTATCTTAGCTACTTTTTCTACACTAAGAACTGACTTGGAGATTCTCTTTCAGCTGTTCTAAACAAGTTCTCATCTATTTACAGTCATTTTCACTGAATTATTCATGTTTTCATGTAGTTTCCTATATTCTGCCTTCTGTCCCAAGTATAAGCTTTGGCCACTTTATCAAACAACTTCCTACACACTGTTATGAACTGAGGGAGCTAGGGAACATTGTCTCTCAACTGTGTTATAGAGTGTAGTACTACATTTCAGTGAAGTTTAAGGCTTTCCAAAGCTGCCGAACTTGTTTCTTTCTCTATTTCAATGGTATTCTGCCTTGTATAACACACATTTAACACTCTAGTCTCCTTTAAGTAATGAATATAGGATTGATACAGTGTTTGATGTTATCTTAACTCGATTTAAGGATTTCCCTTATCTTAGCTACCTTTTCTACACTAAGAACTGACTTGGAGATTCTCTTTCAGCTGTTCGAAACAAGTTCTCATCTGTTTACAGTCATTTTCACTGAATTATTCATGTTTTCATGTAGTTTCCTATATTCTGCCTTCTGGCCCAAGTATAAGCTTTGGCCACTTTATCAAACAACTTCCTACACACTGTTATGAACTGAGGGAGCTAGGGAACATTGTCTCTCAACTGTGTTATAGAGTGTAGTACTACATTTCAGTGAAGTGTAAGGCTTTCCAAAGCTGCCGAACTTCTTTCTTTCTCTATTTCAATGGTATTCTGCCTTGTATAACACACATTTACCACTCTAGTCTTTTTTAAGTAATGAATATAGGATTCATACAGTGTTTGATGTTATCTTAACTCAAATTAAGGATTTCCCTTATCTTAGCTACCTTTTCTACACTAAGAACTGACTTGGAGATTCTCTTTCAGCTGTTCTAAACAAGTTCTCATCTTTTTACAGTCATTTTCACTGAATTATTCATGTTTTCATGTAGTTTCCTATATTCTGCCTTCTGTCCCAAGTATAAGCTTTGGCCACTTTATCAAACAACTTCCTACACACTGTTATGAACTGAGGCAGCTAGGGAACATTGTCTCTCAACTGTGTTATAGAGTGTAGTACTACATTTCAGTGAAGTGTAAGCCTTTCCAAAGCTGCCGAACGTGTTTCTTTCTCTATTTCAATGGTATTCTGCCTTGTATAACACACATTTACCACTCTAGTTTCCTTTAAGTAAAGAATATAGGATTCATACAGTGTTTCATGTGATCTTAACTCGAATTAAGGATTTCCCTTATCTTAGCTACCTTTTCTACACTAAGAACTGACTTGGAGATTCTCTTTCAGCAGTTCTAAACAAGTTCTCATGTGTTTACAGTCATTTTCAATGAATTATTCATGTTTTCATGTAGTTTCCTATATTCTGCCTTCTGGCCCAAGTATAAGCTTTGCCCACTTTATCAAACAACTTCCTACACACTGTTATGAACTGAGGCAGCTCGGGAACATTGTCTCTCAACTGTGTTATAGAGTGCAGTACTACATTTCAGTGAAGTGTAAGGCTTTCCAAAGCTGCCGAACGTGTTTCTTTCTCTATTTCAATGGTATTCTGCCTTGTATAACACACATTTACCACTCTAGTCTCCTTTAAGTAATGAATATAGGATTCATACAGTGTTTCATGTGATCTTAACTGGAATTAAGGATTTCCCTTATCTTAGCTACTTTTTCTACACTAAGAACTGACTTGGAGATTCTCTTTCAGCTGTTCTAAACAAGTTCTCATCTATTTACAGTCATTTTCACTGAATTATTCATGTTTTCATGTAGTTTCCTATATTCTGCCTTCTGTCCCAAGTATAAGCTTTGGCCACTTTATCAAACAACTTCCTACACACTGTTATGAACTGAGGGAGCTAGGGAACATTGTCTCTCAACTGTGTTATAGAGTGTAGTACTACATTTCAGTGAAGTTTAAGGCTTTCCAAAGGTGCCGAACTTGTTTCTTTCTCTATTTCAATGGTATTCTGCCTTGTATAACACACATTTAACACTCTAGTCTCCTTTAAGTAATGAATATAGGATTGATACAGTGTTTGATGTTATCTTAACTCGATTTAAGGATTTCCCTTATCTTAGCTACCTTTTCTACACTAAGAACTGACTTGGAGATTCTCTTTCAGCTGTTCTAAACAAGTTCTCATCTGTTTACAGTCATTTTCACTGAATTATTCATGTTTTCATGTAGTTTCCTATATTCTGCCTTCTGGCCCAAGTATAAGCTTTGGCCACTTTATCAAACAACTTCCTACACACTGTTATGAACTGAGGGAGCTAGGGAACATTGTCTCTCAACTGTGTTATAGAGTGTAGTACTACATTTCAGTGAAGTGTAAGGCTTTCCAAAGCTGCGGAACTTGTTTCTTTCTCTATTTCAATGGTATTCTGCCTTGTATAACACACATTTACCACTCTAGTCTCCTTTAAGTAATGAATATAGGATTCATACAGTGTTTGATGTTATCTTAACTCAAATTAAGGATTTTCCTTATCTTAGCTACCTTTTCTACACTAAGAACTGACTTGGAGATTTTCTTTCAGCTGTTCTAAACAAGTTCTCATCTGTTTACAGTCATTTTCACTGAATTATTCATGTTTTCATGTAGTTTCCTATATTCGGCCTTCTGGCCCAAGTATAAGCTTTGCCTACTTTATCAAACACCTTCCTACACTCTGTTATGAACTGAGGCAGCTAGGGAACATTGTCTCTCAACTGTGTTATAGACTGTAGTACTACATTTCAGTGAAGTGTAAGGCTTTCCAAAGCTGCCGAACTTCTTTCTTTCTCTATTTCAATGGTATTCTGCCTTGTATAACACACATTTACCACTCTAGTCTTTTTTAAGTAATGAATATAGGATTCATACAGTGTTTGATGTTATCTTAACTCAAATTAAGGATTTCCCTTATCTTAGCTACCTTTTCTACACTAAGAACTGACTTGGAGATTCTCTTTCAGCTGTTCTAAACAAGTTCTCATCTTTTTACAGTCATTTTCACTGAATTATTCATGTTTTCATGTAGTTTCCTATATTCTGCCTTCTGTCCCAAGTATAAGCTTTGGCCACTTTATCAAACAACTTCCTACACACTGTTATGAACTGAGGCAGCTAGGGAACATTGTCTCTCAACTGTGTTATAGAGTGTAGTACTACATTTCAGTGAAGTGTAAGCCTTTCCAAAGCTGCCGAACGTGTTTCTTTCTCTATTTCAATGGTATTCTGCCTTGTATAACACACATTTACCACTCTAGTTTCCTTTAAGTAAAGAATATAGGATTCATACAGTGTTTCATGTGATCTTAACTCGAATTAAGGATTTCCCTTATCTTAGCTACCTTTTCTACACTAAGAACTGACTTGGAGATTCTCTTTCAGCAGTTCTAAACAAGTTCTCATGTGTTTACAGTCATTTTCAATGAATTATTCATGTTTTCATGTAGTTTCCTATATTCTGCCTTCTGGCCCAAGTATAAGCTTTGCCCACTTTATCAAACAACTTCCTACACACTGTTATGAACTGAGGCAGCTCGGGAACATTGTCTCTCAACTGTGTTATAGAGTGCAGTACTACATTTCAGTGAAGTGTAAGGCTTTCCAAAGCTGCCGAACGTGTTTCTTTCTCTATTTCAATGGTATTCTGCCTTGTATAACACACATTTACCACTCTAGTCTCCTTTAAGTAAAGAATATAGGATTCATACAGTGTTTCATGTGATCTTAACTGGAATTAAGGATTTCCCTTATCTTAGCTACCTTTTCCACACTAAGAACTGACTTGGAGATTCTCTTTCAGCTGTTCTAAACAAGTTCTCAACTGTTTACAGTCATTTTCACTGAATTATTCATGTTTTCATGTAGTTTCCTATATTCTGCCTTCTGGCCCAAGTATAAGCTTTGGCCACTTTATCAAACAACTTCCTACACACTGTTATGAACTGAGGGAGCTAGGGAACATTGTCTCTCAACTGTGTTATAGAGTGTAGTACTACATTTCAGTGAAGTGTAAGGCTTTCTAAAGCTGCCGAACTTGTTTCTTTCTCTATTTCAATGGTATTCTGCCTTGTATAACACACATTTACCACTCTAGTCTCCTTTAAGTAATGAATATAGGATTCATACAGTGTTTGATGTTATCTTAACTCGAATTAAGGATTTTCCTTATCTTAACTACTTTTTCTACACTAAGAACTGACTTGGAGATTCTCTTTCAGCTGTTCTAAACAAGTTCTCATCTGTTTACAGTCATTTTCACTGAATTATTCATGTTTTCATGTAGTTTCCTATATTCTGCCTTCTGGCCCAAGTATAAGCTTTGCCTACTTTATTAAACACCTTCCTACACTCTGTTATGAACTGAGGGAGCTAGGGAACATTGTCTCTCAACTGTGTTATAGAGTGTAGTACTACATTTCAGTGAAGTGTAAGGCTTTCCAAAGCTCCCGAACTTGTTTCTTTCTCTATTTCAATGGTATTCTGCCTTGTATAACACACATTTACCACGCTAGTCTCCTTTAAGTAATGAATATAGGATTCATACAGTTTTTGATGTTATCTTAACTCGAATTAAGGATTTCCCTTATCTTAGCTACCTTTTCTACACTAAGAACTGACTTGGAGATTCTCTTTCAGCTGTTCTAAACAAGTTCTCATCTGTTTACAGTCATTTTCACTGAATTATTCATGTTTTCATGTAGTTTCCTATATTCTGCCTTCTGTCCCAAGTATAAGCTTTGGCCACTTTATCAAACAACTTCCTACACACTGTTATGAACTGAGGCAGCTAGGGAACATTGTCTCTCAACTGTGTTATAGAGTGTAGTACTACATTTCAGTGAAGTGTAAGGCTTTCCAAAGCTGCGGAACGTGTTTCTTTCTCTATTTCAATGGTATTCTGCCTTGTATAACACACATTTACCACTCTAGTCTCCTTTAAGTAATGAATATAGGATTCATACAGTGTTTCATGTGATCTTAACTGGAATTAAGGATTTCCCTTATCTTAGCTACTTTTTCTACACTAAGAACTGACTTGGAGATTTTCTTTCAGCTGTTCTAAACAAGTTCTCATCTGTTTACAGTCATTTTCACTGAATTATTCATGTTTTCATGTAGTTTCCTATATTCGGCCTTCTGGCCCAAGTATAAGCTTTGCCTACTTTATCAAACACCTTCCTACACTCTGTTATGAACTGAGGCAGCTAGGGAACATTGTCTCTCAACTGTGTTATAGACTGTAGTACTACATTTCAGTGAAGTGTAAGGCTTTCCAAAGCTGCCGAACTTCTTTCTTTCTCTATTTCAATGGTATTCTGCCTTGTATAACACACATTTACCACTCTAGTCTTTTTTAACTAATGAATATAGGATTCATACAGTGTTTGATGTTATCTTAACTCAAATTAAGGATTTCCCTTATCTTAGCTACCTTTTCTACACTAAGAACTGACTTGGAGATTCTCTTTCAGCTGTTCTAAACAAGTTCTCATCTTTTTACAGTCATTTTCACTGAATTATTCATGTTTTCATGTAGTTTCCTATATTCTGCCTTCTGTCCCAAGTATAAGCTTTGGCCACTTTATCAAACAACTTCCTACACACTGTTATGAACTGAGGCAGCTAGGGAACATTGTCTCTCAACTGTGTTATAGAGTGTAGTACTACATTTCAGTGAAGTGTAAGCCTTTCCAAAGCTGCCGAACGTGTTTCTTTCTCTATTTCAATGGTATTCTGCCTTGTATAACACACATTTACCACTCTAGTTTCCTTTAAGTAAAGAATATAGGATTCATACAGTGTTTCATGTGATCTTAACTCGAATTAAGGATTTCCCTTATCTTAGCTACCTTTTCTACACTAAGAACTGACTTGGAGATTCTCTTTCAGCAGTTCTAAACAAGTTCTCATGTGTTTACAGTCATTTTCAATGAATTATTCATGTTTTCATGTAGTTTCCTATATTCTGCCTTCTGGCCCAAGTATAAGCTTTGCCCACTTTATCAAACAACTTCCTACACACTGTTATGAACTGAGGCAGCTCGGGAACATTGTCTCTCAACTGTGTTATAGAGTGCAGTACTACATTTCAGTGAAGTGTAAGGCTTTCCAAAGCTGCGGAACGTGTTTCTTTCTCTATTTCAATGGTATTCTGCCTTGTATAACACACATTTACCACTCTAGTCTCCTTTAAGTAATGAATATAGGATTCATACAGTGTTTCATGTGATCTTAACTGGAATTAAGGATTTCCCTTATCTTAGCTACTTTTTCTACACTAAGAACTGACTTGGAGATTCTCTTTCAGCTGTTCTAAACAAGTTCTCATCTATTTACAGTCATTTTCACTGAATTATTCATGTTTTCATGTAGTTTCCTATATTCTGCCTTCTGTCCCAAGTATAAGCTTTGGCCACTTTATCAAACAACTTCCTACACACTGTTATGAACTGAGGGAGCTAGGGAACATTGTCTCTCAACTGTGTTATAGAGTGTAGTACTACATTTCAGTGAAGTTTAAGGCTTTCCAAAGCTGCCGAACTTGTTTCTTTCTCTATTTCAATGGTATTCTGCCTTGTATAACACACATTTAACACTCTAGTCTCCTTTAAGTAATGAATATAGGATTGATACAGTGTTTGATGTTATCTTAACTCGATTTAAGGATTTCCCTTATCTTAGCTACCTTTTCTACACTAAGAACTGACTTGGAGATTCTCTTTCAGCTGTTCTAAACAAGTTCTCATCTGTTTACAGTCATTTTCACTGAATTATTCATGTTTTCATGTAGTTTCCTATATTCTGCCTTCTGGCCCAAGTATAAGCTTTGGCCACTTTATCAAACAACTTCCTACACACTGTTATGAACTGAGGGAGCTAGGGAACATTGTCTCTCAACTGTGTTATAGAGTGTAGTACTACATTTCAGTGAAGTGTAAGGCTTTCCAAAGCTGCGGAACTTGTTTCTTTCTCTATTTCAATGGTATTCTGCCTTGTATAACACACATTTACCACTCTAGTCTCCTTTAAGTAATGAATATAGGATTCATACAGTGTTTGATGTTATCTTAACTCAAATTAAGGATTTTCCTTATCTTAGCTACCTTTTCTACACTAAGAACTGACTTGGAGATTTTCTTTCAGCTGTTCTAAACAAGTTCTCATCTGTTTACAGTCATTTTCACTGAATTATTCATGTTTTCATGTAGTTTCCTATATTCGGCCTTCTGGCCCAAGTATAAGCTTTGCCTACTTTATCAAACACCTTCCTACACTCTGTTATGTACTGAGGCAGCTAGGGGACATTGTCTCTCAACTGTGTTATAGACTGTAGTACTACATTTCAGTGAAGTGTAAGGCTTTCCAAAGCTGCCGAACTTCTTTCTTTCTCTATTTCAATGGTATTCTGCCTTGTATAACACACATTTACCACTCTAGTCTTTTTTAAGTAATGAATATAGGATTCATACAGTGTTTGATGTTATCTTAACTCAAATTAAGGATTTCCCTTATCTTAGCTACCTTTTCTACACTAAGAACTGACTTGGAGATTCTCTTTCAGCTGTTCTAAACAAGTTCTCATCTTTTTACAGTCATTTTCACTGAATTATTCATGTTTTCATGTAGTTTCCTATATTCTGCCTTCTGTCCCAAGTATAAGCTTTGGCCACTTTATCAAACAACTTCCTACACACTGTTATGAACTGAGGCAGCTAGGGAACATTGTCTCTCAACTGTGTTATAGAGTGTAGTACTACATTTCAGTGAAGTGTAAGCCTTTCCAAAGCTGCCGAACGTGTTTCTTTCTCTATTTCAATGGTATTCTGCCTTGTATAACACACATTTACCACTCTAGTTTCCTTTAAGTAAAGAATATAGGATTCATACAGTGTTTCATGTGATCTTAACTCGAATTAAGGATTTCCCTTATCTTAGCTACCTTTTCTACACTAAGAACTGACTTGGAGATTCTCTTTCAGCAGTTCTAAACAAGTTCTCATGTGTTTACAGTCATTTTCAATGAATTATTCATGTTTTCATGTAGTTTCCTATATTCTGCCTTCTGGCCCAAGTATAAGCTTTGCCCACTTTATCAAACAACTTCCTACACACTGTTATGAACTGAGGCAGCTCGGGAACATTGTCTCTCAACTGTGTTATAGAGTGCAGTACTACATTTCAGTGAAGTGTAAGGCTTTCCAAAGCTGCCGAACGTGTTTCTTTCTCTATTTCAATGGTATTCTGCCTTGTATAACACACATTTACCACTCTAGTCTCCTTTAAGTAAAGAATATAGGATTCATACAGTGTTTCATGTGATCTTAACTGGAATTAAGGATTTCCCTTATCTTAGCTACCTTTTCCACACTAAGAACTGACTTGGAGATTCTCTTTCAGCTGTTCTAAACAAGTTCTCAACTGTTTACAGTCATTTTCACTGAATTATTCATGTTTTCATGTAGTTTCCTATATTCTGCCTTCTGGCACAAGTATAAGCTTTGGCCACTTTATTAAACAACTTCCTACACACTGTTATGAACTGAGGGAGCTAGGGAACATTGTCTCTCAACTGTGTTATAGAGTGTAGTACTACATTTCAGTGAAGTGTAAGGCTTTCTAAAGCTGCCGAACTTGTTTCTTTCTCTATTTCAATGGTATTCTGCCTTGTATAACACACATTTACCACTCTAGTCTCCTTTAAGTAATGAATATAGGATTCATACAGTGTTTGATGTTATCTTAACTCGAATTAAGGATTTTCCTTATCTTAACTACCTTTTCTACACTAAGAACTGACTTGGAGATTCTCTTTCAGCTGTTCTAAACAAGTTCTCATCTGTTTACAGTCATTTTCACTGAATTATTCATGTTTTCATGTAGTTTCCTATATTCTGCCTTCTGGCCCAAGTATAAGCTTTGCCTACTTTATTAAACACCTTCCTACACTCTGTTATGAACTGAGGGAGCTAGGGAACATTGTCTCTCAACTGTGTTATAGAGTGTAGTACTACATTTCAGTGAAGTGTAAGGCTTTCCAAAGCTCCCGAACTTGTTTCTTTCTCTATTTCAATGGTATTCTGCCTTGTATAACACACATTTACCACGCTAGTCTCCTTTAAGTAATGAATATAGGATTCATACAGTTTTTGATGTTATCTTAACTCGAATTAAGGATTTCCCTTATCTTAGCTACCTTTTCTACACTAAGAACTGACTTGGAGATTCTCTTTCAGCTGTTCTAAACAAGTTCTCATCTGTTTACAGTCATTTTCACTGAATTATTCATGTTTTCATGTAGTTTCCTATATTCTGCCTTCTGTCCCAAGTATAAGCTTTGGCCACTTTATCAAACAACTTCCTACACACTGTTATGAACTGAGGCAGCTAGGGAACATTGTCTCTCAACTGTGTTATAGAGTGTAGTACTACATTTCAGTGAAGTGTAAGGCTTTCCAAAGCTGCGGAACGTGTTTCTTTCTCTATTTCAATGGTATTCTGCCTTGTATAACACACATTTACCACTCTAGTCTCCTTTAAGTAATGAATATAGGATTCATACAGTGTTTCATGTGATCTTAACTGGAATTAAGGATTTCCCTTATCTTAGCTACTTTTTCTACACTAAGAACTGACTTGGAGATTTTCTTTCAGCTGTTCTAAACAAGTTCTCATCTGTTTACAGTCATTTTCACTGAATTATTCATGTTTTCATGTAGTTTCCTATATTCGGCCTTCTGGCCCAAGTATAAGCTTTGCCTACTTTATCAAACACCTTCCTACACTCTGTTATGAACTGAGGCAGCTAGGGAACATTGTCTCTCAACTGTGTTATAGACTGTAGTACTACATTTCAGTGAAGTGTAAGGCTTTCCAAAGCTGCCGAACTTCTTTCTTTCTCTATTTCAATGGTATTCTGCCTTGTATAACACACATTTACCACTCTAGTCTTTTTTAAGTAATGAATATAGGATTCATACAGTGTTTGATGTTATCTTAACTCAAATTAAGGATTTCCCTTATCTTAGCTACCTTTTCTACACTAAGAACTGACTTGGAGATTCTCTTTCAGCTGTTCTAAACAAGTTCTCATCTTTTTACAGTCATTTTCACTGAATTATTCATGTTTTCATGTAGTTTCCTATATTCTGCCTTCTGTCCCAAGTATAAGCTTTGGCCACTTTATCAAACAACTTCCTACACACTGTTATGAACTGAGGCAGCTAGGGAACATTGTCTCTCAACTGTGTTATAGAGTGTAGTACTACATTTCAGTGAAGTGTAAGCCTTTCCAAAGCTGCCGAACGTGTTTCTTTCTCTATTTCAATGGTATTCTGCCTTGTATAACACACATTTACCACTCTAGTTTCCTTTAAGTAAAGAATATAGGATTCATACAGTGTTTCATGTGATCTTAACTCGAATTAAGGATTTCCCTTATCTTAGCTACCTTTTCTACACTAAGAACTGACTTGGAGATTCTCTTTCAGCAGTTCTAAACAAGTTCTCATGTGTTTACAGTCATTTTCAATGAATTATTCATGTTTTCATGTAGTTTCCTATATTCTGCCTTCTGGCCCAAGTATAAGCTTTGCCCACTTTATCAAACAACTTCCTACACACTGTTATGAACTGAGGCAGCTCGGGAACATTGTCTCTCAACTGTGTTATAGAGTGCAGTACTACATTTCAGTGAAGTGTAAGGCTTTCCAAAGCTGCGGAACGTGTTTCTTTCTCTATTTCAATGGTATTCTGCCTTGTATAACACACATTTACCACTCTAGTCTCCTTTAAGTAATGAATATAGGATTCATACAGTGTTTCATGTGATCTTAACTGGAATTAAGGATTTCCCTTATCTTAGCTACTTTTTCTACACTAAGAACTGACTTGGAGATTCTCTTTCAGCTGTTCTAAACAAGTTCTCATCTATTTACAGTCATTTTCACTGAATTATTCATGTTTTCATGTAGTTTCCTATATTCTGCCTTCTGTCCCAAGTATAAGCTTTGGCCACTTTATCAAACAACTTCCTACACACTGTTATGAACTGAGGGAGCTAGGGAACATTGTCTCTCAACTGTGTTATAGAGTGTAGTACTACATTTCAGTGAAGTTTAAGGCTTTCCAAAGCTGCCGAACTTGTTTCTTTCTCTATTTCAATGGTATTCTGCCTTGTATAACACACATTTAACACTCTAGTCTCCCTTAAGTAATGAATATAGGATTGATACAGTGTTTGATGTTATCTTAACTCGATTTAAGGATTTCCCTTATCTTAGCTACCTTTTCTACACTAAGAACTGACTTGGAGATTCTCTTTCAGCTGTTCTAAACAAGTTCTCATCTGTTTACAGTCATTTTCACTGAATTATTCATGTTTTCATGTAGTTTCCTATATTCTGCCTTCTGGCCCAAGTATAAGCTTTGGCCACTTTATCAAACAACTTCCTACACACTGTTATGAACTGAGGGAGCTAGGGAACATTGTCTCTCAACTGTGTTATAGAGTGTAGTACTACATTTCAGTGAAGTGTAAGGCTTTCCAAAGCTGCGGAACTTGTTTCTTTCTCTATTTCAATGGTATTCTGCCTTGTATAACACACATTTACCACTCTAGTCTCCTTTAAGTAATGAATATAGGATTCATACAGTGTTTGATGTTATCTTAACTCAAATTAAGGATTTTCCTTATCTTAGCTACCTTTTCTACACTAAGAACTGACTTGGAGATTTTCTTTCAGCTGTTCTAAACAAGTTCTCATCTGTTTACAGTCATTTTCACTGAATTATTCATGTTTTCATGTAGTTTCCTATATTCGGCCTTCTGGCCCAAGTATAAGCTTTGCCTACTTTATCAAACACCTTCCTACACTCTGTTATGTACTGAGGCAGCTAGGGGACATTGTCTCTCAACTGTGTTATAGACTGTAGTACTACATTTCAGTGAAGTGTAAGGCTTTCCAAAGCTGCCGAACTTCTTTCTTTCTCTATTTCAATGGTATTCTGCCTTGTATAACACACATTTACCACTCTAGTCTTTTTTAAGTAATGAATATAGGATTCATACAGTGTTTGATGTTATCTTAACTCAAATTAAGGATTTCCCTTATCTTAGCTACCTTTTCTACACTAAGAACTGACTTGGAGATTCTCTTTCAGCTGTTCTAAACAAGTTCTCATCTTTTTACAGTCATTTTCACTGAATTATTCATGTTTTCATGTAGTTTCCTATATTCTGCCTTCTGTCCCAAGTATAAGCTTTGGCCACTTTATCAAACAACTTCCTACACACTGTTATGAACTGAGGCAGCTAGGGAACATTGTCTCTCAACTGTGTTATAGAGTGTAGTACTACATTTCAGTGAAGTGTAAGCCTTTCCAAAGCTGCCGAACGTGTTTCTTTCTCTATTTCAATGGTATTCTGCCTTGTATAACACACATTTACCACTCTAGTTTCCTTTAAGTAAAGAATATAGGATTCATACAGTGTTTCATGTGATCTTAACTCGAATTAAGGATTTCCCTTATCTTAGCTACCTTTTCTACACTAAGAACTGACTTGGAGATTCTCTTTCAGCAGTTCTAAACAAGTTCTCATGTGTTTACAGTCATTTTCAATGAATTATTCATGTTTTCATGTAGTTTCCTATATTCTGCCTTCTGGCCCAAGTATAAGCTTTGCCCACTTTATCAAACAACTTCCTACACACTGTTATGAACTGAGGCAGCTCGGGAACATTGTCTCTCAACTGTGTTATAGAGTGCAGTACTACATTTCAGTGAAGTGTAAGGCTTTCCAAAGCTGCCGAACGTGTTTCTTTCTCTATTTCAATGGTATTCTGCCTTGTATAACACACATTTACCACTCTAGTCTCCTTTAAGTAAAGAATATAGGATTCATACAGTGTTTCATGTGATCTTAACTGGAATTAAGGATTTCCCTTATCTTAGCTACCTTTTCCACACTAAGAACTGACTTGGAGATTCTCTTTCAGCTGTTCTAAACAAGTTCTCAACTGTTTACAGTCATTTTCACTGAATTATTCATGTTTTCATGTAGTTTCCTATATTCTGCCTTCTGGCACAAGTATAAGCTTTGGCCACTTTATTAAACAACTTCCTACACACTGTTATGAACTGAGGGAGCTAGGGAACATTGTCTCTCAACTGTGTTATAGAGTGTAGTACTACATTTCAGTGAAGTGTAAGGCTTTCTAAAGCTGCCGAACTTGTTTCTTTCTCTATTTCAATGGTATTCTGCCTTGTATAACACACATTTACCACTCTAGTCTCCTTTAAGTAATGAATATAGGATTCATACAGTGTTTGATGTTATCTTAACTCGAATTAAGGATTTTCCTTATCTTAACTACCTTTTCTACACTAAGAACTGACTTGGAGATTCTCTTTCAGCTGTTCTAAACAAGTTCTCATCTGTTTACAGTCATTTTCACTGAATTATTCATGTTTTCATGTAGTTTCCTATATTCTGCCTTCTGGCCCAAGTATAAGCTTTGCCTACTTTATTAAACACCTTCCTACACTCTGTTATGAACTGAGGGAGCTAGGGAACATTGTCTCTCAACTGTGTTATAGAGTGTAGTACTACATTTCAGTGAAGTGTAAGGCTTTCCAAAGCTCCCGAACTTGTTTCTTTCTCTATTTCAATGGTATTCTGCCTTGTATAACACACATTTACCACGCTAGTCTCCTTTAAGTAATGAATATAGGATTCATACAGTTTTTGATGTTATCTTAACTCGAATTAAGGATTTCCCTTATCTTAGCTACCTTTTCTACACTAAGAACTGACTTGGAGATTCTCTTTCAGCTGTTCTAAACAAGTTCTCATCTGTTTACAGTCATTTTCACTGAATTATTCATGTTTTCATGTAGTTTCCTATATTCTGCCTTCTGTCCCAAGTATAAGCTTTGGCCACTTTATCAAACAACTTCCTACACACTGTTATGAACTGAGGCAGCTAGGGAACATTGTCTCTCAACTGTATTATAGAGTGTAGTACTACATTTCAGTGAAGTGTAAGCCTTTCCAAAGCTGCCGAACGTGTTTCTTTCTCTATTTCAATGGTATTCTGCCTTGTATAACACACATTTACCACTCTAGTTTCCTTTAAGTAAAGAATATAGGATTCATACAGTGTTTCATGTGATCTTAACTCGAATTAAGGATTTCCCTTATCTTAGCTACCTTTTCTACACTAAGAACTGACTTGGAGATTCTCTTTCAGCAGTTCTAAACAAGTTCTCATGTGTTTACAGTCATTTTCAATGAATTATTCATGTTTTCATGTAGTTTCCTATATTCTGCCTTCTGGCCCAAGTATAAGCTTTGCCCACTTTATCAAACAACTTCCTACACACTGTTATGAACTGAGGCAGCTCGGGAACATTGTCTCTCAACTGTGTTATAGAGTGCAGTACTACATTTCAGTGAAGTGTAAGGCTTTCCAAAGCTGCCGAACGTGTTTCTTTCTCTATTTCAATGGTATTCTGCCTTGTATAACACACATTTACCACTCTAGTCTCCTTTAAGTAAAGAATATAGGATTCATACAGTGTTTCATGTGATCTTAACTGGAATTAAGGATTTCCCTTATCTTAGCTACCTTTTCCACACTAAGAACTGACTTGGAGATTCTCTTTCAGCTGTTCTAAACAAGTTCTCAACTGTTTACAGTCATTTTCACTGAATTATTCATGTTTTCATGTAGTTTCCTATATTCTGCCTTCTGGCACAAGTATAAGCTTTGGCCACTTTATTAAACAACTTCCTACACACTGTTATGAACTGAGGGAGCTAGGGAACATTGTCTCTCAACTGTGTTATAGAGTGTAGTACTACATTTCAGTGAAGTGTAAGGCTTTCTAAAGCTGCCGAACTTGTTTCTTTCTCTATTTCAATGGTATTCTGCCTTGTATAACACACATTTACCACTCTAGTCTCCTTTAAGTAATGAATATAGGATTCATACAGTGTTTGATGTTATCTTAACTCGAATTAAGGATTTTCCTTATCTTAACTACCTTTTCTACACTAAGAACTGACTTGGAGATTCTCTTTCAGCTGTTCTAAACAAGTTCTCATCTGTTTACAGTCATTTTCACTGAATTATTCATGTTTTCATGTAGTTTCCTATATTCTGCCTTCTGGCCCAAGTATAAGCTTTGCCTACTTTATTAAACACCTTCCTACACTCTGTTATGAACTGAGGGAGCTAGGGAACATTGTCTCTCAACTGTGTTATAGAGTGTAGTACTACATTTCAGTGAAGTGTAAGGCTTTCCAAAGCTCCCGAACTTGTTTCTTTCTCTATTTCAATGGTATTCTGCCTTGTATAACACACATTTACCACGTTAGTCTCCTTTAAGTAATGAATATAGGATTCATACAGTTTTTGATGTTATCTTAACTCGAATTAAGGATTTCCCTTATCTTAGCTACCTTTTCTACACTAAGAACTGACTTGGAGATTCTCTTTCAGCTGTTCTAAACAAGTTCTCATCTGTTTACAGTCATTTTCACTGAATTATTCATGTTTTCATGTAGTTTCCTATATTCTGCCTTCTGTCCCAAGTATAAGCTTTGGCCACTTTATCAAACAACTTCCTACACACTGTTATGAACTGAGGCAGCTAGGGAACATTGTCTCTCAACTGTATTATAGAGTGTAGTACTACATTTCAGTGAAGTGTAAGCCTTTCCAAAGCTGCCGAACGTGTTTCTTTCTCTATTTCAATGGTATTCTGCCTTGTATAACACACATTTACCACTCTAGTTTCCTTTAAGTAAAGAATATAGGATTCATACAGTGTTTCATGTGATCTTAACTTGAATTAAGGATTTCCGTTATCTTAGCTACCTTTTCTACACTAAGAACTGACTTGGAGATTCTCTTTCAGCTGTTCTAAACAAGTTCTCATGTGTTTACAGTCATTTTCAATGAATTATTCATGTTTTCATGTAGTTTCCTATATTCTGCCTTCTGGCCCAAGTATAAGCTTTGCCCACTTTATCAAACAACTTCCTACACACTGTTATGAACTGAGGCAGCTCGGGAACATTGTCTCTCAACTGTGTTATAGAGTGCAGTACTACATTTCAGTGAAGTGTAAGGCTTTCCAAAGCTGCGGAACGTGTTTCTTTCTCTATTTCAATGGTATTCTGCCTTGTATAACACACATTTACCACTCTAGTCTCCTTTAAGTAATGAATATAGGATTCATACAGTGTTTCATGTGATCTTAACTGGAATTAAGGATTTCCCTTATCTTAGCTACTTTTTCTACACTAAGAACTGACTTGGAGATTCTCTTTCAGCTGTTCTAAACAAGTTCTCATCTATTTACAGTCATTTTCACTGAATTATTCATGTTTTCATGTAGTTTCCTATATTCTGCCTTCTGTCCCAAGTATAAGCTTTGGCCACTTTATCAAACAACTTCCTACACACTGTTATGAACTGAGGGAGCTAGGGAACATTGTCTCTCAACTGTGTTATAGAGTGTAGTACTACATTTCAGTGAAGTTTAAGGCTTTCCAAAGCTGCCGAACTTGTTTCTTTCTCTATTTCAATGGTATTCTGCCTTGTATAACACACATTTAACACTCTAGTCTCCTTTAAGTAATGAATATAGGATTGATACAGTGTTTGATGTTATCTTAACTCGATTTAAGGATTTCCCTTATCTTAGCTACCTTTTCTACACTAAGAACTGACTTGGAGATTCTCTTTCAGCTGTTCGAAACAAGTTCTCATCTGTTTACAGTCATTTTCACTGAATTATTCATGTTTTCATGTAGTTTCCTATATTCTGCCTTCTGGCCCAAGTATAAGCTTTGGCCACTTTATCAAACAACTTCCTACACACTGTTATGAACTGAGGGAGCTAGGGAACATTGTCTCTCAACTGTGTTATAGAGTGTAGTACTACATTTCAGTGAAGTGTAAGGCTTTCCAAAGCTGCGGAACTTGTTTCTTTCTCTATTTCAATGGTATTCTGCCTTGTATAACACACATTTACCACTCTAGTCTCCTTTAAGTAATGAATATAGGATTCATACAGTGTTTGATGTTATCTTAACTCAAATTAAGGATTTTCCTTATCTTAGCTACCTTTTCTACACTAAGAACTGACTTGGAGATTTTCTTTCAGCTGTTCTAAACAAGTTCTCATCTGTTTACAGTCATTTTCACTGAATTATTCATGTTTTCATGTAGTTTCCTATATTCTGCCTTCTGTCCCAAGTATAAGCTTTGGCCACTTTATCAAACAACTTCCTACACACTGTTATGAACTGAGGCAGCTAGGGAACATTGTCTCTCAACTGTGTTATAGAGTGTAGTACTACATTTCAGTGAAGTGTAAGGCTTTCCAAAGCTGCCGAACTTCTTTCTTTCTCTATTTCAATGGTATTCTGCCTTGTATAACACACATTTACCACTCTAGTCTTTTTTAAGTAATGAATATAGGATTCATACAGTGTTTGATGTTATCTTAACTCAAATTAAGGATTTCCCTTATCTTAGCTACCTTTTCTACACTAAGAACTGACTTGGAGATTCTCTTTCAGCTGTTCTAAACAAGTTCTCATCTTTTTACAGTCATTTTCACTGAATTATTCATGTTTTCATGTAGTTTCCTATATTCTGCCTTCTGTCCCAAGTATAAGCTTTGGCCACTTTATCAAACAACTTCCTACACACTGTTATGAACTGAGGCAGCTAGGGAACATTGTCTCTCAACTGTGTTATAGAGTGTAGTACTACATTTCAGTGAAGTGTAAGCCTTTCCAAAGCTGCCGAACGTGTTTCTTTCTCTATTTCAATGGTATTCTGCCTTGTATAACACACATTTACCACTCTAGTTTCCTTTAAGTAAAGAATATAGGATTCATACAGTGTTTCATGTGATCTTAACTCGAATTAAGGATTTCCCTTATCTTAGCTACCTTTTCTACACTAAGAACTGACTTGGAGATTCTCTTTCAGCAGTTCTAAACAAGTTCTCATGTGTTTACAGTCATTTTCAATGAATTATTCATGTTTTCATGTAGTTTCCTATATTCTGCCTTCTGGCCCAAGTATAAGCTTTGCCCACTTTATCAAACAACTTCCTACACACTGTTATGAACTGAGGCAGCTCGGGAACATTGTCTCTCAACTGTGTTATAGAGTGCAGTACTACATTTCAGTGAAGTGTAAGGCTTTCCAAAGCTGCCGAACGTGTTTCTTTCTCTATTTCAATGGTATTCTGCCTTGTATAACACACATTTACCACTCTAGTCTCCTTTAAGTAAAGAATATAGGATTCATACAGTGTTTCATGTGATCTTAACTGGAATTAAGGATTTCCCTTATCTTAGCTACCTTTTCCACACTAAGAACTGACTTGGAGATTCTCTTTCAGCTGTTCTAAACAAGTTCTCAACTGTTTACAGTCATTTTCACTGAATTATTCATGTTTTCATGTAGTTTCCTATATTCTGCCTTCTGGCCCAAGTATAAGCTTTGGCCACTTTATTAAACAACTTCCTACACACTGTTATGAACTGAGGGAGCTAGGGAACATTGTCTCTCAACTGTGTTATAGAGTGTAGTACTACATTTCAGTGAAGTGTAAGGCTTTCCAAAGCTCCCGAACTTGTTTCTTTCTCTATTTCAATGGTATTCTGCCTTGTATAACACACATTTACCACGCTAGTCTCCTTTAAGTAATGAATATAGGATTCATACAGTTTTTGATGTTATCTTAACTCGAATTAAGGATTTCCCTTATCTTAGCTACCTTTTCTACACTAAGAACTGACTTGGAGATTCTCTTTCAGCTGTTCTAAACAAGTTCTCATCTGTTTACAGTCATTTTCACTGAATTATTCATGTTTTCATGTAGTTTCCTATATTCTGCCTTCTGTCCCAAGTATAAGCTTTGGCCACTTTATCAAACAACTTCCTACACACTGTTATGAACTGAGGCAGCTAGGGAACATTGTCTCTCAACTGTGTTATAGAGTGTAGTACTACATTTCAGTGAAGTGTAAGGCTTTCCAAAGCTGCCGAACGTGTTTCTTTCTCTATTTCAATGGTATTCTGCCTTGTATAACACACATTTACCACTCTAGTTTCCTTTAAGTAAAGAATATAGGATTCATACAGTGTTTCATGTGATCTTAACTCGAATTAAGGATTTCCCTTATCTTAGCTACCTTTTCTACACTAAGAACTGACTTGGAGATTCTCTTTCAGCAGTTCTAAACAAGTTCTCTTGTGTTTACAGTCATTTTCAATGAATTATTCATGTTTTCATGTAGTTTCCTATATTCTGCCTTCTGGCCCAAGTATAAGCTTTGGCCACTTTATCAAACAACTTCCTACACACTGTTATGAACTGAGGCAGCTCGGGAACATTGTCTCTCAACTGTGTTATAGAGTGTAGTACTACATTTCAGTGAAGTGTAAGGCTTTCCAAAGCTGTGGAACTTGTTTCTTTCTCTATTTCAATGGTATTCTGCCTTGTATAACACACATTTACCACTCTAGTCTCCTTTAAGTAATGAATATAGGATTCATACAGTGTTTGATGTTATCTTAACTCAAATTAAGGATTTTCCTTATCTTAGCTACCTTTTCTACACTAAGAACTGACTTGGAGATTTTCTTTCAGCTGTTCTAAACAAGTTCTCATCTGTTTACAGTCATTTTCACTGAATTATTCATGTTTTCATGTAGTTTCCTATATTCGGCCTTCTGGCCCAAGTATAAGCTTTGCCTACTTTATCAAACACCTTCCTACACTCTGTTATGAACTGAGGCAGCTAGGGAACATTGTCTCTCAACTGTGTTATAGACTGTAGTACTACATTTCAGTGAAGTGTAAGGCTTTCCAAAGCTGCCGAACTTGTTTCTTTCTCTATTTCAATGGTATTCTGCCTTGTATAACACACATTTACCACTCTAGTCTTTTTTAAGTAATGAATATAGGATTCATACAGTGTTTGATGTTATCTTAACTCAAATTAAGGATTTCCCTTATCTTAGCTACCTTTTCTACACTAAGAACTGACTTGGAGATTCTCTTTCAGCTGTTCTAAACAAGTTCTCATCTTTTTACAGTCATTTTCACTGAATTATTCATGTTTTCATGTAGTTTCCTATATTCTGCCTTCTGTCCCAAGTATAAGCTTTGGCCACTTTATCAAACAACTTGCTACACACTGTTATGAACTGAGGCAGCTAGGGAACATTGTCTCTCAACTGTGTTATAGAGTGTAGTACTACATTTCAGTGAAGTGTAAGCCTTTCCAAAGCTGCCGAACGTGTTTCTTTCTCTATTTCAATGGTATTCTGCCTTGTATAACACACATTTACCACTCTAGTTTCCTTTAAGTAAAGAATATAGGATTCATACAGTGTTTCATGTGATCTTAACTCGAATTAAGGATTTCCCTTATCTTAGCTACCTTTTCTACACTAAGAACTGACTTGGAGATTCTCTTTCAGGAGTTCTAAACAAGTTCTCATGTTTTTACAGTCATTTTCAATGAATTATTCATGTTTTCATGTAGTTTCCTATATTCTGCCTTCTGGCCCAAGTATAAGCTTTGCCCACTTTATCAAACAACTTCCTACACACTGTTATGAACTGAGGCAGCTCGGGAACATTGTCTCTCAACTGTGTTATAGAGTGCAGTACTACATTTCAGTGAAGTGTAAGGCTTTCCAAAGCTGCCGAACGTGTTTCTTTCTCTATTTCAATGGTATTCTGCCTTGTATAACACACATTTACCACTATAGTCTCCTTTAAGTAAAGAATATAGGATTCATACAGTGTTTCATGTGATCTTAACTGGAATTAAGGATTTCCCTTATCTTAGCTACCTTTTCCACACTAAGAACTGACTTGGAGATTCTCTTTCAGCTGTTCTAAACAAGTTCTCAACTGTTTACAGTCATTTTCACTGAATTATTCATGTTTTCATGTAGTTTCCTATATTCTGCCTTCTGGCCCAAGTATAAGCTTTGGCCACTTTATCAAACAACTTCCTACACACTGTTATGAACTGAGGGAGCTAGGGAACATTGTCTCTCAACTGTGTTATAGAGTGTAGTACTACATTTCATTGAAGTGTAAGGCTTTCCAAAGCGGCCGAACTTGTTTCTTTCTCTATTTCAATGGTATTCTGCCTTGTATAACACACATTTACCACTCTAGTCTCCTTTAAGTAATGAATATAGGATTCATACAGTGTTTGATGTTATCTTAACTCGAATTAAGGATTTTCCTTATCTTAGCTACCTTTTCTACACTAAGAACTGACTTGGAGATTCTCTTTCAGCTGTTCTAAACAAGTTCTCATCTGTTTACATTCATTTTCACTGAATTATTCATGTTTTCATGTAGTTTCCTATATTCTGCCTTCTGGCCCAAGTATAAGCTTTGCCTACTTTATCAAACACCTTCCTACACTCTGTTATGAACTGAGGGAGCTAGGGAACATTGTCTCTCAACTGTGTTATAGAGTGTAGTACTACATTTCAGTGAAGTGTAAGGCTTTCCAAAGCTGCCGAACTTGTTTCTTTCTCTATTTCAATGGTATTCTGCCTTGTATAACACACATTTACCACGCTAGTCTCCTTTAAGTAATGAATATAGGATTCATACAGTTTTTGATGTTATCTTAACTCGAATTAAGGATTTCCCTTATCTTAGCTACCTTTTCTACACTAAGAACTGACTTGGAGATTCTCTTTCAGCTGTTCTAAACAAGTTCTCATCTGTTTACAGTCATTTTCACTGAATTATTCATGTTTTCATGTAGTTTCCTATATTCTGCCTTCTGTCCCAAGTATAAGCTCTGGCCACTTTATCAAACAACTTCCTACACACTGTTATGAACTGAGGCAGCTAGGGAACATTGTCTCTCAACTGTGTTATAGAGTGTAGTACTACATTTCAGTGTAGTGTAAGCCTTTCCAAAGCTGCCGAACGTTTTTTTTCTCTATTTCAATGGTATTCTGCCTTGTATAACACACATTTACCACTCTAGTCTCCTTTAAGTAAAGAATATAGGATTCATAGAGTGTTTCATGTGATCTTAACTGGAATTAAGGATTTCCCTTATCTTAGCTACCTTTTCTACACTAAGAACTGACTTGGAGATTCTCTTTCAGCTGTTCTAAACAAGTTCTCATCTGTTTACAGTCATTTTCACTGAATTATTCATGTTTTCATGTAGTTTCCTTTATTCTGCCTTCTGTCCCAAGTATAAGCTTTGGCCACTTTATCAAACAACTTCCTACACACTGTTATGAACTGAGGCAGCTAGGGAACATTGTCTCTCAACTGTGTTATAGAGTGTAGTACTACATTTCAGTGAAGTGTAAGGCTTTCCAAAGCTGCCGAACTTCTTTCTTTCTCTATTTCAATGGTATTCTGCCTTGTATAACACACATTTACCACTCTAGTCTTTTTTAAGTAATGAATATAGGATTCATACAGTGTTTGATGTTATCTTAACTCAAATTAAGGATTTCCCTTATCTTAGCTACCTTTTCTACACTAAGAACTGACTTGGAGATTCTCTTTCAGCTGTTCTAAACAAGTTCTCATCTTTTTACAGTCATTTTCACTGAATTATTCATGTTTTCATGTAGTTTCCTATATTCTGCCTTCTGTCCCAAGTATAAGCTTTGGCCACTTTATCAAACAACTTCCTACACACTGTTATGAACTGAGGCAGCTAGGGAACATTGTCTCTCAACTGTGTTATAGAGTGTAGTACTACATTTCAGTGAAGTGTAAGCCTTTCCAAAGCTGCCGAACGTGTTTCTTTCTCTATTTCAATGGTATTCTGCCTTGTATAACACACATTTACCACTCTAGTTTCCTTTAAGTAAAGAATATAGGATTCATACAGTGTTTCATGTGATCTTAACTCGAATTAAGGATTTCCCTTATCTTAGCTACCTTTTCTACACTAAGAACTGACTTGGAGATTCTCTTTCAGCAGTTCTAAACAAGTTCTCATGTGTTTACAGTCATTTTCAATGAATTATTCATGTTTTCATGTAGTTTCCTATATTCTGCCTTCTGGCCCAAGTATAAGCTTTGCCCACTTTATCAAACAACTTCCTACACACTGTTATGAACTGAGGCAGCTCGGGAACATTGTCTCTCAACTGTGTTATAGAGTGCAGTACTACATTTCAGTGAAGTGTAAGGCTTTCCAAAGCTGCCGAACGTGTTTCTTTCTCTATTTCAATGGTATTCTGCCTTGTATAACACACATTTACCACTCTAGTCTCCTTTAAGTAAAGAATATAGGATTCATACAGTGTTTCATGTGATCTTAACTGGAATTAAGGATTTCCCTTATCTTAGCTACCTTTTCCACACTAAGAACTGACTTGGAGATTCTCTTTCAGCTGTTCTAAACAAGTTCTCAACTGTTTACAGTCATTTTCACTGAATTATTCATGTTTTCATGTAGTTTCCTATATTCTGCCTTCTGGCACAAGTATAAGCTTTGGCCACTTTATTAAACAACTTCCTACACACTGTTATGAACTGAGGGAGCTAGGGAACATTGTCTCTCAACTGTGTTATAGAGTGTAGTACTACATTTCAGTGAAGTGTAAGGCTTTCCAAAGCTCCCGAACTTGTTTCTTTCTCTATTTCAATGGTATTCTGCCTTGTATAACACACATTTACCACGCTAGTCTCCTTTAAGTAATGAATATAGGATTCATACAGTGTTTGATGTTATCTTAACTCGAATTAAGGATTTTCCTTATCTTAACTACCTTTTCTACACTAAGAACTGACTTGGAGATTCTCTTTCAGCTGTTCTAAACAAGTTCTCATCTGTTTACAGTCATTTTCACTGAATTATTCATGTTTTCATGTAGTTTCCTATATTCTGCCTTCTGGCCCAAGTATAAGCTTTGCCTACTTTATTAAACACCTTCCTACACTCTGTTATGAACTGAGGGAGCTAGGGAACATTGTCTCTCAACTGTGTTATAGAGTGTAGTACTACATTTCAGTGAAGTGTAAGGCTTTCCAAAGCTCCCGAACTTGTTTCTTTCTCTATTTCAATGGTATTCTGCCTTGTATAACACACATTTACCACGCTAGTCTCCTTTAAGTAATGAATATAGGATTCATACAGTTTTTGATGTTATCTTAACTCGAATTAAGGATTTCCCTTATCTTAGCTACCTTTTCTACACTAAGAACTGACTTGGAGATTCTCTTTCAGCTGTTCTAAACAAGTTCTCATCTGTTTACAGTCATTTTCACTGAATTATTCATGTTTTCATGTAGTTTCCTATATTCTGCCTTCTGTCCCAAGTATAAGCTTTGGCCACTTTATCAAACAACTTCCTACACACTGTTATGAACTGAGGCAGCTAGGGAACATTGTCTCTCAACTGTGTTATAGAGTGTAGTACTACATTTCAGTGAAGTGTAAGGCTTTCCAAAGCTGCGGAACGTGTTTCTTTCTCTATTTCAATGGTATTCTGCCTTGTATAACACACATTTACCACTCTAGTCTCCTTTAAGTAATGAATATAGGATTCATACAGTGTTTCATGTGATCTTAACTGGAATTAAGGATTTCCCTTATCTTAGCTACTTTTTCTACACTAAGAACTGACTTGGAGATTTTCTTTCAGCTGTTCTAAACAAGTTCTCATCTGTTTACAGTCATTTTCACTGAATTATTCATGTTTTCATGTAGTTTCCTATATTCGGCCTTCTGGCCCAAGTATAAGCTTTGCCTACTTTATCAAACACCTTCCTACACTCTGTTATGAACTGAGGCAGCTAGGGAACATTGTCTCTCAACTGTGTTATAGACTGTAGTACTACATTTCAGTGAAGTGTAAGGCTTTCCAAAGCTGCCGAACTTCTTTCTTTCTCTATTTCAATGGTATTCTGCCTTGTATAACACACATTTACCACTCTAGTCTTTTTTAAGTAATGAATATAGGATTCATACAGTGTTTGATGTTATCTTAACTCAAATTAAGGATTTCCCTTATCTTAGCTACCTTTTCTACACTAAGAACTGACTTGGAGATTCTCTTTCAGCTGTTCTAAACAAGTTCTCATCTTTTTACAGTCATTTTCACTGAATTATTCATGTTTTCATGTAGTTTCCTATATTCTGCCTTCTGTCCCAAGTATAAGCTTTGGCCACTTTATCAAACAACTTCCTACACACTGTTATGAACTGAGGCAGCTAGGGAACATTGTCTCTCAACTGTGTTATAGAGTGTAGTACTACATTTCAGTGAAGTGTAAGCCTTTCCAAAACTGCCGAACGTGTTTCTTTCTCTATTTCAATGGTATTCTGCCTTGTATAACACACATTTACCACTCTAGTTTCCTTTAAGTAAAGAATATAGGATTCATACAGTGTTTCATGTGATCTTAACTCGAATTAAGGATTTCCCTTATCTTAGCTACCTTTTCTACACTAAGAACTGACTTGGAGATTCTCTTTCAGCAGTTCTAAACAAGTTCTCATGTGTTTACAGTCATTTTCAATGAATTATTCATGTTTTCATGTAGTTTCCTATATTCTGCCTTCTGTCCCAAGTATAAGCTTTGCCCACTTTATCAAACAACTTCCTACACACTGTTATGAACTGAGGCAGCTCGGGAACATTGTCTCTCAACTGTGTTATAGAGTGCAGTACTACATTTCAGTGAAGTGTAAGGCTTTCCAAAGCTGCCGAACGTGTTTCTTTCTCTATTTCAATGGTATTCTGCCTTGTATAACACACATTTACCACTCTAGTCTCCTTTAAGTAAAGAATATAGGATTCATACAGTGTTTCATGTGATCTTAACTGGAATTAAGGATTTCCCTTATCTTAGCTACCTTTTCCACACTAAGAACTGACTTGGAGATTCTCTTTCAGCTGTTCTAAACAAGTTCTCAACTGTTTACAGTCATTTTCACTGAATTATTCATGTTTTCATGTAGTTTCCTATATTCTGCCTTCTGGCACAAGTATAAGCTTTGGCCACTTTATTAAACAACTTCCTACACACTGTTATGAACTGAGGGAGCTAGGGAACATTGTCTCTCAACTGTGTTATAGAGTGTAGTACTACATTTCAGTGAAGTGTAAGGCTTTCTAAAGCTGCCGAACTTGTTTCTTTCTCTATTTCAATGGTATTCTGCCTTGTATAACACACATTTACCACTCTAGTCTCCTTTAAGTAATGAATATAGGATTCATACAGTGTTTGATGTTATCTTAACTCGAATTAAGGATTTTCCTTATCTTAACTACCTTTTCTACACTAAGAACTGACTTGGAGATTCTCTTTCAGCTGTTCTAAACAAGTTCTCATCTGTTTACAGTCATTTTCACTGAATTATTCATGTTTTCATGTAGTTTCCTATATTCTGCCTTCTGGCCCAAGTATAAGCTTTGCCTACTTTATTAAACACCTTCCTACACTCTGTTATGAACTGAGGGAGCTAGGGAACATTGTCTCTCAACTGTGTTATAGAGTGTAGTACTACATTTCAGTGAAGTGTAAGGCTTTCCAAAGCTCCCGAACTTGTTTCTTTCTCTATTTCAATGGTATTCTGCCTTGTATAACACACATTTACCACGCTAGTCTCCTTTAAGTAATGAATATAGGATTCATACAGTTTTTGATGTTATCTTAACTCGAATTAAGGATTTCCCTTATCTTAGCTACCTTTTCTACACTAAGAACTGACTTGGAGATTCTCTTTCAGCTGTTCTAAACAAGTTCTCATCTGTTTACAGTCATTTTCACTGAATTATTCATGTTTTCATGTAGTTTCCTATATTCTGCCTTCTGTCCCAAGTATAAGCTTTGGCCACTTTATCAAACAACTTCCTACACACTGTTATGAACTGAGGCAGCTAGGGAACATTGTCTCTCAACTGTATTATAGAGTGTAGTACTACATTTCAGTGAAGTGTAAGCCTTTCCAAAGCTGCCGAACGTGTTTCTTTCTCTATTTCAATGGTATTCTGCCTTGTATAACACACATTTACCACTCTAGTTTCCTTTAAGTAAAGAATATAGGATTCATACAGTGTTTCATGTGATCTTAACTTGAATTAAGGATTTCCGTTATCTTAGCTACCTTTTCTACACTAAGAACTGACTTGGAGATTCTCTTTCAGCTGTTCTAAACAAGTTCTCATGTGTTTACAGTCATTTTCAATGAATTATTCATGTTTTCATGTAGTTTCCTATATTCTGCCTTCTGGCCCAAGTATAAGCTTTGCCCACTTTATCAAACAACTTCCTACACACTGTTATGAACTGAGGCAGCTCGGGAACATTGTCTCTCAACTGTGTTATAGAGTGCAGTACTACATTTCAGTGAAGTGTAAGGCTTTCCAAAGCTGCGGAACGTGTTTCTTTCTCTATTTCAATGGTATTCTGCCTTGTATAACACACATTTACCACTCTAGTCTCCTTTAAGTAATGAATATAGGATTCATACAGTGTTTCATGTGATCTTAACTGGAATTAAGGATTTCCCTTATCTTAGCTACTTTTTCTACACTAAGAACTGACTTGGAGATTCTCTTTCAGCTGTTCTAAACAAGTTCTCATCTATTTACAGTCATTTTCACTGAATTATTCATGTTTTCATGTAGTTTCCTACATTCTGCCTTCTGTCCCAAGTATAAGCTTTGGCCACTTTATCAAACAACTTCCTACACACTGTTATGAACTGAGGGAGCTAGGGAACATTGTCTCTCAACTGTGTTATAGAGTGTAGTACTACATTTCAGTGAAGTTTAAGGCTTTCCAAAGCTGCCGAACTTGTTTCTTTCTCTATTTCAATGGTATTCTGCCTTGTATAACACACATTTAACACTCTAGTCTCCTTTAAGTAATGAATATAGGATTGATACAGTGTTTGATGTTATCTTAACTCGATTTAAGGATTTCCCTTATCTTAGCTACCTTTTCTACACTAAGAACTGACTTGGAGATTCTCTTTCAGCTGTTCGAAACAAGTTCTCATCTGTTTACAGTCATTTTCACTGAATTATTCATGTTTTCATGTAGTTTCCTATATTCTGCCTTCTGGCCCAAGTATAAGCTTTGGCCACTTTATCAAACAACTTCCTACACACTGTTATGAACTGAGGGAGCTAGGGAACATTGTCTCTCAACTGTGTTATAGAGTGTAGTACTACATTTCAGTGAAGTGTAAGGCTTTCCAAAGCTGCGGAACTTGTTTCTTTCTCTATTTCAATGGTATTCTGCCTTGTATAACACACATTTACCACTCTAGTCTCCTTTAAGTAATGAATATAGGATTCATACAGTGTTTGATGTTATCTTAACTCAAATTAAGGATTTTCCTTATCTTAGCTACCTTTTCTACACTAAGAACTGACTTGGAGATTTTCTTTCAGCTGTTCTAAACAAGTTCTCATCTGTTTACAGTCATTTTCACTGAATTATTCATGTTTTCATGTAGTTTCCTATATTCTGCCTTCTGTCCCAAGTATAAGCTTTGGCCACTTTATCAAACAACTTCCTACACACTGTTATGAACTGAGGCAGCTAGGGAACATTGTCTCTCAACTGTGTTATAGAGTGTAGTACTACATTTCAGTGAAGTGTAAGGCTTTCCAAAGCTGCCGAACTTCTTTCTTTCTCTATTTCAATGGTATTCTGCCTTGTATAACACACATTTACCACTCTAGTCTTTTTTAAGTAATGAATATAGGATTCATACAGTGTTTGATGTTATCTTAACTCAAATTAAGGATTTCCCTTATCTTAGCTACCTTTTCTACACTAAGAACTGACTTGGAGATTCTCTTTCAGCTGTTCTAAACAAGTTCTCATCTTTTTACAGTCATTTTCACTGAATTATTCATGTTTTCATGTAGTTTCCTATATTCTGCCTTCTGTCCCAAGTATAAGCTTTGGCCACTTTATCAAACAACTTCCTACACACTGTTATGAACTGAGGCAGCTAGGGAACATTGTCTCTCAACTGTGTTATAGAGTGTAGTACTACATTTCAGTGAAGTGTAAGCCTTTCCAAAGCTGCCGAACGTGTTTCTTTCTCTATTTCAATGGTATTCTGCCTTGTATAACACACATTTACCACTCTAGTTTCCTTTAAGTAAAGAATATAGGATTCATACAGTGTTTCATGTGATCTTAACTCGAATTAAGGATTTCCCTTATCTTAGCTACCTTTTCTACACTAAGAACTGACTTGGAGATTCTCTTTCAGCAGTTCTAAACAAGTTCTCATGTGTTTACAGTCATTTTCAATGAATTATTCATGTTTTCATGTAGTTTCCTATATTCTGCCTTCTGGCCCAAGTATAAGCTTTGCCCACTTTATCAAACAACTTCCTACACACTGTTATGAACTGAGGCAGCTCGGGAACATTGTCTCTCAACTGTGTTATAGAGTGCAGTACTACATTTCAGTGAAGTGTAAGGCTTTCCAAAGCTGCCGAACGTGTTTCTTTCTCTATTTCAATGGTATTCTGCCTTGTATAACACACATTTACCACTCTAGTCTCCTTTAAGTAAAGAATATAGGATTCATACAGTGTTTCATGTGATCTTAACTGGAATTAAGGATTTCCCTTATCTTAGCTACCTTTTCCACACTAAGAACTGACTTGGAGATTCTCTTTCAGCTGTTCTAAACAAGTTCTCAACTGTTTACAGTCATTTTCACTGAATTATTCATGTTTTCATGTAGTTTCCTATATTCTGCCTTCTGGCCCAAGTATAAGCTTTGGCCACTTTATTAAACAACTTCCTACACACTGTTATGAACTGAGGGAGCTAGGGAACATTGTCTCTCAACTGTGTTATAGAGTGTAGTACTACATTTCAGTGAAGTGTAAGGCTTTCCAAAGCTCCCGAACTTGTTTCTTTCTCTATTTCAATGGTATTCTGCCTTGTATAACACACATTTACCACGCTAGTCTCCTTTAAGTAATGAATATAGGATTCATACAGTTTTTGATGTTATCTTAACTCGAATTAAGGATTTCCCTTATCTTAGCTACCTTTTCTACACTAAGAACTGACTTGGAGATTCTCTTTCAGCTGTTCTAAACAAGTTCTCATCTGTTTACAGTCATTTTCACTGAATTATTCATGTTTTCATGTAGTTTCCTATATTCTGCCTTCTGTCCCAAGTATAAGCTTTGGCCACTTTATCAAACAACTTCCTACACACTGTTATGAACTGAGGCAGCTAGGGAACATTGTCTCTCAACTGTGTTATAGAGTGTAGTACTACATTTCAGTGAAGTGTAAGGCTTTCCAAAGCTGCCGAACGTGTTTCTTTCTCTATTTCAATGGTATTCTGCCTTGTATAACACACATTTACCACTCTAGTTTCCTTTAAGTAAAGAATATAGGATTCATACAGTGTTTCATGTGATCTTAACTCGAATTAAGGATTTCCCTTATCTTAGCTACCTTTTCTACACTAAGAACTGACTTGGAGATTCTCTTTCAGCAGTTCTAAACAAGTTCTCTTGTGTTTACAGTCATTTTCAATGAATTATTCATGTTTTCATGTAGTTTCCTATATTCTGCCTTCTGGCCCAAGTATAAGCTTTGGCCACTTTATCAAACAACTTCCTACACACTGTTATGAACTGAGGCAGCTCGGGAACATTGTCTCTCAACTGTGTTATAGAGTGTAGTACTACATTTCAGTGAAGTGTAAGGCTTTCCAAAGCTGCGGAACTTGTTTCTTTCTCTATTTCAATGGTATTCTGCCTTGTATAACACACATTTACCACTCTAGTCTCCTTTAAGTAATGAATATAGGATTCATACAGTGTTTGATGTTATCTTAACTCAAATTAAGGATTTTCCTTATCTTAGCTACCTTTTCTACACTAAGAACTGACTTGGAGATTTTCTTTCAGCTGTTCTAAACAAGTTCTCATCTGTTTACAGTCATTTTCACTGAATTATTCATGTTTTCATGTAGTTTCCTATATTCGGCCTTCTGGCCCAAGTATAAGCTTTGCCTACTTTATCAAACACCTTCCTACACTCTGTTATGAACTGAGGCAGCTAGGGAACATTGTCTCTCAACTGTGTTATAGACTGTAGTACTACATTTCAGTGAAGTGTAAGGCTTTCCAAAGCTGCCGAACTTGTTTCTTTCTCTATTTCAATGGTATTCTGCCTTGTATAACACACATTTACCACTCTAGTCTTTTTTAAGTAATGAATATAGGATTCATACAGTGTTTGATGTTATCTTAACTCAAATTAAGGATTTCCCTTATCTTAGCTACCTTTTCTACACTAAGAACTGACTTGGAGATTCTCTTTCAGCTGTTCTAAACAAGTTCTCATCTTTTTACAGTCATTTTCACTGAATTATTCATGTTTTCATGTAGTTTCCTATATTCTGCCTTCTGTCCCAAGTATAAGCTTTGGCCACTTTATCAAACAACTTGCTACACACTGTTATGAACTGAGGCAGCTAGGGAACATTGTCTCTCAACTGTGTTATAGAGTGTAGTACTACATTTCAGTGAAGTGTAAGCCTTTCCAAAGCTGCCGAACGTGTTTCTTTCTCTATTTCAATGGTATTCTGCCTTGTATAACACACATTTACCACTCTAGTTTCCTTTAAGTAAAGAATATAGGATTCATACAGTGTTTCATGTGATCTTAACTCGAATTAAGGATTTCCCTTATCTTAGCTACCTTTTCTACACTAAGAACTGACTTGGAGATTCTCTTTCAGGAGTTCTAAACAAGTTCTCATGTTTTTACAGTCATTTTCAATGAATTATTCATGTTTTCATGTAGTTTCCTATATTCTGCCTTCTGGCCCAAGTATAAGCTTTGCCCACTTTATCAAACAACTTCCTACACACTGTTATGAACTGAGGCAGCTCGGGAACATTGTCTCTCAACTGTGTTATAGAGTGCAGTACTACATTTCAGTGAAGTGTAAGGCTTTCCAAAGCTGCCGAACGTGTTTCTTTCTCTATTTCAATGGTATTCTGCCTTGTATAACACACATTTACCACTATAGTCTCCTTTAAGTAAAGAATATAGGATTCATACAGTGTTTCATGTGATCTTAACTGGAATTAAGGATTTCCCTTATCTTAGCTACCTTTTCCACACTAAGAACTGACTTGGAGATTCTCTTTCAGCTGTTCTAAACAAGTTCTCAACTGTTTACAGTCATTTTCACTGAATTATTCATGTTTTCATGTAGTTTCCTATATTCTGCCTTCTGGCCCAAGTATAAGCTTTGGCCACTTTATTAAACAACTTCCTACACACTGTTATGAACTGAGGGAGCTAGGGAACATTGTCTCTCAACTGTGTTATAGAGTGTAGTACTACATTTCAGTGAAGTGTAAGGCTTTCCAAAGCTCCCGAACTTGTTTCTTTCTCTATTTCAATGGTATTCTGCCTTGTATAACACACATTTACCACGCTAGTCTCCTTTAAGTAATGAATATAGGATTCATACAGTTTTTGATGTTATCTTAACTCGAATTAAGGATTTCCCTTATCTTAGCTACCTTTTCTACACTAAGAACTGACTTGGAGATTCTCTTTCAGCTGTTCTAAACAAGTTCTCATCTGTTTACAGTCATTTTCACTGAATTATTCATGTTTTCATGTAGTTTCCTATATTCTGCCTTCTGTCCCAAGTATAAGCTTTGGCCACTTTATCAAACAACTTCCTACACACTGTTATGAACTGAGGCAGCTAGGGAACATTGTCTCTCAACTGTGTTATAGAGTGTAGTACTACATTTCAGTGAAGTGTAAGGCTTTCCAAAGCTGCCGAACGTGTTTCTTTCTCTATTTCAATGGTATTCTGCCTTGTATAACACACATTTACCACTCTAGTTTCCTTTAAGTAAAGAATATAGGATTCATACAGTGTTTCATGTGATCTTAACTCGAATTAAGGATTTCCCTTATCTTAGCTACCTTTTCTACACTAAGAACTGACTTGGAGATTCTCTTTCAGCAGTTCTAAACAAGTTCTCTTGTGTTTACAGTCATTTTCAATGAATTATTCATGTTTTCATGTAGTTTCCTATATTCTGCCTTCTGGCCCAAGTATAAGCTTTGGCCACTTTATCAAACAACTTCCTACACACTGTTATGAACTGAGGCAGCTCGGGAACATTGTCTCTCAACTGTGTTATAGAGTGTAGTACTACATTTCAGTGAAGTGTAAGGCTTTCCAAAGCTGCGGAACTTGTTTCTTTCTCTATTTCAATGGTATTCTGCCTTGTATAACACACATTTACCACTCTAGTCTCCTTTAAGTAATGAATATAGGATTCATACAGTGTTTGATGTTATCTTAACTCAAATTAAGGATTTTCCTTATCTTAGCTACCTTTTCTACACTAAGAACTGACTTGGAGATTTTCTTTCAGCTGTTCTAAACAAGTTCTCATCTGTTTACAGTCATTTTCACTGAATTATTCATGTTTTCATGTAGTTTCCTATATTCGGCCTTCTGGCCCAAGTATAAGCTTTGCCTACTTTATCAAACACCTTCCTACACTCTGTTATGAACTGAGGCAGCTAGGGAACATTGTCTCTCAACTGTGTTATAGACTGTAGTACTACATTTCAGTGAAGTGTAAGGCTTTCCAAAGCTGCCGAACTTGTTTCTTTCTCTATTTCAATGGTATTCTGCCTTGTATAACACACATTTACCACTCTAGTCTTTTTTAAGTAATGAATATAGGATTCATACAGTGTTTGATGTTATCTTAACTCAAATTAAGGATTTCCCTTATCTTAGCTACCTTTTCTACACTAAGAACTGACTTGGAGATTCTCTTTCAGCTGTTCTAAACAAGTTCTCATCTTTTTACAGTCATTTTCACTGAATTATTCATGTTTTCATGTAGTTTCCTATATTCTGCCTTCTGTCCCAAGTATAAGCTTTGGCCACTTTATCAAACAACTTGCTACACACTGTTATGAACTGAGGCAGCTAGGGAACATTGTCTCTCAACTGTGTTATAGAGTGTAGTACTACATTTCAGTGAAGTGTAAGCCTTTCCAAAGCTGCCGAACGTGTTTCTTTCTCTATTTCAATGGTATTCTGCCTTGTATAACACACATTTACCACTCTAGTCTCCTTTAAGTAAAGAATATAGGATTCATAGAGTGTTTCATGTGATCTTAACTCGAATTAAGGATTTCCCTTATCTTAGCTACCTTTTCTACACTAAGAACTGACTTGGAGATTCTCTTTCAGCTGTTCTAAACAAGTTCTCATCTGTTTACAGTCATTTTCACTGAATTATTCATGTTTTCATGTAGTTTCCTTTATTCTGCCTTCTGTCCCAAGTATAAGCTTTGGCCACTTTATCAAACAACTTCCTACACACTGTTATGAACTGAGGCAGCTAGGGAACATTGTCTCTCAACTGTGTTATAGAGTGTAGTACTACATTTCAGTGAAGTGTAAGGCTTTCCAAAGCTGCCGAACTTCTTTCTTTCTCTATTTCAATGGTATTCTGCCTTGTATAACACACATTTACCACTCTAGTCTTTTTTAAGTAATGAATATAGGATTCATACAGTGTTTGATGTTATCTTAACTCAAATTAAGGATTTCCCTTATCTTAGCTACCTTTTCTACACTAAGAACTGACTTGGAGATTCTCTTTCAGCTGTTCTAAACAAGTTCTCATCTTTTTACAGTCATTTTCACTGAATTATTCATGTTTTCATGTAGTTTCCTATATTCTGCCTTCTGTCCCAAGTATAAGCTTTGGCCACTTTATCAAACAACTTCCTACACACTGTTATGAACTGAGGCAGCTAGGGAACATTGTCTCTCAACTGTGTTATAGAGTGTAGTACTACATTTCAGTGAAGTGTAAGCCTTTCCAAAGCTGCCGAACGTGTTTCTTTCTCTATTTCAATGGTATTCTGCCTTGTATAACACACATTTACCACTCTAGTTTCCTTTAAGTAAAGAATATAGGATTCATACAGTGTTTCATGTGATCTTAACTCGAATTAAGGATTTCCCTTATCTTAGCTACCTTTTCTACACTAAGAACTGACTTGGAGATTCTCTTTCAGCAGTTCTAAACAAGTTCTCATGTGTTTACAGTCATTTTCAATGAATTATTCATGTTTTCATGTAGTTTCCTATATTCTGCCTTCTGGCCCAAGTATAAGCTTTGCCCACTTTATCAAACAACTTCCTACACACTGTTATGAACTGAGGCAGCTCGGGAACATTGTCTCTCAACTGTGTTATAGAGTGCAGTACTACATTTCAGTGAAGTGTAAGGCTTTCCAAAGCTGCCGAACGTGTTTCTTTCTCTATTTCAATGGTATTCTGCCTTGTATAACACACATTTACCACTCTAGTCTCCTTTAAGTAAAGAATATAGGATTCATACAGTGTTTCATGTGATCTTAACTGGAATTAAGGATTTCCCTTATCTTAGCTACCTTTTCCACACTAAGAACTGACTTGGAGATTCTCTTTCAGCTGTTCTAAACAAGTTCTCAACTGTTTACAGTCATTTTCACTGAATTATTCATGTTTTCATGTAGTTTCCTATATTCTGCCTTCTGGCCCAAGTATAAGCTTTGGCCACTTTATTAAACAACTTCCTACACACTGTTATGAACTGAGGGAGCTAGGGAACATTGTCTCTCAACTGTGTTATAGAGTGTAGTACTACATTTCAGTGAAGTGTAAGGCTTTCTAAAGCTGCCGAACTTGTTTCTTTCTCTATTTCAATGGTATTCTGCCTTGTATAACACACATTTACCACTCTAGTCTCCTTTAAGTAATGAATATAGGATTCATACAGTGTTTGATGTTATCTTAACTCGAATTAAGGATTTTCCTTATCTTAACTACCTTTTCTACACTAAGAACTGACTTGGAGATTCTCTTTCAGCTGTTCTAAACAAGTTCTCATCTGTTTACAGTCATTTTCACTGAATTATTCATGTTTTCATGTAGTTTCCTATATTCTGCCTTCTGGCCCAAGTATAAGCTTTGCCTACTTTATTAAACACCTTCCTACACTCTGTTATGAACTGAGGGAGCTAGGGAACATTGTCTCTCAACTGTGTTAAAGAGTGTAGTACTACATTTCAGTGAAGTGTAAGGCTTTCCAAAGCTCCCGAACTTGTTTCTTTCTCTATTTCAATGGTATTCTGCCTTGTATAACACACATTTACCACGCTAGTCTCCTTTAAGTAATGAATATAGGATTCATACAGTTTTTGATGTTATCTTAACTCGAATTAAGGATTTCCCTTATCTTAGCTACCTTTTCTACACTAAGAACTGACTTGGAGATTCTCTTTCAGCTGTTCTAAACAAGTTCTCATCTGTTTACAGTCATTTTCACTGAATTATTCATGTTTTCATGTAGTTTCCTATATTCTGCCTTCTGTCCCAAGTATAAGCTTTGGCCACTTTATCAAACAACTTCCTACACACTGTTATGAACTGAGGCAGCTAGGGAACATTGTCTCTCAACTGTATTATAGAGTGTAGTACTACATTTCAGTGAAGTGTAAGCCTTTCCAAAGCTGCCGAACGTGTTTCTTTCTCTATTTCAATGGTATTCTGCCTTGTATAACACACATTTACCACTCTAGTTTCCTTTAAGTAAAGAATATAGGATTCATACAGTGTTTCATGTGATCTTAACTTGAATTAAGGATTTCCGTTATCTTAGCTACCTTTTCTACAGTAAGAACTGACTTGGAGATTCTCTTTCAGCTGTTCTAAACAAGTTCTCATGTGTTTACAGTCATTTTCAATGAATTATTCATGTTTTCATGTAGTTTCCTATATTCTGCCTTCTGGCCCAAGTATAAGCTTTGCCCACTTTATCAAACAACTTCCTACACACTGTTATGAACTGAGGCAGCTCGGGAACATTGTCTCTCAACTGTGTTATAGAGTGCAGTACTACATTTCAGTGAAGTGTAAGGCTTTCCAAAGCTGCGGAACTTGTTTCTTTCTCTATTTCAATGGTATTCTGCCTTGTATAACACACATTTACCACTCTAGTCTCCTTTAAGTAATGAATATAGGATTCATACAGTGTTTGATGTTATCTTAACTCAAATTAAGGATTTTCCTTATCTTAGCTACCTTTTCTACACTAAGAACTGACTTGGAGATTTTCTTTCAGCTGTTCTAAACAAGTTCTCATCTGTTTACAGTCATTTTCACTGAATTATTCATGTTTTCATGTAGTTTCCTATATTCGGCCTTCTGGCCCAAGTATAAGCTTTGCCTACTTTATCAAACACCTTCCTACACTCTGTTATGAACTGAGGCAGCTAGGGAACATTGTCTCTCAACTGTGTTATAGACTGTAGTACTACATTTCAGTGAAGTGTAAGGCTTTCCAAAGCTGCCGAACTTGTTTCTTTCTCTATTTCAATGGTATTCTGCCTTGTATAACACACATTTACCACTCTAGTCTTTTTTAAGTAATGAATATAGGATTCATACAGTGTTTGATGTTATCTTAACTCAAATTAAGGATTTCCCTTATCTTAGCTACCTTTTCTACACTAAGAACTGACTTGGAGATTCTCTTTCAGCTGTTCTAAACAAGTTCTCATCTTTTTACAGTCATTTTCACTGAATTATTCATGTTTTCATGTAGTTTCCTATATTCTGCCTTCTGTCCCAAGTATAAGCTTTGGCCACTTTATCAAACAACTTGCTACACACTGTTATGAACTGAGGCAGCTAGGGAACATTGTCTCTCAACTGTGTTATAGAGTGTAGTACTACATTTCAGTGAAGTGTAAGCCTTTCCAAAGCTGCCGAACGTGTTTCTTTCTCTATTTCAATGGTATTCTGCCTTGTATAACACACATTTACCACTCTAGTCTCCTTTAAGTAAAGAATATAGGATTCATAGAGTGTTTCATGTGATCTTAACTCGAATTAAGGATTTCCCTTATCTTAGCTACCTTTTCTACACTAAGAACTGACTTGGAGATTCTCTTTCAGCTGTTCTAAACAAGTTCTCATCTGTTTACAGTCATTTTCACTGAATTATTCATGTTTTCATGTAGTTTCCTTTATTCTGCCTTCTGTCCCAAGTATAAGCTTTGGCCACTTTATCAAACAACTTCCTACACACTGTTATGAACTGAGGCAGCTAGGGAACATTGTCTCTCAACTGTGTTATAGAGTGTAGTACTACATTTCAGTGAAGTGTAAGGCTTTCCAAAGCTGCCGAACTTCTTTCTTTCTCTATTTCAATGGTATTCTGCCTTGTATAACACACATTTACCACTCTAGTCTTTTTTAAGTAATGAATATAGGATTCATACAGTGTTTGATGTTATCTTAACTCAAATTAAGGATTTCCCTTATCTTAGCTACCTTTTCTACACTAAGAACTGACTTGGAGATTCTCTTTCAGCTGTTCTAAACAAGTTCTCATCTTTTTACAGTCATTTTCACTGAATTATTCATGTTTTCATGTAGTTTCCTATATTCTGCCTTCTGTCCCAAGTATAAGCTTTGGCCACTTTATCAAACAACTTCCTACACACTGTTATGAACTGAGGCAGCTAGGGAACATTGTCTCTCAACTGTGTTATAGAGTGTAGTACTACATTTCAGTGAAGTGTAAGCCTTTCCAAAGCTGCCGAACGTGTTTCTTTCTCTATTTCAATGGTATTCTGCCTTGTATAACACACATTTACCACTCTAGTTTCCTTTAAGTAAAGAATATAGGATTCATACAGTGTTTCATGTGATCTTAACTCGAATTAAGGATTTCCCTTATCTTAGCTACCTTTTCTACACTAAGAACTGACTTGGAGATTCTCTTTCAGCAGTTCTAAACAAGTTCTCATGTGTTTACAGTCATTTTCAATGAATTATTCATGTTTTCATGTAGTTTCCTATATTCTGCCTTCTGGCCCAAGTATAAGCTTTGCCCACTTTATCAAACAACTTCCTACACACTGTTATGAACTGAGGCAGCTCGGGAACATTGTCTCTCAACTGTGTTATAGAGTGCAGTACTACATTTCAGTGAAGTGTAAGGCTTTCCAAAGCTGCCGAACGTGTTTCTTTCTCTATTTCAATGGTATTCTGCCTTGTATAACACACATTTACCACTCTAGTCTCCTTTAAGTAAAGAATATAGGATTCATACAGTGTTTCATGTGATCTTAACTGGAATTAAGGATTTCCCTTATCTTAGCTACCTTTTCCACACTAAGAACTGACTTGGAGATTCTCTTTCAGCTGTTCTAAACAAGTTCTCAACTGTTTACAGTCATTTTCACTGAATTATTCATGTTTTCATGTAGTTTCCTATATTCTGCCTTCTGGCCCAAGTATAAGCTTTGGCCACTTTATTAAACAACTTCCTACACACTGTTATGAACTGAGGGAGCTAGGGAACATTGTCTCTCAACTGTGTTATAGAGTGTAGTACTACATTTCAGTGAAGTGTAAGGCTTTCTAAAGCTGCCGAACTTGTTTCTTTCTCTATTTCAATGGTATTCTGCCTTGTATAACACACATTTACCACTCTAGTCTCCTTTAAGTAATGAATATAGGATTCATACAGTGTTTGATGTTATCTTAACTCGAATTAAGGATTTTCCTTATCTTAACTACCTTTTCTACACTAAGAACTGACTTGGAGATTCTCTTTCAGCTGTTCTAAACAAGTTCTCATCTGTTTACAGTCATTTTCACTGAATTATTCATGTTTTCATGTAGTTTCCTATATTCTGCCTTCTGGCCCAAGTATAAGCTTTGCCTACTTTATTAAACACCTTCCTACACTCTGTTATGAACTGAGGGAGCTAGGGAACATTGTCTCTCAACTGTGTTAAAGAGTGTAGTACTACATTTCAGTGAAGTGTAAGGCTTTCCAAAGCTCCCGAACTTGTTTCTTTCTCTATTTCAATGGTATTCTGCCTTGTATAACACACATTTACCACGCTAGTCTCCTTTAAGTAATGAATATAGGATTCATACAGTTTTTGATGTTATCTTAACTCGAATTAAGGATTTCCCTTATCTTAGCTACCTTTTCTACACTAAGAACTGACTTGGAGATTCTCTTTCAGCTGTTCTAAACAAGTTCTCATCTGTTTACAGTCATTTTCACTGAATTATTCATGTTTTCATGTAGTTTCCTATATTCTGCTTCTGTCCCAAGTATAAGCTTTGGCCACTTTATCAAACAACTTCCTACACACTGTTATGAACTGAGGCAGCTAGGGAACATTGTCTCTCAACTGTATTATAGAGTGTAGTACTACATTTCAGTGAAGTGTAAGCCTTTCCAAAGCTGCCGAACGTGTTTCTTTCTCTATTTCAATGGTATTCTGCCTTGTATAACACACATTTACCACTCTAGTTTCCTTTAAGTAAAGAATATAGGATTCATACAGTGTTTCATGTGATCTTAACTTGAATTAAGGATTTCCGTTATCTTAGCTACCTTTTCTACAGTAAGAACTGACTTGGAGATTCTCTTTCAGCTGTTCTAAACAAGTTCTCATGTGTTTACAGTCATTTTCAATGAATTATTCATGTTTTCATGTAGTTTCCTATATTCTGCCTTCTGGCCCAAGTATAAGCTTTGCCCACTTTATCAAACAACTTCCTACACACTGTTATGAACTGAGGCAGCTCGGGAACATTGTCTCTCAACTGTGTTATAGAGTGCAGTACTACATTTCAGTGAAGTGTAAGGCTTTCCAAAGCTGCGGAACGTGTTTCTTTCTCTATTTCAATGGTATTCTGCCTTGTATAACACACATTTACCACTCTAGTCTCCTTTAAGTAATGAATATAGGATTCATACAGTGTTTCATGTGATCTTAACTGGAATTAAGGATTTCCCTTATCTTAGCTACTTTTTCTACACTAAGAACTGACTTGGAGATTCTCTTTCAGCTGTTCTAAACAAGTTCTCATCTATTTACAGTCATTTTCACTGAATTATTCATGTTTTCATGTAGTTTCCTATATTCTGCCTTCTGTCCCAAGTATAAGCTTTGGCCACTTTATCAAACAACTTCCTACACACTGTTATGAACTGAGGGAGCTAGGGAACATTGTCTCTCAACTGTGTTATAGAGTGTAGTACTACATTTCAGTGAAGTTTAAGGCTTTCCAAAGCTGCCGAACTTGTTTCTTTCTCTATTTCAATGGTATTCTGCCTTGTATAACACACATTTAACACTCTAGTCTCCTTTAAGTAATGAATATAGGATTCATACAGTGTTTGATGTTATCTTAACTCAAATTAAGGATTTTCCTTATCTTAGCTACCTTTTCTACACTAAGAACTGACTTGGAGATTTTCTTTCAGCTGTTCTAAACAAGTTCTCATCTGTTTACAGTCATTTTCACTGAATTATTCATGTTTTCATGTAGTTTCCTATATTCTGCCTTCTGTCCCAAGTATAAGCTTTGGCCACTTTATCAAACAACTTCCTACACACTGTTATGAACTGAGGCAGCTAGGGAACATTGTCTCTCAACTGTGTTATAGAGTGTAGTACTACATTTCAGTGAAGTGTAAGGCTTTCCAAAGCTGCCGAACGTGTTTCTTTCTCTATTTCAATGGTATTCTGCCTTGTATAACACACATTTACCACTCTAGTCTTTTTTAAGTAATGAATATAGGATTCATACAGTGTTTGATGTTATCTTAACTCAAATTAAGGATTTCCCTTATCTTAGCTACCTTTTCTACACTAAGAACTGACTTGGAGATTCTCTTTCAGCAGTTCTAAACAAGTTCTCATGTGTTTACAGTCATTTTCAATGAATTATTCATGTTTTCATGTAGTTTCCTATATTCTGCCTTCTGGCCCAAGTATAAGCTTTGCCCACTTTATCAAACAACTTCCTACACACTGTTATGAACTGAGGCAGCTCGGGAACATTGTCTCTCAACTGTGTTATAGAGTGCAGTACTACATTTCAGTGAAGTGTAAGGCTTTCCAAAGCTGCCGAACGTGTTTCTTTCTCTATTTCAATGGTATTCTGCCTTGTATAACACACATTTACCACTCTAGTCTCCTTTAAGTAAAGAATATAGGATTCATACAGTGTTTCATGTGATCTTAACTGGAATTAAGGATTTCCCTTATCTTAGCTACCTTTTCCACACTAAGAACTGACTTGGAGATTCTCTTTCAGCTGTTCTAAACAAGTTCTCAACTGTTTACAGTCATTTTCACTGAATTATTCATGTTTTCATGTAGTTTCCTATATTCTGCCTTCTGGCACAAGTATAAGCTTTGGCCACTTTATTAAACAACTTCCTACACACTGTTATGAACTGAGGGAGCTAGGGAACATTGTCTCTCAACTGTGTTATAGAGTGTAGTACTACATTTCAGTGAAGTGTAAGGCTTTCTAAAGCTGCCGAACTTGTTTCTTTCTCTATTTCAATGGTATTCTGCCTTGTATAACACACATTTACCACTCTAGTCTCCTTTAAGTAATGAATATAGGATTCATACAGTGTTTGATGTTATCTTAACTCGAATTAAGGATTTTCCTTATCTTAACTACCTTTTCTACACTAAGAACTGACTTGGAGATTCTCTTTCAGCTGTTCTAAACAAGTTCTCATCTTTTTACAGTCATTTTCACTGAATTATTCATGTTTTCATGTAGTTTCCTATATTCTGCCTTCTGTCCCAAGTATAAGCTTTGGCCACTTTATCAAACAACTTGCTACACACTGTTATGAACTGAGGCAGCTAGGGAACATTGTCTCTCAACTGTGTTATAGAGTGTAGTACTACATTTCAGTGAAGTGTAAGCCTTTCCAAAGCTGCCGAACGTGTTTCTTTCTCTATTTCAATGGTATTCTGCCTTGTATAACACACATTTACCACTCTAGTTTCCTTTAAGTAAAGAATATAGGATTCATACAGTGTTTCATGTGATCTTAACTCGAATTAAGGATTTCCCTTATCTTAGCTACCTTTTCTACACTAAGAACTGACTTGGAGATTCTCTTTCAGGAGTTCTAAACAAGTTCTCATGTTTTTACAGTCATTTTCAATGAATTATTCATGTTTTCATGTAGTTTCCTATATTCTGCCTTCTGGCCCAAGTATAAGCTTTGCCCACTTTATCAAACAACTTCCTACACACTGTTATGAACTGAGGCAGCTCGGGAACATTGTCTCTCAACTGTGTTATAGAGTGCAGTACTACATTTCAGTGAAGTGTAAGGCTTTCCAAAGCTGCCGAACGTGTTTCTTTCTCTATTTCAATGGTATTCTGCCTTGTATAACACACATTTACCACTATAGTCTCCTTTAAGTAAAGAATATAGGATTCATACAGTGTTTCATGTGATCTTAACTGGAATTAAGGATTTCCCTTATCTTAGCTACCTTTTCCACACTAAGAACTGACTTGGAGATTCTCTTTCAGCTGTTCTAAACAAGTTCTCAACTGTTTACAGTCATTTTCACTGAATTATTCATGTTTTCATGTAGTTTCCTATATTCTGCCTTCTGGCCCAAGTATAAGCTTTGGCCACTTTATCAAACAACTTCCTACACACTGTTATGAACTGAGGGAGCTAGGGAACATTGTCTCTCAACTGTGTTATAGAGTGTAGTACTACATTTCAGTGAAGTGTAAGGCTTTCCAAAGCTGCCGAACTTGTTTCTTTCTCTATTTCAATGGTATTCTGCCTTGTATAACACACATTTACCACTCTAGTCTCCTTTAAGTAATGAATATAGGATTCATACAGTGTTTGATGTTATCTTAACTCGAATTAAGGATTTTCCTTATCTTAGCTACCTTTTCTACACTAAGAACTGACTTGGAGATTCTCTTTCAGCTGTTCTAAACAAGTTCTCATCTGTTTACAGTCATTTTCACTGAATTATTCATGTTTTCATGTAGTTTCCTATATTCTGCCTTCTGGCCCAAGTATAAGCTTTGCCTACTTTATCAAACACCTTCCTACACTCTGTTATGAACTGAGGGAGCTAGGGAACATTGTCTCTCAACTGTGTTATAGAGTGTAGTACTACATTTCAGTGAAGTGTAAGGCTTTCCAAAGCTGCCGAACTTGTTTCTTTCTCTATTTCAATGGTATTCTGCCTTGTATAACACACATTTACCACGCTAGTCTCCTTTAAGTAATGAATATAGGATTCATACAGTTTTTGATGTTATCTTAACTCGAATTAAGGATTTCCCTTATCTTAGCTACCTTTTCTACACTAAGAACTGACTTGGAGATTCTCTTTCAGCTGTTCTAAACAAGTTCTCATCTGTTTACAGTCATTTTCACTGAATTATTCATGTTTTCATGTAGTTTCCTATATTCTGCCTTCTGTCCCAAGTATAAGCTCTGGCCACTTTATCAAACAACTTCCTACACACTGTTATGAACTGAGGCAGCTAGGGAACATTGTCTCTCAACTGTGTTATAGAGTGTAGTACTACATTTCAGTGTAGTGTAAGCCTTTCCAAAGCTGCCGAACGTTTTTTTTCTCTATTTCAATGGTATTCTGCCTTGTATAACACACATTTACCACTCTAGTCTCCTTTAAGTAAAGAATATAGGATTCATAGAGTGTTTCATGTGATCTTAACTGGAATTAAGGATTTCCCTTATCTTAGCTACCTTTTCTACACTAAGAACTGACTTGGAGATTCTCTTTCAGCTGTTCTAAACAAGTTCTCATCTGTTTACAGTCATTTTCACTGAATTATTCATGTTTTCATGTAGTTTCCTTTATTCTGCCTTCTGTCCCAAGTATAAGCTTTGGCCACTTTATCAAACAACTTCCTACACACTGTTATGAACTGAGGCAGCTAGGGAACATTGTCTCTCAACTGTGTTATAGAGTGTAGTACTACATTTCAGTGAAGTGTAAGGCTTTCCAAAGCTGCCGAACTTCTTTCTTTCTCTATTTCAATGGTATTCTGCCTTGTATAACACACATTTACCACTCTAGTCTTTTTTAAGTAATGAATATAGGATTCATACAGTGTTTGATGTTATCTTAACTCAAATTAAGGATTTCCCTTATCTTAGCTACCTTTTCTACACTAAGAACTGACTTGGAGATTCTCTTTCAGCTGTTCTAAACAAGTTCTCATCTTTTTACAGTCATTTTCACTGAATTATTCATGTTTTCATGTAGTTTCCTATATTCTGCCTTCTGTCCCAAGTATAAGCTTTGGCCACTTTATCAAACAACTTCCTACACACTGTTATGAACTGAGGCAGCTAGGGAACATTGTCTCTCAACTGTGTTATAGAGTGTAGTACTACATTTCAGTGAAGTGTAAGCCTTTCCAAAGCTGCCGAACGTGTTTCTTTCTCTATTTCAATGGTATTCTGCCTTGTATAACACACATTTACCACTCTAGTTTCCTTTAAGTAAAGAATATAGGATTCATACAGTGTTTCATGTGATCTTAACTCGAATTAAGGATTTCCCTTATCTTAGCTACCTTTTCTACACTAAGAACTGACTTGGAGATTCTCTTTCAGCAGTTCTAAACAAGTTCTCATGTGTTTACAGTCATTTTCAATGAATTATTCATGTTTTCATGTAGTTTCCTATATTCTGCCTTCTGGCCCAAGTATAAGCTTTGCCCACTTTATCAAACAACTTCCTACACACTGTTATGAACTGAGGCAGCTCGGGAACATTGTCTCTCAACTGTGTTATAGAGTGCAGTACTACATTTCAGTGAAGTGTAAGGCTTTCCAAAGCTGCCGAACGTGTTTCTTTCTCTATTTCAATGGTATTCTGCCTTGTATAACACACATTTACCACTCTAGTCTCCTTTAAGTAAAGAATATAGGATTCATACAGTGTTTCATGTGATCTTAACTGGAATTAAGGATTTCCCTTATCTTAGCTACCTTTTCCACACTAAGAACTGACTTGGAGATTCTCTTTCAGCTGTTCTAAACAAGTTCTCAACTGTTTACAGTCATTTTCACTGAATTATTCATGTTTTCATGTAGTTTCCTATATTCTGCCTTCTGGCCCAAGTATAAGCTTTGGCCACTTTATTAAACAACTTCCTACACACTGTTATGAACTGAGGGAGCTAGGGAACATTGTCTCTCAACTGTGTTATAGAGTGTAGTACTACATTTCAGTGAAGTGTAAGGCTTTCTAAAGCTGCCGAACTTGTTTCTTTCTCTATTTCAATGGTATTCTGCCTTGTATAACACACATTTACCACTCTAGTCTCCTTTAAGTAATGAATATAGGATTCATACAGTGTTTGATGTTATCTTAACTCGAATTAAGGATTTTCCTTATCTTAACTACCTTTTCTACACTAAGAACTGACTTGGAGATTCTCTTTCAGCTGTTCTAAACAAGTTCTCATCTGTTTACAGTCATTTTCACTGAATTATTCATGTTTTCATGTAGTTTCCTATATTCTGCCTTCTGGCCCAAGTATAAGCTTTGCCTACTTTATTAAACACCTTCCTACACTCTGTTATGAACTGAGGGAGCTAGGGAACATTGTCTCTCAACTGTGTTAAAGAGTGTAGTACTACATTTCAGTGAAGTGTAAGGCTTTCCAAAGCTCCCGAACTTGTTTCTTTCTCTATTTCAATGGTATTCTGCCTTGTATAACACACATTTACCACGCTAGTCTCCTTTAAGTAATGAATATAGGATTCATACAGTTTTTGATGTTATCTTAACTCGAATTAAGGATTTCCCTTATCTTAGCTACCTTTTCTACACTAAGAACTGACTTGGAGATTCTCTTTCAGCTGTTCTAAACAAGTTCTCATCTGTTTACAGTCATTTTCACTGAATTATTCATGTTTTCATGTAGTTTCCTATATTCTGCCTTCTGTCCCAAGTATAAGCTTTGGCCACTTTATCAAACAACTTCCTACACACTGTTATGAACTGAGGCAGCTAGGGAACATTGTCTCTCAACTGTATTATAGAGTGTAGTACTACATTTCAGTGAAGTGTAAGCCTTTCCAAAGCTGCCGAACGTGTTTCTTTCTCTATTTCAATGGTATTCTGCCTTGTATAACACACATTTACCACTCTAGTTTCCTTTAAGTAAAGAATATAGGATTCATACAGTGTTTCATGTGATCTTAACTTGAATTAAGGATTTCCGTTATCTTAGCTACCTTTTCTACAGTAAGAACTGACTTGGAGATTCTCTTTCAGCTGTTCTAAACAAGTTCTCATGTGTTTACAGTCATTTTCAATGAATTATTCATGTTTTCATGTAGTTTCCTATATTCTGCCTTCTGGCCCAAGTATAAGCTTTGCCCACTTTATCAAACAACTTCCTACACACTGTTATGAACTGAGGCAGCTCGGGAACATTGTCTCTCAACTGTGTTATAGAGTGCAGTACTACATTTCAGTGAAGTGTAAGGCTTTCCAAAGCTGCGGAACGTGTTTCTTTCTCTATTTCAATGGTATTCTGCCTTGTATAACACACATTTACCACTCTAGTCTCCTTTAAGTAATGAATATAGGATTCATACAGTGTTTCATGTGATCTTAACTGGAATTAAGGATTTCCCTTATCTTAGCTACTTTTTCTACACTAAGAACTGACTTGGAGATTCTCTTTCAGCTGTTCTAAACAAGTTCTCATCTATTTACAGTCATTTTCACTGAATTATTCATGTTTTCATGTAGTTTCCTATATTCTGCCTTCTGTCCCAAGTATAAGCTTTGGCCACTTTATCAAACAACTTCCTACACACTGTTATGAACTGAGGGAGCTAGGGAACATTGTCTCTCAACTGTGTTATAGAGTGTAGTACTACATTTCAGTGAAGTTTAAGGCTTTCCAAAGCTGCCGAACTTGTTTCTTTCTCTATTTCAATGGTATTCTGCCTTGTATAACACACATTTAACACTCTAGTCTCCTTTAAGTAATGAATATAGGATTCATACAGTGTTTGATGTTATCTTAACTCAAATTAAGGATTTTCCTTATCTTAGCTACCTTTTCTACACTAAGAACTGACTTGGAGATTTTCTTTCAGCTGTTCTAAACAAGTTCTCATCTGTTTACAGTCATTTTCACTGAATTATTCATGTTTTCATGTAGTTTCCTATATTCTGCCTTCTGTCCCAAGTATAAGCTTTGGCCACTTTATCAAACAACTTCCTACACACTGTTATGAACTGAGGCAGCTAGGGAACATTGTCTCTCAACTGTGTTATAGAGTGTAGTACTACATTTCAGTGAAGTGTAAGGCTTTCCAAAGCTGCCGAACGTGTTTCTTTCTCTATTTCAATGGTATTCTGCCTTGTATAACACACATTTACCACTCTAGTTTCCTTTAAGTAAAGAATATAGGATTCATACAGTGTTTCATGTGATCTTAACTCGATTAAGGATTTCCCTTATCTTAGCTACCTTTTCTACACTAAGAACTGACTTGGAGATTCTCTTTCAGCAGTTCTAAACAAGTTCTCTTGTGTTTACAGTCATTTTCAATGAATTATTCATGTTTTCATGTAGTTTCCTATATTCTGCCTTCTGGCCCAAGTATAAGCTTTGGCCACTTTATCAAACAACTTCCTACACACTGTTATGAACTGAGGCAGCTCGGGAACATTGTCTCTCAACTGTGTTATAGAGTGTAGTACTACATTTCAGTGAAGTGTAAGGCTTTCCAAAGCTGCGGAACTTGTTTCTTTCTCTATTTCAATGGTATTCTGCCTTGTATAACACACATTTACCACTCTAGTCTCCTTTAAGTAATGAATATAGGATTCATACAGTGTTTGATGTTATCTTAACTCAAATTAAGGATTTTCCTTATCTTAGCTACCTTTTCTACACTAAGAACTGACTTGGAGATTTTCTTTCAGCTGTTCTAAACAAGTTCTCATCTGTTTACAGTCATTTTCACTGAATTATTCATGTTTTCATGTAGTTTCCTATATTCGGCCTTCTGGCCCAAGTATAAGCTTTGCCTACTTTATCAAACACCTTCCTACACTCTGTTATGAACTGAGGCAGCTAGGGAACATTGTCTCTCAACTGTGTTATAGACTGTAGTACTACATTTCAGTGAAGTGTAAGGCTTTCCAAAGCTGCCGAACTTGTTTCTTTCTCTATTTCAATGGTATTCTGCCTTGTATAACACACATTTACCACTCTAGTCTTTTTTAAGTAATGAATATAGGATTCATACAGTGTTTGATGTTATCTTAACTCAAATTAAGGATTTCCCTTATCTTAGCTACCTTTTCTACACTAAGAACTGACTTGGAGATTCTCTTTCAGCTGTTCTAAACAAGTTCTCATCTTTTTACAGTCATTTTCACTGAATTATTCATGTTTTCATGTAGTTTCCTATATTCTGCCTTCTGTCCCAAGTATAAGCTTTGGCCACTTTATCAAACAACTTGCTACACACTGTTATGAACTGAGGCAGCTAGGGAACATTGTCTCTCAACTGTGTTATAGAGTGTAGTACTACATTTCAGTGAAGTGTAAGCCTTTCCAAAGCTGCCGAACGTGTTTCTTTCTCTATTTCAATGGTATTCTGCCTTGTATAACACACATTTACCACTCTAGTTTCCTTTAAGTAAAGAATATAGGATTCATACAGTGTTTCATGTGATCTTAACTCGAATTAAGGATTTCCCTTATCTTAGCTACCTTTTCTACACTAAGAACTGACTTGGAGATTCTCTTTCAGGAGTTCTAAACAAGTTCTCATGTTTTTACAGTCATTTTCAATGAATTATTCATGTTTTCATGTAGTTTCCTATATTCTGCCTTCTGGCCCAAGTATAAGCTTTGGCCACTTTATCAAACAACTTCCTACACACTGTTATGAACTGAGGGAGCTAGGGAACATTGTCTCTCAACTGTGTTATAGAGTGTAGTACTACATTTCAGTGAAGTGTAAGGCTTTCCAAAGCTGCCGAACTTGTTTCTTTCTCTATTTCAATGGTATTCTGCCTTGTATAACACACATTTACCACTCTAGTCTCCTTTAAGTAATGAATATAGGATTCATACAGTGTTTGATGTTATCTTAACTCGAATTAAGGATTTTCCTTATCTTAGCTACCTTTTCTACACTAAGAACTGACTTGGAGATTCTCTTTCAGCTGTTCTAAACAAGTTCTCATCTGTTTACAGTCATTTTCACTGAATTATTCATGTTTTCATGTAGTTTCCTATATTCTGCCTTCTGGCCCAAGTATAAGCTTTGCCTACTTTATCAAACACCTTCCTACACTCTGTTATGAACTAAGGGAGCTAGGGAACATTGTCTCTCAACTGTGTTATAGAGTGTAGTACTACATTTCAGTGAAGTGTAAGGCTTTCCAAAGCTGCCGAACTTGTTTCTTTCTCTATTTCAATGGTATTCTGCCTTGTATAACACACATTTACCACTCTAGTTTCCTTTAAGTAAAGAATATAGGATTCATACAGTGTTTCATGTGATCTTAACTCGAATTAAGGATTTCCCTTATCTTAGCTACCTTTTCTACACTAAGAACTGACTTGGAGATTCTCTTTCAGGAGTTCTAAACAAGTTCTCATGTTTTTACAGTCATTTTCAATGAATTATTCATGTTTTCATGTAGTTTCCTATATTCTGCCTTCTGGCCCAAGTATAAGCTTTGCCCACTTTATCAAACAACTTCCTACACACTGTTATGAACTGAGGCAGCTCGGGAACATTGTCTCTCAACTGTGTTATAGAGTGCAGTACTACATTTCAGTGAAGTGTAAGGCTTTCCAAAGCTGCCGAACGTGTTTCTTTCTCTATTTCAATGGTATTCTGCCTTGTATAACACACATTTACCACTCTAGTCTCCTTTAAGTAAAGAATATAGGATTCATACAGTGTTTCATGTGATCTTAACTGGAATTAAGGATTTCCCTTATCTTAGCTACCTTTTCCACACTAAGAACTGACTTGGAGATTCTCTTTCAGCTGTTCTAAACAAGTTCTCAACTGTTTACAGTCATTTTCACTGAATTATTCATGTTTTCATGTAGTTTCCTATATTCTGCCTTCTGGCCCAAGTATAAGCTTTGGCCACTTTATCAAACAACTTCCTACACACTGTTATGAACTGAGGGAGCTAGGGAACATTGTCTCTCAACTGTGTTATAGAGTGTAGTACTACATTTCAGTGAAGTGTAAGGCTTTCCAAAGCTGCCGAACTTGTTTCTTTCTCTATTTCAATGGTATTCTGCCTTGTATAACACACATTTACCACTCTAGTCTCCTTTAAGTAATGAATATAGGATTCATACAGTGTTTGATGTTATCTTAACTCGAATTAAGGATTTTCCTTATCTTAGCTACCTTTTCTACACTAAGAACTGACTTGGAGATTCTCTTTCAGCTGTTCTAAACAAGTTCTCATCTGTTTACAGTCATTTTCACTGAATTATTCATGTTTTCATGTAGTTTCCTATATTCTGCCTTCTGGCCCAAGTATAAGCTTTGCCTACTTTATCAAACACCTTCCTACACTCTGTTATGAACTGAGGGAGCTAGGGAACATTGTCTCTCAACTGTGTTATAGAGTGTAGTACTACATTTCAGTGAAGTGTAAGGCTTTCCAAAGCTGCCGAACTTGTTTCTTTCTCTATTTCAATGGTATTCTGCCTTGTATAACACACATTTACCACGCTAGTCTCCTTTAAGTAATGAATATAGGATTCATACAGTTTTTGATGTTATCTTAACTCGAATTAAGGATTTCCCTTATCTTAGCTACCTTTTCTACACTAAGAACTGACTTGGAGATTCTCTTTCAGCTGTTCTAAACAAGTTCTCATCTGTTTACAGTCATTTTCACTGAATTATTCATGTTTTCATGTAGTTTCCTATATTCTGCCTTCTGTCCCAAGTATAAGCTTTGGCCACTTTATCAAACAACTTCCTACACACTGTTATGAACTGAGGCAGCTAGGGAACATTGTCTCTCAACTGTGTTATAGAGTGTAGTACTACATTTCAGTGTAGTGTAAGCCTTTCCAAAGCTGCCGAACGTGTTTGTTTCTCTATTTCAATGGTATTCTGCCTTGTATAACACACATTTACCACTCTAGTCTCCTTTAAGTAAAGAATATAGGATTCATAGAGTGTTTCATGTGATCTTAACTGGAATTAAGGATTTCCCTTATCTTAGCTACCTTTTCTACACTAAGAACTGACTTGGAGATTCTCTTTCAGCTGTTCTAAACAAGTTCTCATCTGTTTACAGTCATTTTCACTGAATTATTCATGTTTTCATGTAGTTTCCTATATTCTGCCTTCTTCCCCAAGTATAAGCTTTGGCCACTTTATCAAACAACTTCCTACACACTGTTATGAACTGCGGGAGCTAGGGAACGTTGTCTCTCAACTGTGTTATAGAGTGTAGTACTACATTTCAGTGAAGTGTAAGCCTTTCCAAAGCTGCCGAACGTGTTTCTTTCTCTATTTCAATGGTATTCTGCCTTGTATAACACACATTTACCACTCTAGTTTCCTTTAAGTAAAGAATATAGGATTCATACAGTGTTTCATGTGATCTTAACTCGAATTAAGGATTTCCCGGATCTTAGCTACCTTTTCTACACTAAGAACTGACTTGGAGATTCTCTTTCAGCTGTTCTAAACAAGTTCTCATCTGTTTACAGTTATTTTCACTGAATTATTCATGTTTTCATGTAGTTTCCTGTATTCTGCCTTCTGGCCCAAGTATAAGCTTTGCCTACTTTATCAAACACCTTCTTACACTCTGCTATGAACTGAGGCAGCTAGGGAACATTGTCTCTCAACTGTGTTATAGAGTGTAGTACTACATTTCAGTGAAGTGTAAGGCTTTCCAAAGCTGCGGAACTTGTTTCTTTCTCAATTTCAATGGTATTCTGCCTTGTATAACACACATTTACCACTCTAGTCTCCTTTAAGTAATGAATATAGGATTCATACAGTGTTTGATGTTATCTTAACTCAAATTAAGGATTTTCCTTATCTTAGCTACCTTTTCTACACTAAGAACTGACTTGGAGATTTTCTTTCAGCTGTTCTAAACAAGTTCTCATCTGTTTACAGTCATTTTCACTGAATTATTCATGTTTTCATGTAGTTTCCTATATTCGGCCTTCTGGCCCAAGTATAAGCTTTGCCTACTTTATCAAACACCTTCCTACACTCTGTTATGAACTGAGGCAGCTAGGGAACATTGTCTCTCAACTGTGTTATAGACTGTAGTACTACATTTCAGTGAAGTGTAAGGCTTTCCAAAGCTGCCGAACTTGTTTCTTTCTCTATTTCAATGGTATTCTGCCTTGTATAACACACATTTACCACTCTAGTCTCCTTTAAGTAATGAATATAGGATTCATACAGTGTTTGATGTTATCTTAACTCAAATTAAGGATTTCCCTTATCTTAGCTACCTTTTCTACACTAAGAACTGACTTGGAGATTCTCTTTCAGCTGTTCTAAACAAGTTCTCATCTTTTTACAGTCATTTTCACTGAATTATTCATGTTTTCATGTAGTTTCCTATATTCTGCCTTCTGTCCCAAGTATAAGCTTTAGCCACTTTATCAAACAACTTCCTACACACTGTTATGAACTGAGGCAGCTAGGGAACATTGTCTCTCAACTGTGTTATAGAGTGTAGTACTACATTTCAGTGAAGTGTAAGCCTTTCCAAAGCTGCCGAACGTGTTTCTTTCTCTATTTCAATGGTATTCTGCCTTGTATAACACACATTTACCACTCTAGTTTCCTTTAAGTAAAGAATATAGGATTCATACAGTGTTTCATGTGATCTTAACTCGAATTAAGGATTTCCCTTATCTTAGCTACCTTTTCTACACTAAGAACTGACTTGGAGATTCTCTTTCAGCAGTTCTAAACAAGTTCTCATGTGTTTACAGTCATTTTCAATGAATTATTCATGTTTTCATGTAGTTTCCTATATTCTGCCTTCTGGCCCAAGTATAAGCTTTGCCCACTTTATCAAACAACTTCCTACACACTGTTATGAACTGAGGCAGCTCGGGAACATTGTCTCTCAACTGTGTTATAGAGTGCAGTACTACATTTCAGTGAAGTGTAAGGCTTTCCAAAGCTGCCGAACGTGTTTCTTTCTCTATTTCAATGGTATTCTGCCTTGTATAACACACATTTACCACTCTAGTCTCCTTTAAGTAAAGAATATAGGATTCATACAGTGTTTCATGTGATCTTAACTGGAATTAAGGATTTCCCTTATCTTAGCTACCTTTTCCACACTAAGAACTGACTTGGAGATTCTCTTTCAGCTGTTCTAAACAAGTTCTCAACTGTTTACAGTCATTTTCACTGAATTATTCATGTTTTCATGTAGTTTCCTATATTCTGCCTTCTGGCCCAAGTATAAGCTTTGGCCACTTTATCAAACAACTTCCTACACACTGTTATGAACTGAGGGAGCTAGGGAACATTGTCTCTCAACTGTGTTATAGAGTGTAGTACTACATTTCAGTGAAGTGTAAGGCTTTCCAAAGCTGCCGAACTTGTTTCTTTCTCTATTTCAATGGTATTCTGCCTTGTATAACACACATTTACCACTCTAGTCTCCTTTAAGTAATGAATATAGGATTCATACAGTGTTTGATGTTATCTTAACTCGAATTAAGGATTTTCCTTATCTTAGCTACCTTTTCTACACTAAGAACTGACTTGGAGATTCTCTTTCAGCTGTTCTAAACAAGTTCTCATCTGTTTACAGTCATTTTCACTGAATTATTCATGTTTTCATGTAGTTTCCTATATTCTGCCTTCTGGCCCAAGTATAAGCTTTGCCTACTTTATCAAACACCTTTCTACACTCTGTTATGAACTGAGGGAGCTAGGGAACATTGTCTCTCAACTGTGTTATAGAGTGTAGTACTACATTTCAGTGAAGTGTAAGGTTTTCCAAAGCTGCCGAACTTGTTTCTTTCTCTATTTCAATGGTATTCTGCCTTGTATAACACACATTTACCACGCTAGTCTCCTTTAAGTAATGAATATAGGATTCATACAGTTTTTGATGTTATCTTAACTCGAATTAAGGATTTCCCTTATCTTAGCTACCTTTTCTACACTAAGAACTGACTTGGAGATTCTCTTTCAGCTGTTCTAAACAAGTTCTCATCTGTTTACAGTCATTTTCACTGAATTATTCATGTTTTCATGTAGTTTCCTATATTCTGCCTTCTGTCCCAAGTATAAGCTTTGGCCACTTTATCAAACAACTTCCTACACACTGTTATGAACTGAGGCAGCTAGGGAACATTGTCTCTCAACTGTGTTATAGAGTGTAGTACTACATTTCAGTGAAGTGTAAGGCTTTCCAAAGCTGCCGAACCTGTTTGTTTCTCTATTTCAATGGTATTCTGCCTTGTATAACACACATTTACCACTCTAGTCTCCTTTAAGTAAAGAATATAGGATTCATAGAGTGTTTCATTTGATCTTAACTGGAATTAAGGATTTCCCTTATCTTAGCTACCTTTTCTACACTAAGAACTGACTTGGAGATTCTCTTTCAGCTGTTCTAAACAAGTTCTCATCTGTTTACAGTCATTTTCACTGAATTATTCATGTTTTCATGTAGTTTCCTATATTCTGCCTTCTGGCCCAAGTATAAGCTTTGCCCACCTTATCAAACAACTTCCTACACACTGTTATGAACTGAGGGAGCTAGGGAACATTGTCTCTGAACTGTGTTATAGAGTGTAGTACTACATTTCAGTGTAGTGTAAGGCTTTCCAAAACTGCCGAACGTGTTTCTTTCTCTATTTCAATGGTATTCTGCCTTGTATAACACACATTTACCACTCTAGTCTCCTTTAAGTAATGAATATAGGATTCATACAGTGTTTGATGTTATCTTAACTCGAATTCAGGATTTTCCTTATCTTAGCTACCTTTTCTACACTAAGAACTGACTTGGAGATTCTCTTTCAGCTGTTCTAAACAAGTTCTCATCTGTTTACAGTCATTTTCACTGAATTATTCATGTTTTCATGTAGTTTCCTATATTCTGCCTTCTGGCCCAAGTATAAGCTTTGGCCACTTTATCAAACAACTTCCTACACACTGTTATGAACTGAGGGAGCTAGGGAACATTGTCTCTCAACTGTGTTATAGACTGTAGTACTACATTTCAGTGAAGTGTAAGCCTTTCCAAAGCTGCCGAAAGTGTTTCTTTCTCTATTTCAATGGTATTCTGCCTTGTATAACACACATTTACCACTCTAGTTTCCTTTAAGTAAAGAATATAGGATTCATACAATGTTTCATGGGATCTTAACTGGTATTAAGGATTTGCCTTATCTTAGCTACCTTTTCTACACTAGGAACTGACTTGGAGTTTCTCTTTCAGCTGTTCTAAACAAGTTCTCATCTGTTTACAGTCATTTTCACTGAATTATTCATGTTTTCATGTAGTTTCCTATATTCTGCCTTCTGGCCCAAGTATAAGCTTTGCCTACTTTATCAAACACCTTCCTACACTCTTTTATGAACTGAGGCAGCTAGGGAACATTGTCTCTCAACTGTGTTATAGACTTTAGTACTACATTTCAGTGAAGTGTAAGGCTTTCCAAAGCTGCCGAACGTGTTTGTTTCTCTATTTCAATGGTATTCTGCCTTGTATAACACACATTTACCACTCTAGTCTCCTTTAAGTAAAGAATATAGGATTCATAGAGTGTTTCATGTGAACTTAACTGGAATTAAGGATTTCCCTTATCTTAGCTACCTTTTCTACACTAAGAACTGACTTGGAGATTCTCTTTCAGCTGTTCTAAACAAGTTCTCATCTGTTTACAGTCATTTTCAATGAATTATTCATGTTTTCATGTAGTTTCCTATATTCTGCCTTCTGGCCCAAGTATAAGCTTTGGCCACTTTATCAAACAACTTCTTACACACTGTTATGAACTGAGGGAGCTAGGGAACATTGTCTCTCAACTGTGTTATAGAGTGTAGTACTACATTTCAGTGAAGTGTAAGGCTTTCCAAAGCTGCCAAACTTGTTTCTTTCTCTATTTCAATGGTATTCTGCCTTGTATAACACACATTTACCACTCTAGTTTCCTTTAAGTAAAGAATATAGGATTCATACAATGTTTCATGGGATCTTAACTGGTATTAAGGATTTGCCTTATCTTAGCTACCTTTTCTACACTAAGAACTGACTTGGAGTTTCTCTTTCAGCTGTTCTAAACAAGTTCTCATCTGTTTACAGTCATTTTCACTGAATTATTCATGTTTTCATGTAGTTTCCTATATTCTGCCTTCTGGCCCAAGTATAAGCTTTGCCTACTTTATCAAACACCTTCCTACACTATGTTATGAACGGAGGCAGCTAGGGAACATTGTCTCTCAACTGTGTTATAGAGTGTAGTACTACATTTCAGTGAAGTGTAAGACTTTCCAAATCTGCCGAACGTGTTTGTTTCTCTATTTCAATGGTATTCTGCCTTGTATAACACACATTTACCACTCTAGTTTCCTTTTAGTAAAGAATATAGGATTCATACAGTGTTTCATGTGATCTTAACTCGAATTAAGGATTTCCCGGATCTTAGCTATCTTTTCTACACTAAGAACTGACTTGTAGATTCTCTTTCAGCTGTTCTAAACAAGTTCTCATGTGTTTACAGTCATTTTGAATGAATTATTCATGTTTTCATGTAGTTTCCTATATTCTGCCTTCTGGCCCAAGTATAAGCTTTGCCCACTTTATCAAACAACTTCCTACACACTGTTATGAACTGAGGGAGCTAGGAACATTGTCTCTCAACTGTGTTATAGAGTGTAGTACTACATTTCAGTGAAGTGTAAGGATTTCCAAAGCTGCCAAACGTGTTTCTTTCTCTATTTCAATGGTATTCTGCCTTATATAACACACATTTACCACTCTAGTCTCCTTTAAGTAAACAATATAGGATTCATACAGTGTTTGATGTTATCTTAACTCGAATTAAGGATTTCCCGGATTTAGCTACCTTTTCTACACTAAGAACTGACTTGGAGAATCTCTTTCATCTGTTCTAAACAAGTTCTCATCGGTTTACAGTCATTTTCACTGAATTATTCATGTTTTCATGTAGTTTCCTATATTCTGCCTTCTGGCCCAAGTATAAGCTTTGCCCACTTTATCAAACAACTTCCTACACACTGTTATGAACTGAGGGAGCTAGGGAACATTGTCTCTCAACTGTGTTATAGAGTGTAGTACTACATTTCAGTGAAGTGTAAGGCTTTCCAAAGCTGCCGAACTTGTTTCTTTCTCTATTTCAATGGTATTCTGCCTTGTATAACACACATTTACCACTCTAGTCTCCTTTAAGTAATGAATATAGGATTCCTACAGTGTTTGATGTTATCTTAACTCGAATTAAGGATTTTCCTTATCTTAGCTACCTTTTCTACACTAAGAACTGACTTGGAGATTCTCTTTCAGCTGTTCTAAACAAGTTCTCATCTGTTTACAGTCATTTTCACTGAATTATTAATGTTTTCATGTTGTTTCCTATATTCTGCCTTCTGGCCCAAGTATAAGCTTTGCCCACTTTATCAAACAACTTCCTACACTCTGTTATGAACTGAGGCAGCTCTGGAACATTGTCTCTCAACTGTGTTATAGAGTGTAGTACTACATTTCAGTGAAGTGTAAGGCTTTCCAAACCTGCCGAACGTGTTTGTTTCTCTATTTCAATGGTATTCTGCCTTGTATAACACACATTTACCACTATAGTTTCCTTTAAGTAAAGAATATAGGATTAATAGAGTGTTTCATGTGATCTTAACTGGAATTCAGGATTTCCCTTATCTTAGCTACCTTTTCTACACTAAGAACTGACTTGGAGATTCTCTTTCAGCAGTTCTTAACAAGTTCTCATCTGTTTACAGTCATTTTCACTGAATTATTCATGTTTTCATGTAGTTTCCTATATTCTGCCTTCTGGCCCAAGTATAAGCTTTGGCCACTTTATCAAACAACTTCCTACACACTGTTATGAACTGAGGGAGCTAGGGAACATTGTCTCTCAACTGTGTTATAGAGTGTAGTACTACATTTCAGTTAAGTGTAAGGCTTTCCAAAGCTGCCGAACTTGTTTCTTTCTCTATTTCAATGGTATTCTGCCTTGTATAACACACATTTACCACTCTAGTCTCCTTTAAGTAAAGAATATAGGATTCATAGAGTGTTTCATGTGATCTTAACTGGAATTAAGGATTTCCCTTATCTTAGCTACCTTTTCTACACTAAGAACTGACTTGGAGATTCTCTTTCAGCTGTTCTAAACAAGTTCTCATCTGTTTACAGTCATTTTCAATGAATTATTCATGTTTTCATGTAGTTTCCTATATTCTGCCTTCTGGCCCAAGTATAAGCTTTGGCCACTTTATCAAACAACTTCCTACACACTGTTATGAACTGAGGGAGCTAGGGAACATTGTCTCTCAACTGTGTTATAGAGTGTAGTACTACATTTCAGTGAAGTGTAAGGCTTTCCAAAGCTGCCAAACTTGTTTCTTTCTCTATTTCAATGGTATTCTGCCTTGTATAACACACATTTACCACTCTAGTCTCCTTTAAGTAGTGAATATAGGATTCATACAGTGTTTGATGTTATCTTAACTCGAATTAAGGATTTTCCTTATCTTAGCTACCTTTTCTACACTAAGAACTGACTTGGAGATTCTCTTTCAGCTGTTCTAAACAAGTTCTCATCTGTTTACAGTCATTTTCACTGAATTATTCATGTTTTCATGTAGTTTCCTCTATTCTGCCTTCTGGCCCAAGTATAAGCTTTGGCCACTTTATCAAACACCTTCCTACACTATGTTATGAACGGAGGCAGCTAGGGAACATTGTCTCTCAACTGTGTTATAGAGTGTAGTACTACATTTCAGTGAAGTGTAAGACTTTCCAAATCTGCCGAACGTGTTTGTTTCTCTATTTCAATGGTATTCTGCCTTGTATAACACACATTTACCACTCTAGTTTCCTTTTAGTAAAGAATATAGGATTCATACAGTGTTTCATGTGATCTTAACTCGAATTAAGGATTTCCCGGATCTTAGCTATCTTTACTACACTAAGAACTGACTTGGAGATTCTCTTTCAGCTGTTCTAAACAAGTTCTCATGTGTTTACAGTCATTTTCAATGAATTATTCATGTTTTCATGTAGTTTCCTATATTCTGCCTTCTGGCCCAAGTATAAGCTTTGCCCACTTTATCAAACAACTTCCTACACACTGTTATGAACTGAGGGAGCTAGGAACATTGTCTCTCAACTGTGTTATAGAGTGTAGTACTACATTTCAGTGAAGTGTAAGGATTTCCAAAGCTGCCAAACGTGTTTCTTTCTCTATTTCAATGGTATTCTGCCTTATATAACACACATTTACCACTCTAGTCTCATTTAAGTAAACAATATAGGATTCATACAGTGTTTGATGTTATCTTAACTCGAATTAAGGATTTCCCGGATTTAGCTACCTTTTCTACACTAAGAACTGACTTGGAGAATCTCTTTCATCTGTTCTAAACAAGTTCTCATCGGTTTACAGTCATTTTCACTGAATTATTCATGTTTTCATGTAGTTTCCTATATTCTGCCTTCTGGCCCAAGTATAAGCTTTGCCCAATTTATCAAACAACTTCCTACACACGGTTATGAACTGAGGGAGCTAGGGAACATTGTCTCTCAACTGTGTTATAGAGTGTAGTACTACATTTCAGTGAAGTGTAAGGCTTTCCAAAGCTGCCGAACTTGTTTCTTTCTCTATTTCAATGGTATTCTGCCTTGTATAACACACATTTACCACTCTAGTCTCCTTTAAGTAATGAATATAGGATTCATACAGTGTTTGATGTTATCTTAACTCGAATTAAGGATTTTCCTTATCTTAGCTACCTTTTCTACACTAAGAACTGACTTGGAGATTCTCTTTCAGCTGTTCTAAACAAGTTCTCATCTGTTTACAGTCATTTTCACTGAATTATTCATGTTTTCATGTTGTTTCCTATATTCTGCCTTCTGGCCCAAGTATAAGCTTTGCCCACTTTATCAAACAACTTCCTACACTCTGTTATGAACTGAGGCAGCTCTGGAACATTGTCTCTCAACTGTGTTATAGAGTGTAGTACTACATTTCAGTGAAGTGTAAGGCTTTCCAAACCTGCCGAACGTGTTTGTTTCTCTATTTCAATGGTATTCTGCCTTGTATAACACACATTTACCACTATAGTTTCCTTTAAGTAAAGAATATAGGATTAATAGAGTGTTTCATGTGATCTTAACTGGAATTCAGGATTTCCCTTATCTTAGCTACCTTTTCTACACTAAGAACTGACTTGGAGATTCTCTTTCAGCAGTTCTTAACAAGTTCTCATCTGTTTACAGTCATTTTCACTGAATTATTCATGTTTTCATGTAGTTTCCTATATTCTGCCTTCTGGCCCAAGTATAAGCTTTGGCCACTTTATCAAACAACTTCCTACACACTGTTATGAACTGAGGGAGCTAGGGAACATTGTCTCTCAACTGTGTTATAGAGTGTAGTACTACATTTCAGTTAAGTGTAAGGCTTTCCAAAGCTGCCGAACTTGTTTCTTTCTCTATTTCAATGGTATTCTGCCTTGTATAACACACATTTACCACTCTAGTCTCCTTTAAGTAATGAATATAGGATTCATACAGTGTTTGATGTTATCTTAACTCAAATTAAGGATTTCCCTTATCTTAGCTACCTTTTCTACACTAAGAACTGACTTGGAGATTCTCTTTCAGCTGTTCTAAACAAGTTCTCATCTGTTTACAGTCATTTTCACTGAATTATTCATGTTTTCATGTAGTTTCCTATATTCTGCCTTCTGTCCCAAGTATAAGCTTTGGCCACTTTATCAAACAACTTCCTACACACTGTTATGAACTGAGGGAGCTAGGGAACATTGTCTCTCAACTGTGTTATAGAGTGTAGTACTACATTTCAGTGAAGTGTAAGGCTTTCCAAAGCTGCCGAACTTGTTTCTTTCTCTATTTCAATGGTATTCTGCCTTGTATAACACACATTTACCACTCTAGTCTCCTTTAAGTAATGAATATGGGATTCATACAGTGTTTGATGTTATCTTAACTCGAATTAAGGATTTTCCTTATCTAAGCTACCTTTTCTACACTAAGAACTGACTTGGAGATTCTCTTTCAGCTGTTCTAAACAAGTTCTCATCTGTTTACATTCATTTTCACTGAATTATTCATGTTTTCATGTTGTTTCCTATATTCTGCCTTTTGGCCCAAGTATAAGCTTTGCCCACTTTATCAAACAACTTCCTACACTCTGTTATGAACTGAGGCAGCTCTGGAACATTGTCTCTCAACTGTGTTATAGAGTGTAGTACTACATTTCAGTGAAGTGTAAGGCTTTCCAAACCTGCCGAACGTGTTTGTTTCTCTATTTCAATGGTATTCTGCCTTGTATAACACACATTTACCACTATAGTTTCCTTTAAGTAAAGAATATAGGATTAATAGAGTGTTTCATGTGATCTTAACTGGAATTCAGGATTTCCCTTATCTTAGCTACCTTTTCTACACTAAGAACTGACTTGGAGATTCTCTTTCAGCAGTTCTTAACAAGTTCTCATCTGTTTACAGTCATTTTCACTGAATTATTCATGTTTTCATGTAGTTTCCTATATTCTGCCTTCTGGCCCAAGTATAAGCTTTGCCTACTTTATCAAACACCTTCCTACACTCTTTTATGAACTGAGGCAGCTAGGGAACATTGTCTCTCAACTGTGTTATAGACTGTAGTACTACATTTCAGTGAAGTGTAAGGCTTTCCAAAGCTGCCGAACGTGTTTCTTTCTCTATTTCAATGGTATTCTGCCTTGTATAACACACATTTACCACTCTAGTTTCCTTTAAGTAAAGAATATAGGATTCATACAGTGTTTCATGTGATCTTAACTCGAATTAAGGATTTCCCGGATCTTAGCTACCTTTTCTACACTAAGAACTGACTTGGAGATTCTCTTTCAGCTGTTCTAAACAAGTTCTCATGTGTTTACAGTCATTTTCAATGAATTATTTATGTTTTCATGTAGTTTCCTATATTCTGCCTTCTGGCCCAAGTATAAGCTTTGCCCACTTTATCAAACAACTTCCTACACACTGTTATGAACTGAGGGAGCTAGGGAACATTGTCTCTCAACTGTGTTATAGAGTGTAGTACTACATTTCAGTGAAGTGTAAGGCTTTCCAAAGCTGCCGAACGTGTTTGTTTCTCTATTTCAATGGCATTCTGCCTTGTATAACACACATTTACCACTCTAGTCTCTTTAAGTAAAGAATATAGGATTCATAGAGTGTTTCATTTGATCTTAACTGGAATTAAGGATTTCCCTTATCTTAGCTACCTTTTCTACACTAAGAACTGACTTGGAGATTCTCTTTCAGCTGTTCTAAACAAGTTCTCATCTGTTTACATTCATTTTCACTGAATTATTCATGTTTTCATGTAGTTTCCTATATTCTGCCTTCTGGCCCAAGTATAAGCTTTGCCCACCTTATCAAACAACTTCCTACACACTGTTATGAACTGAGGGAGCTAGAGAACATTGTCTCTCAACTGTGTTATAGAGTGTAGTACTACATTTCAGTGAAGTGTAAGGCTTTCCAAAGCTGCCAAACTTGTTTCTTTCTCTATTTCAATGGTATTCTGCCTTGTATAACACACATTTACCACTCTAGTCTCCTTTAAGTAGTGAATATAGGATTCATACAGTGTTTGATATTATCTTAACTCGAATTAAGGATTTTCCTTATCTTAGCTACCTTTTCTACACTAAGAACTGACTTGGAGATTCTCTTTCAGCTGTTCTAAACAAGTTCTCATCTGTTTACAGTCATTTTCACTGAATTATTCATGTTTTCATGTAGTTTCCTCTATTCTGCCTTCTGGCCCAAGTATAAGCTTTGGCCACTTTATCAAACACCTTCCTACACTCTGTTATGAACTGAGGCAGCTAGGGAACATTGTCTCTCAACTGTGTTATAGAGTGTAGTACTACATTTCAGTGAAGTGTAAGCCTTTCCAAAGCTGCCGAAAGTGTTTCTTTCTCTATTTCAATGGTATTCTGCCTTGTATAACACACATTTACCACTCTAGTTTCCTTTAAGTAAAGAATATAGGATTCATACAATGTTTCATGGGATCTTAACTGGTATTAAGGATTTGCCTTATCTTAGCTACCTTTTCTACACTAAGAACTGACTTGGAGTTTCTCTTTCAGCTGTTCTAAACAAGTTCTCATCTGTTTACAGTCATTTTCACTGAATTATTCATGTTTTCATGTAGTTTCCTATATTCTGCCTTCTGGCCCAAGTATAAGCTTTGCCTACTTTATCAAACACCTTCCTACACTATGTTATGAACGGAGGCAGCTAGGGAACATTGTCTCTCAACTGTGTTATAGAGTGTAGTACTACATTTCAGTGAAGTGTAAGACTTTCCAAAGCTGCCGAACGTGTTTCTTTCTCTATTTCAATGGTATTCTGCCTTGTATAACACACATTTACCACTCTAGTTTCCTTTTAGTAAAGAATATAGGATTCATACAGTGTTTCATGTGATCTTAACTCGAATTAAGGATTTCCCGGATCTTAGCTATCTTTTCTACACTAAGAACTGACTTGGAGATTCTCTTTCAGCAGTTCTTAACAAGTTCTCATCTGTTTACAGTCATTTTCACTGAATTATTCATGTTTTCATGTAGTTTCCTATATTCTGCCTTCTGGCCCAAGTATAAGCTTTGGCCACTTTATCAAACAACTTCCTACACACTGTTATGAACTGAGGGAGCTAGGGAACATTGTCTCTCAACTGTGTTATAGAGTGTAGTACTACATTTCAGTTAAGTGTAAGGCTTTCCAAAGCTGCCGAACTTGTTTCTTTCTCTATTTCAATGGTATTCTGCCTTGTATAACACACATTTACCACTCTAGTCTCCTTTAAGTAAAGAATATAGGATTCATAGAGTGTTTCATGTGATCTTAACTGGAATTAAGGATTTCCCTTATCTTAGCTACCTTTTCTACACTAAGAACTGACTTGGAGATTCTCTTTCAGCTGTTCTAAACAAGTTCTCATCTGTTTACAGTCATTTTCAATGAATTATTCATGTTTTCATGTAGTTTCCTATATTCTGCCTTCTGGCCCAAGTATAAGCTTTGGCCACTTTATCAAACAACTTCCTACACACTGTTATGAACTGAGGGAGCTAGGGAACATTGTCTCTCAACTGTGTTATAGAGTGTAGTACTACATTTCAGTGAAGTGTAAGGCTTTCCAAAGCTGCCAAACTTGTTTCTTTCTCTATTTCAATGGTATTCTGCCTTGTATAACACACATTTACCACTCTAGTCTCCTTTAAGTAGTGAATATAGGATTCATACAGTGTTTGATGTTATCTTAACTCGAATTAAGGATTTTCCTTATCTTAGCTACCTTTTCTACACTAAGAACTGACTTGGAGATTCTCTTTCAGCTGTTCTAAACAAGTTCTCATCTGTTTACAGTCATTTTCACTGAATTATTCATGTTTTCATGTAGTTTCCTCTATTCTGCCTTCTGGCCCAAGTATAAGCTTTGGCCACTTTATCAAACACCTTCCTACACTATGTTATGAACGGAGGCAGCTAGGGAACATTGTCTCTCAACTGTGTTATAGAGTGTAGTACTACATTTCAGTGAAGTGTAAGACTTTCCAAATCTGCCGAACGTGTTTGTTTCTCTATTTCAATGGTATTCTGCCTTGTATAACACACATTTACCACTCTAGTTTCCTTTTAGTAAAGAATATAGGATTCATACAGTGTTTCATGTGATCTTAACTCGAATTAAGGATTTCCCGGATCTTAGCTATCTTTACTACACTAAGAACTGACTTGGAGATTCTCTTTCAGCTGTTCTAAACAAGTTCTCATGTGTTTACAGTCATTTTCAATGAATTATTCATGTTTTCATGTAGTTTCCTATATTCTGCCTTCTGGCCCAAGTATAAGCTTTGCCCACTTTATCAAACAACTTCCTACACACTGTTATGAACTGAGGGAGCTAGGAACATTGTCTCTCAACTGTGTTATAGAGTGTAGTACTACATTTCAGTGAAGTGTAAGGATTTCCAAAGCTGCCAAACGTGTTTCTTTCTCTATTTCAATGGTATTCTGCCTTATATAACACACATTTACCACTCTAGTCTCATTTAAGTAAACAATATAGGATTCATACAGTGTTTGATGTTATCTTAACTCGAATTAAGGATTTCCCGGATTTAGCTACCTTTTCTACACTAAGAACTGACTTGGAGAATCTCTTTCATCTGTTCTAAACAAGTTCTCATCGGTTTACAGTCATTTTCACTGAATTATTCATGTTTTCATGTAGTTTCCTATATTCTGCCTTCTGGCCCAAGTATAAGCTTTGCCCAATTTATCAAACAACTTCCTACACACGGTTATGAACTGAGGGAGCTAGGGAACATTGTCTCTCAACTGTGTTATAGAGTGTAGTACTACATTTCAGTGAAGTGTAAGGCTTTCCAAAGCTGCCGAACTTGTTTCTTTCTCTATTTCAATGGTATTCTGCCTTGTATAACACACATTTACCACTCTAGTCTCCTTTAAGTAATGAATATAGGATTCATACAGTGTTTGATGTTATCTTAACTCGAATTAAGGATTTTCCTTATCTTAGCTACCTTTTCTACACTAAGAACTGACTTGGAGATTCTCTTTCAGCTGTTCTAAACAAGTTCTCATCTGTTTACAGTCATTTTCACTGAATTATTCATGTTTTCATGTTGTTTCCTATATTCTGCCTTCTGGCCCAAGTATAAGCTTTGCCCACTTTATCAAACAACTTCCTACACTCTGTTATGAACTGAGGCAGCTCTGGAACATTGTCTCTCAACTGTGTTATAGAGTGTAGTACTACATTTCAGTGAAGTGTAAGGCTTTCCAAACCTGCCGAACGTGTTTGTTTCTCTATTTCAATGGTATTCTGCCTTGTATAACACACATTTACCACTATAGTTTCCTTTAAGTAAAGAATATAGGATTAATAGAGTGTTTCATGTGATCTTAACTGGAATTCAGGATTTCCCTTATCTTAGCTACCTTTTCTACACTAAGAACTGACTTGGAGATTCTCTTTCAGCAGTTCTTAACAAGTTCTCATCTGTTTACAGTCATTTTCACTGAATTATTCATGTTTTCATGTAGTTTCCTTTATTCTGCCTTCTGGCCCAAGTATAAGATTTGGCCACTTTATCAAACAACTTCCTACACACTGTTATGAACTGAGGGAGCTAGGGAACATTGTCTCTGAACTGTGTTATAGAGTGTGGTACTACATTTCAGTGAAGTGTAAGGCTTTCCAAAGCTGCCGAACGTGTTTCTTTCTCTATTTCAATGGTATTCTGCCTTGTATAACACACATTTACCACTCTAGTCTCCTTTAAGTAATGAATATAGGATTCATACAGTGTTTGATGTTATCTTAACTCGAATTAAGGATTTTCCTTATCTTAGCTACCTTTTCTACACTAAGAACTGACTTGGAGATTCTCTTTCAGCTGTTCTAAACAAGTTCTCATCTGTTTACAGTCATTTTCACTGAATTATTCATGTTTTCATGTAGTTTCCTATATTCTGCCTTCTGGCCCAAGTATAAGCTTTGCCCACTTTATCAAACAACTTCCTACACTCTGTTATGAACTGAGGCAGCTCTGGAACATTGTCTCTCAACTGTGTTATAGAGTGTAGTACTACATTTCAGTGAAGTGTAAGGCTTTCCAAACCTGCCGAACGTGTTTGTTTCTCTATTTCAATGGTATTCTGCCTTGTATAACACACATTTACCACTATAGTTTCCTTTAAGTAAAGAATATAGGATTAATAGAGTGTTTCATGTGATCTTAACTGGAATTAAGGATTTCCCTTATCTTAGCTACCTTTTCTACACTAAGAACTGACTTGGAGATTCTCTTTCAGCAGTTCTTAACAAGTTCTCATCTGTTTACAGTCATTTTCACTGAATTATTCATGTTTTCATGTAGTTTCCTATATTCTGCCTTCTGGCCCAAGTATAAGCTTTGGCCACTTTATCAAACAACTTCCTACACACTGTTATGAACTGAGGGAGCTAGGGAACATTGTCTCTCAACTGTGTTATAGAGTGTAGTACTACATTTCAGTGAAGTGTAAGGCTTTCCAAAGCTGCCGAACTTGTTTCTTTCTCTATTTCAATGGTATTCTGCCTTGTATAACACACATTTACCACTCTAGTCTCCTTTAAGTAATGAATATAGGATTCATACAGTGTTTGATGTTATCTTAACTCGAATTAAGGATTTTCCTTATCTTAGCTACCTTTTCTACACTAAGAACTGACTTGGAGATTCTCTTTCAGCTGTTCTAAACAAGTTCTCATCTGTTTACAGTCATTTTCACTGAATTATTCATGTTTTCATGTAGTTTCCTATATTCTGCCTTCTGGCCCAAGTATAAGCTTTGCCTACTTTATCAAACACCTTCCTACACTCTTTTATGAACTGAGGCAGCTAGGGAACATTGTCTCTCAACTGTGTTATAGACTGTAGTACTACATTTCAGTGAAGTGTATGGCTTCCCAAAGCTCCCGAACGTGTTTCTTTCTCTATTTCAATGGTATTCTGCCTTGTATAACACACATTTACCACTCTAGTTTCCTTTAAGTAAAGAATATAGGATTCATACAGTGTTTCATGTGATCTTAACTCGAATTAAGGATTTCCCGGATCTTAGCTACCTTTTCTACACTAAGAACTGACTTGGAGATTCTCTTTCAGCTGTTCTAAACAAGTTCTCATGTGTTTACAGTCATTTTCAATGAATTATTTATGTTTTCATGTAGTTTCCTATATTCTGCCTTCTGGCCCAAGTATAAGCTTTGCCCACTTTATCAAACAACTTCCTACACACTGTTATGAACTGAGGCAGCTCGGGAACATTGTCTCTCAACTGTGTTATAGAGTGTAGTACTACATTTCAGTGAAGTGTAAGGCTTTCCAAAGCTGCCGAACGTGTTTGTTTCTCTATTTCAATGGCATTCTGCCTTGTATAACACACATTTACCACTCTAGTCTCTTTAAGTAAAGAATATAGGATTCATAGAGTGTTTCATTTGATCTTAACTGGAATTAAGTATTTCCCTTATCTTAGCTACCTTTTCTACACTAAGAACTGACTTGGAGATTCTCTTTCAGCTGTTCTAAACAAGTTCTCATCTGTTTACAGTCATTTTCACTGAATTATTCATGTTTTCATGTAGTTTCCTATATTCTGCCTTCTGGCCCAAGTATAAGCTTTGCCCACCTTATCAAACAACTTCCTACACACTGTTATGAACTGAGGGAGCTAGAGAACATTGTCTCTCAACTGTGTTATAGAGTGTAGTACTACATTTCAGTGAAGTGTAAGGCTTTCCAAAGCTGCCAAACTTGTTTCTTTCTCTATTTCAATGGTATTCTGCCTTGTATAACACACATTTACCACTCTAGTCTCCTTTAAGTAGTGAATATAGGATTCATACAGTGTTTGATGTTATCTTAACTCGAATTAAGGATTTTCCTTATCTTAGCTACCTTTTCTACACTAAGAACTGACTTGGAGATTCTCTTTCAGCTCTTCTAAACAAGTTCTCATTTGTTTACAGTCATTTTCACTGAATTATTCATGTTTTCATGTAGTTTCCTCTATTCTGCCTTCTGGCCCAAGTATAAGCTTTGGCCACTTTATCAAACACCTTCCTACACTCTGTTATGAACTGAGGCAGCTAGGGAACATTGTCTCTCAACTGTGTTATAGAGTGTAGTACTACATTTCAGTGAAGTGTAAGCCTTTCCAAAGCTGCCGAAAGTGTTTCTTTCTCTATTTCAATGGTATTCTGCCTTGTATAACACACATTTACCACTCTAGTTTCCTTTAAGTAAAGAATATAGGATTCATACAATGTTTCATGGGATCTTAACTGGTATTAAGGATTTGCCTTATCTTAGCTACCTTTTCTACACTAAGAACTGACTTGGAGTTTCTCTTTCAGCTGTTCTAAACAAGTTCTCATCTGTTTACAGTCATTTTCACTGAATTATTCATGTTTTCATGTAGTTTCCTATATTCTGCCTTCTGGCCCAAGTATAAGCTTTGCCTACTTTATCAAACACCTTCCTACACTATGTTATGAACGGAGGCAGCTAGGGAACATTGTCTCTCAACTGTGTTATAGAGTGTAGTACTACATTTCAGTGAAGTGTAAGACTTTCCAAAGCTGCCGAACGTGTTTCTTTCTCTATTTCAATGGTATTCTGCCTTGTATAACACACATTTACCACTCTAGTTTCCTTTTAGTAAAGAATATAGGATTCATACAGTGTTTCATGTGATCTTAACTCGAATTAAGGATTTCCCGGATCTTAGCTATCTTTTCTACACTAAGAACTGACTTGTAGATTCTCTTTCAGCTGTTCTAAACAAGTTCTCATGTGTTTACAGTCATTTTCAATGAATTATTCATGTTTTCATGTAGTTTCCTATATTCTGCCTTCTGGCCCAAGGATAAGCTTTGCCCACTTTATCAAACAACTTCCTACACACTGTTATGAACTGAGGGAGCTAGGAACATTGTCTCTCAACTGTGTTATAGAGTGTAGTACTACATTTCAGTGAAGTGTAAGGCTTTCCAAAGCTGCCGAACTTGTTTCTTTCTCTATTTCAATGGTATTCTGCCTTGTATAACACACATTTACCACTCTAGTCTCCTTTAAGTAATGAATATAGGATTCATACAGTGTTTGATGTTATCTTAACTAGAATTAAGGATTTTCCTTATCTTAGCTACCTTTTCTACACTAAGAACTGACTTGGAGATTCTCTTTCAGCTGTTCTAAACAAGTTCTCATCTGTTTACAGTCATTTTCACTGAATTATTCATGTTTTCATGTAGTTTCCTATATTCTGTCTTCTGGCCCAAGTATAAGCTTTGGCCTCTTTATCAAACAACTTCCTACAAACTGTTATGAACTGAGGCAGCTCTGGAACATTGTCTCTCAACTGTGTTATAGAGTGTAGTACTACATTTCAGTGAAGTGTAAGGCTTTCCAAACCTGCCGAACGTGTTTGTTTCTCTATTTCAATGGTATTCTGCCTTGTATAACACACATTTACCACTATAGTCTCCTTTAAGTAAAGAATATAGGATTAATAGAGTGTTTCATGTGATCTTAACTGGAATTAAGGATTTCCCTTATCTTAGCTACCTTTTCTACACTAAGAACTGACTTGGAGATTCTCTTTCAGCAGTTCTTAACAAGTTCTCATCTGTTTACAGTCATTTTCACTGAATTATTCATGTTTTCATGTAGTTTCCTATATTCTGCCTTCTGGCCCAAGTATAAGCTTTGGCCACTTTATCAAACAAGTTCCTACACACTGTTATGAACTGAGGGAGCTAGGGAACATTGTCTCTCAACTGTGTTATAGAGTGTAGTACTACATTTCAGTGAAGTGTAAGGCTTTCCAAAGCTGCCGAACGTGTTTGTTTCTCTATTTCAATGGCATTCTGCCTTGTATAACACACATTTACCACTCTAGTCTCCTTTAAGTAATGAATATAGGATTCATACAGTGTTTGATGTTATCTTAACTCGAATTAAGGATTTTCCTTATCTTAGCTACCTTTTCTACACTAAGAACTGAGTTGCAGATTCTCTTTCAGCTGTTCTAAACAAGTTCTCATCTGTTTACAGTCATTTTCACTGAATTATTCTTGTTTTCATGTAGTTTCCTATATTCTGCCTTCTGGCCCAAGTATAAGCTTTGCCAACTTTACCAAACACCTTCCTACACACTGTTATGAACTGAGGCAGCTCGGGAAAATTGTCTCTCAACTGTGTTATAGAGTGTAGTACTACATTTCAGTGAAGTGTAAGGCTTTCCAAAGCTGCCGAAGGTGTTTGTTTCTCTATTTCAATGGTATTCTGCCTTGTATAACACACATTTACCACTCTAGTTTCCTTTAAGTAAAGAATATAGGATTCATACAATGTTTCATGGGATCTTAACTGGTATTAAGGATTTGCCTTATCTTAGCTACCTTTTCTACACTAAGAACTGACTTGGAGTTTCTCTTTCAGCTGTTCTAAACAAGTTCTCATCTGTTTACAGTCATTTTCACTGAATTATTCATGTTTTCATGTAGTTTCCTATATTCTGCCTTCTGGCCCAAGTATAAGCTTTGCCTACTTTATCAAACACCTTCCTACACTATGTTATGAACGGAGGCAGCTAGGGAACATTGTCTCTCAACTGTGTTATAGAGTGTAGTACTACATTTCAGTGAAGTGTAAGACTTTCCAAAGCTGCCGAACGTGTTTCTTTCTCTATTTCAATGGTATTCTGCCTTGTATAACACACATTTACCACTCTAGTCTCCTTTAAGTAATGAATATAGGATTCATACAGTGTTTGATGTTATCTTAACTCGAATTCAGGATTTTCCTTATCTTAGCTACCTTTTCTACACTAAGAACTGACTTGGAGATTCTCTTTCAGCTGTTCTAAACAAGTTCTCATCTGTTTACAGTCATTTTCACTGAATTATTCATGTTTTCATGTAGTTTCCTATATTCTGCCTTCTGGCCCAAGTATAAGCTTTGGCCACTTTATCAAACAACTTCCTACACACTGTTATGAACTGAGGGAGCTAGAGAACATTGTCTCTCAACTGTGTTATAGAGTGTAGTACTACATTTCAGTGAAGTGTAAGGCTTTCCAAAGCTGCCAAACTTGTTTCTTTCTCTATTTCAATGGTATTCTGCCTTGTATAACACACATTTACCACTCTAGTCTCCTTTAAGTAGTGAATATAGGATTCATACAGTGTTTGATGTTATCTTAACTCGAATTAAGGATTTTCCTTATCTTAGCTACCTTTTCTACACTAAGAACTGACTTGGAGATTCTCTTTCAGCTGTTCTAAACAAGTTCTCATCTATTTACAGTCATTTTCACTGAATTATTCATGTTTTCATGTAGTTTCCTCTATTCTGCCTTCTGGCCCAAGTATAAGCTTTGGCCACTTTATCAAACACCTTCCTACACTCTGTTATGAACTGAGGCAGCTAGGGAACATTGTCTCTCAACTGTGTTATAGAGTGTAGTACTACATTTCAGTGAAGTGTAAGCCTTTCCAAAGCTGCCGAAAGTGTTTCTTTCTCTATTTCAATGGTATTCTGCCTTGTATAACACACATTTACCACTCTAGTTTCCTTTAAGTAAAGAATATAGGATTCATACAATGTTTCATGGGATCTTAACTGGTATTAAGGATTTGCCTTATCTTAGCTACCTTTTCTACACTAAGAACTGACTTGGAGTTTCTCTTTCAGCTGTTCTAAACAAGTTCTCATCTGTTTACAGTCATTTTCACTGAATTATTCATGTTTTCATGTAGTTTCCTATATTCTGCCTTCTGGCCCAAGTATAAGCTTTGCCTACTTTATCAAACACCTTCCTACACTATGTTATGAACGGAGGCAGCTAGGGAACATTGTCTCTCAACTGTGTTATAGAGTGTAGTACTACATTTCAGTGAAGTGTAAGACTTTCCAAAGCTGCCGAACGTGTTTCTTTCTCTATTTCAATGGTATTCTGCCTTGTATAACACACATTTACCACTCTAGTCTCCTTTAAGTAATGAATATAGGATTCATACAGTGTTTGATGTTATCTTAACTCGAATTAAGGATTTTCCTTATCTTAACTACCTTTTCTACACTAAGAACTGACTTGGAGATTCTCTTTCAGCTGTTCTAAACAAGTTCTCATCTGTTTACAGTCATTTTCACTGAATTATTCATGTTTTCATGTAATTTCCTATATTCTGCCTTCTGGCCCAAGTATAAGCTTTGCCTACTTTATCAAACACCTTCCTACACTCTGTTATGAACTGAGGCAGCTAGGGAACATTTTCTCTCAACTGTGTTATAGACTGTAGTACTACATTTCAGTGAAGTTTAAGCCTTTCCAAAGCTGCCGAACGTGTTTCTTTCTCTATTTCAATGGTATTCTGCCTTGTATAACACACATTTACCACTCTAGTTTCCTTTAAGTAAAGAATATAGGATTCATACAGTGTTTCATGTGATCTTAACTCGAATTAAGGATTTCCCGGATCTTAGCTACCTTTTCTACACTAAGAACTGACTTGGAGATTCTCTTTCAGCTGTTCTAAACAAGTTCTCATCTGTTTACAGTCATTTTCAATGAATTATTCATGTTTTCATGTAGTTTCCTATATTCTGCCTTCTGGCCCAAGTATAAGCTTTGCCTACTTTATCAAACACCTTCCTACACTCTGTTATGAACTGAGGCAGCTAGGGAACATTGTCTCTCAACTGTGTTATAGAGTGTAGTACTACATTTCAGTGAAGTGTAAGGCTTTCCAAAGCTGCCGAACGTGTTTCTTTCTCTATTTCAATGGTATTCTGCCTTGTATAACACACATTTACCACTGTAGTCTCCTTTAAGTAATGAATATAGGATTCATACAGTGTTTGATGTTATCTTAACTCGAATTAAGGATTTTCCTTATCTTAACTACCTTTTCTACACTAAGAACTGACTTGGAGATTCTCTTTCAGCTGTTCTAAACAAGTTCTCATCTGTTTACAGTCATTTTCACTGAATTATTCATGTTTTCATCTAGTTTCCTATATTCTGCCTTCTGGCCCAAGTATAAGCTTTGCCTACTTTATCAAACACCTTCCTACACTCTGTTATGAACTGAGGCAGCTAGGGAACATTGTCTCTCAACTGTGTTATAGAGTGTAGTACTACATTTCAGGGAAGTGTAAGCCTTTCCAAAGCTGCCGAACGTGTTTCTTTCTCTATTTCAATGGTATTCTGCCTTGTATAACACACATTTACCACTGTAGTCTCCTTTAAGTAAAGAATATAGGATTAATAGAGTGTTTGATGTGATCTTAACTGGAATTAAGGATTTCCCTTATCTTAGCTACCTTTTCTACACTAAGAACTGTCTTGGAGATTCTCTTTCAGCAGTTCTAAACAAGTTCTCATCTGTTTACAGTCATTTTCACTGAATTATTCATGTTTTCATGTAGTTTCCTTTATTCTGCCTTCTGGCCCAAGTATAAGATTTGGCCACTTTATCAAACAACTTCCTACACACTGTTATGAACTGAGGGAGCTAGGGAACATTGTCTCTGAACTGTGTTATAGAGTGTGGTACTACATTTCAGTGAAGTGTAAGGCTTTCCAAAGCTGCCGAACGTGTTTCTTTCTCTATTTCAATGGTATTCTGCCTTGTATAACACACATTTACCACTCTAGTCTCCTTTAAGTTATGAATATATGATTCATACAGTGTTTGATGTTATCTTAACTCGAATTAAGGATTTTCCTTATCTTAGCTACCTTTTCTACACTAAGAACTGACTTGGAGATTTTCTTTCAGCTGTTCTAAACAAGTTCTCATCTGTTTACAGTCATTTTCACTGAATTATTCATGTTTTCATGTAGTTTCCTATATTCTGCCTTCTGGCCCATGTATAAGCTTTGGCCACTTTATCAAACCACTTGCTACACACTGTTATGAACTGAGGGAGCTAGGGAACATTGTCTCTCAACTGTGTTATAGAGTGTAGTACTACATTTCAGTGAAGTGTAAGGCTTTCCAAAGCTGCCGAACTTGTTTCTTTCTCTATTTCAATGGTATTCTGCCTTGTATAACACACATTTACCACTCTAGTCTCCTTTAAGTAATGAATATAGGATTCATACAGTGTTTGATGTTATCTTAACTCGAATTAAGGATTTTCCTTATCTTAACTACCTTTTCTACACTAAGAACTGACTTGGAGATTCTCTTTCAGCTGTTCTAAACAAGTTCTCATCTGTTTACAGTCATTTTCACTGAATTATTCATGTTTTCATGTAATTTCCTATATTCTGCCTTCTGGCCCAAGTATAAGCTTTGCCTACTTTATCAAACACCTTCCTACACTCTGTTATGAACTGAGGCAGCTAGGGAACATTTTCTCTCAACTGTGTTATAGACTGTAGTACTACATTTCAGTGAAGTGTAAGCCTTTCCAAAGCTGCCGAACGTGTTTCTTTGTCTATTTCAATGGTATTCTGCCTTGTATAACACACATTTACCACTCTAGTTTCCTTTAAGTAAAGAATATAGGATTCATACAGTGTTTCATGTGATCTTAACTCGAATTAAGGATTTCCCGGATCTTAGCTACCTTTTCTACACTAAGAACTGACTTGGAGATTCTCTTTCAGCTGTTCTAAACAAGTTCTCATCTGTTTACAGTCATTTTCAATGAATTATTCATGTTTTCATGTAGTTTCCTATATTCTGCCTTCTGGCCCAAGTATAAGCTTTGCCTACTTTATCAAACACCTTCCTACACTCTGTTATGAACTGAGGCAGCTAGGGAACATTGTCTCTCAACTGTGTTTAGAGTGTAGTACTACATTTCAGTGAAGTGTAAGGCTTTCCAAAGCTGCCGAACGTGTTTCTTTCTCTATTTCAATGGTATTCTGCCTTGTATAACACACATTTACCACTGTAGTCTCCTTTAAGTAATGAATATAGGATTCATACAGTGTTTGATGTTATCTTAACTCGAATTAAGGATTTTCCTTATCTTAACTACCTTTTCTACACTAAGAACTGACTTGGAGATTCTCTTTCAGCTGTTCTAAACAAGTTCTCATCTGTTTACAGTCATTTTCACTGAATTATTCATGTTTTCATCTAGTTTCCTATATTCTGCCTTCTGGCCCAAGTATAAGCTTTGCCTACTTTATCAAACACCTTCCTACACTCTGTTATGAACTGAGGCAGCTAGGGAACATTGTCTCTCAACTGTGTTATAGAGTGTAGTACTACATTTCAGGGAAGTGTAAGCCTTTCCAAAGCTGCCGAACGTGTTTCTTTCTCTATTTCAATGGTATTCTGCCTTGTATAACACACATTTACCACTGTAGTCTCCTTTAAGTAAAGAATATAGGATTAATAGAGTGTTTGATGTGATCTTAACTGGAATTAAGGATTTCCCTTATCTTAGCTACCTTTTCTACACTAAGAACTGTCTTGGAGATTCTCTTTCAGCAGTTCTAAACAAGTTCTCATCTGTTTACAGTCATTTTCACTGAATTATTCATGTTTTCATGTAGTTTCCTTTATTCTGCCTTCTGGCCCAAGTATAAGATTTGGCCACTTTATCAAACAACTTCCTACACACTGTTATGAACTGAGGGAGCTAGGGAACATTGTCTCTGAACTGTGTTATAGAGTGTGGTACTACATTTCAGTGAAGTGTAAGGCTTTCCAAAGCTGCCGAACGTGTTTCTTTCTCTATTTCAATGGTATTCTGCCTTGTATAACACACATTTACCACTCTAGTTTCCTTTAAGTAAAGAATATAGGATTCATACAGTGTTTCATGTGATCTTAACTCGAATTAAGGATTTCCCGGATCTTAGCTACCTTTTCTACACTAAGAACTGACTTGGAGATTCTCTTTCAGCTGTTCTAAACAAGTTCTCATCTGTTTACAGTCATTTTCAATGAATTATTCATGTTTTCATGTAGTTTCCTATATTCTGCCTTCTGGCCCAAGTATAAGCTTTGCCTACTTTATCAAACACCTTCCTACACTCTGTTATGAACTGAGGCAGCTAGGGAACATTGTCTCTCAACTGTGTTATAGAGTGTAGTACTACATTTCAGTGAAGTGTAAGGCTTTCCAAAGCTGCCGAACGTGTTTCTTTCTCTATTTCAATGGTATTCTGCCTTGTATAACACACATTTACCACTGTAGTCTCCTTTAAGTAATGAATATAGGATTCATACAGTGTTTGATGTTATCTTAACTCGAATTAAGGATTTTCCTTATCTTAACTACCTTTTCTACACTAAGAACTGACTTGGAGATTCTCTTTCAGCTGTTCTAAACAAGTTCTCATCTGTTTACAGTCATTTTCACTGAATTATTCATGTTTTCATCTAGTTTCCTATATTCTGCCTTCTGGCCCAAGTATAAGCTTTGCCTACTTTATCAAACACCTTCCTACACTCTGTTATGAACTGAGGCAGCTAGGGAACATTGTCTCTCAACTGTGTTATAGAGTGTAGTACTACATTTCAGGGAAGTGTAAGCCTTTCCAAAGCTGCCGAACGTGTTTCTTTCTCTATTTCAATGGTATTCTGCCTTGTATAACACACATTTACCACCGTAGTCTCCTTTAAGTAAAGAATATAGGATTAATAGAGTGTTTGATGTGATCTTAACTGGAATTAAGGATTTCCCTTATCTTAGCTACCTTTTCTACACTAAGAACTGTCTTGGAGATTCTCTTTCAGCAGTTCTAAACAAGTTCTCATCTGTTTACAGTCATTTTCACTGAATTATTCATGTTTTCATGTAGTTTCCTTTATTCTGCCTTCTGGCCCAAGTATAAGATTTGGCCACTTTATCAAACAACTTCCTACACACTGTTATGAACTGAGGGAGCTAGGGAACATTGTCTCTGAACTGTGTTATAGAGTGTGGTACTACATTTCAGTGAAGTGTAAGGCTTTCCAAAGCTGCCGAACGTGTTTCTTTCTCTATTTCAATGGTATTCTGCCTTGTATAACACACATTTACCACTCTAGTCTCCTTTAAGTTATGAATATATGATTCATACAGTGTTTGATGTTATCTTAACTCGAATTAAGGATTTTCCTTATCTTAGCTACCTTTTCTACACTAAGAACTGACTTGGAGATTTTCTTTCAGCTGTTCTAAACAAGTTCTCATCTGTTTACAGTCATTTTCACTGAATTATTCATGTTTTCATGTAGTTTCCTATATTCTGCCTTCTGGCCCATGTATAAGCTTTGGCCACTTTATCAAACCACTTGCTACACACTGTTATGAACTGAGGGAGCTAGGGAACATTGTCTCTCAACTGTGTTATAGAGTGTAGTACTACATTTCAGTGAAGTGTAAGGCTTTCCAAAGCTGCCGAACTTGTTTCTTTCTCTATTTCAATGGTATTCTGCCTTGTATAACACACATTTACCACTCTAGTCTCCTTTAAGTAATGAATATAGGATTCATACAGTGTTTGATGTTATCTTAACTCGAATTAAGGATTTTCCTTATCTTAACTACCTTTTCTACACTAAGAACTGACTTGGAGATTCTCTTTCAGCTGTTCTAAACAAGTTCTCATCTGTTTACAGTCATTTTCACTGAATTATTCATGTTTTCATGTAATTTCCTATATTCTGCCTTCTGGCCCAAGTATAAGCTTTGCCTACTTTATCAAACACCTTCCTACACTCTGTTATGAACTGAGGCAGCTAGGGAACATTTTCTCTCAACTGTGTTATAGACTGTAGTACTACATTTCAGTGAAGTGTAAGCCTTTCCAAAGCTGCCGAACGTGTTTCTTTGTCTATTTCAATGGTATTCTGCCTTGTATAACACACATTTACCACTCTAGTTTCCTTTAAGTAAAGAATATAGGATTCATACAGTGTTTGATGTGATCTTAACTCGAATTAAGGATTTTCCTTATCTTAACTACCTTTTCTACACTAAGAACTGACTTGGAGATTCTCTTTCAGCTGTTCTAAACAAGTTCTCATCTGTTTACAGTCATTTTCACTGAATTATTCATGTTTTCATCTAGTTTCCTATATTCTGCCTTCTGGCCCAAGTATAAGCTTTGCCTACTTTATCAAACACCTTCCTACACTCTGTTCTGAACTGAGGCAGCTAGGGAACATTGTCTCTCAACTGTGTTATAGAGTGTAGTACTACATTTCAGGGAAGTGTAAGCCTTTCCAAAGCTACCGAACGTGTTTCTTTCTCTATTTCAATGGTATTCTGCCTTGTATAACACACATTTACCACTGTAGTCTCCTTTAAGTAAAGAATATAGGATTAATAGAGTGTTTGATGTGATCTTAACTGGAATTAAGGATTTCCCTTATCTTAGCTACCTTTTCTACACTAAGAACTGTCTTGGAGATTCTCTTTCAGCAGTTCTAAACAAGTTCTCATCTGTTTACAGTCATTTTCACTGAATTATTCATGTTTTCATGTAGTTTCCTTTATTCTGCCTTCTGGCCCAAGTATAAGATTTGGCCACTTTATCAAACAACTTCCTACACACTGTTATGAACTGAGGGAGCTAGGGAACATTGTCTCTGAACTGTGTTATAGAGTGTGGTACTACATTTCAGTGAAGTGTAAGGCTTTCCAAAGCTGCCGAACGTGTTTCTTTCTCTATTTCAATGGTATTCTGCCTTGTATAACACACATTTACCACTCTAGTCTCCTTTAAGTTATGAATATATGATTCATACAGTGTTTGATGTTATCTTAACTCGAATTAAGGATTTTCCTTATCTTAGCTACCTTTTCTACACTAAGAACTGACTTGGAGATTTTCTTTCAGCTGTTCTAAACAAGTTCTCATCTGTTTACAGTCATTTTCACTGAATTATTCATGTTTTCATGTAGTTTCCTATATTCTGCCTTCTGGCCCATGTATAAGCTTTGGCCACTTTATCAAACCACTTGCTACACACTGTTATGAACTGAGGGAGCTAGGGAACATTGTCTCTCAACTGTGTTATAGAGTGTAGTACTACATTTCAGTGAAGTGTAAGGCTTTCCAAAGCTGCCGAACTTGTTTCTTTCTCTATTTCAATGGTATTCTGCCTTGTATAACACACATTTACCACTCTAGTCTCCTTTAAGTAATGAATATAGGATTCATACAGTGTTTGATGTTATCTTAACTCGAATTAAGGATTTTCCTTATCTTAACTACCTTTTCTACACTAAGAACTGACTTGGAGATTCTCTTTCAGCTGTTCTAAACAAGTTCTCATCTGTTTACAGTCATTTTCACTGAATTATTCATGTTTTCATGTAATTTCCTATATTCTGCCTTCTGGCCCAAGTATAAGCTTTGCCTACTTTATCAAACACCTTCCTACACTCTGTTATGAACTGAGGCAGCTAGGGAACATTTTCTCTCAACTGTGTTATAGACTGTAGTACTACATTTCAGTGAAGTGTAAGCCTTTCCAAAGCTGCCGAACGTGTTTCTTTGTCTATTTCAATGGTATTCTGCCTTGTATAACACACATTTACCACTCTAGTTTCCTTTAAGTAAAGAATATAGGATTCATACAGTGTTTCATGTGATCTTAACTCGAATTAAGGATTTTCCGGATCTTAGCTACCTTTTCTACACTAAGAACTGACTTGGAGATTCTCTTTCAGCTGTTCTAAACAAGTTCTCATCTGTTTACAGTCATTTTCACTGAATTATTCATGTTTTCATGTAGTTTCCTATATTCTGCCTTCTGGCCCAAGTATAAGCTTTGGCCACTTTATCAAACAACTTCCTACAAACTGTTATGAACTGAGGCAGCTCTGGAACATTGTCTCTCAACTGTGTTATAGAGTGTAGTACTACATTTCAGTGAAGTGTAAGGCTTTCCAAACCTGCCGAACGTGTTTGTTTCTCTATTTCAATGGTATTCTGCCTTGTATAACACACATTTACCACTATAGTCTCCTTTAAGTAAAGAATATAGGATTAATAGAGTGTTTCATGTGATCTTAACTGGAATTAAGGATTTCCCTTATCTTAGCTACCTTTTCTACACTAAGAACTGAATTGGAGATTCTCTTTCAGCAGTTCTTAACAAGTTCTCATCTGTTTACAGTCATTTTCACTGAATTATTCATGTTTTCATGTAGTTTCCTATATTCTGCCTTCTGGCCCAAGTATAAGCTTTGGCCACTTTATCAAACAAGTTCCTACACACTGTTATGAACTGAGGGAGCTAGGGAACATTGTCTCTCAACTGTGTTATAGAGTGTAGTACTACATTTCAGTGAAGTGTAAGGCTTTCCAAAGCTGCCGAACTTGTTTCTTTCTCTATTTCAATGGTATTCTGCCTTGTATAACACACATTTACCACTCTAGTCTCCTTTAAGTAATGAATATAGGATTCATACAGTGTTTGATGTTATCTTAACTCGAATTAAGGATTTCCCTTATCTTAGCTACCTTTTCTACACTAAGAACTGACTTGGAGATTCTCTTTCAGCTGTTCTAAACAAGTTCTCATCTGTTTACAGTCATTTTCACTGAATTATTCATGTTTTCATGTAGTTTCCTATATTCTGCCTTCTGGCCCAAGTATAAGCTTTGGCCACTTTATCAAACAACTTCCTACACACTGTTATGAACTGAGGGAGCTAGGGAACATTGTCTCTCAACTGTGTTATAGAGTGTAGTACTACATTTCAGTGAAGTGTAAGGCTTTCCAAAGCTGCCAAACTTGCTTCTTTCTCTATTTCAATGGTATTCTGCCTTGTATAACACACATTTACCACTCTAGTCTCCTTTAAGTAATGAATATAGGATTCATACAGTGTTTGATGTTATCTTAACTCGAATTAAGGATTTTCCTTATCTTAGCTACCTTTTCTACACTAAGAACTGAGTTGCAGATTCTCTTTCAGCTGTTCTAAACAAGTTCTCATCTGTTTACAGTCATTTTCACTGAATTATTCTTGTTTTCATGTAGTTTCCTATATTCTGCCTTCTGGCCCAAGTATAAGCTTTGCCCACTTTACCAAACACCTTCCTACACTCTGTTATGAACTGAGGCAGCTAGGGAACATTGTCTCTCAACTGTGTTATAGAGTGTAGTACTACATTTCAGTGAAGTGTAAGCCTTTCCAAAGCTGCCGAAAGTGTTTCTTTCTCTATTTCAATGGTATTCTGCATTGTATAACACACATTTACCACTCTAGTTTCCTTTAAGTAAAGAATATGGGATTCATAAAATGTTTCATGGGATCTTAACTGGTATTAAGGATATCCCTTATCTTAGCTACCTTTTCTACACTAAGAACTGACTTGGAGAATCTCTTTCATCTGTTCTAAACAAGTTCTCATCTGTTTACAGTCATTTTCACTGAATTATTCATGTTTTCATGTAGTTTCCTATATTCTGCCTTCTGGCCCAAGTATAAGCTTTGCCCACTTTATCAAACAACTTCCTACACACTGTTATGAACTGAGGCAGCTCGGGAAAATTGTCTCTCAACTGTGTTATAGAGTGTAGTACTACATTTCAGTGAAGTGTAAGGCTTTCCAAAGCTGCCGAACTTGTTTCTTTCTCTATTTCAATGGTATTCTGCCTTGTATAACACACATTTACCACTCTAGTCTCCTTTAAGTAATGAATATAGGATTCATACAGTGTTTGATGTTATCTTAACTCGAATTAAGGATTTCCCTTATCTTAGCTACCTTTTCTACACTAAGAACTGACTTGGAGATTTTCTTTCAGCTGTTCTAAACAAGTTCTCATCTGTTTACAGTCATTTTCACTGAATTATTCATGTTTTCATGTAGTTTCCTATATTCTGCCTTCTGGCCCATGTATAAGCTTTGGCCACTTTATCAAACCACTTGCTACACACTGTTATGAACTGAGGGAGCTAGGGAACATTGTCTCTCAACTGTGTTATAGAGTGTAGTACTACATTTCAGTGAAGTGTAAGGCTTTCCAAAGCTGCCGAACTTGTTTCTTTCTCTATTTCAATGGTATTCTGCCTTGTATAACACACATTTACCACTCTAGTCTCCTTTAAGTAATGAATATAGGATTCATACAGTGTTTGATGTTATCTTAACTCGAATTAAGGATTTTCCTTATCTTAACTACCTTTTCTACACTAAGAACTGACTTGGAGATTCTCTTTCAGCTATTCTAAACAAGTTCTCATCTGTTTACAGTCATTTTCACTGAATTATTCATGTTTTCATGTAGTTTCCTATATTCTGCCTTCTGGCCCAAGTATAAGCTTTGGCCACTTTATCAAACAACTTCCTACACACTGTTATGAACTGAGGGAGCTAGGGAACATTGTCTCTCAACTGTGTTATAGAGTGTAGTACTACATTTCAGTGAAGTGTAAGGCTTTCCAAAGCTGCCAAACTTGTTTCTTTCTCTATTTCAATGGTATTCTGCCTTGTATAACACACATTTACCACTCTAGTCTCCTTTAAGTAATGAATATAGGATTCATACAGTGTTTGATGTTATCTTAACTCGAATTAAGGATTTTCCTTATCTTAGCTACCTTTTCTACACTAAGAACTGACTTGCAAGGCCCGGAGCAGCAGCTGCCAGGCTGGGAGCGGCCAGGCCCGGAGCAGCCGGGTCTGGTGCGGTCAGGCCCGGAGCAGCGGCTGCCAGGCTGGGAGCGGCCAGGCCCGGAGCAGCCGGGTCTGGTGCGGCCAGGCCCGGAGCAGCGGCTGCCAGGCTGGGAGCGGCCAGGCCCGGAGCAGCCGGGTCTGGTGCGGCCAGGCCCGGAGCAGCGGCTGCCAGGCTGGGAGCGGCCAGGCCCGGAGCAGCGGCTGCCAGGCTGGGAGCGGCCAGGCCCGGAGCAGCCGGGTCTGGTGCGGCCAGGCCAGGAGCAGCGGCTGCCAGGCTGGGAGAGGCCAGGCCCGGAGCAGCGGCTGCCAGGCTGGGAGCGGCCAGGCCCGGAGCAGCCGGGTCTGGTGCGGCCAGGCCAGGAGCAGCGGCTGCCAGGCTGGGAGAGGCCAGGCCCGGAGCAGCGGCTGCCAGGCTGGGAGCGGCCAGGCCCGGAGCAGCCGGGTCTGGTGCGGCCAGGCCAGGAGCAGCGGCTGCCAGGCTGGGAGCGCCCAGTCCCGGAGCAGCCGGGTCTGGTGCGGCCAGGCCCGGAGCAGCGACTGCCAGGCTGGGAGCGGCCAGGCCCGGAGCAGCCGGGTCTGGTGCGGCCAGGCCCGGAGCAGCGGCTGCCAGGCTGGGAGCGGCCAGGCCCGGAGCAGCCGGGTCTGGTGCGGCCAGGCCCGGAGCAGCCGGGTCTGGTGCGGCCAGGCCCGGAGCAGCGACTGCCAGGCTGGGAGCGGCCAGGCCCGGAGCAGCCGGGTCTTGTGCGGGCAGGCCCGGAGCAGCGGCGGCCAGGCTGGGAGCGGCCAGGCCCGGAGCAGCCGGGTCTTGTGCGGGCAGGCCTGGAGCAGCGGCTGCCAGGCTGGGAGCGGCCAGGCCCGGAGCAGCCGGGTCTGGTGCGGCCAGGCCAGGAGCAGCGGCTGCCAGGCTGGGAGCGGCCAGGCCCGGAGCAGCAGCTGCCAGGCTGGGAGCGGCCAGGCCCGGAGCAGCCGGGTCTGGTGCGGCCAGGCCCGGAGCAGCGACTGCCAGGCTGGGAGCGGCCAGGCCCGGAGCAGCCGGGTCTTGTGCGACCAGGCCCGGAGCAGCAGTTGCCAGGCTGGGAGCGGCCAGGCCCGGAGCAGCCGGGTCTGGTGCGGCCAGGCCAGGAGCAATGGCTGTCAGGCTGGGAGCAGCCAGGCCCGGAGCAGCGGCTGTCAGGCTGGGAGCGGCCAGGCCCGGAGCGGCCGGGACCGGAGCAACCGGTCCCAGAGCAGCCGGGTCGGGTGCGGCCAGGCCTGTAGCAGCAACAGCCAAGTCCAGAGCAACTAGGTCGGGAGCGGCAGTGACCAGCCCCAGAGCAGCTGGTTGTGGAACGAACCAGAGCAACATAGGCCAGGCCCGGAGCAGCCAGGCCCGAAACAGCTCGCTCCTCGCCTGTACCTGCCCACGGCTGCCTCTCAGACATGGCTGGAAACTTTTGCGGTCACTTGAGGGTCTGCTGAATCAAGTGATGAAGGCTTAGATCTGGATGTGTTGAGTTAGTATAGCGCTGGGGTGTTGATCTGTAAGTGCCTTGGGTGGGGCCTGGATGAGGCTGGTTGACCTATTTGGAAATGTCTTTTGTGTGAAGTGTATCATTGGGCATGTGGAGGTATTATTGATATGAGATAATGCTAAGTAACAGATTTACTATCTGAAAAGGGATTTACTATCCGGGAAAGGGAGGGAGGAAGAGACTGAACATAAACTGTGCACCTATGGATGAGGACAATGGGGGATGGGGAGGGGGCGGAGGGTGGGGTGGGAACCTGGTGGAGGGGGGAAGAAATGAGGAACCTTTGTAATAATATGAACAATAAAGATTGATTAAAAAAAAAAATAAAAAAAAGAACTGACTTGCAGATTCTCTTTCAGCTGTTCTAAACAAGTTCTCATCCGTTTACAGTCATTTTCACTGAATTATTCATGTTTTCATGTAGTTTCCTATATTCTGCCTTCTGGCCCAAGTATAAGCTTTGCCTACTTTATCAAACACCTTCCTACACTCTGTTATGAACTGAGGCAGCTAGGGAACATTGTCTCTCAACTGTGTTATAGAGTGTAGTACTACATTTCAGTGAAGTGTAAGGCTTTCCAAAGCTGCCAAACGTGTTTCTTTCTCTATTTAAATGGTATTCTGCCTTGTATAACACACATTTACCACTCTAGTCTCCTTTAAGTAATGAATATAGGATTCATACAGTGTTTGATGTTATCTTAACTCGAATTAAGGATTTCCCTTATCTTAGCTACCTTTTCTACACTAAGAACTGACTTGGAGATTCTCTTTCAGCTATTCTAAACAAGTTCTCATCTGTTTACAGTCATTTTCACTGAATTATTCAGGTTTTCATGTAGTTTCCTATATTCTGCCTTCTGGCCCAAGTATAAGCTTTGGCCACTTTATCAAACAACTTCCTACACACTGTTATGAACTGAGGGAGCTAGGGAACATTGTCTCTCAACTGTGTTATAGAGTGTAGTACTACATTTCAGTGAAGTGTAAGGCTTTCCAAAGCTGCCAAACTTGTTTCTTTCTCTATTTCAATGGTATTCTGCCTTGTATAACACACATTTACCACTCTAGTCTCCTTTAAGTAATGAATATAGGATTCATACAGTGTTTGATGTTATCTTAACTCGAATTAAGGATTTTCCTTATCTTAGCTACCTTTTCTACACTAAGAACTGACTTGCAAGGCCCGGAGCAGCAGCTGCCAGGCTGGGAGCGGCCAGGCCCGGAGCAGCCGGGTCTGGTGCGGCCAGGCCCGGAGCAGCGGCTGCCAGGCTGGGAGCGGCCAGGCCCGGAGCAGCCGGGTCTGGTGCGGCCAGGCCCGGAGCAGCGGCTGCCAGGCTGGGAGCGGCCAGGCCCGGAGCAGCCGGGTCTGGTGCGGCCAGGCCCGGAGCAGCGGCTGCCAGGCTGGGAGCGGCCAGGCCCGGAGCAGCGGCTGCCAGGCTGGGAGCAGCCAGGCCCGGAGCAGCCGGGTCTGGTGCGGCCAGGCCAGGAGCAGCGGCTGCCAGGCTGGGAGAGGCCAGGCCCAGAGCAGCCGGGTCTGGTGCGGCCAGGCCAGGAGCAGCGGCTGCCAGGCTGGGAGCGCCCAGGCCCGGAGCAGCCGGGTCTGGTGCGGCCAGGCCTGGAGCAGCGGCTGCCAGGCTGGGAGCGGCCAGGCCCGGAGCAGCCGGGTCTGGTGCGGCCAGGCCCGGAGCAGCCGGGTCTGGTGCGGCCAGGCCCGGAGCAGCGACTGCCAGGCTGGGAGCGGCCAGGCTCGGAGCAGCCGGGTCTGGTGCGGCCAGGCCCGGAGCAGTGGCTGCCAGGCTGGGAGTGGCCAGGCCTGGAGAAGCGGCTGCCAGGCTGGGAGCGGCCAGGCCCGGAGCAGCCGGGTCTTGGGCGGGCAGGCCCGGAGCAGCGGCGGCCAGGCTGGGAGCGGCCAGGCCCGGAGCAGCCGGGTCTTGTGCGGGCAGGCCCGGAGCAGCGGCTGCCAGGCTGGGAGCGGCCAGGCCCGGAGCAGCCGGGTCTGGTGCGGCCAGGCCCGGAGCAGTGGCTGCCAGGCTGGGAGTGGCCAGGCCTGGAGAAGCGGCTGCCAGGCTGGGAGCGGCCAGGCCCAGAGCAGCCGGGTCTTGTGCGGGCAGGCCCGGAGCAGCGGCGGCCAGGCTGGGAGCGGCCAGGCCCGGAGCAGCCGGGTCGGGTGCGGGCAGGCCTGGAGCAGCGGCTGCCAGGCTGGGAGCGGCCAGGCCCGGAGCAGCCGGGTCTGGTGCGGCCAGGCCAGGAGCAGCGGCTGCCAGGCTGGGAGCGGCCAGGCCCGGAGCAGCAGATGCCAGGCTGGGAGCGGCCAGGCCCGGAGCAGCCGGGTCTGGTGCGGCCAGGCCCGGAGCAGCGACTGCCAGGCTGGGAGCGGCCAGGCCCGGAGCAGCCGGGTCTTGTGCGGCCAGGCCCGGAGCAGCAGTTGCCAGGCTGGGAGCGGCCAGGCCCCATAGCAGCCGGGTCTGGTGCGGCCAGGCCAGGAGCAGCGGCTGCCAGGCTGGGAGCGGCCAGGCCCAGAGCAGCCGGGTCTGGTGCGGCCAGGCCAGGAGCAGCGGCTGCCAGGCTGGGAGCGGCCTGGCCCGGAGCAGCCGGGTCTGGTGCGGCCAGGCCAGGAGCAATGGCTGTCAGGCTGGGAGCAGCCAGGCCCGGAGCAGCGGCTGTCAGGCTGGGAGCGGCCAGGCCCGGAGCGGCCGGGACCGGAGCAACCGGTCCCAGAGCAGCCGGGTCGCGTGCGGCCAGGCCTGTAGCAGCAACAGCCAAGTCCAGAGCAACTAGGTCGAGAGCGGCAGTGACCAGCCCCAGAGCAGCTGGTTGTGGAACGAACCAGAGCAACAGAGGCCAGGCCCGGAGCAGCCAGGCCCGAAACAGCTCGCTCCTCGCCTGTACCTGCCCACGGCTGCCTCTCAGACATGGCTGGAAACTTTTGCGGTCACTTGAGGGTCTGCTGAATCAAGTGATGAAGGCTTAGATCTGGATGTGTTGAGTTAGTATAGCGCTGGGGTGTTGATCTGTAAGTGCCTTGGGTGGGGCCTGGATGAGGCTGGTTGACCTATTTGGAAATGTCTTTTGTGTGAAGTGTATCATTGGGCATGTGGAGGTATTATTGATATGAGATAATGCTAAGTAACAGATTTACTATCTGAAAAGGGATTTACTATCCGGGAAAGGGAGGGAGGAAGAGACTGAACATAAACTGTGCACCTATGGATGAGGACAATGGGGGATGGGGAGGGGGCGGAGGGTGGGGTGGGAACCTGGTGGAGGGGGGAAGAAATGAGGAACCTTTGTAATAATATGAACAATAAAGATTGATTAAAAAAAATAAAAAAAAAGAACTGACTTGCAGATTCTCTTTCAGCTGTTCTAAACAAGTTCTCATCCGTTTACAGTCATTTTCACTGAATTATTCATGTTTTCATGTAGTTTCCTATATTCTGCCTTCTGGCCCAAGCATAAGCTTTGCCTACTTTATCAAACACCTTCCTACACTCTGTTATGAACTGAGGCAGCTAGGGAACATTGTCTCTCAACTGTGTTATAGAGTGTAGTACTACATTTCAGTGAAGTGTAAGCCTTTCCAAAGCTGCCAAACGTGTTTCTTTCTATATTTCAATGGTATTCTGCCTTGTATAACACACATTTACCACTCTAGTTTCCTTTAAGTAAAGAATATAGGATTCATACAATGTTTCATGGGATCTTAACTCGTATTAAGGATTTCCCTTATCTTAGCTACCTTTTCTACACTAAGAACTGACTTGGAGATTCTCTTTCAGCTGTTCTAAACAAGTTCTCATCTGTTTACAGTCATTTTCACTGAATTATTCATGTTTTCATGTAGTTTCCTATATTCTGCCTTCTGGCCCAAGTATAAGCTTTGGCCACTTTATCAAACAACTTCCTACACACTGTTATGAACTGAGGGAGCTAGGGAACATTGTCTCTCAACTGTGTTATAGAGTGTAGTACTACATTTCAGTGAAGTGTAAGGCTTTCCAAAGCTGCCGAACGTGTTTGTTTCTCTATTTCAATGGTATTCTGCCTTGTATAACACACATTTACCACTCTAGTCTCCTTTAAGTAATGAATATAGGATTCATACAGTGTTTGATGTTATCTTAACTCGAATTAAGGATTTTCCTTATCTTAGCTACCTTTTCTACACTAAGAACTGACTTGGAGATTCTCTTTCAGCTGTTCTAAACAAGTTCTCATGTGTTTACAGTCATTTTCAATGAATTATTCATGTTTTCATGTAGTTTCCTATATTCTGCCTTCTGGCCCAAGTATAAACTTTGCCCACTTTATCAAACAACTTCCTACACACTGTTATGAACTGAGGGAGCTAGGAACATTGTCTCTCAACTGTGTTTTAGAGTGTAGTACTACATTTCAGTGAAGTGTAAGGCTTTCCAAAGCTGCCAAACGTGTTTCCTTCTCTATTTCAATGGTATTCTGCCTTGTATAACACACATTTACCACTCTAGTCTATTTTAAGTAATGAATATAGGATTCATACAGTGTTTGATGTTATCTTAACTTGAATTAAGGACTTTCCTTATCTTAGCTACCTTTTCTACACTAAGAACTGACTTGGAGATTCTCTTTCAGCTGTTCTAAACAAGTTCTCATCTGTTTACAGTCATTTTCACTGAATTATTCATGTTTTCATGTAGTTTCCTATATTCTGCCTTCTGGCCCAAGTATAAGCTTTGCCCACTTTATCAAACACCTTCCTACACTCTGTTATGAACTGAGGCAGCTAGGGAACATTGTCTCTCAACTGTGTTATAGAGTGTAGTACTACATTTCAGTGAAGTGTAAGGCTTTCCAAAGCTGCCGAACTTGTTTCTTTCTCTATTTCAATGGTATTCTGCCTTGTATAACACACATTTACCACTCTAGTTTCCTTTAAGTAAAGAATATAGGATTCATACAATGTTTCATGGGATCTTAACTTGTATTAAGGATTTCCCTTATCTTAGCTACCTTTTCTACACTAAGAACTGACTTGGAGATTCTCTTTCAGCTGTTCTAAACAAGTTCTCATCTGTTTACAGTCATTTTCACTGAATTATTCATGTTTTCATGTAGTTTCCTATATTCTGCCTTCTGGCCCAAGTATAAGCTTTGGCCACTTTATAAAACAACTTCCTACACACTGTTATGAACTGAGGGAGCTAGGGAACATTGTCTCTCAACTGTGTTATAGAGTGTAGTACTACATTTCAGTGAAGTGTAAGGCTTTCCAAAGCTGCCCAACTTGTTTCTTTCTCTATTTCAATGGTATTCTGCCTTGTATAACACACATTTACCACTCTAGTCTCCTTTAAGTAATGAATATAGGATTCATACAGTGTTTGATGTTATCTTAACTCGAATTAAGGATTTTCCTTATCTTAGCTACCTTTTCTACACTAAGAACTGACTTGGAGATTCTCTTTCAGCTGTTCTAAACAAGTTCTCATGTGTTTACAGTCATTTTCAATGAATTATTCATGTTTTCATGTAGTTTCCTATATTCTGCCTTCTGGCCCAAGTATAAACTTTGCCCACTTTATCAAACAACTTCCTACACACTGTTATGAAATGAGGGAGCTAGGAACATTGTCTCTCAACTGTGTTATAGAGTGTAGTACTACATTTCAGTGAAGTGTAAGGCTTCCCAAAGCTGCCGAACTTGTTTCTTTCTCTATTTCTATGGTATTCTGCCTTGTATAACACACATTTACCACTCTCGTCTCCGTTAAGTAATGAATATAGGATTCATACAGTGTTTGATGTTATCTTAACTTGAATTAAGGATTTTCCTTATCTTAGCTACCTTTTCTACACTAAGAACTGACTTGGAGATTCTCTTTCAGCTGTTCTAAACAAGTTCTCATCTGTTTACAGTCATTTTCACTGAATTATTCATGTTTTCATGTAGTTTCCTATATTCTGCCTTCTGGCCCAAGTATAAGCTTTGGCCACTTTATCAAAAAACTTCCTACACACTGTTATGAACTGAGGGAGCTAGGGAACATTGTCTCCCAACTGTGTTATAGAGTGTAGTACTACATTTCAGTGAAGTGTAAGGCTTTCCAAAGCTGCCGAACTTGTTTCTTTCTCTATTTCAATGGTATTCTGCCTTGTATAACACACATTTACCACTCTAGTTTCCTTTAAGTAAAGAATATAGGATTCATACAGTGTTTGATGTTATCTTAACTCGAATTAAGGATTTTCCTTATCTTAGCTACCTTTTCTACACTAAGAACTGACTTGGAGATTCTCTTTAAGCTGTTATAAACAAGTTCTCATCTGTTTACAGTCATTTTCACTGAATTATTCATGTTTTCATGTAGTTTTCTATATTCTGCCTTCTGGCCCAAGTATAAGCTTTGCCTACTTTATCAAACACCTTCCTACACTCTGTTATGAACTGAGGCAGCTAGGGAACAATGTCTCTCAACTGTGCTATAGAGTGTAGTACTACATTTCAGTGAAGTGTAAGCCTTTCCATAGCTGCCGAACGTGTTTCTTTCTCTATTTCAATGGTATTCTGCCTTGTATAACACACATTTACCACTCTATTTTCCTTTAAGTAAAGAATATAGGATTCATACAGTGTTTCATGTGATCTTAATTCGAATTAAGGATTTCCCGGATCTTAGCTACCTTTTCTACACAAAGAACTGCCTTGGAGATTCTCTTACAGCTGTTCTAAACAAGTTCTCATCTGTTTACAGTCATTTTCACTGAATTATTCATGTTTTCTTGTAGTTTCCTATATTCTGCCTTCTGGCCCAAGTATAAGCTTTGCCCACTTTATCAAACAGCTTCCTACACACTGTTATGAACTGAGGCAGCTCGGAAACATTGTCTCTCAACTGTGTTATAGAGTGTAGTACTACATTTCAGTGAAGTGTAAGGCTTTCCAAAGCTGCCGAACGTGTTTGTTTCTCTATTTCAATGGTATTATGCCTTGTATAACACACATTTACCACTCTAGTCTCCTTTAAGTAAAGAATATAGGATTCATAGAGTGTTTGATGTTATCTTAACTCGAATTAAGGATTTTCCTTATCTTAGCTACCTTTTCTACACTAAGAACTGACTTGGAGATTCTCTGTCAGCTGTTCTAAACAAGTTCTCATGTGTTTACAGTCATTTTCAATGAATTATTCATGTTTTCATGTAGTTTCCTATATTCTGCCTTCTGGCCCAAGTATAAACTTTGCCCACTTTATCAAACAACTTCCTACACACTGTTATGAACTGAGGGAGCTAGGAACATTGTCTCTCAACTGTGTTTTAGAGTGTAGTACTACATTTCAGTGAAGTGTAAGGCTTTCCAAAGCTGCCAAACGTGTTTCCTTCTCTATTTCAATGGTATTCTGCCTTGTATAACACACATTTACCACTCTAGTCTATTTTAAGTAATGAATATAGGATTCATACAGTGTTTGATGTTATCTTAACTTGAATTAAGGACTTTCCTTATCTTAGCTACCTTTTCTACACTAAGAACTGACTTGGAGATTCTCTTTCAGCTGTTCTAAACAAGTTCTCATCTGTTTACAGTCATTTTCACTGAATTATTCATGTTTTCATGTAGTTTCCTATATTCTGCCTTCTGGCCCAAGTATAAGCTTTGCCCACTTTATCAAACACCTTCCTACACTCTGTTATGAACTGAGGCAGCTAGGGAACATTGTCTCTCAACTGTGTTATAGAGTGTAGTACTACATTTCAGTGAAGTGTAAGGCTTTCCAAAGCTGCCGAACTTGTTTCTTTCTCTATTTCAATGGTATTCTGCCTTGTATAACACACATTTACCACTCTAGTTTCCTTTAAGTAAAGAATATAGGATTCATACAATGTTTCATGGGATCTTAACTTGTATTAAGGATTTCCCTTATCTTAGCTACCTTTTCTACACTAAGAACTGACTTGGAGATTCTCTTTCAGCTGTTCTAAACAAGTTCTCATCTGTTTACAGTCATTTTCACTGAATTATTCATGTTTTCATGTAGTTTCCTATATTCTGCCTTCTGGCCCAAGTATAAGCTTTGGCCACTTTATAAAACAACTTCCTACACACTGTTATGAACTGAGGGAGCTAGGGAACATTGTCTCTCAACTGTGTTATAGAGTGTAGTACTACATTTCAGTGAAGTGTAAGGCTTTCCAAAGCTGCCCAACTTGTTTCTTTCTCTATTTCAATGGTATTCTGCCTTGTATAACACACATTTACCACTCTAGTCTCCTTTAAGTAATGAATATAGGATTCATACAGTGTTTGATGTTATCTTAACTCGAATTAAGGATTTTCCTTATCTTAGCTACCTTTTCTACACTAAGAACTGACTTGGAGATTCTCTTTCAGCTGTTCTAAACAAGTTCTCATGTGTTTACAGTCATTTTCAATGAATTATTCATGTTTTCATGTAGTTTCCTATATTCTGCCTTCTGGCCCAAGTATAAACTTTGCCCACTTTATCAAACAACTTCCTACACACTGTTATGAAATGAGGGAGCTAGGAACATTGTCTCTCAACTGTGTTATAGAGTGTAGTACTACATTTCAGTGAAGTGTAAGGCTTTCCAAAGCTGCCGAACTTGTTTCTTTCTCTATTTCTATGGTATTCTGCCTTGTATAACACACATTTACCACTCTCGTCTCCGTTAAGTAATGAATATAGGATTCATACAGTGTTTGATGTTATCTTAACTTGAATTAAGGATTTTCCTTATCTTAGCTACCTTTTCTACACTAAGAACTGACTTGGAGATTCTCTTTCAGCTGTTCTAAACAAGTTCTCATCTGTTTACAGTCATTTTCACTGAATTATTCATGTTTTCATGTAGTTTCCTATATTCTGCCTTCTGGCCCAAGTATAAGCTTTGGCCACTTTATCAAAAAACTTCCTACACACTGTTATGAACTGAGGGAGCTAGGGAACATTGTCTCCCAACTGTGTTATAGAGTGTAGTACTACATTTCAGTGAAGTGTAAGGCTTTCCAAAGCTGCCGAACTTGTTTCTTTCTCTATTTCAATGGTATTCTGCCTTGTATAACACACATTTACCACTCTAGTTTCCTTTAAGTAAAGAATATAGGATTCATACAGTGTTTGATGTTATCTTAACTCGAATTAAGGATTTTCCTTATCTTAGCTACCTTTTCTACACTAAGAACTGACTTGGAGATTCTCTTTAAGCTGTTATAAACAAGTTCTCATCTGTTTACAGTCATTTTCACTGAATTATTCATGTTTTCATGTAGTTTTCTATATTCTGCCTTCTGGCCCAAGTATAAGCTTTGCCTACTTTATCAAACACCTTCCTACACTCTGTTATGAACTGAGGCAGCTAGGGAACAATGTCTCTCAACTGTGCTATAGAGTGTAGTACTACATTTCAGTGAAGTGTAAGCCTTTCCATAGCTGCCGAACGTGTTTCTTTCTCTATTTCAATGGTATTCTGCCTTGTATAACACACATTTACCACTCTATTTTCCTTTAAGTAAAGAATATAGGATTCATACAGTGTTTCATGTGATCTTAATTCGAATTAAGGATTTCCCGGATCTTAGCTACCTTTTCTACACAAAGAACTGCCTTGGAGATTCTCTTACAGCTGTTCTAAACAAGTTCTCATCTGTTTACAGTCATTTTCACTGAATTATTCATGTTTTCTTGTAGTTTCCTATATTCTGCCTTCTGGCCCAAGTATAAGCTTTGCCCACTTTATCAAACAGCTTCCTACACACTGTTATGAACTGAGGCAGCTCGGAAACATTGTCTCTCAACTGTGTTATAGAGTGTAGTACTACATTTCAGTGAAGTGTAAGGCTTTCCAAAGCTGCCGAACGTGTTTGTTTCTCTATTTCAATGGTATTATGCCTTGTATAACACACATTTACCACTCTAGTCTCCTTTAAGTAAAGAATATAGGATTCATAGAGTGTTTGATGTTATCTTAACTCGAATTAAGGATTTTCCTTATCTTAGCTACCTTTTCTACACTAAGAACTGACTTGGAGATTCTCTGTCAGCTGTTCTAAACAAGTTCTCATGTGTTTACAGTCATTTTCAATGAATTATTCATGTTTTCATGTAGTTTCCTATATTCTGCCTTCTGGCCCAAGTATAAACTTTGCCCACTTTATCAAACAACTTCCTACACACTGTTATGAACTGAGGGAGCTAGGAACATTGTCTCTCAACTGTGTTTTAGAGTGTAGTACTACATTTCAGTGAAGTGTAAGGCTTTCCAAAGCTGCCAAACGTGTTTCCTTCTCTATTTCAATGGTATTCTGCCTTGTATAACACACATTTACCACTCTAGTCTATTTTAAGTAATGAATATAGGATTCATACAGTGTTTGATGTTATCTTAACTTGAATTAAGGACTTTCCTTATCTTAGCTACCTTTTCTACACTAAGAACTGACTTGGAGATTCTCTTTCAGCTGTTCTAAACAAGTTCTCATCTGTTTACAGTCATTTTCACTGAATTATTCATGTTTTCATGTAGTTTCCTATATTCTGCCTTCTGGCCCAAGTATAAGCTTTGCCCACTTTATCAAACACCTTCCTACACTCTGTTATGAACTGAGGCAGCTAGGGAACATTGTCTCTCAACTGTGTTATAGAGTGTAGTACTACATTTCAGTGAAGTGTAAGGCTTTCCAAAGCTGCCGAACTTGTTTCTTTCTCTATTTCAATGGTATTCTGCCTTGTATAACACACATTTACCACTCTAGTTTCCTTTAAGTAAAGAATATAGGATTCATACAATGTTTCATGGGATCTTAACTTGTATTAAGGATTTCCCTTATCTTAGCTACCTTTTCTACACTAAGAACTGACTTGGAGATTCTCTTTCAGCTGTTCTAAACAAGTTCTCATCTGTTTACAGTCATTTTCACTGAATTATTCATGTTTTCATGTAGTTTCCTATATTCTGCCTTCTGGCCCAAGTATAAGCTTTGGCCACTTTATAAAACAACTTCCTACACACTGTTATGAACTGAGGGAGCTAGGGAACATTGTCTCTCAACTGTGTTATAGAGTGTAGTACTACATTTCAGTGAAGTGTAAGGCTTTCCAAAGCTGCCCAACTTGTTTCTTTCTCTATTTCAATGGTATTCTGCCTTGTATAACACACATTTACCACTCTAGTCTCCTTTAAGTAATGAATATAGGATTCATACAGTGTTTGATGTTATCTTAACTCGAATTAAGGATTTTCCTTATCTTAGCTACCTTTTCTACACTAAGAACTGACTTGGAGATTCTCTTTCAGCTGTTCTAAACAAGTTCTCATGTGTTTACAGTCATTTTCAATGAATTATTCATGTTTTCATGTAGTTTCCTATATTCTGCCTTCTGGCCCAAGTATAAACTTTGCCCACTTTATCAAACAACTTCCTACACACTGTTATGAAATGAGGGAGCTAGGAACATTGTCTCTCAACTGTGTTATAGAGTGTAGTACTACATTTCAGTGAAGTGTAAGGCTTTCCAAAGCTGCCGAACTTGTTTCTTTCTCTATTTCTATGGTATTCTGCCTTGTATAACACACATTTACCACTCTCGTCTCCGTTAAGTAATGAATATAGGATTCATACAGTGTTTGATGTTATCTTAACTTGAATTAAGGATTTTCCTTATCTTAGCTACCTTTTCTACACTAAGAACTGACTTGGAGATTCTCTTTCAGCTGTTCTAAACAAGTTCTCATCTGTTTACAGTCATTTTCACTGAATTATTCATGTTTTCATGTAGTTTCCTATATTCTGCCTTCTGGCCCAAGTATAAGCTTTGGCCACTTTATCAAAAAACTTCCTACACACTGTTATGAACTGAGGGAGCTAGGGAACATTGTCTCCCAACTGTGTTATAGAGTGTAGTACTACATTTCAGTGAAGTGTAAGGCTTTCCAAAGCTGCCGAACTTGTTTCTTTCTCTATTTCAATGGTATTCTGCCTTGTATAACACACATTTACCACTCTATTTTCCTTTAAGTAAAGAATATAGGATTCATACAGTGTTTCATGTGATCTTAATTCGAATTAAGGATTTCCCGGATCTTAGCTACCTTTTCTACACAAAGAACTGCCTTGGAGATTCTCTTACAGCTGTTCTAAACAATTTCTCATCTGTTTACAGTCATTTTCACTGAATTATTCATGTTTTCTTGTAGTTTCCTATATTCTGCCTTCTGGCCCAAGTATAAGCTTTGCCCACTTTATCAAACAGCTTCCTACACACTGTTATGAACTGAGGCAGCTCGGGAACATTGTCTCTCAACTGTGTTATAGAGTGTAGTACTACATTTCAGTGAAGTGTAAGGCTTTCCAAAGCTGCCGAACGTGTTTGTTTCTCTATTTCAATGGTATTATGCCTTGTATAACACACATTTACCACTCTAGTCTCCTTTAAGTAAAGAATATAGGATTCATAGAGTGTTTGATGTTATCTTAACTCGAATTAAGGATTTTCCTTATCTTAGCTACCTTTTCTACACTAAGAACTGACTTGGAGATTCTCTTTCAGCTGTTCTAAACAAGTTCTCATCTGTTAGGGTCATTTTCACTGATTTATTCATGTTTTCATGTAGTTTCCTATATTCTGCCTTCTGGCCCAAGTATAAGCTTTGGCCACTTTATCAAACAACTTCCTACACACTGTTATGAACTGAGGGAGCTAGCGAACATTGTCTCTCAACTGTGTTATAGAGTGTAGTACTACATTTCAGTGAAGTGTAAGGCTTTCCAAAGCTGCCGAACGTGTTTCTTTCTCTATTTCAATGGTATTCTGCCTTGTATAACACACATTTACCACTCTAGTTTCCTTTAAGTAAAGAATATAGGATTCATACAGTGTTTCATGTGATCTTAATTCGAATTAAGGATTTCCCGGATCTTAGCTACCTTTTCTACACAAAGAACTGCCTTGGAGATTCTCTTTCAGCTGTTCTAATCAAGTTCTCAGGTGTTTACAGTCATTTTCAATTAATTATTCATGTTTTCATGTAGTTTCCTATATTCTGCCTTCTGGCCCATGTATAAGCTTTTCCCACTTTATCAAACAACTTCCTACAAACTGTTATGAATTGAGGGAGCGAGGAACATTGTCTCTCAACTGTGTTATAGAGTGTAGTACTACATTTCAGTGAAGTTTAAGGCTTTCCAAAGCTGCCAAACGTGTTTCTTTCTCTATTTCAATGGTATTCTGCCTTATATAACACACATTTACCACTCTAGTCTCCTTTAAGTAAACAATATTTGATTGATACAGTGTTTGATGTTATCTTAACTCGAATTAAGGATTTCCCGGATTTAGCTACCTTTTCTACACTAAGAACTGACTTGGAGAATCTCTTTCATCTGTTCTAAACAAGTTCTCATCTGTGTACAGTCATTTTCACTGAATTGTTCATGTTTTCTTGTAGTTTCCTATATTCTGCGTTCTGGCCCAAGTATAAGCTTTGCCCACTTTATCAAACAATTTCCTACACACTGTTATGAACTGAGGCAGCTCGGGAACATTGTCTCTCAACTGTGTTATAGAGTGTAGTACTACATTTCAGTGAAGTGTAAGGCTTTCCAAAGCTGCCGAACGTGTTTGTTTCTCTATTTCAATGGTATTCTGCCTTGTATAACACACATTTACCACTCTAGTCTCCTTTAAGTAAAGAATATAGGATTCATAGAGTGTTTCATGTGATCTTAACTGGAATTAAGGATTTCCCTTATCTTAGCTACCTTTTCTACACTAAGAACTGACTTGGAGATTCTCTTTCAGCTGTTCTAAACAAGTTCTCATCTGTTTACAGTCATTTTCAATGAATTATTCATGTTTTCATGTAGTTTCCTATATTCTGCCTTCTGGCCCAAGTATAAGCTTTGCCCACCTTATCAAACAACTTCCTACACACTGTTATGAACTGAGGGAGCTAGGGAACATTGTCTTTGAACTGTGTTATAGAGTGTAGTACTACATTTCAGTGAAGTGTAAGGCTTTCCAAAGCTGCCGAACGTGTTTATTTCTCTATTTCAATGGTATTCTGCCTTGTATAACACACATTTACCATTCTAGTCTCCTTTAAGTAAAGAATATAGGATTCATAGAGTGTTTGATGTTATCTTAACTCGAATTAAGGATTTTCCTTATCTTAGCTACCTTTTCTACACTAAGAACTGACTTGGAGATTCTCTGTCAGCTGTTCTAAACAAGTTCTCATCTGTTTACAGTCATTTTCACTGAATTATTCATGTTTTCATGTAGTTTCCTATATTCTGCCTTCTGGCCCAAGTATAAGCTTTGGCCACTTTATCAAACAACTTCCTACACACTGTTATGAACTGAGGGAGCTAGGGAACATTGTCTCTCAACTGTGTTATAGAGTGTAGTACTGCTTTTCTGTGAAGTGTAAGGCTTTCCAAAGCTGCCGAACTTGTTTCTTTCTCTATTTCAATGGTATTCTGCCTTGTATAACACACATTTACCACTCTAGTTTCCTTTAAGTAAAGAATATAGGATTCATACAGTGTTTGATGTTATCTTAACTCGAATTAAGGATTTTCCTTATCTTAGCTACCTTTTCTACACTAAGAACTGACTTGGAGATTCTCTTTCAGCTGTTCTAAACAAGTTCTCATCTGTTTACAGTCATTTTCACTGAATTATTCATGTTTTCATGTAGTTTTCTATATTCTGCCTTCTGGCCCAAGTATAAGCTTTGCCTACTTTATCAAACACCTTCCTACACTCTGTTATGAACTGAGGCAGCTAGGGAACAATGTCTCTCAACTGTGTTATAGAGTGTAGTACTACATTTCAGTGAACTGTAAGGCTTTCCAAAGCTGCCGAACGTGTTTGTTTCTCTATTTCAATGGTATTCTGCCTTGTATAACACACATTTACCACTCTAGTTTCCTTTATGTAAAGAATATAGGATTCATACAGTGTTTCATGTGATCTTAATTCGAATTAAGGATTTCCCGGATCTTAGCTACCTTTTCTACACAAAGAACTGCCTTGGAGATTCTCTTTCAGCTGTTCTAAACAAGTTCTCATGTGTTTACAGTCATTTTCAATTAATTATTCATGTTTTCATGTAGTTTCCTATATTCTGCCTTCTGGCCCATGTATAAGCTTTTCCCACTTTATCAAACAACTTCCTACACACTGTTATGAACTGAGGGAGCTAGGAACATTGTCTCTCAACTGTGTTATAGAGTGTAGTACTACATTTCAGTGAAGTGTAAGGCTTTCCAAAGCTGCCGAACGTGTTTGTTTCTCTATTTCAATGGTATTCTGCCTTGTATAACACACATTTACCCCTCTAGTCTCCTTTAAGTAAAGAATATAGGATTCATAGAGTGTTTGATGTTATCTTAACTCGAATTAAGGATTTTCCTTATCTTAGCTACCTTTTCTACACTAAGAACTGACTTGGAGATTCTCTGTCAGCTGTTCTAAACAAGTTCTCATCTGTTTACAGTCATTTTCACTGAATTATTCATGTTTTCATGTAGTTTCCTATATTCTGCCTTCTGGCCCAAGTATAAGCTTTGGCCACTTTATCAAACAACTTCCTACACACTGTTATGAACTGAGGGAGCTAGGGAACATTGTCTCTCAACTGTGTTATAGAGTGTAGTACTACATTTCAGTGAAGTGTAAGGCTTTCCAAAGCTGCCGAACTTGTTTCTTTCTCTATTTCAATGGTATTCTGCCTTGTATAACACACATTTACCACTCTAGTTTCCTTTAAGTAAGGAATATAGGATTCATACAGTGTTTGATGTTATCTTAACTCGAATTAAGGATTTTCCTTATCTTAGCTACCTTTTCTACACTAAGAACTGACTTGGAGATTCTCTTTCAGCTGTTCTATTCAAGTTCTCATCTGTTTACAGTCATTTTCACTGAATTATTCATGTTTTCATGTAGTTTCCTATATTCTGCCTTCTGGCCAAAGTATAAGCTTTGGCCACTTTATCAAACAACTTCCTACACACTGTTATGAACTGAGGGAGCTAGGAACATTGTCTCTCAACTGTGTTATAGAGTGTAGTACTACATTTCAGTGAAGTGTAAGGCTTTCCAAAGCTGCCAAACGTGTTTCTTTCTCTATTTCAATGGTATTCTGCCTTATATAACACACATTTACCATTCTAGTCTCCTTTAAGTAAACAATATAGGATTCATACAGTGTTTGATGTTATCTTAACTCGAATTAAGGATTTCCCGGATTTAGCTACTTTTTCTACACTAAGAACTGACTTGGAGATTCTCTTTATGCTGTTATAAACAAGTTCTCATCCGTTTACAGTCATATTCACTGAATTATTCATGTTTTCATGTAGTTTCCTATATTCTGCCTTCTGGCCCAAGTATAAGCTTTGCCTACTTTATCAAACACCTTCCTACACTCTGTTATGAACTGAGGCAGCTCGGGAACATTGTCTCTCAACTGTGTTATAGAGTGTAGTACTACATTTCAGTGAAGTGTAAGGCTTTCCAAAGCTGCCGAACGTGTTTCTTTCTCTATTTCAATGGTATTTTGCCTTGTATAACACACATTTACCACTCTAGTTTTCTTTAAGTAAAGAATATAGGATTCATACAGTGTTTCATGTGATCTTAACTCGAATTAAGGATTTCCCGGATCTTAGCTACCTTTTCTACACTAAGAACTGACTTGGAGATTATCTTTCAGCTGTTCTAAACAAGTTCTCATGTGTTTACAGTCATTTTCAATGAATTATTCATGTTTTCATGTAGTTTCCTATATTCTGCCTTCTGGCCCAAGTATAAGCTTTGGCCACTTTATCAAACAACTTCCTACACACTGTTATGAACTGAGGGAGCTAGGGAACATTGTCTCTCAACTGTGTTATAGAGTGTAGTGCTATATTTCAGTGAAGTGTAAGGCTTTCCAAAGCTGCCGAACTTGTTTCTTTCTCTATTTCAATGGTATTCTGCCTTGTATAACACACATTTACCACTCTAGTCTCCTTTAAGTAATGAATATAGGATTCATACAGTGTTTGATGTTATCTTAACTCGAATTAAGGATTTTCCTTATCTTAGCTACCTTTTCTACACTAAGAACTGACTTGGAGATTCTCTTTCAGCTGTTCTAAACAAGTTCTCATATGTTTACAGTCATTTTCACTGAATTATTCATGTTTTCATGTAGTTTCCTATATTCTGCCTTCTGGCCCAAGTATAAGCTTTGGCCACTTTATCAAACAACTTCCTACACACTGTTATGAACTGAGGGAGCTAGGGAACATTGTCTCTCAACTGTGTTATAGAGTGTAGTACTACATTTCAGTGAAGTGTAAGGCTTTCCAAAGCTGCCGAACGTGTTTGTTTCTCTATTTCAATGGTATTCTGCCTTGTATAACACACATTTACCACTCTAGTCTCCTTTAAGTAAAGAATATAGGATTCATAGAGTGTTTCATGTGATCTTAACTGGAATTAAGGATTTTCCTTATCTTAGCTACCTTTTCTACACTAAGAACTGACTTGGAGATTCTCTTTCAGCTGTTCTAAACAAGTTCTCATCTGTTTAGAGTCATTTTCACTGAATTATTCATGTTTTCATGTAGTTTCCTATATTCTGCCTTCTGGCCCAAGCATAAGCTTTGGCCACTTTATCAAACAACTTCCTACACACTGTTATGAACTGAGGGAGCTAGGGAACATTGTCTCTCAACTGTGTTATAGAGTGTAGTACTACATTTCAGTGAAGTGTAAGGCTTTCCAAAGCTGCCGAACTTGTTTCTTTCTCTATTTCAATGGTATTCTGCCTTGTATAACACACATTTACCACTCTAGTCTCCTTTAAGTAATGAATATAGGATTCATACAGTGATTGATGTTATCTTAACTCGAATTAAGGATTTTCCTTATCTTAGCTACCTTTTCTACACTAAGAACTGACTTGGAGATTCTCTTTCAGCTGTTCTAAACAAGTTCTCATGTGTTTACAGTAATTTTCAATGAATTATTCATGTTTTCATGTAGTTTCCTATATTCTGCCTTCTGGCCCAAGTATAAACTTTGGCCACTTTATCAAACAACTTCCTACACACTGTTATGAACTGAGGGAGCTAGGAACATTGTCTCTCAACTGTGTTATAGAGTGTAGTACTACATTTCAGTGAAGTGTAAGGCTTTCCAAAGCTGCCAAACGTGTTTCTTTCTCTATTTCAATGGTATTCTGCCTTATATAACACACATTTACCATTCTAGTCTCCTTTAAGTAAACAATATAGGATTCATACAGTGTTTGATGTTATCTTAACTCGAATTAAGGATTTCCCGGATTTAGCTACTTTTTCTACACTAAGAACTGACTTGGAGATTCTCTTTATGCTGTTATAAACAAGTTCTCATCCGTTTACAGTCATATTCACTGAATTATTCATGTTTTCATGTAGTTTCCTATATTCTGCCTTCTGGCCCAAGTATAAGCTTTGCCTACTTTATCAAACACCTTCCTACACTCTGTTATGAACTGAGGCAGCTCGGGAACATTGTCTCTCAACTGTGTTATAGAGTGTAGTACTACATTTCAGTGAAGTGTAAGGCTTTCCAAAGCTGCCGAACGTGTTTCTTTCTCTATTTCAATGGTATTTTGCCTTGTATAACACACATTTACCACTCTAGTTTTCTTTAAGTAAAGAATATAGGATTCATACAGTGTTTCATGTGATCTTAACTCGAATTAAGGATTTCCCGGATCTTAGCTACCTTTTCTACACTAAGAACTGACTTGGAGATTATCTTTCAGCTGTTCTAAACAAGTTCTCATGTGTTTACAGTCATTTTCAATGAATTATTCATGTTTTCATGTAGTTTCCTATATTCTGCCTTCTGGCCCAAGTATAAGCTTTGGCCACTTTATCAAACAACTTCCTACACACTGTTATGAACTGAGGGAGCTAGGGAACATTGTCTCTCAACTGTGTTATAGAGTGTAGTGCTATATTTCAGTGAAGTGTAAGGCTTTCCAAAGCTGCCGAACTTGTTTCTTTCTCTATTTCAATGGTATTCTGCCTTGTATAACACACATTTACCACTCTAGTCTCCTTTAAGTAATGAATATAGGATTCATACAGTGTTTGATGTTATCTTAACTCGAATTAAGGATTTTCCTTATCTTAGCTACCTTTTCTACACTAAGAACTGACTTGGAGATTCTCTTTCAGCTGTTCTAAACAAGTTCTCATATGTTTACAGTCATTTTCACTGAATTATTCATGTTTTCATGTAGTTTCCTATATTCTGCCTTCTGGCCCAAGTATAAGCTTTGGCCACTTTATCAAACAACTTCCTACACACTGTTATGAACTGAGGGAGCTAGGGAACATTGTCTCTCAACTGTGTTATAGAGTGTAGTACTACATTTCAGTGAAGTGTAAGGCTTTCCAAAGCTGCCGAACGTGTTTGTTTCTCTATTTCAATGGTATTCTGCCTTGTATAACACACATTTACCACTCTAGTCTCCTTTAAGTAAAGAATATAGGATTCATAGAGTGTTTCATGTGATCTTAACTGGAATTAAGGATTTTCCTTATCTTAGCTACCTTTTCTACACTAAGAACTGACTTGGAGATTCTCTTTCAGCTGTTCTAAACAAGTTCTCATCTGTTTAGAGTCATTTTCACTGAATTATTCATGTTTTCATGTAGTTTCCTATATTCTGCCTTCTGGCCCAAGCATAAGCTTTGGCCACTTTATCAAACAACTTCCTACACACTGTTATGAACTGAGGGAGCTAGGGAACATTGTCTCTCAACTGTGTTATAGAGTGTAGTACTACATTTCAGTGAAGTGTAAGGCTTTCCAAAGCTGCCGAACTTGTTTCTTTCTCTATTTCAATGGTATTCTGCCTTGTATAACACACATTTACCACTCTAGTCTCCTTTAAGTAATGAATATAGGATTCATACAGTGATTGATGTTATCTTAACTCGAATTAAGGATTTTCCTTATCTTAGCTACCTTTTCTACACTAAGAACTGACTTGGAGATTCTCTTTCAGCTGTTCTAAACAAGTTCTCATGTGTTTACAGTAATTTTCAATGAATTATTCATGTTTTCATGTAGTTTCCTATATTCTGCCTTCTGGCCCAAGTATAAACTTTGCCCACTTTATCAAACAACTTCCTACACACTGTTATGAACTGAGGGAGCTAGGAACATTGTCTCTCAACTGTGTTATAGAGTGTAGTACTACATTTCAGTGAAGTGTAAGGCTTTCCAAAGCTGCCAAACCTGTTTCTTTCTCTATTTCAATGGTATTCTGCCTTATATAACACACATTTACCACTCTAGTTTCCTTTAAGTAAAGAATATAGGATTCATACAGTGTTTGATGTTATCTTAACTCGAATTAAGGATTTTCCTTATCTTAGCTACCTTTTCTACACTAAGAACTGACTTGGAGAATCTCTTTCATCTGTTCTAAACAAGTTCTCATCTGTTTACAGTCATTTTCACTGAATTATTCATGTTTTCTTGTAGTTTCCTATATTCTGCCTTCTGGCCCAAGTATAAGCTTTGCCCTCTTTATCAAACAACTTCCTACACACTGTTATGAACTGAGGCAGCTCGGGAACATTGTCTCTCAACTGTGTTATAGAGTGTAGTACTACATTTCAGTGAAGTGTAAGGCTTTCCAAAGCTGCCGAACGTGTTTGTTTCTCTATTTCAATGGTATTCTGCCTTGTATAACACACATTTACCACTCTAGTTTCCTTTAAGTAAAGAATATAGGATTCATACAGTGTTTCATGTGATCTTAATTCGAATTAAGGATTTACCGGATCTTAGCTACCTTTTCTACACAAAGAACTGCCTTGGAGATTCTCTTTCAGCTGTTCTAAACAAGTTCTCATGTGTTTACAGTCATTTTCAATGAATTATTCATGTTTTCATGTAGTTTCCTATATTCTGCCTTCTGGCCCATGTATAAGCTTTTCCCACTTTATCAAACAACTTCCTAAACACTGTTATGAACTGAGGGAGCTAGGAACATTGTCTCTCAACTGTGTTATAGAGTGTAGTACTACATTTCAGTGAAGTGTAAGGCTTTCCAAAGCTGCCAAACGTGTTTCTTTCTCTATTTCAATGGTATTCTGCCTTATATAACACACATTTACCACTCTAGTCTCCTTTAAGTAAACAATATTTGATTCATACAGTGTTTGATGTTATCTTAACTCGAATTAAGGATTTCCCGGATTTAGCTACCTTTTCTACACTAAGAACTGACTTGGAGAATCTCTTTCATCTGTTCTAAACAAGTTCTCATCTGTTTACAGTCATTTTCACTGAATTATTCATGTTTTCTTGTAGTTTCCTATATTCTGCCTTCTGGCCCAAGTATAAGCTTTGCCCACTTTATCAAACAGCTTCCTACACACTGTTATGGACTGAGGCAGCTCGGGAACATTGTCTCTCAACTGTGTTATAGAGTGTAGTACTACATTTCAGTGAAGTGTAAGGCTTTCCAAAGCTGCCGAACGTGTTTGTTTCTCTATTTCAATGGTATTCTGCCTTGTATAACACACATTTACCCCTCTAGTCTCCTTTAAGTAAAGAATATAGGATTCATAGAGTGTTTGATGTTATCTTAACTCGAATTAAGGATTTTCCTTATCTTAGCTACCTTTTCTACACTAATAACTGACTTGGAAATTCTCTGTCAGCTGTTCTAAACAAGTTCTCATCTGTTTACAGTCATTTTCACTGAATTATTCATGTTTTCTTGTAGTTTCCTATATTCTGCCTTCTGGCCCAAGTATAAGCTTTGGCCACTTTATCAAACAACTTCCTACACACTGTTATGAACTGAGGGAGCTAGGGAACATTGTCTCTCAACTGTGTTATAGAGTGTAGAACTACATTTCAGTGAAGTGTAAGGCTTTCCAAAGCTGCCAAACGTGTTTCTTTCTCTATTTCAATGGTATTCTGCCTTATATAACACACATTTACCACTCTAGACTCCTTTAAGTAAACAATATTTGATTCATACAGTGTTTGATGTTATCTTAACTCGAATTAAGGATTTTCCTTATCTTAGCTACCTTTTCTACACTAAGAACTGACTTGGAGATTCTCTTTCAGCTGTTCTAAACAAGTTCTCATCTGTTTAGAGTCATTTTCACTGAATTATTCATGTTTTCATGTAGTTTCCTATATTCTGCCTTCTGGCCCAAGCATAAGCTTTGGCCACTTTATCAAACAACTTCCTACACACTGTTATGAACTGAGGGAGCTAGGGAACATTGTCTCTCAACTGTGTTATAGAGTGTAGTACTACATTTCAGTGAAGTGTAAGGCTTTCCAAAGCTGCCGAACTTGTTTCTTTCTCTATTTCAATGGTATTCTGCCTTGTATAACACACATTTACCACTCTAGTCTCCTTTAAGTAATGAATATAGGATTCATACAGTGATTGATGTTATCTTAACTCGAATTAAGGATTTTCCTTATCTTAGCTACCTTTCTACACTAAGAACTGACTTGGAGATTCTCTTTCAGCTGTTCTAAACAAGTTCTCATGTGTTTACAGTCATTTTCAATGAATTATTCATGTTTTCATGTAGTTTCCTATATTCTGCCTTCTGGCCCAAGTATAAACTTTGCCCACTTTATCAAACAACTTCCTACACACTGTTATGAACTGAGGGAGCTAGGAACATTGTCTCTCAACTGTGTTATAGAGTGTAGTACTACATTTCAGTGAAGTGTAAGGCTTTCCAAAGCTGCCAAACGTGTTTCTTTCTCTATTTCAATGGTATTCTGCCTTATATAACACACATTTACCACTCTAGTCTCCTTTAAGTAAACAATATAGGATTCATACAGTGTTTGATGTTATCTTAACTCGAATTAAGGATTTCCCGGATTTAGCTACCTTTTCTACACTAAGAACTGACTTGGAGATTCTCTTTATGCTGTTATAAACAAGTTCTCATCTGTTTACAGTCATTTTCACTGAATTATTCATGTTTTCATGTAGTTTCCTATATTCTGCCTTCTGGCCCAAGTATAAGCTTTGCCTACTTTATCAAACACCTTCCTACACTCTGTTATGAACTGAGGCAGCTCGGGAACATTGTCTCTCAACTGTGTTATAGAGTGTAGTACTACATTTCAGTGAAGTGTAAGGCTTTCCAAAGCTGCCGAACGTGTTTCTTTCTCTATTTCAATGGTATTTTGCCTTGTATAACACACATTTACCACTCTAGTTTCCTTTAAGTAAAGAATATAGGATTCATACAGTGTTTCATGTGATCTTAACTCGAATTAAGGATTTCCCGGATCTTAGCTACCTTTTCTACACTAAAAACTGACTTGGAGATTCTCTTTCAGCTGTTCTAAACAAGTTCTCATCTGTTTACAGTCATTTTCACTGAATTATTCATGTTTTCATGTAGTTTCCTATATTCTGCCTTCTGGCCCAAGTATAAGCTTTGGCCACTTTATCAAACAACCTCCTACACACTGTTATGAACTGAGGGAGCTAGGGAACATTGTCTCTCAACTGTGTTATAGAGTGTAGTACTACATTTCAGTGAAGTGTAAGGCTTTCCAAAGCTGCCGAACTTGTTTCTTTCTCTATTTCAATGGTATTCTGCCTTGTATAACACACATTTACCACTCTAGTGTCCTTTAAGTAAAGAATATAGGATTCATACAGTGTTTGATGTCATCTTAACTCGAATTAAGGATTTTCCTTATCTTAGCTACCTTTTCTACACTAAGAACTGACTTGGAGATTCTCTTTCAGCTGTTCTAAACAAGTTCTCATCTGTTTACAGTCATTTTCAATGAATTATTCATGTTTTCATGTAGTTTCCTATATTCTGCCTTCTGGCCCAAGTATAAGCTTTGGCCACTTTATCAAACAACTTCCTACACTCTGTTATGAACTGAGGCAGCTAGGGAACATTGTCTCTCAACTGTGTTATAGAGTGTAGTACTACATTTCAGTGAAGTGTAAGGCTTTCCAAAGCTGCCGAACTTGTTTCTTTCTCTATTTCAATGGTATTCTGCCTTGTATAACACACATTTACCACTCTAGTTTCCTTTAAGTAAAGAATATAGGATTCATACAGTGTTTGATGTTATCTTAACTCGAATTAAGGATTTTCCTTATCTTAGCTACCTTTTCTACACTAAGAACTGACTTGGAGATTCTCTTTCAGCTGTTATAAACAAGTTCTCATCTGTTTACAGTCATTTTCACTGAATTATTCATGTTTTCATGTAGTTTTCTATATTCTACCTTCTGGCCCAAGTATAAGCTTTGCCTACTTTATCAAACACCTTCCTACACTCTGTTATGAACTGAGGCAGCTAGGGAACAATGTCTCTCAACTGTGTTATAGAGTGTAGTACTACATTTCAGTGAAGTGTAAGCCTTTCCAAAGCTGCCGAACGTGTTTCTTTCTCTATTTCAATGGTATTCTGCCTTGTATAACACACATTTACCACTCTAGTTTCCTTTATGTAAAGAATATAGGATTCATACAGTGTTTCATGTGATCTTAATTCGAATTAAGGATTTCCCGGATCATAGCTACCTTTTCTACACAAAGAACTGCCTTGGAGATTCTCTTTCAGCTGTTCTAAACAAGTTCTCATCTGTTTACAGTCATTTTCACTGAATTATTCATGTTTTCATGTAGTTTCCTATATTCTGCCTTCTGGCCAAAGTATAAGCTTTGGCCACTTTATCAAACAACTTCCTACACACTGTTAGGAACTGAGGGAGCTAGGAACATTGTCTCTCAACTGTGTTATAGAGTGTAGAACTACATTTCAGTGAAGTGTAAGGCTTTCCAAAGCTGCCAAACGTGTTTCTTTCTCTATTTCAATGGTATTCTGCCTTATATAACACACATTTACCACTCTAGTCTCCTTTAAGTAAACAATATTTGATTCATACAGTGTTTGATGTTATCTTAACTCGAATTAAGGATTTCCCGGATTTAGCTACCTTTTCTACACTAAGAACTGACTTGGAGAATCTCTTTCATCTGTTCTAAACAAGTTCTCATCTGTTTACAGTCATTTTCACTGAATTATTCATGTTTCCTTGTAGTTTCCTATATTCTGCCTTCTGGCCCAAGTATAAGCTTTGCCCACTTTATCAAACAACTTCCTACACACTGTTATGAACTGAGGCAGCTCGGGAACATTGTCTCTCAACTGTGTTATAGAGTGTAGTACTACATTTCAGTGAAGTGTAAGGCTTTCCAAAGCTGCCGAACTTGTTTCTTTCTCTATTTCAATGGTATTCTGCCTTGTATAACACACATTTACCACTCTAGTCTCCTTTAAGTAATGAATATAGGATTCATACAGTGATTGATGTTATCTTAACTCGAATTAAGGATTTTCCTTATATTAGCTACCTTTTCTACACTAAGAACTGACTTGGAGATTCTCTTTCAGCTGTTCTAAACAAGTTCTCATGTGTTTACAGTAATTTTCAATGAATTATTCATGTTTTCATGTAGTTTCCTATATTCTGCCTTCTGGCCCAAGTATAAACTTTGCCCACTTTATCAAACAACTTCCTACACACTGTTATGAACTGAGGGAGCTAGGAACATTGTCTCTCAACTGTGTTATAGAGTGTAGTACTACATTTCAGTGAAGTGTAAGGCTTTCCAAAGCTGCCAAACGTGTTTCTTTCTCTATTTCAATGGTATTCTGCCTTATATAACACACATTTACCACTCTAGTCTCCTTTAAGTAAACAATATAGGATTCATACAGTGTTTGATGTTATCTTAACTCGAATTAAGGATTTCCCGGATTTAGCTACCTTTTCTACACTAAGAACTGACTTGGAGATTCTCTTTATGCTGTTATAAACAAGTTCTCATCTGTTTACAGTCATTTTCACTGAATTATTCATGTTTTCATGTAGTTTCCTATATTCTGCCTTCTGGCCCAAGTATAAGCTTTGCCTACTTTATCAAACACCTTCCTACACTCTGTTATGAACTGAGGCAGCTAGGGAACATTGTCTCTCAACTGTGTTATAGAGTGTAGTACTACATTTCAGTGAAGTGTAAGGATTTCCAAAGCTGCCGAACGTGTTTCTTTCTCCATTTCAATGGTATTTTGCCTTGTATAACACACATTTACCACTCTAGTTTCCTTTAAGTAAAGAATATAGGATTCATACAGTGTTTCATGTGATCTTAACTCGAATTAAGGATTTCCCAGATCTTAGCTACCTTTTCTACACTAAGAACTGACTTGGAGATTCTCTTTCAGCTGTTCTAAACAAGTTCTCATGTGTTTACAGTGATTTTCAATGAATTATTCATGTTTTCATGTAGTTACCTATATTCTGCCTTCTGGCCCAAGTATAAGCTTTGGCCACTTTATCAAACAACTTCCTACACACTGTTATGAACTGAGGGAGCTAGGGAACATTGTCTCTCAACTGTGTTATAGAGTGTAGTACTATATTTCAGTGAAGTGTAAGGCTTTCCAAAGCTGCCGAACTTGTTTCTTTCTCTATTTCAATGGTATTCTGCCTTGTATAACACACATTTACCACTCTAGTCTCCTTTAAGTAATGAATATAGGATTCATACAGTGTTTGATGTTATCTTAACTCGAATTAAGGATTTTCCTTATCTTAGCTACCTTTTCTACACTAAGAACTGACTTGGAGATTCTCTGTCAGCTGTTCTAAACAAGTTCTCATCTGTTTACAGTCATTTTCACTGAATTATTCATGTTTTCATGTAGTTTCCTATATTCTGCCTTCTGGCCCAAGTATAAGCTTTGGCCACTTTATCAAACAACTTCCTACACACTGTTATGAACTGAGGGAGCTAGGGAACATTGTCTCTCAACTGTGTTATAGAGTATAGTACTGCTTTTCTGTGAAGTGTAAGGCTTTCCAAAGCTGCCGAACTTGTTTTTTTCTCTATTTCAATGGTATTCTGCCTTGTATAACACACATTTACCACTCTAGTTTCCTTTAAGTAAAGAATATAGGATTCATACAGTGTTTGATGTTATCTTAACTCGAATTAAGGATTTTCCTTATCTTAGCTACCTTTTCTACACTAAGAACTGACTTGGAGATTCTCTTTCAGCTGTTCTAAACAAGTTCTCATCTGTTTACAGTCATTTTCACTGAATTATTCATGTTTTCATGTAGTTTTCTATATTCTGCCTTCTGGCCCAAGTATAAGCTTTGCCTACTTTATCAAACACCTTCCTACACTCTGTTATGAACTGAGGCAGCTAGGGAACAATGTCTCTCAACTGTGTTATAGAGTGTAGTACTACATTTCAGTGAAGTGTAAGCCTTTCCAAAGCTGCCGAACGTGTTTCTTTCTCTATTTCAATGGTATTCTCCCTTGTATAACACACATTTACCACTCTAGTTTCCTTTATGTAAAGAATATAGGATTCATACAGTGTTTCATGTGATCTTAATTCGAATTAAGGATTTCCCGGATCTTAGCTACCTTTTCTACACAAAGAACTGCCTTGGAGATTCTCTTTCAGCTGTTCTAAACAAGTTCTCATCTGTTTACAGTCATTTTCACTGAATTATTCATGTTTTCATGTAGTTTCCTATATTCTGCCTTCTTGCCCAAGTATAAGCTTTGGCCACCTTATCAAACAACTTCCTACACACTGTTATGAACTGAGGGAGCTAGGGAACATTGTCTCTGAACTGTGTTATAGAGTGTAGTACTATATTTCAGTGTAGTGTAAGGCTTTCCAAAGCTGCCGAACGTGTTTCTTTCTCTATTTCAATGGTATTCTGCCTTGTATAACACACATTTACCACTCTAGTCTCCTTTAAGTAATGAATATAGGATTCATACAGTGTTTGATGTTATCTTAACTCGAATTAAGGATTTTCCTTATCTTAGCTACCTTTTCTACACTAAGAACTGACTTGGAGATTCTCTTTCAGCTGTTCTAAACAAGTTCTCATCTGTTAGGGTCATTTTCACTGAATTATTCATGTTTTCATGTAGTTTCCTATATTCTGCCTTCTGGCCCAAGTATAAGCTTTGGCCACTTTATCAAACAACTTCCTACACACTGTTATGAACTGAGGGAGCTAGGGAACATTGTCTCTCAACTGTGTTATAGAGTGTAGTACTACATTTCAGTGAAGTGTAAGGCTTTCCAAAGCTGCCGAACTTGTTTCTTTCTCTATTTCAATGGTATTCTGCCTTGTATAACACACATTTACCACTCTAGTCTCCTTTAAGTAATGAATATAGGATTCATACAGTGTTTGATGTTATCTTAACTCGAATTAAGGATTTCCCGGATTTAGCTACCTTTTCTACACTAAGAACTGACTTGGAGATTCTCTTTAAGCTGTTATAAACAAGTTCTCATCTGTTTACAGTCATTTTCACTGAATTATTCATGTTTTCATGTAGTTTTCTATATTCTGCCTTCTGGCCCAAGTATAAGCTTTGCCTACTTTATCAAACACCTTCCTACACTCTGTTATGAACTGAGGCAGCTAGGGAACAATGTCTCTCAACTGTGTTATAGAGTGTAGTACTACATTTCAGTGAAGTGTAAGCATTTCCAAAGCTGCCGAACGTGTTTCTTTCTCTATTTCAATGGTATTCTGCCTTGTATAACACACATTTACCACTCTAGTTTCCTTTAAGTAAAGAATATAGGATTCATACAGTGTTTCATGTGATCTTAATTCGAATTAAGGATTTCCCGGATCTTAGCTACCTTTTCTACACTAAGAACTGCCTTGGTGATTCTCTTTCAGCTGTTCTAAACAAGTTCTCATGTGTTTACAGTCATTTTCAATTAATTATTCATGTTTTCATGTAGTTTCCTATATTCTGCCTTCTGGCCCATGTATAAGCTTTTCCCACTTTATCAAACAACTTCCTACACACTGTTATGAATTGAGGGAGCTAGGAACATTGTCTCTCAACTGTGTTATAGAGTGTAGTACTACATTTCAGTGAAGTTTAAGGCTTTCCAAAGCTGCCAAACGTGTTTCTTTCTCTATTTCAATGGTATTCTGCCTTATATAACACACATTTACCACTCTAGTCTCCTTTAAGTAAACAATATTTGATTCATACAGTGTTTGATGTTATCTTAACTCGAATTAAGGATTTCCCGGATTTAGCTACCTTTTCTACACTAAGAACTGACTTGGAGAATCTCTTTCATCTGTTCTAAACAAGTTCTCATCTGTTTACAGTCATTTTCACTGAATTATTCATGTTTTCTTGTAGTTTCCTATATTCTGCCTTCTGGCCCAAGTATAAGCTTTGCCCACTTTATCAAACAATTTCCTACACACTGTTATGAACTGAGGCAGCTCGGGAACATTGTCTCTCAACTGTGTTATAGAGTGTAGTACTACATTTCAGTGAAGTGTAAGGCTTTCCAAAGCTGCCGAACGTGTTTGTTTCTCTATTTCAATGGTATTCTGCCTTGTATAACACACATTTACCACTCTAGTCTCTTTTAAGTAAAGAATATAGGATTCATAGAGTGTTTCATGTGATCTTAACTGGAATTAAGGATTTCCCTTATCTTAGCTACCTTTTCTACACTAAGAACTGACTTGGAGATTCTCTTTCAGCTGTTCTAAACAAGTTCTCATCTGTTTACAGTCATTTTCAATGAATTATTCATGTTTTCATGTAGTTTCCTATATTCTGCCTTCTGGCCCAAGTATAAGCTTTGCCCACCTTATCAAACAACTTCCTACACACTGTTATGAACTGAGGGAGCTAGGGAACATTGTCTTTGAACTGTGTTATAGAGTGTAGTACTACATTTCAGTGAAGTGTAAGGCTTTCCAAAGCTGCCGAACGTGTTTCTTTCTCTATTTCAATGGTATTCTGCCTTGTATAACACACATTTACCACTCTAGTCTCCTTTAAGTAATGAATATAGGATTCATACAGTGTTTGATGTTATCTTAACTCGAATTAAGGATTTTCCTTATCTTAGCTACCTTTTCTACACTAAGAACTGACTTGGAGATTCTCTTTAAGCTGTTCTAAACAAGTTCTCATCTGTTTACAGTCATTTTCAATGAATTATTCATGTTTTCATGTAGTTTCCTATATTCTGCCTTCTGGCCCAAGTATAAGCTTTGGCCACTTTATCAAACAACTTCCTACACACTGTTGTGAACTGAGGGAGCTAGGGAACATTGTCTCTCAACTGTGTTATAGAGTGTAGTACTACATTTCAGTGAAGTGTAAGGCTTTCCAAAGCTGCCGAACTTGTTTCTTTCTCTATTTCAATGGTATTCTGCCTTGTATAACACACATTTACCACTCTAGTTTCCTTTAAGTAAAGAATATAGGATTCATACAGTGTTTGATGTTATCTTAACTCGAATTAAGGATTTCCCGGATTTAGCTACCTTTTCTACACTAAGAACTGACTTGGAGAATCTCTTTCATCTGTTCTAAACAAGTTCTCATCTGTTTACAGTCATTTTCACTGAATTATTCATGTTTTCTTGTAGTTTCCTATATTCTGCCTTCTGGCCCAAGTATAAGCTTTGCCCACTTTATCAAACACCTTCCTACACACTGTTATGAACTGAGGCAGCTAGGGAACATTGTCTCTCAACTGTGTTATAGAGTGTAGTTCTACATTTCAGTGAAGTGTAAGCCTTTCCAAAGCTTCCGAACGTGTTTCTTTCTCTATTTCAATGGTATTCTGCCTTGTATAACACACATTTACCACTCTAGTTTCCTTTAAGTAAAGAATATAGGATTCATACAGTGTTTCATGTGATCTTAATTCGAATTAAGGATTTCCGGATCTTAGCTACCTTTTCTACACAAAGAACTGCCTTGGAGATTCTCTTTCAGCTGTTCTAAACAAGTTCTCATGTGTTTACAGTCATTTTCAATTAATTATTCATGTTTTCATGTAGTTTCCTATATTCTGCCTTCTGGCCCATGTATAAGCTTTCCCCACTTTATCAAAGAACTTCCTACACACTGTTATGAATTGAGGGAGCTAGGAACATTGTCTCTCAACTGTGTTATAGAGTGTAGTACTACATTTCAGTGAAGTTTAAGGCTTTCCAAAGCTGCCAAACGTGTTTCTTTCTCTATTTCAATGGTATTCTGCCTTATATAACACACATTTACCACTCTAGTCTCCTTTAAGTAAACAATATTTGATTCATACAGTGTTTGATGTTATCTTAACTCGAATTAAGGATTTCCCGGATTTAGCTACCTTTTCTACACTAAGAACTGACTTGGAGAATCTCTTTCATCTGTTCTAAACAAGTTCTCATCTGTTTACAGTCATTTTCACTGAATTATTCATGTTTTCTTGTAGTTTCCTATATTCTGCCTTCTGGCCCAAGTATAAGCTTTGCCCACTTTATCAAACAATTTCCTACACACTGTTATGAACTGAGGCAGCTCGGGAACATTGTCTCTCAACTGTGTTATAGAGTGTAGTACTACATTTCAGTGAAGTGTAAGGCTTTCTAAAGCTGCCGAACGTGTTTGTTTCTCTATTTCAATGGTATTCTGCCTTGTATAACACACATTTACCACTCTAGTCTCTTTTAAGTAAAGAATATAGGATTCATAGAGTGTTTCATGTGATCTTAACTGGAATTAAGGATTTCCCTTATCTTAGCTACCTTTTCTACACTAAGAACTGACTTGGAGATTCTCTTTCAGCTGTTCTAAACAAGTTCTCATCTGTTTACAGTCATTTTCAATGAATTATTCATGTTTTCATGTAGTTTCCTATATTCTGCCTTCTGGCCCAAGTATAAGCTTTGCCCACCTTATCAAACAACTTCCTACACACTGTTATGAACTGAGGGAGCTAGGGAACATTGTCTTTGAACTGTGTTATAGAGTGTAGTACTACATTTCAGTGAAGTGTAAGGCTTTCCAAAGCTGCCGAACGTGTTTCTTTCTCTATTTCAATGGTATTCTGCCTTGTATAACACACATTTACCACTCTAGTCTCCTTTAAGTAATGAATATAGGATTCATACAGTGTTTGATGTTATCTTAACTCGAATTAAGGATTTTCCTTATCTTAGCTACCTTTTCTACACTAAGAACTGACTTGGAGATTCTCTTTAAGCTGTTCTAAACAAGTTCTCATCTGTTTACAGTCATTTTCACTGAATTATTCATGTTTTCATGTAGTTTCCTATATTCTGCCTTCTGGCCCAAGTATAAGCTTTGGCCACTTTATCAAACAACTTCCTACACACTGTTGTGAACTGAGGGAGCTAGGGAACATTGTCTCTCAACTGTGTTATAGAGTGTAGTACTACATTTCAGTGAAGTGTAAGGCTTTCCAAAGCTGCCGAACTTGTTTCTTTCTCTATTTCAATGGTATTCTGCCTTGTATAACACACATTTACCACTCTAGTTTCCTTTAAGTAAAGAATATAGGATTCATACAGTGTTTGATGTTATCTTAACTCGAATTAAGGATTTCCAGGATTTAGCTACCTTTTCTACACTAAGAACTGACTTGGAGAATCTCTTTCATCTGTTCTAAACAAGTTCTCATCTGTTTACAGTCATTTTCACTGAATTATTCATGTTTTCTTGTAGTTTCCTATATTCTGCCTTCTGGCCCAAGTATAAGCTTTGCCCACTTTATCAAACAACTTCCTACACACTGTTATGAACTGAGGCAGCTAGGGAACATTGTCTCTCAACTGTGTTATAGAGTGTAGTACTACATTTCAGTGAAGTGTAAGGCTTTCCAAAGCTGCCGAACGTGTTTGTTTCTATTTCAATGGTATTCTGCCTTGTATAACACACATTTACCACTCTAGTTTCCTTTAAGTAAAGAATATAGGATTCATACAGTGTTTCATGTGATCTTAATTCGAATTAAGGATTTCCCGGATCTTAGCTACCTTTTCTACACAAAGAACTGCCTTGGAGATTCTCTTTCAGCTGTTCTAATCAAGTTCTCATGTGTTTACAGTCATTTTCAATTAATTATTCATGTTTTCATTTAGTTTCCTATATTCTGCCTTCTGGCCCATGTATAAGCTTTTCCCACTTTATCAAACAACTTCCTACACACTGTTATGAACTGAGGGAGTTAGGAACATTGTCTCTCAACTGCGTTATAGAGTGTAGTACTACATTTCAGTGAAGTGTAAGGCTTTCCAAAGCTGCCAAACGTGTTTCTCTCTATTTCAATGGTATTCTGCCTTACATAACACACATTTACCACTCTAGTCTCCTTTAAGTAAACAATATTTGATTCATACAGTGTTTGATGTTATCTTAACTCGAATTAAGGATTTCCCGGATTTAGCTACCTTTTCTACACTAAGAACTGACTTGGAGAATCTCTTTCATCTGTTCTAAACAAGTTCTCATCTGTTTACAGTCATTTTCACTGAATTATTCATGTTTTCTTGTAGTTTCCTATATTCTGCCTTCTGGCCCAAGTATAAGCTTTGCCCACTTTATCAAACACCTTCCTACACTCTGTTATGAACTGAGGCAGCAAGGGAACATTGTCTCTCAACTGTGTTATAGAGTGTAGTACTACATTTCAGTGAAGTGTAAGCCTTTCCAAAGCTGCCGAAAGTGTTTCTTTCTCTATTTCAATGGTATTCTGCCTTGTATAACACACATTTACCACTCTAGTTTCCTTTAAGTAAAGAATATAGGATTCATACAGTGTTTGATGTTATCTTAACTCGAATTAAGGATTTCCCGGATTTAGCTACCTTTTCTACACTAAGAACTGACTTGGAGAATCTCTTTCATCTGTTCTAAACAAGTTCTCATCTGTTTACAGTCATTTTCACTGAATTATTCATGTTTTCTTGTAGTTTCCTATATTCTGCCTTCTGGCCCAAGTATAAGCTTTGCCCACTTTATCAAACAACTTCCTACACACTGTTATGAACTGAGGCAGCTCGGGAACATTGTCTCTCAACTGTGTTATAGAGTGTAGTACTACATTTCAGTGAAGTGTAAGGCTTTCCAAAGCTGCCGAACGTGTTTGTTTCTCTATTTCAATGGTATTCTGCCTTGTATAACACACATTTACCACTCTAGTTTCCTTTAAGTAATGAATATAGGATTCATACAGTGTTTGATGTTATCTTAACTCGAATTAAGGATTTTCCTTATCTTAGCTACCTTTTCTACACTAAGAACTGACTTGGAGATTCTCTTTATGCTGTTATAAACAAGTTCTCATCTGTTTACAGTCATTTTCACTGAATTATTCATGTTTTCATGTAGTTTCCTATATTCTGCCTTCTGGCCCAAGTATAAGCTTTGCCTACTTTATCAAACACCTTCCTACACTCTGTTATGAACTGAGGCAGCTCGGGAACATTGTCTCTCAACTGTGTTATAGAGTGTAGTACTACATTTCAGTGAAGTGTAAGGATTTCCAAAGCTGCCGAACGTGTTTCTTTCTCCATTTCAATGGTATTTTGCCTTGTATAACACACATTTACCACTCTAGTTTCCTTTAAGTAAAGAATATAGGATTCATACAGTGTTTCATGTGATCTTAACTCGAATTAAGGATTTCCCAGATCTTAGCTACCTTTTCTACACTAAGAACTGACTTGGAGATTCTCTTTCAGCTGTTCTAAACAAGTTCTCATGTGTTTACAGTGATTTTCAATGAATTATTCATGTTTTCATGTAGTTACCTATATTCTGCCTTCTGGCCCAAGTATAAGCTTTGGCCACTTTATCAAACAACTTCCTACACACTGTTATGAACTGAGGGAGCTAGGGAACATTGTCTCTCAACTGTGTTATAGAGTGTAGTACTATATTTCAGTGAAGTGTAAGGCTTTCCAAAGCTGCCGAACTTGTTTCTTTCTCTATTTCAATGGTATTCTGCCTTGTATAACACACATTTACCACTCTAGTCTCCTTTAAGTAATGAATATAGGATTCATACAGTGTTTGATGTTATCTTAACTCGAATTAAGGATTTTCCTTATCTTAGCTACCTTTTCTACACTAAGAACTGACTTGGAGATTCTCTGTCAGCTGTTCTAAACAAGTTCTCATCTGTTTACAGTCATTTTCACTGAATTATTCATGTTTTCATGTAGTTTCCTATATTCTGCCTTCTGGCCCAAGTATAAGCTTTGGCCACTTTATCAAACAACTTCCTACACACTGTTATGAACTGAGGGAGCTAGGGAACATTGTCTCTCAACTGTGTTATAGAGTATAGTACTGCTTTTCTGTGAAGTGTAAGGCTTTCCAAAGCTGCCGAACTTGTTTTTTTCTCTATTTCAATGGTATTCTGCCTTGTATAACACACATTTACCACTCTAGTTTCCTTTAAGTAAAGAATATAGGATTCATACAGTGTTTGATGTTATCTTAACTCGAATTAAGGATTTTCCTTATCTTAGCTACCTTTTCTACACTAAGAACTGACTTGGAGATTCTCTTTCAGCTGTTCTAAACAAGTTCTCATCTGTTTACAGTCATTTTCACTGAATTATTCATGTTTTCATGTAGTTTTCTATATTCTGCCTTCTGGCCCAAGTATAAGCTTTGCCTACTTTATCAAACACCTTCCTACACTCTGTTATGAACTGAGGCAGCTAGGGAACAATGTCTCTCAACTGTGTTATAGAGTGTAGTACTACATTTCAGTGAAGTGTAAGCCTTTCCAAAGCTGCCGAACGTGTTTCTTTCTCTATTTCAATGGTATTCTCCCTTGTATAACACACATTTACCACTCTAGTTTCCTTTATGTAAAGAATATAGGATTCATACAGTGTTTCATGTGATCTTAATTCGAATTAAGGATTTCCCGGATCTTAGCTACCTTTTCTACACAAAGAACTGCCTTGGAGATTCTCTTTCAGCTGTTCTAAACAAGTTCTCATCTGTTTACAGTCATTTTCACTGAATTATTCATGTTTTCATGTAGTTTCCTATATTCTGCCTTCTTGCCCAAGTATAAGCTTTGGCCACCTTATCAAACAACTTCCTACACACTGTTATGAACTGAGGGAGCTAGGGAACATTGTCTCTGAACTGTGTTATAGAGTGTAGTACTATATTTCAGTGTAGTGTAAGGCTTTCCAAAGCTGCCGAACGTGTTTCTTTCTCTATTTCAATGGTATTCTGCCTTGTATAACACACATTTACCACTCTAGTCTCCTTTAAGTAATGAATATAGGATTCATACAGTGTTTGATGTTATCTTAACTCGAATTAAGGATTTTCCTTATCTTAGCTACCTTTTCTACACTAAGAACTGACTTGGAGATTCTCTTTCAGCTGTTCTAAACAAGTTCTCATCTGTTAGGGTCATTTTCACTGAATTATTCATGTTTTCATGTAGTTTCCTATATTCTGCCTTCTGGCCCAAGTATAAGCTTTGGCCACTTTATCAAACAACTTCCTACACACTGTTATGAACTGAGGGAGCTAGGGAACATTGTCTCTCAACTGTGTTATAGAGTGTAGTACTACATTTCAGTGAAGTGTAAGGCTTTCCAAAGCTGCCGAACTTGTTTCTTTCTCTATTTCAATGGTATTCTGCCTTGTATAACACACATTTACCACTCTAGTCTCCTTTAAGTAATGAATATAGGATTCATACAGTGTTTGATGTTATCTTAACTCGAATTAAGGATTTCCCGGATTTAGCTACCTTTTCTACACTAAGAACTGACTTGGAGATTCTCTTTAAGCTGTTATAAACAAGTTCTCATCTGTTTACAGTCATTTTCACTGAATTATTCATGTTTTCATGTAGTTTTCTATATTCTGCCTTCTGGCCCAAGTATAAGCTTTGCCTACTTTATCAAACACCTTCCTACACTCTGTTATGAACTGAGGCAGCTAGGGAACAATGTCTCTCAACTGTGTTATAGAGTGTAGTACTACATTTCAGTGAAGTGTAAGCATTTCCAAAGCTGCCGAACGTGTTTCTTTCTCTATTTCAATGGTATTCTGCCTTGTATAACACACATTTACCACTCTAGTTTCCTTTAAGTAAAGAATATAGGATTCATACAGTGTTTCATGTGATCTTAATTCGAATTAAGGATTTCCCGGATCTTAGCTACCTTTTCTACACTAAGAACTGCCTTGGTGATTCTCTTTCAGCTGTTCTAAACAAGTTCTCATGTGTTTACAGTCATTTTCAATTAATTATTCATGTTTTCATGTAGTTTCCTATATTCTGCCTTCTGGCCCATGTATAAGCTTTTCCCACTTTATCAAACAACTTCCTACACACTGTTATGAATTGAGGGAGCTAGGAACATTGTCTCTCAACTGTGTTATAGAGTGTAGTACTACATTTCAGTGAAGTTTAAGGCTTTCCAAAGCTGCCAAACGTGTTTCTTTCTCTATTTCAATGGTATTCTGCCTTATATAACACACATTTACCACTCTAGTCTCCTTTAAGTAAACAATATTTGATTCATACAGTGTTTGATGTTATCTTAACTCGAATTAAGGATTTCCCGGATTTAGCTACCTTTTCTACACTAAGAACTGACTTGGAGAATCTCTTTCATCTGTTCTAAACAAGTTCTCATCTGTTTACAGTCATTTTCACTGAATTATTCATGTTTTCTTGTAGTTTCCTATATTCTGCCTTCTGGCCCAAGTATAAGCTTTGCCCACTTTATCAAACAATTTCCTACACACTGTTATGAACTGAGGCAGCTCGGGAACATTGTCTCTCAACTGTGTTATAGAGTGTAGTACTACATTTCAGTGAAGTGTAAGGCTTTCCAAAGCTGCCGAACGTGTTTGTTTCTCTATTTCAATGGTATTCTGCCTTGTATAACACACATTTACCACTCTAGTCTCTTTTAAGTAAAGAATATAGGATTCATAGAGTGTTTCATGTGATCTTAACTGGAATTAAGGATTTCCCTTATCTTAGCTACCTTTTCTACACTAAGAACTGACTTGGAGATTCTCTTTCAGCTGTTCTAAACAAGTTCTCATCTGTTTACAGTCATTTTCAATGAATTATTCATGTTTTCATGTAGTTTCCTATATTCTGCCTTCTGGCCCAAGTATAAGCTTTGCCCACCTTATCAAACAACTTCCTACACACTGTTATGAACTGAGGGAGCTAGGGAACATTGTCTTTGAACTGTGTTATAGAGTGTAGTACTACATTTCAGTGAAGTGTAAGGCTTTCCAAAGCTGCCGAACGTGTTTCTTTCTCTATTTCAATGGTATTCTGCCTTGTATAACACACATTTACCACTCTAGTCTCCTTTAAGTAATGAATATAGGATTCATACAGTGTTTGATGTTATCTTAACTCGAATTAAGGATTTTCCTTATCTTAGCTACCTTTTCTACACTAAGAACTGACTTGGAGATTCTCTTTAAGCTGTTCTAAACAAGTTCTCATCTGTTTACAGTCATTTTCAATGAATTATTCATGTTTTCATGTAGTTTCCTATATTCTGCCTTCTGGCCCAAGTATAAGCTTTGGCCACTTTATCAAACAACTTCCTACACACTGTTGTGAACTGAGGGAGCTAGGGAACATTGTCTCTCAACTGTGTTATAGAGTGTAGTACTACATTTCAGTGAAGTGTAAGGCTTTCCAAAGCTGCCGAACTTGTTTCTTTCTCTATTTCAATGGTATTCTGCCTTGTATAACACACATTTACCACTCTAGTTTCCTTTAAGTAAAGAATATAGGATTCATACAGTGTTTGATGTTATCTTAACTCGAATTAAGGATTTCCCGGATTTAGCTACCTTTTCTACACTAAGAACTGACTTGGAGAATCTCTTTCATCTGTTCTAAACAAGTTCTCATCTGTTTACAGTCATTTTCACTGAATTATTCATGTTTTCTTGTAGTTTCCTATATTCTGCCTTCTGGCCCAAGTATAAGCTTTGCCCACTTTATCAAACACCTTCCTACACACTGTTATGAACTGAGGCAGCTAGGGAACATTGTCTCTCAACTGTGTTATAGAGTGTAGTTCTACATTTCAGTGAAGTGTAAGCCTTTCCAAAGCTTCCGAACGTGTTTCTTTCTCTATTTCAATGGTATTCTGCCTTGTATAACACACATTTACCACTCTAGTTTCCTTTAAGTAAAGAATATAGGATTCATACAGTGTTTCATGTGATCTTAATTCGAATTAAGGATTTCCGGATCTTAGCTACCTTTTCTACACAAAGAACTGCCTTGGAGATTCTCTTTCAGCTGTTCTAAACAAGTTCTCATGTGTTTACAGTCATTTTCAATTAATTATTCATGTTTTCATGTAGTTTCCTATATTCTGCCTTCTGGCCCATGTATAAGCTTTCCCCACTTTATCAAAGAACTTCCTACACACTGTTATGAATTGAGGGAGCTAGGAACATTGTCTCTCAACTGTGTTATAGAGTGTAGTACTACATTTCAGTGAAGTTTAAGGCTTTCCAAAGCTGCCAAACGTGTTTCTTTCTCTATTTCAATGGTATTCTGCCTTATATAACACACATTTACCACTCTAGTCTCCTTTAAGTAAACAATATTTGATTCATACAGTGTTTGATGTTATCTTAACTCGAATTAAGGATTTCCCGGATTTAGCTACCTTTTCTACACTAAGAACTGACTTGGAGAATCTCTTTCATCTGTTCTAAACAAGTTCTCATCTGTTTACAGTCATTTTCACTGAATTATTCATGTTTTCTTGTAGTTTCCTATATTCTGCCTTCTGGCCCAAGTATAAGCTTTGCCCACTTTATCAAACAATTTCCTACACACTGTTATGAACTGAGGCAGCTCGGGAACATTGTCTCTCAACTGTGTTATAGAGTGTAGTACTACATTTCAGTGAAGTGTAAGGCTTTCTAAAGCTGCCGAACGTGTTTGTTTCTCTATTTCAATGGTATTCTGCCTTGTATAACACACATTTACCACTCTAGTCTCTTTTAAGTAAAGAATATAGGATTCATAGAGTGTTTCATGTGATCTTAACTGGAATTAAGGATTTCCCTTATCTTAGCTACCTTTTCTACACTAAGAACTGACTTGGAGATTCTCTTTCAGCTGTTCTAAACAAGTTCTCATCTGTTTACAGTCATTTTCAATGAATTATTCATGTTTTCATGTAGTTTCCTATATTCTGCCTTCTGGCCCAAGTATAAGCTTTGCCCACCTTATCAAACAACTTCCTACACACTGTTATGAACTGAGGGAGCTAGGGAACATTGTCTTTGAACTGTGTTATAGAGTGTAGTACTACATTTCAGTGAAGTGTAAGGCTTTCCAAAGCTGCCGAACGTGTTTCTTTCTCTATTTCAATGGTATTCTGCCTTGTATAACACACATTTACCACTCTAGTCTCCTTTAAGTAATGAATATAGGATTCATACAGTGTTTGATGTTATCTTAACTCGAATTAAGGATTTTCCTTATCTTAGCTACCTTTTCTACACTAAGAACTGACTTGGAGATTCTCTTTAAGCTGTTCTAAACAAGTTCTCATCTGTTTACAGTCATTTTCACTGAATTATTCATGTTTTCATGTAGTTTCCTATATTCTGCCTTCTGGCCCAAGTATAAGCTTTGGCCACTTTATCAAACAACTTCCTACACACTGTTGTGAACTGAGGGAGCTAGGGAACATTGTCTCTCAACTGTGTTATAGAGTGTAGTACTACATTTCAGTGAAGTGTAAGGCTTTCCAAAGCTGCCGAACTTGTTTCTTTCTCTATTTCAATGGTATTCTGCCTTGTATAACACACATTTACCACTCTAGTTTCCTTTAAGTAAAGAATATAGGATTCATACAGTGTTTGATGTTATCTTAACTCGAATTAAGGATTTCCAGGATTTAGCTACCTTTTCTACACTAAGAACTGACTTGGAGAATCTCTTTCATCTGTTCTAAACAAGTTCTCATCTGTTTACAGTCATTTTCACTGAATTATTCATGTTTTCTTGTAGTTTCCTATATTCTGCCTTCTGGCCCAAGTATAAGCTTTGCCCACTTTATCAAACAACTTCCTACACACTGTTATGAACTGAGGCAGCTAGGGAACATTGTCTCTCAACTGTGTTATAGAGTGTAGTACTACATTTCAGTGAAGTGTAAGGCTTTCCAAAGCTGCCGAACGTGTTTGTTTCTATTTCAATGGTATTCTGCCTTGTATAACACACATTTACCACTCTAGTTTCCTTTAAGTAAAGAATATAGGATTCATACAGTGTTTCATGTGATCTTAATTCGAATTAAGGATTTCCCGGATCTTAGCTACCTTTTCTACACAAAGAACTGCCTTGGAGATTCTCTTTCAGCTGTTCTAAACAAGTTCTCATGTGTTTACAGTCATTTTCAATTAATTATTCATGTTTTCATTTAGTTTCCTATATTCTGCCTTCTGGCCCATGTATAAGCTTTTCCCACTTTATCAAACAACTTCCTACACACTGTTATGAACTGAGGGAGTTAGGAACATTGTCTCTCAACTGCGTTATAGAGTGTAGTACTACATTTCAGTGAAGTGTAAGGCTTTCCAAAGCTGCCAAACGTGTTTCTCTCTATTTCAATGGTATTCTGCCTTACATAACACACATTTACCACTCTAGTCTCCTTTAAGTAAACAATATTTGATTCATACAGTGTTTGATGTTATCTTAACTCGAATTAAGGATTTCCCGGATTTAGCTACCTTTTCTACACTAAGAACTGACTTGGAGAATCTCTTTCATCTGTTCTAAACAAGTTCTCATCTGTTTACAGTCATTTTCACTGAATTATTCATGTTTTCTTGTAGTTTCCTATATTCTGCCTTCTGGCCCAAGTATAAGCTTTGCCCACTTTATCAAACACCTTCCTACACTCTGTTATGAACTGAGGCAGCAAGGGAACATTGTCTCTCAACTGTGTTATAGAGTGTAGTACTACATTTCAGTGAAGTGTAAGCCTTTCCAAAGCTGCCGAAAGTGTTTCTTTCTCTATTTCAATGGTATTCTGCCTTGTATAACACACATTTACCACTCTAGTTTCCTTTAAGTAAAGAATATAGGATTCATACAGTGTTTGATGTTATCTTAACTCGAATTAAGGATTTCCCGGATTTAGCTACCTTTTCTACACTAAGAACTGACTTGGAGAATCTCTTTCATCTGTTCTAAACAAGTTCTCATCTGTTTACAGTCATTTTCACTGAATTATTCATGTTTTCTTGTAGTTTCCTATATTCTGCCTTCTGGCCCAAGTATAAGCTTTGCCCACTTTATCAAACAACTTCCTACACACTGTTATGAACTGAGGCAGCTCGGGAACATTGTCTCTCAACTGTGTTATAGAGTGTAGTACTACATTTCAGTGAAGTGTAAGGCTTTCCAAAGCTGCCGAACGTGTTTGTTTCTCTATTTCAATGGTATTCTGCCTTGTATAACACACATTTACCACTCTAGTTTCCTTTAAGTAATGAATATAGGATTCATACAGTGTTTGATGTTATCTTAACTCGAATTAAGGATTTTCCTTATCTTAGCTACCTTTTCTACACTAAGAACTGACTTGGAGATTCTCTTTATGCTGTTATAAACAAGTTCTCATCTGTTTACAGTCATTTTCACTGAATTATTCATGTTTTCATGTAGTTTCCTATATTCTGCCTTCTGGCCCAAGTATAAGCTTTGCCTACTTTATCAAACACCTTCCTACACTCTGTTATGAACTGAGGCAGCTCGGGAACATTGTCTCTCAACTGTGTTATAGAGTGTAGTACTACATTTCAGTGAAGTGTAAGGATTTCCAAAGCTGCCGAACGTGTTTCTTTCTCCATTTCAATGGTATTTTGCCTTGTATAACACACATTTACCACTCTAGTTTCCTTTAAGTAAAGAATATAGGATTCATACAGTGTTTCATGTGATCTTAACTGGAATTAAGGATTTTCCTTCTCTTAGCTACCTTTTCTACACTAAGAACTGACTTGGAGATTCTCTTTCAGCTGTTCTAAACAAGTTCTCATGTGTTTACAGTGATTTTCACTGAATTATTCATGTTTTCATGTAGTTTCCTATATTCTGCCTTCTGGCCCAAGTATAAGCTTTGGCCACTTTATCAAACAACTTCCTACACACTGTTATGAACTGAGGGAGCTAGGGAACATTGTCTCTCAACTGTGTTATAGAGTGTAGTACTATATTTCAGTGAAGTGTAAGGCTTTCCAAAGCTGCCGAACTTGTTTCTTTCTCTATTTCAATGGTATTCTGCCTTGTATAACACACATTTACCACTCTAGTCTCCTTTAAGTAATGAATATAGGATTCATACAGTGTTTGATGTTATCTTAACTCGAATTAAGGATTTTCCTTATCTTAGCTACCTTTTCTACACTAAGAACTGACTTGGAGATTCTCTGTCAGCTGTTCTAAACAAGTTCTCATCTGTTTACAGTCATTTTCACTGAATTATTCATGTTTTCATGTAGTTTCCTATATTCTGCCTTCTGGCCCAAGTATAAGCTTTGGCCACTTTATCAAACAACTTCCTACACACTATTATGAACTGAGGGAGCTAGGGAACATTGTCTCTCAACTGTGTTATAGAGTACAGTACTGCTTTTCTGTGAAGTGTAAGGCTTTCCAAAGCTGCCGAACGTGTTTCTTTCTCTATTTCAATGGTATTCTGCCTTGTATAACACACATTTACCACTCTAGTCTCCTTTAAGTAATGAATATAGGATTCATACAGTGTTTGATGTTATCTTAACTCGAATTAAGGATTTTCCTTATCTTAGCTACCTTTTCTACACTAAGAACTGACTTGGAGATTCTCTTTAAGCTGTTCTAAACAAGTTCTCATCTGTTTACAGTCATTTTCACTGAATTATTCATGTTTTCTTGTAGTTTCCTATATTCTGCCTTCTGGCCCAAGTATAAGCTTTGCCCACTTTATCAAACAATTTCCTACACACTGTTATGAACTGAGGCAGCTCGGGAACATTGTCTCTCAACTGTGTTATAGAGTGTAGTACTACATTTCAGTGAAGTGTAAGGCTTTCTAAAGCTGCCGAACGTGTTTGTTTCTCTATTTCAATGGTATTCTGCCTTGTATAACACACATTTACCACTCTAGTCTCTTTTAAGTAAAGAATATAGGATTCATAGAGTGTTTCATGTGATCTTAACTGGAATTAAGGATTTCCCTTATCTTAGCTACCTTTTCTACACTAAGAACTGACTTGGAGATTCTCTTTCAGCTGTTCTAAACAAGTTCTCATTTGTTTACAGTCATTTTCAATGAATTATTCATGTTTTCATGTAGTTTCTTATATTCTGCCTTCTGGCCCAAGTATAAGCTTTGCCCACCTTATCAAACAACTTCCTACACACTGTTATGAACTGAGGGAGCTAGGGAACATTGTCTTTGAACTGTGTTATAGAGTGTAGTACTACATTTCAGTGAAGTGTAAGACTTTCCAAAGCTGCCGAACGTGTTTCTTTCTCTATTTCAATGGTATTCTGCCTTGTATAACACACATTTACCACTCTAGTCTCCTTTAAGTAATGAATATAGGATTCATACAGTGTTTGATGTTATCTTAACTCGAATTAAGGATTTTCCTTATCTTAGCTACCTTTTCTACACTAAGAACTGACTTGGAGATTCTCTTTCATCTGTTCTAAACAAGTTCTCATCTGTTTACAGTCATTTTCACTGAATTATTCATGTTTTCTTGTAGTTTCCTATATTCTGCCTTCTGGCCCAAGTATAAGCTTTGCCCACTTTATCAAACAACTTCCTACACACTGTTATGAACTGAGGCAGCTAGGGAACATTGTCTCTCAACTGTGTTATAGAGTGTAGTACTACATTTCAGTGAAGTGTAAGGCTTTCCAAAGCTGCCGAACGTGTTTGTTTCTATTTCAATGGTATTCTGCCTTGTATAACACACATTTACCACTCTAGTTTCCTTTAAGTAAAGAATATAGGATTCATACAGTGTTTCATGTGATCTTAATTCGAATTAAGGATTTCCCTGATCTTAGCTACCTTTTCTACACAAAGAACTGCCTTGGAGATTCTCTTTCAGCTGTTCTAAACAAGTTCTCATGTGTTTACAGTCATTTTCAATTAATTATTCATGTTTTCATGTAGTTTCCTATATTCTGCCTTCTGGCCCATGTATAAGCTTTTCCCACTTTATCAAACAACTTCCTACACACTGTTATGAACTGAGGGAGTTAGGAACATTGTCTCTCAACTGCGTTATAGAGTGTAGTACTACATTTCAGTGAAGTGTAAGGCTTTCCAAAGCTGCCAAACGTGTTTCTTTCTCTATTTCAATGGTATTCTGCCTTACATAACACACATTTACCACTCTAGTCTCCTTTAAGTAAACAATATTTGATTCATACAGTGTTTGATGTTATCTTAACTCGAATTAAGGATTTCCCGGATTTAGCTACCTTTTCTACACTAAGAACTGACTTGGAGAATCTCTTTCATCTGTTCTAAACAAGTTCTCATCTGTTTACAGTCATTTTCACTGAATTATTCATGTTTTCATGTAGTTTTCTATATTCTGCCTTCTGGCCCAAGTATAAGCTTTGCCTACTTTATCAAACACCTTCCTACACTCTGTTATGAACTGAGGCAGCTAGGGAACAATGTCTCTCAACTGTGTTATAGAGTGTAGTACTACATTTCAGTGAAGTGTAAGCCTTTCCAAAGCTGCCGAACGTGTTTCTTTCTCTATTTCAATGGTATTCTGCCTTGTATAACACACATTTACCACTCTAGTCTCCTTTAAGTAATGAATATAGGATTCATACAGTGTTTTATGTTATCTTAACTCGAATTAAGGATTTCCCGGATTTAGCTACCTTTTCTACACTAAGAACTGACTTGGAGAATCTCTTTCATCTGTTCTAAACAAGTTCTCATCTGTTTACAGTCATTTTCACTGAATTATTCATGTTTTCTTGTAGTTTCCTATATTCTGCCTTCTGGCCCAAGTATAAGCTTTGCCCACTTTATCAAACACCTTCCTACACTCTGTTATGAACTGAGGCAGCAAGGGAACATTGTCTCTCAACTGTGTTATAGAGTGTAGTACTACATTTCAGTGAAGTGTAAGCCTTTCCAAAGCTGCCGAAAGTGTTTCTTTCTCTATTTCAATGGTATTCTGCCTTGTATAACACACATTTACCACTCTAGTTTCCTTTAAGTAAAGAATATAGGATTCATACAGTGTTTGATGTTATCTTAACTCGAATTAAGGATTTCCCGGATTTAGCTACCTTTTCTACACTAAGAACTGACTTGGAGAATCTCTTTCATCTGTTCTAAACAAGTTCTCATCTGTTTACAGTCATTTTCACTGAATTATTCATGTTTTCATGTAGTTTCCTATATTCTGCCTTCTGGCCCAAGTATAAGCTTTGGCCACTTTATCAAACAACTTCCTACACACTGTTGTGAACTGAGGGAGCTAGGGAACATTGTCTCTCAACTGTGTTATAGAGTGTAGTACTACATTTCAGTGAAGTGTAAGGCTTTCCAAAGCTGCCGAACTTGTTTCTTTCTCTATTTCAATGGTATTCTGCCTTGTATAACACACATTTACCACTCTAGTTTCCTTTAAGTAAAGAATATAGGATTCATACAGTGTTTGATGTTATCTTAACTCGAATTAAGGATTTCCCGGATTTAGCTACCTTTTCTACACTAAGAACTGACTTGGAGAATCTCTTTCATCTGTTCTAAACAAGTTCTCATCTGTTTACAGTCATTTTCACTGAATTATTCATGTTTTCTTGTAGTTTCCTATATTCTGCCTTCTGGCCCAAGTATAAGCTTTGCCCACTTTATCAAACAACTTCCTACACACTGTTATGAACTGAGGCAGCTAGGGAACATTGTCTCTCAACTGTGTTATAGAGTGTAGTACTACATTTCAGTGAAGTGTAAGGCTTTCCAAAGCTGCCGAACGTGTTTGTTTCTATTTCAATGGTATTCTGCCTTGTATAACACACATTTACCACTCTAGTTTCCTTTAAGTAAAGAATATAGGATTCATACAGTGTTTCATGTGATCTTAATTCGAATTAAGGATTTCCCTGATCTTAGCTACCTTTTCTACACAAAGAACTGCCTTGGAGATTCTCTTTCAGCTGTTCTAAACAAGTTCTCATGTGTTTACAGTCATTTTCAATTAATTATTCATGTTTTCATGTAGTTTCCTATATTCTGCCTTCTGGCCCATGTATAAGCTTTTCCCACTTTATCAAACAACTTCCTACACACTGTTATGAACTGAGGGAGTTAGGAACATTGTCTCTCAACTGCGTTATAGAGTGTAGTACTACATTTCAGTGAAGTGTAAGGCTTTCCAAAGCTGCCAAACGTGTTTCTTTCTCTATTTCAATGGTATTCTGCCTTACATAACACACATTTACCACTCTAGTCTCCTTTAAGTAAACAATATTTGATTCATACAGTGTTTGATGTTATCTTAACTCGAATTAAGGATTTCCCGGATTTAGCTACCTTTTCTACACTAAGAACTGACTTGGAGAATCTCTTTCATCTGTTCTAAACAAGTTCTCATCTGTTTACAGTCATTTTCACTGAATTATTCATGTTTTCATGTAGTTTTCTATATTCTGCCTTCTGGCCCAAGTATAAGCTTTGCCTACTTTATCAAACACCTTCCTACACTCTGTTATGAACTGAGGCAGCTAGGGAACAATGTCTCTAAACTGTGTTATAGAGTGTAGTACTACATTTCAGTGAAGTGTAAGCCTTTCCAAAGCTGCCGAACGTGTTTCTTTCTCTATTTCAATGGTATTCTGCCTTGTATAACACACATTTACCACTCTAGTCTCCTTTAAGTAATGAATATAGGATTCATACAGTGTTTTATGTTATCTTAACTCGAATTAAGGATTTCCCGGATTTAGCTATCTTTTCTACACTAAGAACTGACTTGGAGAATCTCTTTCATCTGTTCTAAACAAGTTCTCATCTGTTTACAGTCATTTTCACTGAATTATTCATGTTTTCTTGTAGTTTCCTATATTCTGCCTTCTGGCCCAAGTATAAGCTTTGCCCACTTTATCAAACACCTTCCTACACTCTGTTATGAACTGAGGCAGCAAGGGAACATTGTCTCTCAACTGTGTTATAGAGTGTAGTACTACATTTCAGTGAAGTGTAAGCCTTTCCAAAGCTGCCGAAAGTGTTTCTTTCTCTATTTCAATGGTATTCTGCCTTGTATAACACACATTTACCACTCTAGTTTCCTTTAAGTAAAGAATATAGGATTCATACAGTGTTTGATGTTATCTTAACTCGAATTAAGGATTTCCCGGATTTAGCTACCTTTTCTACACTAAGAACTGACTTGGAGAATCTCTTTCATCTGTTCTAAACAAGTTCTCATCTGTTTACAGTCATTTTCACTGAATTATTCATGTTTTCTTGTAGTTTCCTATATTCTGCCTTCTGGCCCAAGTATAAGCTTTGCCCACTTTATCAAACAACTTCCTACACACTGTTATGAACTGAGGCAGCTCGGGAACATTGTCTCTCAACTGTGTTATAGAGTGTAGTACTACATTTCAGTGAAGTGTAAGGCTTTCCAAAGCTGCCGAACGTGTTTGTTTCTCTATTTCAATGGTATTCTGCCTTGTATAACACACATTTACCACTCTAGTTTCCTTTAAGTAAAGAATATAGGATTCATACAGTGTTTCCTGTGATCTTAATTCGAATTAAGGATTTCCCGGATCTTAGCTACCTTTTCTACACAAAGAACTGCCTTGGAGATTCTCTTTCAGCTGTTCTAAACAAGTTCTCATGTGTTTACAGTCATTTTCAATTAATTATTTATGTTTTCATGTAGTTTCCTATATTCTGCCTTCTGGCCCATGTATAAGCTTTTCCCACTTTATCAAACAACTTCCTACACACTGTTATGAACTGAGGGAGCTAGGAACATTGTCTCTCAACTGTGTTATAGAGTGTAGTACTACATTTCAGTGAAGTATAAGGCTTTCCAAAGCTGCCAAACGTGTTTCTTTCTCTATTTCAATGGTATTCTGCCTTATATAACACACATTTACCACTCTAGTCTCCTTTAAGTAAACAATATTTGATTCATACAGTGTTTGATGTTATCTTAACTCGAATTAAGGATTTCCCGGATTTAGCTACCTTTTCTACACTAAGAACTGACTTGGAGAATCTCTTTCATCTGTTCTAAACAAGTTCTCATCTGTTTACAGTCATTTTCACTGAATTATTCATGTTTTCTTGTAGTTTCCTATATTCTGCCTTCTGGCCCAAGTATAAGCTTTGCCCACTTTATCAAACAGCTTCCTACACACTGTTATGAACTGAGGCAGCTCGGGAACATTGTCTCTCAACTGTGTTATAGAGTGTAGTACTACATTTCAGTGAAGTGTAAGGCTTTCCAAAGCTGCCGAACGTGTTTGTTTCTCTATTTCAATGGTATTCTGCCTTGTATAACACACATTTACCCCTCTAGTCTCCTTTAAGTAAAGAATATAGGATTCATAGAGTGTTTGATGTTATCTTAACTCGAATTAAGGATTTTCCTTATGTTAGCTACCTTTTCTACACTAAGAACTGACTTGGAGATTCTCTGTCAGCTGTTCTAAACAAGTTCTCATCTGTTTACAGTCATTTTCACTGAATTATTCATGTTTTCATGTAGTTTCCTATATTCTGCCTTCTGGCCCAAGTATTAGCTTTGGCCACTTTATCAAACAACTTCCTACACACTGTTATGAACTGAGGGAGCTAGGGAACATTGTCTCTCAACTGTGTTATAGAGTGTAGTACTACATTTCAGTGAAGTGTAAGGCTTTCCAAAGCTGCCGAACTTGTTTCTTTCTCTATTTCAATGGTATTCTGCCTTGTATAACACACATTTACCACTCTAGTGTCCTTTAAGTAAAGAATATAGGATTCATACAGTGTTTCATGGGATCTTAACTGGAATTAAGGATTTCCCTTATCTGAGCTACCTTTTCTACACTAAGAACTGACTTGGAGATTCTCTTTCAGCTGTTCTAAACAAGTTCTCATCTGTTTACAGTCATTTTCAATGAATTATTCATGTTTTCATGTAGTTTCCTATATTCTGCCTTCTGGCCCAAGTATAAGGTTTGCCCACCTTATCAAACAACTTCCTACACACTGTTATGAACTGAGGGAGCTAGGGAACATTGTCTCTGAACTGTGTTATAGAGTGTAGTACTACATTTCAGTGAAGTGTAAGGCTTTCCAAAGCTGCCGAACTTGTTTCTTTCTCTATTTCAATGGTATTCTGCCTTGTATAACACACATTTACCACTCTAGTCTCCTTTAAGTAATGAATATAGGATTCATACAGTGTTTGATGTTATCTTAACTCGAATTAAGGATTTTCCTTATCTTAGCTACCTTTTCTACACTAAGAACTGACTTGGAGATTCTCTTTCAGCTGTTCTAAACAAGTTCTCATCTGTTTACAGTCATTTTCACTGAATTATTCATGTTTTCATGTAGTTTCCTATATTCTGCCTTCTGGCCCAAGTATAAGCTTTGGCCACTTTATCAAACAACTTCCTACACACTGTTATGAACTGAGGGAGCTAGGGAACATTGTCTCTCAACTGTGTTATAGAGTGTAGTACTACATTTGAGTGAAGTGTAAGGCTTTCCAAAGCTGCCGAACTTGTTTCTTTCTCTATTTCAATGGCATTCTGCCTTGTATAACACACATTTACCACTCTAGTTTCCTTTAAGTAAAGAATATAGGATTCATACAGTGTTTGATGTTATCTTAACTCGAATTAAGGATTTTCCTTATCTTAGCTACCTTTTCTACACTAAGAACTGACTTGGAGATTCTCTTTCAGCTGTTCTAAACAAGTTCCCATCTGTTTACAGTCATTTTCACTGAATTATTCATGTTTTCATGTAGTTTCCTTTATTCTGCCTTCTGGCCCAAGTATAAGCTTTGCCCACTTTATCAAACACCTTCCTACACTCTGTTATGAACTGAGGAAGCTAGGGCACATTGTCTCTCAACTGTGTTATAGAGTGTAGTACTACATTTCAGTGAAGTGTAAGCATTTCCAAAGCTGCCGAAAGTGTTTCTTTCTCTATTTCAATGGTATTCTGCCTTGTATAACACACATTTACCACTCTAGTTTCCTTTAAGTAAAGAATATAGGATTCATACAGTGTTTCATGTGATCTTAACTCGAATTAAAGATTTCCCGGATTTTAGCTACGTTTTCTACACTAAGAACTGACTTGGAGATTCTCTTTCAGCTCTTCTAAACAAGTTCTCATCTGTTTACAGGCATTTCCACTGAATTATTCAAGTTTTCATGTAATTTCCTATATTCTGCCTTCTGGCCCAAGTATAAGCTTTGGCCACTTTATCAAACAACTTCCTACACACTGTTATGAACTGAGGCAGCTAGGGAACATTGTCTCTCAACTGTGTTATAGAGTGTAGTACTACATTTCAGTGAAGTGTAAGGCTTTCCAAAGCTCCCGAAAGTGTTTCTTTCTCTATTTCAATGGTATTCTGCCTTATATAACACACATTTACCATTCTAGTCTCCTTTAAGTAAAGAATATAGGATTCATATAGTGTTTCATGGGATCTTAACTGGAATTAAGGATTTCCCTTATCTTAGCTACCTTTTCTACACTAAGAACTGACTTGGAGAATCTCTTTCATCTGTTCTAAACAAGTTCTCATCTGTTTACAGTCATTTTCACTGAATTATTCATGTTTTCATGTAGTTTTCTATATTCTGCCTTCTGGCCCAAGTATAAGCTTTGCCTACTTTATCAAACACCTTCCTACACTCTGTTATGAACTGAGGCAGCTAGGGAACAATGTCTCTCAACTGTGTTATAGAGTGTAGTACTACATTTCAGTGAAATGTAAGCCTTTCCAAAGCTGCCGAACGTGTTTCTTTCTCTATTTCAATGGTATTCTGCCTTGTATAACACACATTTACCACTCTAGTTTCCTTTAAGTAAAGAATATAGGATTCATACAGTGTTTCATGTGATCTTAATTCGAATTAAGGATTTCCCGGATCTTAGCTACCTTTTCTACACAAAGAACTGCCTTGGAGATTCTCTTTCAGCTGTTCTAAACAAGTTCTCATGTGTTTACAGTCATTTTCAATTAATTATTCATGTTTTCATGTAGTTTCCTATATTCTGCCTTCTGGCCCATGTATAAGCTTTTCCCACTTTATCAAACAACTTCCTACACACTGTTATGAATTGAGGGAGCTAGGAACATTGTCTCTCAACTGTGTTATAGAGTGTAGTACTACATTTCAGTGAAGTTTAAGGCTTTCCAAAGCTGCCAAACGTGTTTCTTTCTCTATTTCAATGGTATTCTGCCTTATATAACACACATTTACCACTCTAGTCTCCTTTAAGTAAACAATATTTGATTCATACAGTGTTTGATGTTATCTTAACTCGAATTAAGGATTTCCCGGATTTAGCTACCTTTTCTACACTAAGAACTGACTTGGAGAATCTCTTTCATCTGTTCTAAACATGTTCTCATCTGTGTACAGTCATTTTCACTGAATTATTCATGTTTTCTTGTAGTTTCCTATATTCTGCGTTCTGGCCCAAGTATAAGCTTTGCCCACTTTATCAAACAATTTCCTACACACTGTTATGAACTGAGGCAGCTAGGGAACATTGTCTTTGAACTGTGTTATAGAGTGTAGTACTACATTTCAGTGAAGTGTAAGGCTTTCCAAAGCTGCCGAACGTGTTTCTTTCTCTATTTCAATGGTATTCTGCCTTGTATAACACACATTTACCACTCTAGTTTCCTTTAAGTAAAGAATATAGGATTCATACAGTGTTTGATGTTATCTTAACTCGAATTAAGGATTTTCCTTATCTTAGCTACCTTTTCTACACTAAGAACTGACTTGGAGATTCTCTTTCAGCTGTTCTAAACAAGTTCTCATCTGTTTACAGTCATTTTCACTGAATTATTCATGTTTTCATGTAGTTTTCTATATTCTGCCTTCTGGCCCAAGTATAAGCTTTGCCTACTTTATCAAACACCTCCCTACACTCTGTTATGAACTGAGGCAGCTAGGGAACAATGTCTCTCAACTGTGTTATAGAGTGTAGTACTACATTTCAGTGAAGTGTAAGGCTTTCCAAAGCTGCCGAACGTGTTTGTTTCTCTATTTCAATGGTATTCTGCCTTGTATAACACACATTTACCACTCTAGTTTCCTTTATGTAAAGAATATAGGATTCATACAGTGTTTCATGTGATCTTAATTCGAATTAAGGATTTCCCGGATCTTAGCTACCTTTTCTACACAAAGAACTGCCTTGGAGATTCTCTTTCAGCTGTTCTAAACAAGTTCTCATCTGTTTACAGTCATTTTCACTGAATTATTCATGTTTTCATGTAGTTTCCTATATTCTGCCTTCTGGCCAAAGTATAAGCTTTGGCCACTTTATCAAACAACTTCCTACACACTGTTATGAACTGAGGGAGCTAGGAACATTGTCTCTCAACTGTGTTATAGAGTGTAGAACTACATTTCAGTGAAGTGTAAGGCTTTCCAAAGCTGCCAAACGTGTTTCTTTCTCTATTTCAATGGTATTCTGCCTTATATAACACACATTTACCACTCTAGTCTCCTTTAAGTAAACAATATTTGATTCATACAGTTTTTGATGTTATCTTAACTCGAATTAAGGATTTTCCGGATTTAGCTACCTTTTCTACACTAAGAACTGACTTGGAGAATCTCTTTCATCTGTTCTAAACAAGTTCTCATCTGTTTACAGTCATTTTCACTGAATTATTCATGTTTCCTTGTAGTTTCCTATATTCTGCCTTCTGGCCCAAGTATAAGCTTTGCCCACTTTATCAAACACCTTCCTACACACTGTTATGAACTGAGGCAGCTCGGGAACATTGTCTCTCAACTGTGTTATAGAGTGTAGTACTACATTTCAGTGAAGTGTAAGGCTTTCCAAAGCTGCCGAACGTGTTTGTTTCTCTATTTCAATGGTATTCTGCCTTGTATAACACAAATTTACCCCTCTAGTCTCCTTTAAGTAAAGAATATAGGATTCATAGAGTGTTTGATGTTATCTTAACTCGAATTAAGGATTTTCCTTATCTTAGCTACCTTTTCTACACTAAGAACTGACTTGGAAATTCTCTGTCAGCTGTTCTAAACAAGTTCTCATCTGTTTACAGTCATTTTCACTGAATTATTCATGTTTTCATGTAGTTTCCTATATTCTGCCTTCTGGCCCAAGTATAAGCTTTGGCCACTTTATCAAACAACTTCCTACACACTGTTATGAACTGAGGGAGCTAGGGAACATTGTCTCTCAACTGTTTTATAGAGTGTAGTACTACATTTCAGTGAAGTGTAAGGCTTTCCAAAGCTGCCGAACTTGTTTCTTTCTCTATTTCAATGGTATTCTGCCTTGTATAACACACATTTACCACTCTAGTTTCCTTTAAGTAAAGAATATAGGATTCATACAGTGTTTGATGTTATCTTAACTCGAATTAAGGATTTTCCTTATCTTAGCTACCTTTTCTACACTAAGAACTGACTTGGAGATTCTCTTTCAGCTGTTCTAAACAAGTTCTCATCTGTTTACAGTCATTTTCACTGAATTATTCATGTTTTCATGTAGTTTCCTATATTCTGCCTTCTGGCCAAAGTATAAGCTTTGGCCACTTTATCAAACAACTTCCTACACACTGTTATGAACTGAGGGAGCTAGGAACATTGTCTCTCAACTGTGTTATAGAGTGTAGAACTACATTTCAGTGAAGTGTAAGGCTTTCCAAAGCTGCCAAACGTGTTTCTTTCTCTATTTCAATGGTATTCTGCCTTATATAACACACATTTACCACTCTAGTCTCCTTTAAGTAAACAATATTTGATTCATACAGTGTTTGATGTTATCTTAACTCGAATTAAGGATTTCCCGGATTTAGCTACCTTTTCTACACTAAGAACTGACTTGGAGAATCTCTTTCATCTGTTCTAAACAAGTTCTCATCTGTTTACAGTCATTTTCACTGAATTATTCATGTTTCCTTGTAGTTTCCTATATTCTGCCTTCTGGCCCAAGTATAAGCTTTGCCCACTTTATCAAACAACTTCCTACACACTGTTATGAACTGAGGCAGCTCGGGAACATTGTCTCTCAACTGTGTTATAGAGTGTAGTACTACATTTCAGTGAAGTGTAAGGCTTTCCAAAGCTGCCGAACGTGTTTGTTTCTCTATTTCAATGGTATTCTGCCTTGTATAACACACATTTACCACTCTAGTCTCCTTTAAGTAAAGAATATAGGATTCATAGAGTGTTTCATGTGATCTTAACTGGAATTAAGGATTTTCCTTATCTTAGCTACCTTTTCTACACTAAAAACTGACTTGGAGATTCTCTTTCAGCTGTTCTAAACAAGTTCTCATCTGTTTAGAGTCATTTTCACTGAATTATTCATGTTTTCATGTAGTTTCCTATATTCTGCCTTCTGGCCCAAGCATAAGCTTTGGCCACTTTATCAAACAACTTCCTACACACTGTTATGAACTGAGGGAGCTAGGGAACATTGTCTCTCAACTGTGTGATAGAGTGTAGTACTACATTTCAGTGAAGTGTAAGGCTTTCCAAAGCTGCCGAACTTGTTTCTTTCTCTATTTCAATGGTATTCTGCCTTGTATAACACACATTTACCACTCTAGTCTCCTTTAAGTAATGAATATAGGATTCATACAGTGTTTGATGTTATCTTAACTCGAATTAAGGATTTTCCTTATCTTAGCTACCTTTTCTACACTAAGAACTGACTTGGAGATTCTCTTTCAGCTGTTCTAAACAAGTTCTCATCTGTTTACAGTCATTTTCACTGAATTATTCATGTTTTCATGTAGTTCCCTATATTCTGCCTTCTGGCCCAAGTATAAGCTTTGGCCACTTTATCAAACAACTTCCTACACACTGTTATGAACTGAGGGAGCTAGGGAACATTGTCTCTCAACTGTGTTATAGAGTGTAGTACTACATTTCAGTGAAGTGTAAGGCTTTCCAAAGCTGCCGAACGTGTTTGTTTCTCTATTTCAATGGTATTCTGCCTTGTATAACACACATTTACCACTCTAGTCTCCTTTAAGTAAAGAATATAGGATTCATAGAGTGTTTCATGTGATCTTAACTGGAATTAAGGATTTTCCTTATCTTAGCTACCTTTTCTACACTAAGAACTGACTTGGAGATTCTCTTTCAGCTGTTCTAAACAAGTTCTCATCTGTTTAGAGTCATTTTCACTGAATTATTCATGTTTTCATGTAGTTTCCTATATTCTGCCTTCTGGCCCAAGCATAAGCTTTGGCCACTTTATCAAACAACTTCCTACACACTGTTATGAACTGAGGGAGCTAGGGAACATTGTCTCTCAACTGTGTTATAGAGTGTAGTACTACATTTCAGTGAAGTGTAAGGCTTTCCAAAGCTGCCGAACTTGTTTCTTTCTCTATTTCAATGGTATTCTGCCTTGTATAACACACATTTACCACTCTAGTCTCCTTTAAGTAATGAATATAGGATTCATACAGTGATTGATGTTATCTTAACTCGAATTAAGGATTTTCCTTATCTTAGCTACCTTTTCTACACTAAGAACTGACTTGGAGATTCTCTTTCAGCTGTTCTAAACAAGTTCTCATGTGTTTACAGTCATTTTCAATGAATTATTCATGTTTTCATGTAGTTTCCTATATTCTGCCTTCTGGCCCAAGTATAAACTTTGCCCACTTTATCAAACAACTTCCTACACACTGTTATGAACTGAGGGAGCTAGGAACATTGTCTCTCAACTGTGTTATAGAGTGTAGTACTACATTTCAGTGAAGTGTAAGGCTTTCCAAAGCTGCCAAACGTGTTTCTTTCTCTATTTCAATGGTATTCTGCCTTATATAACACACATTTACCACTCTAGTCTCCTTTAAGTAAACAATATAGGATTCATACAGTGTTTGATGTTATCTTAACTCGAATTAAGGATTTCCCGGATTTAGCTACCTTTTCTACACTAAGAACTGACTTGGAGATTCTCTTTATGCTGTTATAAACAAGTTCTCATCTGTTTACAGTCATTTTCACTGAATTATTCATGTTTTCATGTAGTTTCCTATATTCTGCCTTCTGGCCCAAGTATAAGCTTTGCCTACTTTATCAAACACCTTCCTACACTCTGTTATGAACTGAGGGAGCTAGGGAACATTGTCTCTCAACTGTGTTATAGAGTGTAGTACTATATTTCAGTGAAGTGTAAGGCTTTCCAAAGCTGCCGAACTTGTTTCTTTCTCTATTTCAATGGTATTCTGCCTTGTATAACACACATTTACCACTCTAGTCTCCTTTAAGTAATGAATATAGGATACATACAGTGTTTGATGTTATCTTAACTCGAATTAAGGATTTTCCTTATCTTAGCTACCTTTTCTACACTAAGAACTGACTTGGAGATTCTCTTTCAGCTGTTCTAAACAAGTTCTCATCTGTTTACAGTCATTTTCACTGAATTATTCATGTTTTCATGTAGTTTCCTATATTCTGCCTTCTGGCCCAAGTATAAGCTTTGGCCACTTTATCAAACAACTTCCTACACACTGTTATGAACTGAGGGAGCTGTGGAACATTGTCTCTCAACTGTGTTATAGAGTGTAATACTACATTTCATTGAAGTGTAAGGCTTTCCAAAGCTGCCGAACTTGTTTCTTTCTCTATTTCAATGGTATTCTGCCTTGTATAACACACATTTACCACTCTAGTGTCCTTTAAGTAAAGAATATAGGATTCATACAGTGTTTGATGTTATCTTAACTCGAATTAAGTATTTTCCTTATCTTAGCTACCTTTTCTACACTAAGAACTGACGTGGAGATTCTCTTTCAGCTGTTCTAAACAAGTTCTCATCTGTTTACAGTCATTTTCACTGAATTATTCATGTTTTCATGTAGTTTCCTATATTCTGCCTTCTGGCCCAAGTATAAGCTTTGGCCACTTTATCAAACAACTTCCTACACACTGTTATGAACTGAGGGAGCTAGGGAATATTGTCTCTCAACTGTGTTATAGAGTGTAGTACTACATTTCAGTGAAGTGTAAGGCTTTCCAAAGCTGCCGAACTTGTTTCTTTCTCTATTTCAATGGTATTCTGCCTTGTATAACACACATTTACCACTCTAGTTTCCTTTAAGTAAAGAATATAGGATTCATACAGTGTTTGATGTTATCTTAACTCGAATTAAGGATTTTCCTTATCATAGCTACCTTTTCTACACTAAGAACTGACTTGGAGATTCTCTTTCAGCTGTTATAAACAAGTTCTCATCTGTTTACAGTCATTTTCACTGAATTATTCATGTTTTCATGTAGTTTTCTATATTCTGCCTTCTGGCCCAAGTATAAGCTTTGCCTACTTTATCAAACACCTTCCTACACTCTGTTATGAACTGAGGCAGCTAGGGAACAATGTCTCTGAACTGTGTTATAGAGTGTAGTACTATATTTCAGTGAAGTGTAAGCCTTTCCAAAGCTGCCGAACGTGTTTCTTTCTCTATTTCAATGGTATTCTGCCTTGTATAACACACATTTACCACTCTAGTTTCCTTTATGTAAAGAATATAGGATTCATACAGTGTTTCATGTGATCTTAATTCGAATTAAGGATTTCCCGGATCTTAGCTACCTTTTCTACACAAAGAACTGCCTTGGAGATTCTCTTTCAGCTGTTCTAAACAAGTTCTCATGTGTTTACAGTCATTTTCAATTAATTATTCATGTTTTCATGTAGTTTCCTATATTCTGCCTTCTGGCCCATGTATAAGATTTTCCCACTTTATCAAACACTTCCTACACACTGTTATGAACTGAGGGAGCTAGGAACATTGTCTCTCAACTGTGTTATAGAGTGTAGTACTACATTTCAGTGAAGTGTAAGGCTTTCCAAAGCTGCCAAACGTGTTTCTTTCTCTATTTCAATGGTATTCTGCCTTATATAACACACATTTACCACTCTAGTCTCCTTTAAGTAAACAATATTTGATTCATACAGTGTTTGATGTTATCTTAACTCGAATTAAGGATTTCCCGGATTTAGCTACCTTTTCTACACTAAGAACTGACTTGGAGAATCTCTTTCATCTGTTCTAAACAAGTTCTCATCTGTTTACAGTCATTTTCACTGAATTATTCATGTTTTCTTGTAGTTTCCTATATTCTGCCTTCTGGCCCAAGCATAAGCTCTGCCCACTTTATCAAACAGCTTCCTACACACTGTTATGAACTGAGGCAGCTCGGGAACATTGTCTCTCAACTGTGTTATAGAGTGTAGTACTACATTTCAGTGAAGTGTAAGGCTTTCCAAAGCTGCCGAACGTGTTTGTTTCTCTATTTCAATGGTATTATGCCTTGTATAACACACATTTACCACTCCAGTCTCCTTTAAGTAAAGAATATAGGATTCATAGAGTGTTTGATGTTATCTTAACTCGAATTAAGGATTTTCCTTATCTTAGCTACCTTTTCTACACTAAGAACTGACTTGGAGATTCTCTTTCAGCTGTTCTAAACAAGTTCTCATCTGTTTACAGTCATTTTCACTGAATTATTCATGTTTTCATGTAGTTTCCTATATTCTGCCTTCTGGCCCAAGTATAAGCTTTGGCCACTTTATCAAACAACTTCCTACACTCTGTTATGAACTGAGGGAGCTAGGGAACATTGTCTCTCAACTGTGTTATAGAGTGTAGTACTGCTTTTCTGTGAAGTGTAAGGCTTTCCAAAGCTGCCGAACTTGTTTCTTTCTCTATTTCAATGGTATTCTGCCTTGTATAACACACATTTACCACTCTAGTTTCCTTTAAGTAAAGAATATAGGATTCATACAGTGTTTGATGTTATCTTAACTCGAATTAAGGATTTTCCTTATCTTAGCTACCTTTTCTACACTAAGAACTGACTTGGAGATTCTCTTTCAGCTGTTCTAAACAAGTTCTCATCTGTTTACAGTCATTTTCACTGAATTATTCATGTTTTCATGTAGTTTTCTATATTCTGCCTTCTGGCCCAAGTATAAGCTTTGCCTACTTTATCAAACACCTTCCTACACTCTGTTATGAACTGAGGCAGCTAGGGAACAATGTCTCTCAACTGTGTTATAGAGTGTAGTACTACATTTCAGTGAAGTGTAAGCCTTTCCAAAGCTGCCGAACGTGTTTCTTTCTCTATTTCAATGGTATTCTGCCTTGTATAACACACATTTACCACTCTAGTTTCCTTTATGTAAAGAATATAGGATTCATACAGTGTTTCATGTGATCTTAATTCGAATTAAGGATTTCCCGGATCTTAGCTACCTTTTCTACACAAAGAACTGCCTTGGAGATTCTCTTTCATCTGTTCTAAACAAGTTCTCATCTGTTTACAGTCATTTTCACTGAATTATTCATGTTTTCATGTAGTTTCCTATATTCTGCCTTCTGGCCAAAGTATAAGCTTTGGCCACTTTATCAAACAACTTCCTACACACTGTTATGAACTGAGGGAGCTAGGAACATTGTCTCTCAACTGTGTTATAGAGTGTAGAACTACATTTCAGTGAAGTGTAAGGCTTTCCAAAGCTGCCAAACTTGTTTCTTTCTCTATTTCAATGGTATTCTGCCTTATATAACACACATTTACCACTCTAGTCTCCTTTAAGTAAACAATATTTGATTCATACAGTGTTTGATGTTATCTTAACTCGAATTAAGGATTTTCCGGATTTAGCTACCTTTTCTACACCAAGAACTGACTTGGAGAATCTCTTTCATCTGTTCTAAACAAGTTCTCATCTGTTTACAGTCATTTTCACTGAATTATTCATGTTTCCTTGTAGTTTCCTATATTCTGCCTTCTGGCCCAAGTATAAGCTTTGCCTACTTTATCAAACACCTTCCTACACTCTGTTATGAACTGAGGGAGCTAGGGAACATTGTCTCTCAACTGTGTTATAGAGTGTAGTACTATATTTCAGTGAAGTGTAAGGCTTTCCAAAGCTGCCGAACTTGTTTCTTTCTCTATTTCAATGGTATTCTGCCTTGTATAACACACATTTACCACTCTAGTCTCCTTTAAGTAATGAATATAGGATACATACAGTGTTTGATGTTATCTTAACTCGAATTAAGGATTTTCCTTATCTTAGCTACCTTTTCTACACTAAGAACTGACTTGGAGATTCTCTTTCAGCTGTTCTAAACAAGTTCTCATCTGTTTACAGTCATTTTCACTGAATTATTCATGTTTTCATGTAGTTTCCTATATTCTGCCTTCTGGCCCAAGTATAAGCTTTGGCCACTTTATCAAACAACTTCCTACACACTGTTATGAACTGAGGGAGCTGTGGAACATTGTCTCTCAACTGTGTTATAGAGTGTAATACTACATTTCATTGAAGTGTAAGGCTTTCCAAAGCTGCCGAACTTGTTTCTTTCTCTATTTCAATGGTATTCTGCCTTGTATAACACACATTTACCACTCTAGTGTCCTTTAAGTAAAGAATATAGGATTCATACAGTGTTTGATGTTATCTTAACTCGAATTAAGGATTTTCCTTATCTTAGCTACCTTTTCTACACTAAGAACTGACTTGGAGATTCTCTTTCAGCTGTTCTAAACAAGTTCTCATCTGTTTACAGTCATTTTCACTGAATTATTCATGTTTTCATGTAGTTTCCTATATTCTGCCTTCTGGCCCAAGTATAAGCTTTGGCCACTTTATCAAACAACTTCCTACACACTGTTATGAACTGAGGGAGCTAGGGAATATTGTCTCTCAACTGTGTTATAGAGTGTAGTACTACATTTCAGTGAAGTGTAAGGCTTTCCAAAGCTGCCGAACTTGTTTCTTTCTCTATTTCAATGGTATTCTGCCTTGTATAACACACATTTACCACTCTAGTTTCCTTTAAGTAAAGAATATAGGATTCATACAGTGTTTGATGTTATCTTAACTCGAATTAAGGATTTTCCTTATCTTAGCTACCTTTTCTACACTAAGAACTGACTTGGAGATTCTCTTTCAGCTGTTATAAACAAGTTCTCATCTGTTTACAGTCATTTTCACTGAATTATTCATGTTTTCATGTAGTTTTCTATATTCTGCCTTCTGGCCCAAGTATAAGCTTTGCCTACTTTATCAAACACCTTCCTACACTCTGTTATGAACTGAGGCAGCTAGGGAACAATGTCTCTGAACTGTGTTATAGAGTGTAGTACTATATTTCAGTGAAGTGTAAGCCTTTCCAAAGCTGCCGAACGTGTTTCTTTCTCTATTTCAATGGTATTCTGCCTTGTATAACACACATTTACCACTCTAGTTTCCTTTATGTAAAGAATATAGGATTCATACAGTGTTTCATGTGATCTTAATTCGAATTAAGGATTTCCCGGATCTTAGCTACCTTTTCTACACAAAGAACTGCCTTGGAGATTCTCTTTCAGCTGTTCTAAACAAGTTCTCATGTGTTTACAGTCATTTTCAATTAATTATTCATGTTTTCATGTAGTTTCCTATATTCTGCCTTCTGGCCCATGTATAAGATTTTCCCACTTTATCAAACACTTCCTACACACTGTTATGAACTGAGGGAGCTAGGAACATTGTCTCTCAACTGTGTTATAGAGTGTAGTACTACATTTCAGTGAAGTGTAAGGCTTTCCAAAGCTGCCAAACGTGTTTCTTTCTCTATTTCAATGGTATTCTGCCTTATATAACACACATTTACCACTCTAGTCTCCTTTAAGTAAACAATATTTGATTCATACAGTGTTTGATGTTATCTTAACTCGAATTAAGGATTTCCCGGATTTAGCTACCTTTTCTACACTAAGAACTGACTTGGAGAATCTCTTTCATCTGTTCTAAACAAGTTCTCATCTGTTTACAGTCATTTTCACTGAATTATTCATGTTTTCTTGTAGTTTCCTATATTCTGCCTTCTGGCCCAAGCATAAGCTCTGCCCACTTTATCAAACAGCTTCCTACACACTGTTATGAACTGAGGCAGCTCGGGAACATTGTCTCTCAACTGTGTTATAGAGTGTAGTACTACATTTCAGTGAAGTGTAAGGCTTTCCAAAGCTGCCGAACGTGTTTGTTTCTCTATTTCAATGGTATTATGCCTTGTATAACACACATTTACCACTCCAGTCTCCTTTAAGTAAAGAATATAGGATTCATAGAGTGTTTGATGTTATCTTAACTCGAATTAAGGATTTTCCTTATCTTAGCTACCTTTTCTACACTAAGAACTGACTTGGAGATTCTCTTTCAGCTGTTCTAAACAAGTTCTCATCTGTTTACAGTCATTTTCACTGAATTATTCATGTTTTCATGTAGTTTCCTATATTCTGCCTTCTGGCCCAAGTATAAGCTTTGGCCACTTTATCAAACAACTTCCTACACTCTGTTATGAACTGAGGGAGCTAGGGAACATTGTCTCTCAACTGTGTTATAGAGTGTAGTACTGCTTTTCTGTGAAGTGTAAGGCTTTCCAAAGCTGCCGAACTTGTTTCTTTCTCTATTTCAATGGTATTCTGCCTTGTATAACACACATTTACCACTCTAGTTTCCTTTAAGTAAAGAATATAGGATTCATACAGTGTTTGATGTTATCTTAACTCGAATTAAGGATTTTCCTTATCTTAGCTACCTTTTCTACACTAAGAACTGACTTGGAGATTCTCTTTCAGCTGTTCTAAACAAGTTCTCATCTGTTTACAGTCATTTTCACTGAATTATTCATGTTTTCATGTAGTTTTCTATATTCTGCCTTCTGGCCCAAGTATAAGCTTTGCCTACTTTATCAAACACCTTCCTACACTCTGTTATGAACTGAGGCAGCTAGGGAACAATGTCTCTCAACTGTGTTATAGAGTGTAGTACTACATTTCAGTGAAGTGTAAGCCTTTCCAAAGCTGCCGAACGTGTTTCTTTCTCTATTTCAATGGTATTCTGCCTTGTATAACACACATTTACCACTCTAGTTTCCTTTATGTAAAGAATATAGGATTCATACAGTGTTTCATGTGATCTTAATTCGAATTAAGGATTTCCCGGATCTTAGCTACCTTTTCTACACAAAGAACTGCCTTGGAGATTCTCTTTCATCTGTTCTAAACAAGTTCTCATCTGTTTACAGTCATTTTCACTGAATTATTCATGTTTTCATGTAGTTTCCTATATTCTGCCTTCTGGCCAAAGTATAAGCTTTGGCCACTTTATCAAACAACTTCCTACACACTGTTATGAACTGAGGGAGCTAGGAACATTGTCTCTCAACTGTGTTATAGAGTGTAGAACTACATTTCAGTGAAGTGTAAGGCTTTCCAAAGCTGCCAAACTTGTTTCTTTCTCTATTTCAATGGTATTCTGCCTTATATAACACACATTTACCACTCTAGTCTCCTTTAAGTAAACAATATTTGATTCATACAGTGTTTGATGTTATCTTAACTCGAATTAAGGATTTTCCGGATTTAGCTACCTTTTCTACACCAAGAACTGACTTGGAGAATCTCTTTCATCTGTTCTAAACAAGTTCTCATCTGTTTACAGTCATTTTCACTGAATTATTCATGTTTCCTTGTAGTTTCCTATATTCTGCCTTCTGGCCCAAGTATAAGCTTTGCCCACTTTATCAAACAACTTCCTACACACTGTTATGAACTGAGGCAGCTCGGGAACATTGTCTCTCAACTGTGTTATAGAGTGTAGTACTACATTTCAGTGAAGTGTAAGGCTTTCCAAAGCTGCCGAACTTGTTTCTTTCTCTATTTCAATGGTATTCTGCCTTGTATAACACACATTTACCACTCTAGTTTCCTTTAAGTAAAGAATATAGGATTCATACAGTGTTTGATGTTATCTTAACTCGAATTAAGGATTTTCCTTATCTTAGCTACCTTTTCTACACTAAGAACTGACTTGGAGATTCTCTTTCAGCTGTTCTAAACAAGTTCTCATGTGTTTACAGTCATTTTCAATGAATTATTCATGTTTTCATGTAGTTTCCTATATTCTGCCTTCTGGCCCAAGTATAAACTTTGCCCACTTTATCAAACAACTTCCTACACACTGTTATGAACTGAGGGAGCTAGGAACATTGTCTCTCAACTGTGTTATAGAGTGTAGTACTACATTTCAGTGAAGTGTAAGGCTTTCCAAAGCTGCCAAACGTGTTTCTTTCTCTATTTCAATGGTATTCTGCCTTATATAACACACATTTACCACTCTAGTCTCCTTTAAGTAAACAATATAGGATTCATACAGTGTTTGATGTTATCTTAACTCGAATTAAGGATTTCCCGGATTTAGCTACCTTTTCTACACTAAGAACTGACTTGGAGATTCTCTTTATGCTGTTATAAACAAGTTCTCATCTGTTTACAGTCATTTTCACTGAATTATTCATGTTTTCATGTAGTTTCCTATATTCTGCCTTCTGGCCCAAGTATAAGCTTTGGCCACTTTATCAAACAACTTCCTACACACTGTTATGAACTGAGGCAGCTCGGGAACATTGTCTCTCAACTGTGTTATAGAGTGTAGTACTACATTTCAGTGAAGTGTAAGGCTTTCCAAAGCTGCGGAACTTGTTTCTTTCTCTATTTCAATGGTATTCTGCCTTGTATAACACACATTTACCACTCTAGTCTCCTTTAAGTAATGAATATAGGATTCATACAGTGTTTGATGTTATCTTAACTCAAATTAAGGATTTTCCTTATCTTAGCTACCTTTTCTACACTAAGAACTGACTTGGAGATTCTCTTTCAGCTGTTCTAAACAAGTTCTCATCTGTTTACAGTCATTTTCACTGAATTATTCATGTTTTCATGTAGTTTCCTATATTCTGCCTTCTGGCCCAAGTATAAGCTTTGGCCACTTTATCAAACAACTTCCTACACTCTGTTATGAACTGAGGGAGCTAGGGAACATTGTCTCTCAACTGTGTTATAGAGTGTAGTACTGCTTTTCTGTGAAGTGTAAGGCTTTCCAAAGCTGCCGAACTTGTTTCTTTCTCTATTTCAATGGTATTCTGCCTTGTATAACACACATTTACCACTCTAGTTTCCTTTAAGTAAAGAATATAGGATTCATACAGTGTTTGATGTTATCTTAACTCGAATTAAGGATTTTCCTTATCTTAGCTACCTTTTCTACACTAAGAACTGACTTGGAGATTCTCTTTCAGCTGTTCTAAACAAGTTCTCATCTGTTTACAGTCATTTTCACTGAATTATTCATGTTTTCATGTAGTTTTCTATATTCTGCCTTCTGGCCCAAGTATAAGCTTTGCCTACTTTATCAAACACCTTCCTACACTCTGTTATGAACTGAGGCAGCTAGGGAACAATGTCTCTCAACTGTGTTATAGAGTGTAGTACTACATTTCAGTGAAGTGTAAGCCTTTCCAAAGCTGCCGAACGTGTTTCTTTCTCTATTTCAATGGTATTCTGCCTTGTATAACACACATTTACCACTCTAGTTTCCTTTATGTAAAGAATATAGGATTCATACAGTGTTTCATGTGATCTTAATTCGAATTAAGGATTTCCCGGATCTTAGCTACCTTTTCTACACAAAGAACTGCCTTGGAGATTCTCTTTCATCTGTTCTAAACAAGTTCTCATCTGTTTACAGTCATTTTCACTGAATTATTCATGTTTTCATGTAGTTTCCTATATTCTGCCTTCTGGCCAAAGTATAAGCTTTGGCCACTTTATCAAACAACTTCCTACACACTGTTATGAACTGAGGGAGCTAGGAACATTGTCTCTCAACTGTGTTATAGAGTGTAGAACTACATTTCAGTGAAGTGTAAGGCTTTCCAAAGCTGCCAAACTTGTTTCTTTCTCTATTTCAATGGTATTCTGCCTTATATAACACACATTTACCACTCTAGTCTCCTTTAAGTAAACAATATTTGATTCATACAGTGTTTGATGTTATCTTAACTCGAATTAAGGATTTTCCGGATTTAGCTACCTTTTCTACACCAAGAACTGACTTGGAGAATCTCTTTCATCTGTTCTAAACAAGTTCTCATCTGTTTACAGTCATTTTCACTGAATTATTCATGTTTCCTTGTAGTTTCCTATATTCTGCCTTCTGGCCCAAGTATAAGCTTTGCCTACTTTATCAAACACCTTCCTACACTCTGTTATGAACTGAGGGAGCTAGGGAACATTGTCTCTCAACTGTGTTATAGAGTGTAGTACTATATTTCAGTGAAGTGTAAGGCTTTCCAAAGCTGCCGAACTTGTTTCTTTCTCTATTTCAATGGTATTCTGCCTTGTATAACACACATTTACCACTCTAGTCTCCTTTAAGTAATGAATATAGGATACATACAGTGTTTGATGTTATCTTAACTCGAATTAAGGATTTTCCTTATCTTAGCTACCTTTTCTACACTAAGAACTGACTTGGAGATTCTCTTTCAGCTGTTCTAAACAAGTTCTCATCTGTTTACAGTCATTTTCACTGAATTATTCATGTTTTCATGTAGTTTCCTATATTCTGCCTTCTGGCCCAAGTATAAGCTTTGGCCACTTTATCAAACAACTTCCTACACACTGTTATGAACTGAGGGAGCTGTGGAACATTGTCTCTCAACTGTGTTATAGAGTGTAATACTACATTTCATTGAAGTGTAAGGCTTTCCAAAGCTGCCGAACTTGTTTCTTTCTCTATTTCAATGGTATTCTGCCTTGTATAACACACATTTACCACTCTAGTGTCCTTTAAGTAAAGAATATAGGATTCATACAGTGTTTGATGTTATCTTAACTCGAATTAAGGATTTTCCTTATCTTAGCTACCTTTTCTACACTAAGAACTGACTTGGAGATTCTCTTTCAGCTGTTCTAAACAAGTTCTCATCTGTTTACAGTCATTTTCACTGAATTATTCATGTTTTCATGTAGTTTCCTATATTCTGCCTTCTGGCCCAAGTATAAGCTTTGGCCACTTTATCAAACAACTTCCTACACACTGTTATGAACTGAGGGAGCTAGGGAATATTGTCTCTCAACTGTGTTATAGAGTGTAGTACTACATTTCAGTGAAGTGTAAGGCTTTCCAAAGCTGCCGAACTTGTTTCTTTCTCTATTTCAATGGTATTCTGCCTTGTATAACACACATTTACCACTCTAGTTTCCTTTAAGTAAAGAATATAGGATTCATACAGTGTTTGATGTTATCTTAACTCGAATTAAGGATTTTCCTTATCTTAGCTACCTTTTCTACACTAAGAACTGACTTGGAGATTCTCTTTCAGCTGTTATAAACAAGTTCTCATCTGTTTACAGTCATTTTCACTGAATTATTCATGTTTTCATGTAGTTTTCTATATTCTGCCTTCTGGCCCAAGTATAAGCTTTGCCTACTTTATCAAACACCTTCCTACACTCTGTTATGAACTGAGGCAGCTAGGGAACAATGTCTCTGAACTGTGTTATAGAGTGTAGTACTATATTTCAGTGAAGTGTAAGCCTTTCCAAAGCTGCCGAACGTGTTTCTTTCTCTATTTCAATGGTATTCTGCCTTGTATAACACACATTTACCACTCTAGTTTCCTTTATGTAAAGAATATAGGATTCATACAGTGTTTCATGTGATCTTAATTCGAATTAAGGATTTCCCGGATCTTAGCTACCTTTTCTACACAAAGAACTGCCTTGGAGATTCTCTTTCAGCTGTTCTAAACAAGTTCTCATGTGTTTACAGTCATTTTCAATTAATTATTCATGTTTTCATGTAGTTTCCTATATTCTGCCTTCTGGCCCATGTATAAGATTTTCCCACTTTATCAAACACTTCCTACACACTGTTATGAACTGAGGGAGCTAGGAACATTGTCTCTCAACTGTGTTATAGAGTGTAGTACTACATTTCAGTGAAGTGTAAGGCTTTCCAAAGCTGCCAAACGTGTTTCTTTCTCTATTTCAATGGTATTCTGCCTTATATAACACACATTTACCACTCTAGTCTCCTTTAAGTAAACAATATTTGATTCATACAGTGTTTGATGTTATCTTAACTCGAATTAAGGATTTCCCGGATTTAGCTACCTTTTCTACACTAAGAACTGACTTGGAGAATCTCTTTCATCTGTTCTAAACAAGTTCTCATCTGTTTACAGTCATTTTCACTGAATTATTCATGTTTTCTTGTAGTTTCCTATATTCTGCCTTCTGGCCCAAGCATAAGCTCTGCCCACTTTATCAAACAGCTTCCTACACACTGTTATGAACTGAGGCAGCTCGGGAACATTGTCTCTCAACTGTGTTATAGAGTGTAGTACTACATTTCAGTGAAGTGTAAGGCTTTCCAAAGCTGCCGAACGTGTTTGTTTCTCTATTTCAATGGTATTATGCCTTGTATAACACACATTTACCACTCCAGTCTCCTTTAAGTAAAGAATATAGGATTCATAGAGTGTTTGATGTTATCTTAACTCGAATTAAGGATTTTCCTTATCTTAGCTACCTTTTCTACACTAAGAACTGACTTGGAGATTCTCTTTCAGCTGTTCTAAACAAGTTCTCATCTGTTTACAGTCATTTTCACTGAATTATTCATGTTTTCATGTAGTTTCCTATATTCTGCCTTCTGGCCCAAGTATAAGCTTTGGCCACTTTATCAAACAACTTCCTACACTCTGTTATGAACTGAGGGAGCTAGGGAACATTGTCTCTCAACTGTGTTATAGAGTGTAGTACTGCTTTTCTGTGAAGTGTAAGGCTTTCCAAAGCTGCCGAACTTGTTTCTTTCTCTATTTCAATGGTATTCTGCCTTGTATAACACACATTTACCACTCTAGTTTCCTTTAAGTAAAGAATATAGGATTCATACAGTGTTTGATGTTATCTTAACTCGAATTAAGGATTTTCCTTATCTTAGCTACCTTTTCTACACTAAGAACTGACTTGGAGATTCTCTTTCAGCTGTTCTAAACAAGTTCTCATCTGTTTACAGTCATTTTCACTGAATTATTCATGTTTTCATGTAGTTTTCTATATTCTGCCTTCTGGCCCAAGTATAAGCTTTGCCTACTTTATCAAACACCTTCCTACACTCTGTTATGAACTGAGGCAGCTAGGGAACAATGTCTCTCAACTGTGTTATAGAGTGTAGTACTACATTTCAGTGAAGTGTAAGCCTTTCCAAAGCTGCCGAACGTGTTTCTTTCTCTATTTCAATGGTATTCTGCCTTGTATAACACACATTTACCACTCTAGTTTCCTTTATGTAAAGAATATAGGATTCATACAGTGTTTCATGTGATCTTAATTCGAATTAAGGATTTCCCGGATCTTAGCTACCTTTTCTACACAAAGAACTGCCTTGGACATTCTCTTTCATCTGTTCTAAACAAGTTCTCATCTGTTTACAGTCATTTTCACTGAATTATTCATGTTTTCATGTAGTTTCCTATATTCTGCCTTCTGGCCAAAGTATAAGCTTTGGCCACTTTATCAAACAACTTCCTACACACTGTTATGAACTGAGGGAGCTAGGAACATTGTCTCTCAACTGTGTTATAGAGTGTAGAACTACATTTCAGTGAAGTGTAAGGCTTTCCAAAGCTGCCAAACTTGTTTCTTTCTCTATTTCAATGGTATTCTGCCTTATATAACACACATTTACCACTCTAGTCTCCTTTAAGTAAACAATATTTGATTCATACAGTGTTTGATGTTATCTTAACTCGAATTAAGGATTTTCCGGATTTAGCTACCTTTTCTACACCAAGAACTGACTTGGAGAATCTCTTTCATCTGTTCTAAACAAGTTCTCATCTGTTTACAGTCATTTTCACTGAATTATTCATGTTTCCTTGTAGTTTCCTATATTCTGCCTTCTGGCCCAAGTATAAGCTTTGCCCACTTTATCAAACAACTTCCTACACACTGTTATGAACTGAGGCAGCTCGGGAACATTGTCTCTCAACTGTGTTATAGAGTGTAGTACTACATTTCAGTGAAGTGTAAGGCTTTCCAAAGCTGCCGAACTTGTTTCTTTCTCTATTTCAATGGTATTCTGCCTTGTATAACACACATTTACCACTCTAGTTTCCTTTAAGTAAAGAATATAGGATTCATACAGTGTTTGATGTTATCTTAACTCGAATTAAGGATTTTCCTTATCTTAGCTACCTTTTCTACACTAAGAACTGACTTGGAGATTCTCTTTCAGCTGTTCTAAACAAGTTCTCATGTGTTTACAGTCATTTTCAATGAATTATTCATGTTTTCATGTAGTTTCCTATATTCTGCCTTCTGGCCCAAGTATAAACTTTGCCCACTTTATCAAACAACTTCCTACACACTGTTATGAACTGAGGGAGCTAGGAACATTGTCTCTCAACTGTGTTATAGAGTGTAGTACTACATTTCAGTGAAGTGTAAGGCTTTCCAAAGCTGCCAAACGTGTTTCTTTCTCTATTTCAATGGTATTCTGCCTTATATAACACACATTTACCACTCTAGTCTCCTTTAAGTAAACAATATAGGATTCATACAGTGTTTGATGTTATCTTAACTCGAATTAAGGATTTCCCGGATTTAGCTACCTTTTCTACACTAAGAACTGACTTGGAGATTCTCTTTATGCTGTTATAAACAAGTTCTCATCTGTTTACAGTCATTTTCACTGAATTATTCATGTTTTCATGTAGTTTCCTATATTCTGCCTTCTGGCCCAAGTATAAGCTTTGCCTACTTTATCAAACACCTTCCTACACTCTGTTATGAACTGAGGGAGCTAGGGAACATTGTCTCTCAACTGTGTTATAGAGTGTAGTACTATATTTCAGTGAAGTGTAAGGCTTTCCAAAGCTGCCGAACTTGTTTCTTTCTCTATTTCAATGGTATTCTGCCTTGTATAACACACATTTACCACTCTAGTCTCCTTTAAGTAATGAATATAGGATACATACAGTGTTTGATGTTATCTTAACTCGAATTAAGGATTTTCCTTATCTTAGCTACCTTTTCTACACTAAGAACTGACTTGGAGATTCTCTTTCAGCTGTTCTAAACAAGTTCTCATCTGTTTACAGTCATTTTCACTGAATTATTCATGTTTTCATGTAGTTTCCTATATTCTGCCTTCTGGCCCAAGTATAAGCTTTGGCCACTTTATCAAACAACTTCCTACACACTGTTATGAACTGAGGGAGCTAGGAACATTGTCTCTCAACTGTGTTATAGAGTGTAGTACTACATTTCAGTGAAGTGTAAGGCTTTCCAAAGCTGCCAAACGTGTTTCTTTCTCTATTTCAATGGTATTCTGCCTTATATAACACACATTTACCACTCTAGTCTCCTTTAAGTAAACAATATTTGATTCATACAGTGTTTGATGTTATCTTAACTCGAATTAAGGATTTCCCGGATTTAGCTACCTTTTCTACACTAAGAACTGACTTGGAGAATCTCTTTCATCTGTTCTAAACAAGTTCTCATCTGTTTACAGTCATTTTCACTGAATTATTCATGTTTTCTTGTAGTTTCCTATATTCTGCCTTCTGGCCCAAGCATAAGCTCTGCCCACTTTATCAAACAGCTTCCTACACACTGTTATGAACTGAGGCAGCTCGGGAACATTGTCTCTCAACTGTGTTATAGAGTGTAGTACTACATTTCAGTGAAGTGTAAGGCTTTCCAAAGCTGCCGAACGTGTTTGTTTCTCTATTTCAATGGTATTATGCCTTGTATAACACATTTACCACTCCAGTCTCCTTTAAGTAAAGAATATAGGATTCATAGAGTGTTTGATGTTATCTTAACTCGAATTAAGGATTTTCCTTATCTTAGCTACCTTTTCTACACTAAGAACTGACTTGGAGATTCTCTTTCAGCTGTTCTAAACAAGTTCTCATCTGTTTACAGTCATTTTCACTGAATTATTCATGTTTTCATGTAGTTTCCTATATTCTGCCTTCTGGCCCAAGTATAAGCTTTGGCCACTTTATCAAACAACTTCCTACACTCTGTTATGAACTGAGGGAGCTAGGGAACATTGTCTCTCAACTGTGTTATAGAGTGTAGTACTGCTTTTCTGTGAAGTGTAAGGCTTTCCAAAGCTGCCGAACTTGTTTCTTTCTCTATTTCAATGGTATTCTGCCTTGTATAACACACATTTACCACTCTAGTTTCCTTTAAGTAAAGAATATAGGATTCATACAGTGTTTGATGTTATCTTAACTCGAATTAAGGATTTTCCTTATCTTAGCTACCTTTTCTACACTAAGAACTGACTTGGAGATTCTCTTTCAGCTGTTCTAAACAAGTTCTCATCTGTTTACAGTCATTTTCACTGAATTATTCATGTTTTCATGTAGTTTCCTATATTCTGCCTTCTGGCCAAAGTATAAGCTTTGGCCACTTTATCAAACAACTTCCTACACACTGTTATGAACTGAGGGAGCTAGGAACATTGTCTCTCAACTGTGTTATAGAGTGTAGAACTACATTTCAGTGAAGTGTAAGGCTTTCCAAAGCTGCCAAACTTGTTTCTTTCTCTATTTCAATGGTATTCTGCCTTATATAACACACATTTACCACTCTAGTCTCCTTTAAGTAAACAATATTTGATTCATACAGTGTTTGATGTTATCTTAACTCGAATTAAGGATTTTCCGGATTTAGCTACCTTTTCTACACCAAGAACTGACTTGGAGAATCTCTTTCATCTGTTCTAAACAAGTTCTCATCTGTTTACAGTCATTTTCACTGAATTATTCATGTTTCCTTGTAGTTTCCTATATTCTGCCTTCTGGCCCAAGTATAAGCTTTGCCCACTTTATCAAACAACTTCCTACACACTGTTATGAACTGAGGCAGCTCGGGAACATTGTCTCTCAACTGTGTTATAGAGTGTAGTACTACATTTCAGTGAAGTGTAAGGCTTTCCAAAGCTGCCGAACGTGTTTGTTTCTCTATTTCAATGGTATTCTGCGTTGTATAACACACATTTACCACTCTAGTCTCCTTTAAGTAAAGAATATAGGATTCATACAGTGTTTGATGTTATCTTAACTCGAATTAAGGATTTTCCTTATCTTAGCTACCTTTTCTACACTAAGAACTGACTTGGAGATTCTCTTTCAGCTGTTCTAAACAAGTTCTCATCTGTTTACAGTCATTTTCACTGAATTATTCATGTTTTCATGTAGTTTCCTATATTCTGCCTTCTGGCCCAAGTATAAGCTTTGGCCACTTTATCAAACAACTTCCTACACACTGTTATGAACTGAGGGAGCTAGGGAACATTGTCTCTCAACTGTGTTATAGAGTGTAGTACTACATTTCAGTGAAGTGTAAGGCTTTCCAAAGCTGCCGAACTTGTTTCTTTCTCTATTTCAATGGTATTCTGCCTTGTATAACACACATTTACCACTCTAGTTTCCTTTAAGTAAAGAATATAGGATTCATACAGTGTTTGATGTTATCTTAACTCGAATTAAGGATTTTCCTTATCTTAGCTACCTTTTCTACACTAAGAACTGACTTGGAGATTCTCTTTCAGCTGTTATAAACAAGTTCTCATCTGTTTACAGTCATTTTCACTGAATTATTCATGTTTTCATGTAGTTTTCTATATTCTGCCTTCTGGCTCAAGTATAAGCTTTGCCTACTTTATCAAACACCTTCCTACACTCTGTTATGAACTGAGGCAGCTAGGGAACAATGTCTCTCAACTGTGTTATAGAGTGTAGTACTATATTTCAGTGAAGTGTAAGCCTTTCCAAAGCTGCCGAACATGTTTCTTTCTCTATTTCAATGGTATTCTGCCTTGTATAACACACATTTACCACTCTAGTTTCCTTTATGTAAAGAATATAGGATTCATACAGTGTTTCATGTGATCTTAATTCGAATTAAGGATTTCCCGGATCTTAGCTACCTTTTCTACACAAAGAACTGCCTTGGAGATTCTCTTTCAGCTGTTCTAAACAAGTTCTCATGTGTTTACAGTCATTTTCAATTAATTATTCATGTTTTCATGTAGTTTCCTATATTCTGCCTTCTGGCCCATGTATAAGCTTTTCCCACTTTATCAAACAACTTCCTACACACTGTTATGAACTGAGGGAGCTAGGAACATTGTCTCTCAACTGTGTTATAGAGTGTAGTACTACATTTCAGTGAAGTGTAAGGCTTTCCAAAGCTGCCGAACGTGTTTGTTTCTCTATTTCAATGGTATTCTGCCTTGTATAACACACATTTACCACTCTAGTCTCTTTTAAGTAAAGAATATAGGATTCATAGAGTGTTTCATGTGATCTTAACTGGAATTAAGGATTTCCCTTATCTTAGCTACCTTTTCTACACTAAGAACTGACTTGGAGATTCTCTTTAAGCTGTTATAAACAAGTTCTCATCTGTTTACAGTCATTTTCACTGAATTATTCATGTTTTCATGTAGTTTTCTATATTCTGCCTTCTGGCCCAAGTATAAGCTTTGCCTACTTTATCAAACACCTTCCTACACTCTGTTATGAACTGAGGCAGCTAGGGAACAATGTCTCTCAACTGTGTTATAGAGTGTAGTACTACATTTCAGTGAAGTGTAAGCATTTCCAAAGCTGCCGAACGTGTTTCTTTCTCTATTTTAATGGTATTCTGCCTTGTATAACACACATTTACCACTCTAGTTTCCTTTAAGTAAAGAATATAGGATTCATACAGTGTTTCATGTGATCTTAATTCGAATTAAGGATTTCCCGGATCTTAGCTACCTTTTCTACACAAAGAACTGCCTTGGAGATTCTCTTTCAGCTGTTCTAAACAAGTTCTCATGTGTTTACAGTCATTTTCAATTAATTATTCATGTTTTCATGTAGTTTCCTATATTCTGCCTTCTGGCCCATGTATAAGCTTTTCCCACTTTATCAAACAACTTCCTACACACTGTTATGAATTGAGGGAGCTAGGAACATTGTCTCTCAACTGTGTTATAGAGTGTAGTACTACATTTCAGTGAAGTTTAAGGCTTTCCAAAGCTGCCAAACGTGTTTCTTTCTCTATGTCAATGGTATTCTGCCTTATATAACACACATTTACCACTCTAGTCTCCTTTAAGTAAACAATATTTGATTCATACAGTGTTTGATGTTATCTTAACTCGAATTAAGGATTTCCCGGATTTAGCTACCTTTTCTACACTAAGAACTGACTTGGAGAATCTCTTTCATCTGTTCTAAACAAGTTCTCATCTGTTTACAGTCATTTTCACTGAATTATTCATGTTTTCTTGTAGTTTCCTATATTCTGCCTTCTGGCCCAAGTATAAGCTTTGCCCACTTTATCAAACAATTTCCTACACACTGTTATGAACTGAGGCAGCTCGGGAACATTGTCTCTCAACTGTGTTATAGAGTGTAGTACTACATTTCAGTGAAGTGTAAGGCTTTCCAAAGCTGCCGAACGTGTTTGTTTCTCTATTTCAATGGTATTCTGCCTTGTATAACACACATTTACCACTCTAGTCTCTTTTAAGTAAAGAATATAGGATTCATAGAGTGTTTCATGTGATCTTAACTGGAATTAAGGATTTCCCTTATCTTAGCTACCTTTTCTACACTAAGAACTGACTTGGAGATTCTCTTTCAGCTGTTCTAAACAAGTTCTCATCTGTTTACAGTCATTTTCAATGAATTATTCATGTTTTCTTGTAGTTTCCTATATTCTGCCTTCTGGCCCAAGTATAAGCTTTGCCCACCTTATCAAACAACTTCCTACACACTGTTATGAACTGAGGGAGCTAGGGAACATTGTCTTTGAACTGTGTTATAGAGTGTAGTACTACATTTCAGTGAAGTGTAAGGCTTTCCAAAGCTGCCGAACGTGTTTCTTTCTCTATTTCAATGGTATTCTGCCTTGTATAACACACATTTACCACTCTAGTCTCCTTTAAGTAATGAATATAGGATTCATACAGTGTTTGATGTTATCTTAACTCGAATTAAGGATATTCCTTATCTTAGCTACCTTTTCTACACTAAGAACTGACTTGGAGATTCTCTTTAAGCTGTTCTAAACAAGTTCTCATCTGTTTACAGTCATTTTCACTGAATTATTCATGTTTTCATGTAGTTTCCTATATTCTGCCTTCTGGCCCAAGTATAAGCTTTGGCCACTTTATCAAACAACTTCCTACACACTGTTGTGAACTGAGGGAGCTAGGGAACATTGTCTCTCAACTGTGTTATAGAGTGTAGTACTACATTTCAGTGAAGTGTAAGGCTTTCCAAAGCTGCCGAACTTGTTTCTTTCTCTATTTCAATGGTATTATGCCTTGTATAACACACATTTACCACTCTAGTTTCCTTTAAGTAAAGAATATAGGATTCATACAGTGTTTGATGTTATCTTAACTCGAATTAAGGATTTTCCTTATCTTAGCTACCTTTTCTACACTAAGAACTGACTTGGAGATTCTCTTTCAGCTGTTATAAACAAGTTCTCATCTGTTTACAGTCATTTTCACTGAATTATTCATGTTTTCATGTAGTTTTCTATATTCTGCCTTCTGGCTCAAGTATAAGCTTTGCCTACTTTATCAAACACCTTCCTACACTCTGTTATGAACTGAGGCAGCTAGGGAACAATGTCTCTCAACTGTGTTATAGAGTGTAGTACTATATTTCAGTGAAGTGTAAGCCTTTCCAAAGCTGCCGAACATGTTTCTTTCTCTATTTCAATGGTATTCTGCCTTGTATAACACACATTTACCACTCTAGTTTCCTTTATGTAAAGAATATAGGATTCATACAGTGTTTCATGTGATCTTAATTCGAATTAAGGATTTCCCGGATCTTAGCTACCTTTTCTACACAAAGAACTGCCTTGGAGATTCTCTTTCAGCTGTTCTAAACAAGTTCTCATGTGTTTACAGTCATTTTCAATTAATTATTCATGTTTTCATGTAGTTTCCTATATTCTGCCTTCTGGCCCATGTATAAGCTTTTCCCACTTTATCAAACAACTTCCTACACACTGTTATGAACTGAGGGAGCTAGGAACATTGTCTCTCAACTGTGTTATAGAGTGTAGTACTACATTTCAGTGAAGTGTAAGGCTTTCCAAAGCTGCCGAACGTGTTTGTTTCTCTATTTCAATGGTATTATGCCTTGTATAACACACATTTACCACTCTAGTTTCCTTTAAGTAAAGAATATAGGATTCATATAGTGTTTGATGTTATCTTAACTTGAATTAAGGATTTTCCTTATCTTAGCTACCTTTTCTACATTAAGAACTGACTTGGAGATTCTCTTTCAGCTGTTCTAAACAAGTTCTCATCTGTTTACAGTCATTTTCACTGAATTATTCATGTTTTCATGTAGTTTTCTATATTCTGCCTTCTGGCCCAAGTATAAGCTTTGCCTACTTTATCAAACACCTTCCTACACTCTGTTATGAACTGAGGCAGCTAGGGAACAATGTCTCTCAACTGTGTTATAGAGTGTAGTACTACATTTCAGTGAAGTGTAAGCCTTTCCAAAGCTGCCGAACGTGTTTCTTTCTCTATTTCAATGGTATTCTGCCTTGTATAACACACATTTACCACTCTAGTTTCCTTTATGTAAAGAATATAGGATTCATACAGTGTTTCATGTGATCTTAATTCGAATTAAGGATTTCCCGGATCTTAGCTACCTTTTCTACACAAAGAACTGCCTTGGAGATTCTCTTTCAGCTGTTCTAAACAAGTTCTCATCTGTTTACAGTCATTTTCACTGAATTATTCATGTTTTCTTGTAGTTTCCTATATTCTGCCTTCTGGCCCAAGTATAAGCTTTGCCCACTTTATCAAACAATTTCCTACACACTGTTATGAACTGAGGCAGATCGGGAACATTGTCTCTCAACTGTGTTATAGAGTGTAGTACTACATTTCAGTGAAGTGTAAGGCTTTCCAAAGCTGCCGAACGTGTTTGTTTCTCTATTTCAATGGTATTCTGCCTTGTATAACACACATTTACCACTCTAGTCTCTTTTAAGTAAAGAATATAGGATTCATAGAGTGTTTCATGTGATCTTAACTGGAATTAAGGATTTCCCTTATCTTAGCTACCTTTTCTACACTAAGAACTGACTTGGAGATTCTCTTTAAGCTGTTATAAACAAGTTCTCATCTGTTTACAGTCATTTTCACTGAATTATTCATGTTTTCATGTAGTTTTCTATATTCTGCCTTCTGGCCCAAGTATAAGCTTTGCCTACTTTATCAAACACCTTCCTACACTCTGTTATGAACTGAGGCAGCTAGGGAACAATGTCTCTCAACTGTGTTATAGAGTGTAGTACTACATTTCAGTGAAGTGTAAGCATTTCCAAAGCTGCCGAACGTGTTTCTTTCTCTATTTCAATGGTATTCTGCCTTGTATAACACACATTTACCACTCTAGTTTCCTTTAAGTAAAGAATATAGGATTCATACAGTGTTTCATGTGATCTTAATTCGAATTAAGGATTTCCCGGATCTTAGCTACCTTTTCTACACAAAGAACTGCCTTGGAGATTCTCTTTCAGCTGTTCTAAACAAGTTCTCATGTGTTTACAGTCATTTTCAATTAATTATTCATGTTTTCATGTAGTTTCCTATATTCTGCCTTCTGGCCCATGTATAAGCTTTTCCCACTTTATCAAACAACTTCCTACACACTGTTATGAATTGAGGGAGCTAGGAACATTGTCTCTCAACTGTGTTATAGAGTGTAGTACTACATTTCAGTGAAGTTTAAGGCTTTCCAAAGCTGCCAAACGTGTTTCTTTCTCTATTTCAATGGTATTCTGCCTTATATAACACACATTTACCACTCTAGTCTCCTTTAAGTAAACAATATTTGATTCATACAGTGTTTGATGTTATCTTAACTCGAATTAAGGATTTCCCGGATTTAGCTACCTTTTCTACACTAAGAACTGACTTGGAGAATCTCTTTCATCTGTTCTAAACAAGTTCTCATCTGTTTACAGTCATTTTCACTGAATTATTCATGTTTTCTTGTAGTTTCCTATATTCTGCCTTCTGGCCCAAGTATAAGCTTTGCCCACTTTATCAAACAATTTCCTACACACTGTTATGAACTGAGGCAGCTCGGGAACATTGTCTCTCAACTGTGTTATAGAGTGTAGTACTACATTTCAGTGAAGTGTAAGGCTTTCCAAAGCTGCCGAACGTGTTTGTTTCTCTATTTCAATGGTATTCTGCCTTGTATAACACACATTTACCACTCTAGTCTCTTTTAAGTAAAGAATATAGGATTCATAGAGTGTTTCATGTGATCTTAACTGGAATTAAGGATTTCCCTTATCTTAGCTACCTTTTCTACACTAAGAACTGACTTGGAGATTCTCTTTCAGCTGTTCTAAACAAGTTCTCATCTGTTTACAGTCATTTTCAATGAATTATTCATGTTTTCTTGTAGTTTCCTATATTCTGCCTTCTGGCCCAAGTATAAGCTTTGCCCACCTTATCAAACAACTTCCTACACACTGTTATGAACTGAGGGAGCTAGGGAACATTGTCTTTGAACTGTGTTATAGAGTGTAGTACTACATTTCAGTGAAGTGTAAGGCTTTCCAAAGCTGCCGAACGTGTTTCTTTCTCTATTTCAATGGTATTCTGCCTTGTATAACACACATTTACCACTCTAGTCTCCTTTAAGTAATGAATATAGGATTCATACAGTGTTTGATGTTATCTTAACTCGAATTAAGGATATTCCTTATCTTAGCTACCTTTTCTACACTAAGAACTGACTTGGAGATTCTCTTTAAGCTGTTCTAAACAAGTTCTCATCTGTTTACAGTCATTTTCACTGAATTATTCATGTTTTCATGTAGTTTCCTATATTCTGCCTTCTGGCCCAAGTATAAGCTTTGGCCACTTTATCAAACAACTTCCTACACACTGTTGTGAACTGAGGGAGCTAGGGAACATTGTCTCTCAACTGTGTTATAGAGTGTAGTACTACATTTCAGTGAAGTGTAAGGCTTTCCAAAGCTGCCGAACTTGTTTCTTTCTCTATTTCAATGGTATTCTGCCTTGTATAACACACATTTACCACTCTAGTTTCCTTTAAGTAAAGAATATAGGATTCATACAGTGTTTGATGTTATCTTAACTCGAATTAAGGATTTCCCGGATTTAGCTACCTTTTCTACACTAAGAACTGACTTGGAGAATCTCTTTCATCTGTTCTAAACAAGTTCTCATCTGTTTACAGTCATTTTCACTGAATTATTCATGTTTTCTTGTAGTTTCCTATATTCTGCCTTCTGGCCCAAGTATAAGCTTTGCCCACTTTATCAAACAACTTCCTACACACTGTTATGAACTGAGGCAGCTAGGGAACATTGTCTCTCAACTGAGTTATAGAGTGTAGTACTACATTTCAGTGAAGTGTAAGGCTTTCCAAAGCTGCCGAACCTGTTTGTTTCTCTATTTCAATGGTATTCTGCCTTGTATAACACACATTTACCACTCTAGTTTCCTTTAAGTAAAGAATATAGGATTCATACAGTGTTTCATGTGATCTTAATTCGAATTAAGGATTTCCCGGATCTTAGCTACCTTTTCTACACAAAGAACTGCCTTGGAGATTCTCTTTCAGCTGTTCTAAACAAGTTCTCATGTGTTTACAGTCATTTTCAATTAATTATTCATGTTTTCATGTAGTTTCCTATATTCTGCCTTCTGGCCCATGTATAAGCTTTTCCCACTTTATCAAACAACTTCCTACACACTGTTATGAACTGAGGGAGTTAGGAACATTGTCTCTCAACTGCGTTATAGAGTGTAGTACTACATTTCAGTGAAGTGTAAGGCTTTCCAAAGCTGCCAAACGTGTTTCTTTCTCTATTTCAATGGTATTCTGCCTTATATAACACACATTTACCACTCTAGTCTCCTTTAAGTAAACAATATTTGATTCATACAGTGTTTGATGTTATCTTAACTCGAATTAAGGATTTCCCGGATTTAGCTACCTTTTCTACACTAAGAACTGACTTGGAGAATCTCTTTCATCTGTTCTAAACAAGTTCTCATCTGTTTACAGTCATTTTCACTGAATTATTCATGTTTTCTTGTAGTTTCCTATATTCTGCCTTCTGGCCCAAGTATAAGCTTTGCCCACTTTATCAAACAGCTTCCTACACACTGTTATGAACTGAGGCAGCTCGGGAACATTGTCTCTCAACTGTGTTATAGAGTGTAGTACTACATTTCAGTGAAGTGTAAGGCTTTCCAAAGCTGCCAAACTTGTTTGTTTCTCTATTTCAATGGTATTCTGCCTTGTATAACACACATTTACCCCTCTAGTCTCCTTTAAGTAAAGAATATAGGATTCATAGAGTGTTTGATATTATCTTAACTCGAATTAAGGATTTTCCTTATCTTAGCTACCTTTTCTACACTAAGAACTGACTTGGAGATTCTCTGTCAGCTGTTCTAAACAAGTTCTCATCTGTTTACAGTCATTTTCACTGAATTATTCATGTTTTCATGTAGTTTCCTATATTCTGCCTTCTGGCCCAAGTATAAGCTTTGCCTACTTTATCAAACACCTTCCTACACTCTGTTATGAACTGAGGCAGCTAGGGAACAATGTCTCTCAACTGTGTTATAGAGTGTAGTACTACATTTCAGTGAAGTGTAAGCATTTCCAAAGCTGCCGAACGTGTTTCTTTCTCTATTTCAATGGTATTCTGCCTTGTATAACACACATTTACCACTCTAGTTTCCTTTAAGTAAAGAATATAGGATTCATACAGTGTTTCATGTGATCTTAATTCGAATTAAGGATTTCCCGGATCTTAGCTACCTTTTCTACACAAAGAACTGCCTTGGAGATTCTCTTTCAGCTGTTCTAAACAAGTTCTCATGTGTTTACAGTCATTTTCAATTAATTATTCATGTTTTCATGTAGTTTCCTATATTCTGCCTTCTGGCCCATGTATAAGCTTTTCCCACTTTATCAAACAACTTCCTACACACTGTTATGAATTGAGGGAGCTAGGAACATTGTCTCTCAACTGTGTTATAGAGTGTAGTACTACATTTCAGTGAAGTTTAAGGCTTTCCAAAGCTGCCAAACGTGTTTCTTTCTCTATTTCAATGGTATTCTGCCTTATATAACACACATTTACCACTCTAGTCTCCTTTAAGTAAACAATATTTGATTCATACAGTGTTTGATGTTATCTTAACTCGAATTAAGGATTTCCCGGATTTAGCTACCTTTTCTACACTAAGAACTGACTTGGAGAATCTCTTTCATCTGTTCTAAACAAGTTCTCATCTGTTTACAGTCATTTTCACTGAATTATTCATGTTTTCTTGTAGTTTCCTATATTCTGCCTTCTGGCCCAAGTATAAGCTTTGCCCACTTTATCAAACAATTTCCTACACACTGTTATGAACTGAGGCAGCTCGGGAACATTGTCTCTCAACTGTGTTATAGAGTGTAGTACTACATTTCAGTGAAGTGTAAGGCTTTCCAAAGCTGCCGAACGTGTTTGTTTCTCTATTTCAATGGTATTCTGCCTTGTATAACACACATTTACCACTCTAGTCTCTTTTAAGTAAAGAATATAGGATTCATAGAGTGTTTCATGTGATCTTAACTGGAATTAAGGATTTCCCTTATCTTAGCTACCTTTTCTACACTAAGAACTGACTTGGAGATTCTCTTTCAGCTGTTCTAAACAAGTTCTCATCTGTTTACAGTCATTTTCAATGAATTATTCATGTTTTCTTGTAGTTTCCTATATTCTGCCTTCTGGCCCAAGTATAAGCTTTGCCCACCTTATCAAACAACTTCCTACACACTGTTATGAACTGAGGGAGCTAGGGAACATTGTCTTTGAACTGTGTTATAGAGTGTAGTACTACATTTCAGTGAAGTGTAAGGCTTTCCAAAGCTGCCGAACGTGTTTCTTTCTCTATTTCAATGGTATTCTGCCTTGTATAACACACATTTACCACTCTAGTCTCCTTTAAGTAATGAATATAGGATTCATACAGTGTTTGATGTTATCTTAACTCGAATTAAGGATATTCCTTATCTTAGCTACCTTTTCTACACTAAGAACTGACTTGGAGATTCTCTTTAAGCTGTTCTAAACAAGTTCTCATCTGTTTACAGTCATTTTCACTGAATTATTCATGTTTTCATGTAGTTTCCTATATTCTGCCTTCTGGCCCAAGTATAAGCTTTGGCCACTTTATCAAACAACTTCCTACACACTGTTGTGAACTGAGGGAGCTAGGGAACATTGTCTCTCAACTGTGTTATAGAGTGTAGTACTACATTTCAGTGAAGTGTAAGGCTTTCCAAAGCTGCCGAACTTGTTTCTTTCTCTATTTCAATGGTATTCTGCCTTGTATAACACACATTTACCACTCTAGTTTCCTTTAAGTAAAGAATATAGGATTCATACAGTGTTTGATGTTATCTTAACTCGAATTAAGGATTTCCCGGATTTAGCTACCTTTTCTACACTAAGAACTGACTTGGAGAATCTCTTTCATCTGTTCTAAACAAGTTCTCATCTGTTTACAGTCATTTTCACTGAATTATTCATGTTTTCTTGTAGTTTCCTATATTCTGCCTTCTGGCCCAAGTATAAGCTTTGCCCACTTTATCAAACAACTTCCTACACACTGTTATGAACTGAGGCAGCTAGGGAACATTGTCTCTCAACTGAGTTATAGAGTGTAGTACTACATTTCAGTGAAGTGTAAGGCTTTCCAAAGCTGCCGAACCTGTTTGTTTCTCTATTTCAATGGTATTCTGCCTTGTATAACACACATTTACCACTCTAGTTTCCTTTAAGTAAAGAATATAGGATTCATACAGTGTTTCATGTGATCTTAATTCGAATTAAGGATTTCCCGGATCTTAGCTACCTTTTCTACACAAAGAACTGCCTTGGAGATTCTCTTTCAGCTGTTCTAAACAAGTTCTCATGTGTTTACAGTCATTTTTAATTAATTATTCATGTTTTCATGTAGTTTCCTATATTCTGCCTTCTGGCCCATGTATAAGCTTTTCCCACTTTATCAAACAACTTCCTACACACTGTTATGAACTGAGGGAGTTAGGAACATTGTCTCTCAACTGCGTTATAGAGTGTAGTACTACATTTCAGTGAAGTGTAAGGCTTTCCAAAGCTGCCAAACGTGTTTCTTTCTCTATTTCAATGGTATTCTGCCTTATATAACACACATTTACCACTCTAGTCTCCTTTAAGTAAACAATATTTGATTCATACAGTGTTTGATGTTATCTTAACTCGAATTAAGGATTTCCCGGATTTAGCTACCTTTTCTACACTAAGAACTGACTTGGAGAATCTCTTTCATCTGTTCTAAACAAGTTCTCATCTGTTTACAGTCATTTTCACTGAATTATTCATGTTTTCTTGTAGTTTCCTATATTCTGCCTTCTGGCCCAAGTATAAGCTTTGCCCACTTTATCAAACAGCTTCCTACACACTGTTATGAACTGAGGCAGCTCGGGAACATTGTCTCTCAACTGTGTTATAGAGTGTAGTACTACATTTCAGTGAAGTGTAAGGCTTTCCAAAGCTGCCAAACTTGTTTGTTTCTCTATTTCAATGGTATTCTGCCTTGTATAACACACATTTACCCCTCTAGTCTCCTTTAAGTAAAGAATATAGGATTCATAGAGTGTTTGATATTATCTTAACTCGAATTAAGGATTTTCCTTATCTTAGCTACCTTTTCTACACTAAGAACTGACTTGGAGATTCTCTGTCAGCTGTTCTAAACAAGTTCTCATCTGTTTACAGTCATTTTCACTGAATTATTCATGTTTTCATGTAGTTTCCTCTATTCTGCCTTCTGGCCCAAGTATAAGCTTTGCCCACTTTAAGTTCTCATCTGTTTACAGTCATTTTCACTGAATTATTCATGTTTTCATGTAGTTTCCTATATTCTGCCTTCTGGCCCAAGTCTAAGCTTTGCCCACTTTATCAAACAACTTCCTACACACTGTTATGAACTGAGGCAGCTAGGGAACATTGTCTCTCAACTGTGTTATAGAGTGTAGTACTACATTTCAGTGAACTGTAAGGCTTTCCAAAGCTGCCGAACGAGTTTCTTTCAATATTTCAATGGTATTCTGCCTTGTATAACACACATTTACCACTCTAGTCTCCTTTAAGTAAGCAATATAGGATTCATACTGTGTTTCATGTGATCTTAACTCGAATTAAGGATTTGCCGGATTTAGCTACCTTTTCTACACTAAGAACTGACTTGGAGAATCTCTTTCATCTGTTCTAAACAAGTTCTCATCGGTTTACAGTCATTTTCACTGAATTATTCATGTTTTCATGTAGTTTCCTATATTCTGCCTTCTGGCCCAAGTATAAGCTTTGCCCACTTTATCAAACAACTTCCTACACACTGTTATGACTTGAGGCAGCTCTGGAACATTGTCTCTCAACTGTGTTATAGAGTGTAGTACTACATTTCAGTGAAGTGTAAGGCTTTCCAAAGCTGCCGAACGTGTTTGGTTCTCTATTTCAATGGTATTCTGCCTTGTATAACACACATTTACCACTCTAGTCTCCTTTAAGTAAAGAATATAGGATTCATACAGTGTTTCATGTGATCTTAACTCGAATTAAGGATTTCCCTTATCTTAGCTACCTTTTCTACACTAAGAACTGACTTGGAGATTCTCTTTCAGCTGTTCTAAACAAGTTCTCATCTGTTTACAGTCATTTTCAATGAATTATTCATGTTTTCATGTAGTTTCCTATATTCTGCCTTCTGGCCCAAGTATAAGCTTTGCCCACTTTATCAAACAACTTCCTACACACTGTTATTAACTGAGGGAGCTAGGGAACATTGTCTCTCAACTGTGTTATAGAGTGTAGTACAACATTTCAGTGTAGTGTAAAGCTTTCCAAAGCTGCCAAACGTGTTTCTTTCTCTATTTCAATGGTATTCTGCCTTGTATAACACACATTTACCACTCTAGTCTCCTTTAAGTAATGAATATAGGATTCATACAGTGTTTGATGTTATCTTAACTCGAATTAAGGATTTTCCTTATCTTAGCTACCTTTTCTACACTAAGAACTGACTTGGAGATTCTCTTTCAGCTGTTCTAAACAAGTTCTCATCTGTTTACAGTCATTTTCACTGAATTATTCATGTTTTCATGTAGTTTCCTCTATTCTGCCTTCTGGCCCAAGTATAAGCTTTGCCCACTTTAAGTTCTCATCTGTTTACAGTCATTTTCACTGAATTATTCATGTTTTCATGTAGTTTCCTATATTCTGCCTTCTGGCCCAAGTCTAAGCTTTGCCCACTTTATCAAACAACTTCCTACACACTGTTATGAACTGAGGCAGCTAGGGAACATTGTCTCTCAACTGTGTTATAGAGTGTAGTACTACATTTCAGTGAACTGTAAGGCTTTCCAAAGCTGCCGAACGAGTTTCTTTCAATATTTCAATGGTATTCTGCCTTGTATAACACACATTTACCACTCTAGTCTCCTTTAAGTAAGCAATATAGGATTCATACTGTGTTTCATGTGATCTTAACTCGAATTAAGGATTTGCCGGATTTAGCTACCTTTTCTACACTAAGAACTGACTTGGAGAATCTCTTTCATCTGTTCTAAACAAGTTCTCATCGGTTTACAGTCATTTTCACTGAATTATTCATGTTTTCATGTAGTTTCCTATATTCTGCCTTCTGGCCCAAGTATAAGCTTTGCCCACTTTATCAAACAACTTCCTACACACTGTTATGACTTGAGGCAGCTCTGGAACATTGTCTCTCAACTGTGTTATAGAGTGTAGTACTACATTTCAGTGAAGTGTAAGGCTTTCCAAAGCTGCCGAACGTGTTTGGTTCTCTATTTCAATGGTATTCTGCCTTGTATAACACACATTTACCACTCTAGTCTCCTTTAAGTAAAGAATATAGGATTCATACAGTGTTTCATGTGATCTTAACTCGAATTAAGGATTTCCCTTATCTTAGCTACCTTTTCTACACTAAGAACTGACTTGGAGATTCTCTTTCAGCTGTTCTAAACAAGTTCTCATCTGTTTACAGTCATTTTCAATGAATTATTCATGTTTTCATGTAGTTTCCTATATTCTGCCTTTTGGCCCAAGTATAAGCTTTGCCCACTTTATCAAACAACTTCCTACACACTGTTATTAACTGAGGGAGCTAGGGAACATTGTCTCTCAACTGTGTTATAGAGTGTAGTACAACATTTCAGTGTAGTGTAAAGCTTTCCAAAGCTGCCAAACGTGTTTCTTTCTCTATTTCAATGGTATTCTGCCTTGTATAACACACATTTACCACTCTAGTCTCCTTTAAGTAATGAATATAGGATTCATACAGTGTTTGATGTTATCTTAACTCGAATTAAGGATTTTCCTTATCTTAGCTACCTTTTCTACACTAAGAACTGACTTGGAGATTCTCTTTCAGCTGTTCTAAACAAGTTCTCATCTGTTTACAGTCATTTTCACTGAATTATTCATGTTTTCATGTAGTTTCCTCTATTCTGCCTTCTGGCCCAAGTATAAGCTTTGCCCACTTTAAGTTCTCATCTGTTTACAGTCATTTTCACTGAATTATTCATGTTTTCATGTAGTTTCCTATATTCTGCCTTCTGGCCCAAGTATAAGCTTTGCCCACTTTATCAAACAACTTCCTACACACTGTTATGAACTGAGGCAGCTCGGGAACATTGTCTCTCAACTGTGTTATAGAGTGTAGTACTACATTTCAGTGAAGTGTAAGGCTTTCCAAAGCTGCCGAACGTGTTTGTTTCTCTATTTCAATGGTATTCTGCCTTGTATAACACACATTTACCACTCTAGTTTCCTTTAAGTAAAGAATATAGGATTCATACAGTGTTTCATGTGATCTTAACTCGAATTAAGGATTTCCCGGATTTTAGCTTCCTTTTCTACACTAAGAACTGACTTGGAGAATCTCTTTCATCTGTTCTAAACAAGTTCTCATCGGTTTACAGTCATTTTCACTGAATTATTCATGTTTTCATGTAGTTTCCTATATTCTGCCTTCTGGCCCAAGTATAAGCTTTGCCCACTTTATCAAACAACTTCCTACACACTGTTATGACTTGAGGCAGTTCTGGAACATTGTCTCTCAACTGTGTTATAGAGTGTAGTACTACATTTCAGTGAAGTGTAAGGCTTTCCAAAGCTGCCGAACGTGTTTGGTTCTCTATTTCAATGGTATTCTGCCTTGTATAACACACATTTACCACTCTAGTCTCCTTTAAGTAAAGAATATAGGATTCATACAGTGTTTCATGTGATCTTAACTCGAATTAAGGATTTCCCTTATCTTAGCTACCTTTTCTACACTAAGAACTGACTTGGAGATTCTCTTTCAGCTGTTCTAAACAAGTTCTCATCTGTTTACAGTCATTTTCAATGAATTATTCATGTTTTCATGTAGTTTCCTATATTCTGCCTTCTGGCCCAAGTATAAGCTTTGCCCACTTTATCAAACAACTTCCTACACACTGTTATTAACTGAGGGAGCTAGGGAACATTGTCTCTCAACTGTGTTATAGAGTGTAGTACAACATTTCAGTGTAGTGTAAAGCTTTCCAAAGCTGCCAAACGTGTTTCTTTCTCTACTTCAATGGTATTCTGCCTTGTATAACACACATTTACCACTCTAGTCTCCTTTAAGTAATGAATATAGGATTCATACAGTGTTTGATGTTATCTTAACTCGAATTAAGGATTTTCCTTATCTTAGCTACCTTTTCTACACTAAGAACTGACTTGGAGATTCTCTTTCAGCTGTTCTAAACAAGTTCTCATCTGTTTACAGTCATTTTCACTGAATTATTCATGTTTTCATGTAGTTTCCTCTATTCTGCCTTCTGGCCCAAGTATAAGCTTTGCCCACTTTAAGTTCTCATCTGTTTACAGTCATTTTCACTGAATTATTCATGTTTTCATGTAGTTTCCTATATTCTGCCTTCTGGCCCAAGTATAAGCTTTGCCCACTTTATCAAACAACTTCCTACACACTGTTATGAACTGAGGCAGCTCGGGAACATTGTCTCTCAACTGTGTTATAGAGTGTAGTACTACATTTCAGTGAAGTGTAAGGCTTTCCAAAGCTGCCGAACGTGTTTGTTTCTCTATTTCAATGGTATTCTGCCTTGTATAACACACATTTACCACTCTAGTCTCCTTTAAGTAAGCAATATAGGATTCATACTGTGTTTCATGTGATCTTAACTCGAATTAAGGATTTCCCGGATTTAGCTAGCTTTTCTACACTAAGAACTGACTTGGAGAATCTCTTTCATCTGTTCTAAACAAGTTCTCATCGGTTTACAGTCATTTTCACTGAATTATTCATGTTTTCATGTAGTTTCCTATATTCTGCCTTCTGGCCCAAGTATAAGCTTTGCCCACTTTATCAAACAACTTCCTACACACTGTTATGACTTGAGGCAGCTCTGGAACATTGTCTCTCAACTGTGTTATAGAGTGTAGTACTACATTTCAGTGAAGTGTAAGGCTTTCCAAAGCTGCCGAACGTGTTTGGTTCTCTATTTCAATGGTATTCTGCCTTGTATAACACACATTTACCACTCTAGTCTCCTTTAAGTAAAGAATATAGGATTCATACAGTGTTTCATGTGATCTTAACTCGAATTAAGGATTTCCCTTATCTTAGCTACCTTTTCTACACTAAGAACTGACTTGGAGATTCTCTTTCAGCTGTTCTAAACAAGTTCTCATCTGTTTACAGTCATTTTCAATGAATTATTCATGTTTTCATGTAGTTTCCTATATTCTGCCTTCTGGCCCAAGTATAAGCTTTGCCCACTTTATCAAACAACTTCCTACACACTGTTATTAACTGAGGGAGCTAGGGAACATTGTCTCTCAACTGTGTTATAGAGTGTAGTACAACATTTCAGTGTAGTGTAAAGCTTTCCAAAGCTGCCAAACGTGTTTCTTTCTCTATTTCAATGGTATTCTGCCTTGTATAACACACATTTACCACTCTAGTCTCCTTTAAGTAATGAATATAGGATTCATACAGTGTTTGATGTTATCTTAACTCGAATTAAGGATTTTCCTTATCTTAGCTACCTTTTCTACACTAAGAACTGACTTGGAGATTCTCTTTCAGCTGTTCTAAACAAGTTCTCATCTGTTTACAGTCATTTTCACTGAATTATTCATGTTTTCATGTAGTTTCCTCTATTCTGCCTTCTGGCCCAAGTATAAGCTTTGCCCACTTTAAGTTCTCATCTGTTTGCAGTCATTTTCACTGAATTATTCATGTTTTCATGTAGTTTCCTATATTCTGCCTTCTGGCCCAAGTATAAGCTTTGCCCACTTTATCAAACAACTTCCTACACACTGTTATGAACTGAGGCAGCTCGGGAACATTGTCTCTCAACTGTGTTATAGAGTGTAGTACTACATTTCAGTGAAGTGTAAGGCTTTCCAAAGCTGCCGAACGTGTTTGTTTCTCTATTTCAATGGTATTCTGCCTTGTATAACACACATTTACCACTCTAGTTTCCTTTAAGTAAAGAATATAGGATTCATACAGTGTTTCATGTGATCTTAACTCGAATTAAGGATTTCCCGGATTTTAGCTTCCTTTTCTACACTAAGAACTGACTTGGAGAATCTCTTTCATCTGTTCTAAACAAGTTCTCATCGGTTTACAGTCATTTTCACTGAATTATTCATGTTTTCATGTAGTTTCCTATATTCTGCCTTCTGGCCCAAGTATAAGCTTTGCCCACTTTATCAAACAACTTCCTACACACTGTTATGACTTGAGGCAGCTCTGGAACATTGTCTCTCAACTGTGTTATAGAGTGTAGTACTACATTTCAGTGAAGTGTAAGGCTTTCCAAAGCTGCCGAACGTGTTTGGTTCTCTATTTCAATGGTATTCTGCCTTGTATAACACACATTTACCACTCTAGTCTCCTTTAAGTAAAGAATATAGGATTCATACAGTGTTTCATGTGATCTTAACTCGAATTAAGGATTTCCCTTATCTTAGCTACCTTTTCTACACTAAGAACTGACTTGGAGATTCTCTTTCAGCTGTTCTAAACAAGTTCTCATCTGTTTACAGTCATTTTCAATGAATTATTCATGTTTTCATGTAGTTTCCTATATTCTGCCTTCTGGCCCAAGTATAAGCTTTGCCCACTTTATCAAACAACTTCCTACACACTGTTATTAACTGAGGGAGCTAGGGAACATTGTCTCTCAACTGTGTTATAGAGTGTAGTACAACATTTCAGTGTAGTGTAAAGCTTTCCAAAGCTGCCAAACGTGTTTCTTTCTCTATTTCAATGGTATTCTGCCTTGTATAACACACATTTACCACTCTAGTCTCCTTTAAGTAATGAATATAGGATTCATACAGTGTTTGATGTTATCTTAACTCGAATTAAGGATTTTCCTTATCTTAGCTACCTTTTCTACACTAAGAACTGACTTGGAGATTCTCTTTCAGCTGTTATAAACAAGTTCTCATCTGTTTACAGTCATTTTCACTGAATTATTCATGTTTTCATGTAGTTTCCTCTATTCTGCCTTCTGGCCCAAGTATAAGCTTTGCCCACTTTAAGTTCTCATCTGTTTACAGTCATTTTCACTGAATTATTCATGTTTTCATGTAGTTTCCTATATTCTGCCTTCTGGCCCAAGTATAAGCTTTGCCCACTTTATCAAACAACTTCCTACACACTGTTATGAACTGAGGCAGCTCGGGAACATTGTCTCTCAACTGTGTTATAGAGTGTAGTACTACATTTCAGTGAAGTGTAAGGCTTTCCAAAGCTGCCGAACGTGTTTGTTTCTCTATTTCAATGGTATTCTGCCTTGTATAACACACATTTACCACTCTAGTTTCCTTTAAGTAAAGAATATAGGATTCATACCGTGTTTCATGTGATCTTAACTCGAATTAAGGATTTCCCGGATTTTAGCTACCTTTTCTACACTAAGAACTGACTTGGAGATTCTCTTTCAGCTGTTCTAAACAAATTCTCATCTGTTTACAGGCATTTCCACTGAATTATTCAAGTTTTCATGTAGTTTCCTATATTCTGCCTTCTGGCCCAAGTCTAAGCTTTGCCCACTTTATCAAACAACTTCCTACACACTGTTATGAACTGAGGCAGCTAGGGAACATTGTCTCTCAACTGTGTTATAGAGTGTAGTACTACATTTCAGTGAACTGTAAGGCTTTCCAAAGCTGCCGAACGAGTTTCTTTCAATATTTCAATGGTATTCTGCCTTGTATAACACACATTTACCACTCTAGTCTCCTTTAAGTAAGCAATATAGGATTCATACTGTGTTTCATGTGATCTTAACTCGAATTAAGGATTTCCCGGATTTAGCTACCTTTTCTACACTAAGAACTGACTTGGAGAATCTCTTTCATCTGTTCTAAACAAGTTCTCATCGGTTTACAGTCATTTTCACTGAATTATTCATGTTTTCATGTAGTTTCCTATATTCTGCCTTCTGGCCCAAGTATAAGCTTTGCCCACTTTATCAAACAACTTCCTACACACTGTTATTAACTGAGGGAGCTAGGGAACATTGTCTCTCAACTGTGTTATAGAGTGTAGTACAACATTTCAGTGTAGTGTAAAGCTTTCCAAAGCTGCCAAACGTGTTTCTTTCTCTATTTCAATGGTATTCTGCCTTGTATAACACACATTTACCACTCTAGTCTCCTTTAAGTAATGAATATAGGATTCATACAGTGTTTGATGTTATCTTAACTCGAATTAAGGATTTTCCTTATCTTAGCTACCTTTTCTACACTAAGAACTGACTTGGAGATTCTCTTTCAGCTGTTCTAAACAAGTTCTCATCTGTTTACAGTCATTTTCACTGAATTATTCATGTTTTCATGTAGTTTCCTCTATTCTGCCTTCTGGCCCAAGTATAAGCTTTGCGCACTTTAAGTTCTCATCTGTTTACAGTCATTTTCACTGAATTATTCATGTTTTCATGTAGTTTCCTATATTCTGCCTTCTGGCCCAAGTATAAGCTTTGCCCACTTTATCAAACAACTTCCTACACACTGTTATGAACTGAGGCAGCTCGGGAACATTGTCTCTCAACTGTGTTATAGAGTGTAGTACTACATTTCAGTGAAGTGTAAGGCTTTCCAAAGCTGCCGAACGTGTTTGTTTCTCTATTTCAATGGTATTCTGCCTTGTATAACACACATTTACCACTCTAGTTTCCTTTAAGTAAAGAATATAGGATTCATACAGTGTTTCATGTGATCTTAACTCGAATTAAGGATTTCCCGGATTTTAGCTTCCTTTTCTACACTAAGAACTGACTTGGAGAATCTCTTTCATCTGTTCTAAACAAGTTCTCATCGGTTTACAGTCATTTTCACTGAATTATTCATGTTTTCATGTAGTTTCCTATATTCTGCCTTCTGGCCCAAGTCTAAGCTTTGCTCACTTTATCAAACAACTTCCTACACACAGTTATGAACTGAGGCAGCTCGGGAACATTGTCTCTCAACTGTGTTATAGAGTGTAGTACTACATTTCAGTGAAGTGTAAGGCTTTCCAAAGCTGCCGAATGTGTTTGTTTCTCTATTTCAATGGTATTCTGCCTTGTATAACACACATTTACCACTCTAGTCTCCTTTAAGTAATGAATATAGGATTGATACAGTGTTTGATGTTATCTTAACTCAAATTAAGGATTTTCCTTATCTTAGCTACCTTTTCTACAGTAAGAACTGACTTGGAGATTCTCTTTAAGCTGTTATAAACAAGTTCTCAACTGTTTACAGTCATTTTCAATGAATTATTCATGTTTTCATGTAGTTTCCTATATTCTGCCTTCTGGCCCAAGTATAAGCTTTGCCCACTTTATCAAACAACTTCCTACACACTGTTATTAACAGAGGGAGCTAGGGAACATTGTCTCTCAACTGTGTTATAGAGTGTAGTACTACATTTCAGTGTAGTGTTAGGCTTTCCAAAGCTGCCGAAGGTGTTTCTTTCTCTATTTCAATGGTATTCTGCCTTGTATAACACACATTTACCACTCTAGTCTCCTTTAAGTAATGAATATAGGATTCATACAGTGTTTGATGTTATCTTAACTCGAATTAAGGATTTTCCTTATCTTAGCTACCTTTTCTACACTAAGAACTGACTTGGAGATTCTCTTTAAGCTGTTATAAACAAGTTCTCATCTGTTTACAGTCATTTTCACTGAATTATTCATGTTTTCATGTAGTTTCCTATATTCTGCCTTCGGGCCCAAGTGTAAGCTTTGCCCACTTTAAGTTCTCATCTGTTTACAGTCATTTTCACTGAATTATTCATGTTTTCATGTAGTTTCCTATATTCTGCCTTCTGGCCCAAGTATAAGCTTTGCCCACTTTATCAAACAACTTCCTACACACTGTTATGAACTGAGGGAGCTAGGGAACATTGTCTCTCAACTGTGTTATAGAGTGTAGTACTACATTTCAGTGAAGTGTAAGGCTTTCCAAATCTGCCGAATGTGTTTGTTTCTCTATTTCAATGGTATTCTGCCTTGTATAACACACATTTACCACTCTAGTTTCCTTTAAGTAAAGAATATAGGATTCATACAGTGCTTCATGTGATCTTAACTCGAATTAAGGATTTCCCGGATTTTAGCTACCTTTTCTACATTAAGAACTGACTTGGAGATTCTCTTTCAGCTGTTCTAAACAAATTCTCATCTGTTTACAGGCATTTCCACTGAATTATTCAAGTTTTCATGTAGTTTCCTATATTCTGCCTTCTGGCCCAAGTCTAAGCTTTGCTCACTTTATCAAACAACTTCCTACACACAGTTATGAACTGAGGCAGCTCGGGAACATTGTCTCTCAACTGTGTTATAGAGTGTAGTACTACATTTCAGTGAAGTGTAAGGCTTTCCAAAGCTGCCGAATGTGTTTCTTTCTCTATTTCAATGGTATTCTGCCTTATATAATACACATTTATCACTCTAGTCTCCTTTAAGTAAGCAATATAGGATTTATACTGTGTTTCATGTGATCTTAACTCGAATTAAGGATTTTCCTTATCTTAGCTACCTTTTCTACACTAACAACTGACTTGGAGATTCTCTTTAAGCTGTTATAAACAAGTTCTCATCTGTTTACAGTCATTTTCACTGAATTATTCATGTTTTCATGTAGTTTCCTATATTCTGCCTTCGGGCCCAAGTATAAGCTTTGCCCACTTTAAGTTCTCATCTGTTTACAGTCATTTTCACTGAATTATTCATGTTTTCATGTAGTTTCCTATACTCTGCCTTCTGGCCCAAGTTTAAGCTTTGCCCACTTTATCAAACAACTTCCTTCACACTGTTATGAACTGAGGCAGCTCGGGAACATTGTCTCTCAACTGTGTTATAGAGTGTAGTACTACATTTCAGTGAAGTGTAAGGCTTTCCAAAGCTGCCGAACGTGTTTGTTTCTCTATTTCAATGGTATTCTGCCTTGTATAACACACATTTACCACTCTAGTCTCCTTTAAGTAATGAATATAGGATTCATACAGTGTTTGATGTTATCTTAACTCAAATTAAGGATTTTCCTTATCTTAGCTACCTTTTCTACACTAAGAACTGACTTGGAGATTCTCTTTAAGCTGTTATAAACAAGTTCTCAACTGTTTACAGTCATTTTCAATGAATTATTCATGTTTTCATGTAGTTTCCTATATTCTGCCTTCTGGCCCAAGTATAAGCTTTGCCCACTTTATCAAACAACTTCCTACACACTGTTATTAACAGAGGGAGCTAGGGAACATTGTCTCTCAACTGTGTTATAGAGTGTAGTACTACATTTCAGTGTAGTGTTAGGCTTTCCAAAGCTGCCGAAGGTGTTTCTTTCTCTATTTCAATGGTATTCTGCCTTGTATAACACACATTTACCACTCTAGTCTCCTTTAAGTAATGAATATAGGATTCATACAGTGTTTGATGTTATCTTAACTCGAATTAAGGATTTTCCTTATCTTAGCTACCTTTTCTACACTAAGAACTGACTTGGAGATTCTCTTTAAGCTGTTATAAACAAGTTCTCATCTGTTTACAGTCATTTTCACTGAATTATTCATGTTTTCATGTAGTTTCCTATATTCTGCCTTCGGGCCCAAGTATAAGCTTTGCCCACTTTAAGTTCTCATCTGTTTACAGTCATTTTCACTGAATTATTCATGTTTTCATGTAGTTTCCTATATTCTGCCTTCTGGCCCAAGTATAAGCTTTGCCCACTTTATCAAACAACTTCCTACACACTGTTATGAACTGAGGCAGCTCGGGAACATTGTCTCTCAACTGTGTTATAGAGTGTAGTACTACATTTCAGTGTAGTGTAAGGCTTTCCAAAGCTGCTGAACGTGTTTCTTTCTCTATTTCAATGTTATTCTGCCTTGTATAACACACATTTACCACTCTAGTCTCCTTTAAGTAATGAATATAGGATTCATACAGTGTTTGATGTTATCTTAACTCGAATTAAGGATTTTCCTTATCTTAGCTACCTTTTCTACACTAAGAACTGACTTGGAGATTCTCTTTAAGCTGCTATAAACAAGTTCTCATCTGTTTACAGTCATTTTCACTGAATTATTCATGTTTTCATGTAGTTTCCTATATTCTGCCTTCGGGCCCAAGTATAAGCTTTGCCCACTTTAAGTTCTCATCTGTTTACAGTCATTTTCACTGAATTATTCATGTTTTCATGTACTTTCCTATATTCTGCCTTCTGGCCCAAGTATAAACTTTGCACACTTTATCAAACAACTTCCTACACACTGTTATTAACTGAGGGAGCTAGGGAACATTGTCTCTCAACTGTGTTATAGAGTGTAGTGCAACATTTCAGTGTAGTGTAAGGCTTTCCAAAGCTGCCAATCGTGTTTCTTTCTCTATTTCAATGGTATTCTGCCTTGTATAACACACATTTACCACTCTAGTCTCCTTTAAGTAATGAATATAGGATTCATACAGTGTTTGATGTTATCTTAACTCGAATTAAGGATTTTCCTTATCTTAGCTACCTTTTCTACACTAAGAACTGACTTGGAGATTCTCTTTAAGCTGTTATAAACAAGTTCTCATCTGTTTACAGTCATTTTCACTGAATTATTCATGTTTTCATGTAGTTTCCTATATTCTGCCTTCGGGCCCAAGTGTAAGCTTTGCCCACTTTAAGTTCTCATCTGTTTACAGTCATTTTCACTGAATTATTCATGTTTTCATGTAGTTTCCTATATTCTGCCTTCTGGCCCAAGTATAAGCTTTGCCCACTTTATCAAACAACTTCCTACACACTGTTATGAACTGAGGGAGCTAGGGAACATTGTCTCTCAACTGTGTTATAGAGTGTAGTACTACATTTCAGTGAAGTGTAAGGCTTTCCAAATCTGCCGAATGTGTTTGTTTCTCTATTTCAATGGTATTTTGCCTTGTATAACACACATTTACCACTCTAGTTTCCTTTAAGTAAAGAATATAGGATTCATACAGTGTTTCATGTGATCTTAACTCGAATTAAGGATTTCCCGGATTTTAGCTACCTTTTCTACATTAAGAACTGACTTGGAGATTCTCTTTCAGCTGTTCTAAACAAATTCTCATCTGTTTACAGGCATTTCCACTGAATTATTCAAGTTTTCATGTAGTTTCCTATATTCTGCCTTCTGGCCCAAGTCTAAGCTTTGCTCACTTTATCAAACAACTTCCTACACACAGTTATGAACTGAGGCAGCTCGGGAACATTGTCTCTCAACTGTGTTATAGAGTGTAGTACTACATTTCAGTGAAGTGTAAGGCTTTCCAAAGCTGCCGAATGTGTTTCTTTCTCTATTTCAATGGTATTCTGCCTTATATAATACACATTTATCACTCTAGTCTCCTTTAAGTAAGCAATATAGGATTCATACTGTGTTTCATGTGATCTTAACTCGAATTAAGGATTTTCCTTATCTTAGCTACCTTTTCTACACTAACAACTGACTTGGAGATTCTCTTTAAGTTGTTATAAACAAGTTCTCATCTGTTTACAGTCATTTTCACTGAATTATTCATGTTTTCATGTAGTTTCCTATATTCTGCCTTCTGGCCCAAGTATAAGCTTTGCCCACTTTATCAAACAACTTCCTACACACTGTTATTAACTGAGGGAGCTAGGGAACATTGTCTCTCAACTGTGTTATAGAGTGTAGTACAACATTTCAGTGTAGAGTAAGGCTTTCCAAAGCTGCCAAACGTGTTTCTTTCTCTATTTCAATGGTATTCTGCCTTGTATAACACACATTTACCACTCTAGTCTCCTTTAAGTAATGAATATAGGATTCATACAGTGTTTGATGTTATCTTAACTCGAATTAAGGATTTTCCTTATCTTAGCTACCTTTTCTACACTAACAACTGACTTGGAGATTCTCTTTAAGCTGTTATAAACAAGTTCTCATCTGTTTACAGTCATTTTCACTGAATTATTCATGTTTTCATGTAGTTTCCTATATTCTGCCTTCGGGCCCAAGTATAAGCTTTGCCCACTTTAAGTTCTCATCTGTTTACAGTCATTTTCACTGAATTATTCATGTTTTCATGTAGTTTCCTATACTCTGCCTTCTGGCCCAAGTTTAAGCTTTGCCCACTTTATCAAACAACTTCCTTCACACTGTTATGAACTGAGGCAGCTCGGGAACATTGTCTCTCAACTGTGTTATAGAGTGTAGTACTACATTTCAGTGAAGTGTAAGGCTTTCCAAAGCTGCCGAACGTGTTTCTTTCTCTATTTCAATGTTATTCTGCCTTGTATAACACACATTTACCACTCTAGTCTCCTTTAAGTAATGAATATAGGATTCATACAGTGTTTGATGTTATCTTAACTCGAATTAAGGATTTTCCTTATCTTAGCTACCTTTTCTACACTAAGAACTGACTTGGAGATTCTCTTTAAGCTGCTATAAACAAGTTCTCATCTGTTTACAGTCATTTTCACTGAATTATTCATGTTTTCATGTAGTTTCCTATATTCTGCCTTCTCGCCCAAGTATAACCTTTGCCCACTTTATCAAACAACTTCCTACACACTGTTATGAACTGAGGCAGCCCGGGAACATTGTCTCTCAACTGTGTTATAGAGTGTAGTACTACATTTCAGTGAAGTGTAAGGCTTTCCAAAGCTGCCGAACGTGTTTGTTTCTCTATTTCAATGGTATTCTGCCTTGTATAACACACATTTACCACTCCAGTCTCCTTTAAGTAAAGAATATAGGATTCATACAGTGTTTCATGTGATCTTAACTGGCATTAAGGATTTCCCTTATCTTAGCTACCTTTTCTACACTACGAACTGACTTGGAGATTCTATTTCAGCTGTTCTAAACAAGTTCTCATCTGTTTCCAGTCATTTTCACTGAATTATTCATGTTTTCATGTAGTTTCCTATATTCTGCCTTCTGGCCCAAGTATAAGCTTTGCCCACTTTATCAAACAACTTCCTACACACTGTTATGAACTGCGGGAGCTAGGGAACATTGTCTCTCAACTGTGTTATAGAGTGTAGTACTACATTTCAGTGAAGTGTAAGGCTTTCCAAAGCTGCCGAATGTGTTTCTTTCTCTATTTCAATGGTATTCTGCCTTATATAATACACATTTATCACTCTAGTCTCCTTTAAGTAAGCAATATAGGATTCATACTGTGTTTCATGTGATCTTAACTCGAATTAAGGATTTTCCTTATCTTAGCTACCTTTTCTACACTAACAACTGACTTGGAGATTCTCTTTAAGCTGTTATAAACAAGTTCTCATCTGTTTACAGTCATTTTCACTGAATTATTCATGTTTTCATGTAGTTTCCTATATTCTGCCTTCGGGCCCAAGTATAAGCTTTGCCCACTTTAAGTTCTCATCTGTTTACAGTCATTTTCACTGAATTATTCATGTTTTCATGTACTTTCCTATATTCTGCCTTCTGGCCCAAGTATAAACTTTGCCCACTTTATCAAACAACTTCCTACACACTGTTATTAACTGAGGGAGCTAGGGAACATTGTCTCTCAACTGTGTTATAGAGTGTAGTGCAACATTTCAGTGTAGTGTAAGGCTTTCCAAAGCTGCCAATCGTGTTTCTTTCTCTATTTCAATGGTATTCTGCCTTGTATAACACACATTTACCACTCTAGTCTCCTTTAAGTAATGAATATAGGATTCATACAGTGTTTGATGTTATCTTAACTCGAATTAAGGATTTTCCTTATCTTAGCTACCTTTTCTACACTAAGAACTGACTTGGAGATTCTCTTTAAGCTGTTATAAACAAGTTCTCATCTGTTTACAGTCATTTTCACTGAATTATTCATGTTTTCATGTAGTTTCCTATATTCTGCCTTCTGGCCCAAGTATAAGCTTTGCCCACTTTATCAAACAACTTCCTACACACTGTTATGAACTGAGGGAGCTAGGGAACATTGTCTCTCAACTGTGTTATAGAGTGTAGTACTACATTTCAGTGAAGTGTAAGGCTTTCCAAAGCTGCCGAATGTGTTTGTTTCTCTATTTCAATGGTATTCTGCCTTGTATAACACACATTTACCACTCTAGTTTCCTTTAAGTAAAGAATATAGGATTCATACAGTGTTTCATGTGATCTTAACTCGAATTAAGGATTTCCCGGATTTTAGCTACCTTTTCTACATTAAGAACTGACTTGGAGATTCTCTTTCAGCTGTTCTAAACAAATTCTCATCTGTTTACAGGCATTTCCACTGAATTATTCAAGTTTTCATGTAGTTTCCTATATTCTGCCTTCTGGCCCAAGTCTAAGCTTTGCTCACTTTATCAAACAACTTCCTACACACAGTTATGAACTGAGGCAGCTCGGGAACATTGTCTCTCAACTGTGTTATAGAGTGTAGTACTACATTTCAGTGAAGTGTAAGGCTTTCCAAAGCTGCTGAATGTGTTTCTTTCTCTATTTCAATGGTATTCTGCCTTATATAATACACATTTATCACTCTAGTATCCTTTAAGTAAGCAATATAGGATTCATACTGTGTTTCATGTGATCTTAACTCGAATTAAGGATTTTCCTTATCTTAGCTACCTTTTCTACACTAACAACTGACTTGGAGATTCTCTTTAAGCTGTTATAAACAAGTTCTCATCTGTTTACAGTCATTTTCACTGAATTATTCATGTTTTCATGTAGTTTCCTATATTCTGCCTTCTGGCCCAAGTATAAGCTTTGCCCACTTTATCAAACAACTTCCTACACACTGTTATTAACTGAGGGAGCTAGGGAACATTGTCTCTCAACTGTGTTATAGAGTGTAGTACAACATTTCAGTGTAGAGTAAGGCTTTCCAAAGCTGCCAAACGTGTTTCTTTCTCTATTTCAATGGTATTCTGCCTTGTATAACACACATTTACCACTCTAGTCTCCTTTAAGTAATGAATATAGGATTCATACAGTGTTTGATGTTATCTTAACTCGAATTAAGGATTTTCCTTATCTTAGCTACCTTTTCTACACTAACAACTGACTTGGAGATTCTCTTTAAGCTATTATAAACAAGTTCTCATCTGTTTACAGTCATTTTCACTGAATTATTCATGTTTTCATGTAGTTTCCTATATTCTGCCTTCGGGCCCAAGTATAAGCTTTGCCCACTTTAAGTTCTCATCTGTTTACAGTCATTTTCACTGAATTATTCATGTTTTCATGTAGTTTCCTATACTCTGCCTTCTGGCCCAAGTTTAAGCTTTGCCCACTTTATCAAACAACTTCCTTCACACTGTTATGAACTGAGGCAGCTCGGGAACATTGTCTCTCAACTGTGTTATAGAGTGTAGTACTACATTTCAGTGAAGTGTAAGGCTTTCCAAAGCTGCCGAACGTGTTTGTTTCTCTATTTCAATGGTATTCTGCCTTGTATAACACACATTTACCACTCTAGTCTCCTTTAAGTAATGAATATAGGATTCATACAGTGTTTGATGTTATCTTAACTCAAATTAAGGATTTTCCTTATCTTAGCTACCTTTTCTACACTAAGAACTGACTTGGAGATTCTCTTTAAGCTGTTATAAACAAGTTCTCATCTGTTTACAGTCATTTTCAATGAATTATTCATGTTTTCATGTAGTTTCCTATATTCTGCCTTCTGGCCCAAGTATAAGCTTTGCCCACTTTATCAAACAACTTCCTACACACTGTTATTAACAGAGGGAGCTAGGGAACATTGTCTCTCAACTGTGTTATAGAGTGTAGTACTACATTTCAGTGTAGTGTTAGGCTTTCCAAAGCTGCCGAAGGTGTTTCTTTCTCTATTTCAATGGTATTCTGCCTTGTATAACACACATTTACCACTCTAGTCTCCTTTAAGTAATGAATATAGGATTCATACAGTGTTTGATGTTATCTTAACTCGAATTAAGGATTGTCCTTATCTTAGCTACCTTTTCTACACTAAGAACTGACTTGGAGATTCTCTTTAAGCTGTTATAAACAAGTTCTCATCTGTTTACAGTCATTTTCACTGAATTATTCATGTTTTCATGTAGTTTCCTATATTCTGCCTTCGGGCCCAAGTATAAGCTTTGCCCACTTTAAGTTCTCATCTGTTTACAGTCATTTTCACTGAATTATTCATGTTTTCATGTAGTTTCCTATATTCTGCCTTCTGGCCCAAGTATAAGCTTTGCCCACTTTATCAAACAACTTCCTACACACTGTTATGAACTGAGGCAGCTTGGGAACATTGTCTCTCAACTGTGTTATAGAGTGTAGTACTACATTTCAGTGTAGTGTAAGGCTTTCCAAAGCTGCTGAACGTGTTTCTTTCTCTATTTCAATGTTATTCTGCCTTGTATAACACACATTTACCACTCTAGTCTCCTTTAAGTAATGAATCTAGGATTCATACCGTGTTTGATGTTATCTTAACTCGAATTAAGGATTTTCCTTATCTTAGCTACCTTTTCTACACTAAGAACTGACTTGGAGATTCTCTTTAAGCTGCTATAAACAAGTTCTCATCTGTTTACATTCATTTTCACTGAATTATTCATGTTTTCATGTAGTTTCCTATATTCTGCCTTCTGGCCCAAGTATAAGCTTTGCCCACTTTATCAAACAACTTCCTACACACTGTTATGAACTGAGGCAGCTCGGGAACATTGTCTCTCAACTGTGTTATAGAGTGTAGTACTACATTTCAGTGAAGTGTAAGGCTTTCCAAAGCTGCCGAACGTGTTTGTTTCTCTATTTCAATGGTATTCTGCCTTGTATAACACACATTTACCACTCCAGTCTCCTTTAAGTAAAGAATATAGGATTCATACAGTGTTTCATGTGATCTTAACTGGCATTAAGGATTTCCCTTATCTTAGCTACCTTTTCTACACTACGAACTGACTTGGAGATTCTATTTCAGCTGTTCTAAACAAGTTCTCATCTGTTTCCAGTCATTTTCACTGAATTATTCATGTTTTCATGTAGTTTCCTATATTCTGCCTTCTGGCCCAAGTATAAGCTTTGCCCACTTTATCAAACAACTTCCTACACACTGTTATGAACTGCGGGAGCTAGGGAACATTGTCTCTCAACTGTGTTATAGAGTGTAGTACTACATTTCAGTGAAGTGTAAGGCTTTCCAAAGCTGCCGAATGTGTTTCTTTCTCTATTTCAATGGTATTCTGCCTTATATAATACACATTTATCACTCTAGTCTCCTTTAAATAAGCAATATAGGATTCATACAGGGTTTCATGTGATCTTAACTCGAATTAAGGATTTCCCAGATTTAGCTACCTTTTCTACACTAAGAACTGACTTGGAGAATCTCTTTCATCTGTTCTAAACAAGTTCTCATCTGTTTACAGTCATTTTCACTGAATTATTCATGTTTTCATGTAGTTTCCTATATTCTGCCTTCTGGCCCAAGTATAAGCTTTGCCCACTTTATCAAACAACTTCCTACACATTGTTATGAACTGAGGCAGCTCGGGAACATTGTCTCTCAACTGTGTTATAGAGTGTAGTACTACATTTCAGTGAAGTGTAAGGCTTTCCAAAGCTGCCGAACGAGTTTCTTTCAATATTTCAATGGTATTCTGCCTTGTATAACACACATTTACCACTCTAGTCTCCTTTAAGTAAAGAATATAGGATTCATACAGTGTTTCATGTGATCTTAACTGGAATTAAGGATTTCCCTTATCTTAGCTACCTTTTCTACACTAAGAACTGACTTGGAGATTCTCTTTCAGCTGTTCTAAACAAGTTCTCATCTGTTTACAGTCATTTTCAATGAATTATTCATGTTTTCATGTAGTTTCCTATATTCTGCCTTCTGGCCCAAGTCTAAGCTTTGCCCACTTTATCAAACAACTTCCTACACACTGTTATGAACTGAGGGAGCTAGGGAACATTGTCTCTCAACTGTGTTATAGAGTGTAGTACTACATTTCAGTGAAGTGTAAGGCTTTCCAAAGCTGCCGAACGAGTTTCTTTCAATATTTCAATGGTATTCTGCCTTTTATAACACACATTTACCACTCCAGTCTCCTTTAAGTAAAGAATATAGGATTCATACAGTGTTTCATGAGATCTTAACTGGTATTACGGATTTCCCTTATCTTATCTACCTTTTCTACACTACGAACTGACTTGGAGATTCTCTTTCAGCTGTTCTAAAGAAGTTCTCATCTGTTTACAGTCATTTTCACTGAATTATTCATGTTTTCATGTAGTTTCCTATATTCTGCCTTCTGACCCAAGTATAAGCTTTGCCCACTTTATCAAACAACTTCCTACACACTGTTATGAACTGCGGGAGCTAGGGAACATTGTCTCTCAACTGTGTTATAGAGTGTAGTACTACATTTCAGTGAAGTGTAAGGCTTTCCAAAGCTGCCGAATGTGTTTCATTCTCTATTTCAATGGTATTCTGCCTTATATAATACACATTTATCACTCTAGTCTCCTTTGAGTAAGCAATATAGGATTCATACAGTGTTTCATGTGATCTTAACTCGAATTAAGGATTTCCCTTATCTTAGCTACGTTTTCTACACTAAGAACTGACTTGGAGATTCTCTTTCAGCTGTTCTAAACAAGTTCTCATCTGTTTACAGTCATTTTCAATGAATTATTCATGTTTTCATGTAGTTTCCTATATTCTGCCTTCTAGCCAAGTATAAGATTTGCCCACTTTATCAAACACCTTCCTACACTCTGTTATGAACTGACGCAGCTAGGGAACATTGTCTCTCAACTGTGTTATAGAGTGTAGTACTACATTTCAGTGAAGTGTAAGCCTTTCCAAAGCTGCCGAAAGTGTTTCTTTCTCTATTTCAATGGTATTCTGCCTTGTATAACACACATTTACCACTCTAGTTTCCTTTAAGTAAAGAATATAGGATTCATACAGTGTTTCATGTGATCTTAACTCGAATTAAGGATTTTCCTTATCTTAGCTACCTTTTCTACACTAAGAACTGACTTGGAGATTTTCTTTCAGCTGTTCTAAACAAGTTCTCATCTGTTTACAGGCATTTCCACTGAATTATTCAAGTTTTCATGTAGTTTCCTATATTCTGCCTTCTGGCCCAAGTCTAAGCTTTGTCCACTTTATCAAACAACTTCCTACACACTGTTATTAACTGAGGGAGCTAGGGAACATTGTCTCTCAACTGTGTTATAGAGTGTAGTACTACATTTCAGTGAAGTGTAAGGCTTTCCAAAGCTGCCGAACGAGTTTCTTTCAATATTTCAATGGTATTCTGCGTTGTATAACACACATTTACCACTCCAGTCTCCTTTAAGTAAAGAATATAGGATTCATACAGTGTTTCATGTGATCTTAACTGGTATTAAGGATTTCCCTTATCTTAGCTACCTTTTCTACACTACGAACTGACTTGGAGATTCTCTTTCAGCTGTTCTAAACAAGTTCTCATCTGTTTACAGTCATTTTCAATGAATTATTCATGTTTTCATGTAGTTTCCTATATTCTGCCTTCTGGCCCAAGTATAAGCTTTGCCCACTTTATCAAACAACATCCTACACACTGTTATGAACTGAGGCAGCTCTGGAACATTGTCTCTCAACTGTGTTATAGAGTGTAGTACTACATTTCAGTGAAGTGTAAGGCTTTCCAAAGCTGCCGAACGTGTTTGGTTCTCCATTTCAATGGTATTCTGCCTTGTATAACACACATTTACCCCTCTGGTCTCCTTTAAGTAAAGAATATAGGATTCATACAGTGTTTCATGTGATCTTAACTGGAATTAAGGATTTCCCTTATCTTAGCTACCTTTTGTACACTACGAACTGACTTGGAGATTCTCTTTCAGCTGTTCTAAACAAGTTCTCATCTGTTTACAGTCATTTTCACTGAATTATTCATGTTTTCATGTAGTTTCCTATATTCTGCCTTCTGGCCCAAGTATAAGCTTTGCCCACTTTATCAAACAACTTCCTACACACTGTTATTAACTGAGGGAGCTAGGGAACATTGTCTCTCAACTGTGTTATAGAGTGTAGTACTACATTTCAGTGTAGTGTAAGGCTTTCCAAAGCTGCCGGAAGTGTTTCTTTCTCTATTTCAATGGTATTCTGCCTTGTATAACACACATTTACCACTCTAGTGTCCTTTAAGCAAAGAATATAGGATTCATACCGTGTTTCATGTGATCTTAACTGGAATTAAGGATTTCCCTTATCTTAGCTACCTTTTCTACACTAAGAACTGACTTGGAGATTCTCTTACAGCTGTTCTAAACAAGTTCTCATCTGTTTACAGTCATTTTCACTGAATTATTCATGTTTTCATGTAGTTTCCTATATTCTGCCTTCTGGCCCAAGTATAAGCTTTGCCCACTTTATCAAACAACTTCCTACACACTGTTATTAACTGAGGGAGCTAGGGAACATTGTCTCTCAACTGTGTTATAGAGTGTAGTACTACATTTCAGTGAAGTGTAAGCCTTTCCAAAGCTGCCGAAAGTGTTTCTTTCTCTATTTCAATGGTATTCTGCCTTGTATAACACACATTTACCACTCTAGTTTCCTTTAAGTAAAGAATATAGGATTCATACAGTGTTTCATGTGATCTTAACTCGAATTAAGGATTTTCCTTATCTTAGCTACCTTTTCTACACTAAGAACTGACTTGGAGATTCTCTTTAAGCTGTTCTAAACAAGTTCTCATCTGTTTACAGGCATTTCCACTGAATTATTCAAGTTTTCATGTAGTTTCCTATATTCTGCCTTCTGGCCCAAGTCTAAGCTTTGTCCACTTTATCAAACAACTTCCTACACACTGTTATTAACTGAGGGAGCTAGGGAACATTGTCTCTCAACTGTGTTATAGAGTGTAGTACTACATTTCAGTGAAGTGTAAGGCTTTCCAAAGCTGCCGAACGAGTTTCTTTCAATATTTCAATGGTATTCTGCGTTGTATAACACACATTTACCACTCCAGTCTCCTTTAAGTAAAGAATATAGGATTCATACAGTGTTTCATGTGATCTTAACTGGTATTAAGGATTTCCCTTATCTTAGCTACCTTTTCTACACTACGAACTGACTTGGAGATTCTCTTTCAGCTGTTCTAAACAAGTTCTCATCTGTTTACAGTCATTTTCAATGAATTATTCATGTTTTCATGTAGTTTCCTATATTCTGCCTTCTGGCCCAAGTATAAGCTTTGCCCACTTTATCAAACAACTTCCTACACACTGTTATGAACTGAGGCAGCTCTGGAACATTGTCTCTCAACTGTGTTATAGAGTGTAGTACTACATTTCAGTGAAGTGTAAGGCTTTCCAAAGCTGCCGAACGTGTTTGGTTCTCTATTTCAATGGTATTCTGCCTTGTATAACACACATTTACCACTCTGGTCTCCTTTAAGTAAAGAATATAGGATTCATACAGTGTTTCATGTGATCTTAACTCGAATTAAGGATTTCCCGGATTTTAGCTTCCTTTTCTACACTAAGAACTGACTTGGAGATTCTCTTTCAGCTGTTCTAAACAAGTTCTCATCTGTTTACAGGCATTTCCACTGAATTATTCAAGTTTTCATGTAGTTTCCTATATTCTGCCTTCTGGCCCAAGTCTAAGCTTTGTCCACTTTATCAAACAACTTCCTACACACTGTTATTAACTGAGGGAGCTAGGGAACATTGTCTCTCAACTGTGTTATAGAGTGTAGTACTACATTTCAGTGAAGTGTAAGGCTTTCCAAAGCTGCCGAACGAGTTTCTTTCAATATTTCAATGGTATTCTGCCTTGTATAACACACATTTACCACTCCAGTCTCCTTTAAGTAAAGAATATAGGATTCATACAGTGTTTCATGTGATCTTAACTGGTATTAGGGATTTCCCTTATCTTATCTACCTTTTCTACACTATGAACTGACTTGGAGATTCTCTTTCAGCTGTTCTAAACAAGTTCTCATCTGTTTACAGTCATTTTCACTGAATTATTCATGTTTTCATGTAGTTTCCTATATTCTGCCTTCTGGCCCAAGTATAAGCTTTGCCCACTTTATCAAACAACTTCCTACACACTGTTATTAACTGAGGGAGCTAGGGAACATTGTCTCTCAACTGTGTTATAGAGTGTAGTACTACATTTCAGTGTAGTGTAAGGCTTTCCAAAGCTGCCGAACGTGTTTCTTTCTCTATTTCAATGGTATTCTGCCTTGTATAACACACATTTACCACTCTAGTCTCCTTTAAGTAATGAATATAGGATTCATACAGTGTTTGATGTTATCTTAACTCCAATTAAGGATTTTCCTTATCTTAGCTACCTTTTCTACACTAAGAACTGACTTGGAGATTCTCTTTAAGCTGTTATATACAAGTTCTCATCTGTTTACAGTCATTTTCACTGAATTATTCATGTTTTCATGTAGTTTCCTATATTCTGCCTTCGGGCCCAAGTATAAGCTTTGCCCACTTTAAGTTCTCATCTGTTTACAGTCATTTTCACTGAATTATTCATGTTTTCATGTAGTTTCCTATATTCTGCCTTCTGGCCCAAGTATAAGCTTTGCGCACTTTATCAAACAACTTCCTACAAACTGTTATGAACTGCGGGAGCTAGGGAACATTGTCTCTCAACTGTGTTATAGAGTGTAGTACTACATTTCAGTGAAGTGTAAGGCTTTCCAAAGCTGCCGAACGTGTTTCTTTCTCTATTTCAATGGTATTCTGCCTTGTATAACACACATTTACCACTCTAGTCTCCTTTAAGTAAAGAATATAGGATTCATACAGTGTTTCATGTGATCTTAACTGGAATTAAGGATTTCAATAATCTTAGCTACCTTTTCTACACTAAGAACTGACTTGGAGAATCTCTTTCAGCTGTTCTAAACAAGTTCTCATCTGTTTACAGTCATTTTCAATGAATTATTCATGTTTTCATGTAGTTTCCTATATTCTGCCTTCTGGCCCAAGTATAAGCTTTGCCCACTTTATCAAACAACTTCCTACACACTGTTATTAACTGAGGGAGCTAGGGAACATTGTCTCTCAACTGTGTTATAGAGTGTAGTACTACATTTCAGTGTAGTGTAAGGCTTTCCAAAGCTGCCGAACGTGTTTCTTTCTCTATTTCAATGGTATTCTGCCTTTTATAACACACATTTACCACTCCAGTCTCCTTTAAGTAAAGAATATAGGATTCATACAGTGTTTCATGAGATCTTAACTGGTATTACGGATTTCCCTTATCTTATCAACCTTTTCTACACTACGAACTGACTTGGAGATTCTCTTTCAGCTGTTCTAAACAAGTTCTCATCTGTTTACAGGCATTTCCACTGAATTATTCAAGTTTTCATGTAGTTTCCTATATTCTGCCTTCTGGCCCAAGTCTAAGCTTTGTCCACTTTATCAAACAACTTCCTACACACTGTTATTAACTGAGGGAGCTAGGGAACATTGTCTCTCAACTGTGTTATAGAGTGTAGTACTACATTTCAGTGAAGTGTAAGGCTTTCCAAAGCTGCCGAACGAGTTTCTTTCAATATTTCAATGGATTCTGCGTTGTATAACACACATTTACCACTCCAGTCTCCTTTAAGTAAAGAATATAGGATTCATACAGTGTTTCATGTGATCTTAACTGGTATTAAGGATTTCCCTTATCTTAGCTACCTTTTCTACACTACGAACTGACTTGGAGATTCTCTTTCAGCTGTTCTAAACAAGTTCTCATCTGTTTACAGTCATTTTCAATGAATTATTCATGTTTTCATGTAGTTTCCTATATTCTGCCTTCTGGCCCAAGTATAAGCTTTGCCCACTTTATCAAACAACTTCCTACACACTGTTATGAACTGAGGCAGCTCTGGAACATTGTCTCTCAACTGTGTTATAGAGTGTAGTACTACATTTCAGTGAAGTGTAAGGCTTTCCAAAGCTGCCGAACGTGTTTGGTTCTCTATTTCAATGGTATTCTGCCTTGTATAACACACATTTACCACTCTGGTCTCCTTTAAGTAAAGAATATAGGATTCATACAGTGTTTCATGTGATCTTAACTGGAATTAAGGATTTCCCTTATCTTAGCTACCTTTTGTACACTACGAACTGACTTGGAGATTCTCTTTCAGCTGTTCTAAACAAGTTCTCATCTGTTTACAGTCATTTTCTCTGAATTATTCATGTTTTCATGTAGTTTCCTATATTCTGCCTTCTGGCCCAAGTATAAGCTTTGCCCACTTTATCAAACAACTTCCTACACACTGTTATTAACTGAGGGAGCTAGGGAACATTGTCTCTCAACTGTGTTATAGAGTGTAGTACTACATTTCAGTGTAGTGTAAGGCTTTCCAAAGCTACCGAACGTGTTTCTTTCTCTATTTCAATGGTATTCTGCCTTGCATAACACACATTTACCACTCTAGTCTCTTTTAAGTAATGAATATAGGATTCATACAGTGTTTGAAGTTATCTTAACTCGAATTAAGGATTTTCCTTATCTTAGCTACCTTTTCTACACTAAGAACTGACTTGGAGATTCTCTTTCAGCTGTTCTAAACAAGTTCTCATCTGTTTACAGTCATTTTCACTGAATTATTCATGTTTTCATGTAGTTTCCTATATTCTGCCTTTGGGCCCAAGTATAAGCTTTGCCCACTTTAAGTTCTCATCTGTTTACAGTCATTTTCACTGAATTATTCATGTTTTCATGTAGTTTCCAATATTCTGCCTTCTGGCCCAAGTATAAGCTTTGCCCACTTTATCAAACAACTTCCTACACACTGTTATGAACTGAGGCAGCTCGGGAACATTGTCTCTCAACTGTGTTATAGAGTGTAGTACTACATTTCAGTGAAGTGTAAGGCTTTCCAAAGCTGCCGAACGTGTTTGTTTCTCTATTTCAATGGTATTCTGCCTTGTATAACACACATTTACCACTCTAGTTTCCTTTAAGTAAAGAATATAGGATTCATACAGTGTTTCATGTGATCTTAACTCGAATTAAGGATTTCCCGGATTTTAGCTTCCTTTTCTACACTAAGAACTGACTTGGAGATTCTCTTTCAGCTGTTCTAAACAAGTTCTCATCTGTTTACAGGCATTTCCACTGAATTATTCAAGTTTTCATGTAGTTTCCTATATTCTGCCTTCTGGCCCAAGTCTAAGCTTTGTCCACTTTATCAAACAACTTCCTACACACTGTTATTAACTGAGGGAGCTAGGGAACATTGTCTCTCAACTGTGTTATAGAGTGTAGTACTACATTTCAGTGTAGTGTAAGGCTTTCCAAAGCTGCCGAACGTGTTTCTTTCTCTATTTCAATGGTATTCTGCCTTGTATAACACACATTTACCACTCTAGTCTCCTTTAAGTAATGAATATAGGATTCATACAGTGTTTGATGTTATCTTAACTCGAATTAAGGATTTTCCTTATCTTAGCTACTTTTTCTACACTAAGAACTGACTTGGAGATTCTCTTTAAGCTGTTATAAACAAGATCTCATCTGTTTACAGTCATTTTCACTGAATTATTCATGTTTTCATGTAGTTTCCTATATTCTGCCTTCGGGCCCAAGTATAAGCTTTGCCCACTTTAGCAAACAACTTCCTACACACTGTTATGAACTGAGGCAGCTCGGGAACATTGTCTCTCAACTGTGTTATAGAGTGTAGTACTACATTTCAGTGAAGTGTAAGGCTTTCCAAAGCTGCCGAACGTGTTTGTTTCTCTATTTCAATGGTATTCTGCCTTGTATAACACACATTTACCACTCTAGTCTCCTTTAAGTAAAGAATATAGGATTCATACAGTGTTTCATGGGATCTTAACTGGTATTAAGGATTTCCCTTATCTTAGCTACCTTTTCTACACTAAGAACTGACTTGGAGATTCTCTTTCAGCTGTTCTAAACAAGTTCTCATCTGTTTACAGTCATTTTCACTGAATTATTCATGTTTTCATGTAGTTTCCTATATTCTGCCTTCTGGCCCAAGTATAAGCTTTGCCCACTTTATCAAACAACTTCCTACACACTGTTATGAACTGAGGCAGCTCGGGAACATTGTCTCTCAACTGTGTTATAGAGTGTAGTACTACATTTCAGTGTAGTGTAAGGCTTTCCAAAGCTGCCGAACGTGTTTTTTTCTCAATATCAATGGTATTCTGCCTTGTATAACACACATTTACCACTCTAGTCTCCTTTAAGTAATGAATGTAGGATTTATACAGTGTTTGATGTTATCTTAACTCGAATTAAGGATTTTCCTTATCTTAGCTACCTTTTCTACTCTAAGAACTGACTTGGAGATTCTCTTTAAGCTGTTATAAACAAATTCTCATCTGTTTACAGTCATTTTCACTGAATTATTCATGTTTTCATGTAGTTTCCTATATTCTGCCTTCTGGCCCAAGTATAAGCTTTGCCCACTTTATCAAACAACTTCCTACACACTGTTATGAACTGAGGCAGCTCGGGAACATTGTCTCTCAACTGTGTTATAGAGTGTAGTACTACATTTCAGTGAAGTGTAAGGCTTTCCAAAGCTGCCGAACGTGTTTGTTTCTCTATTTCAATGGTATTCTGCCTTGTATAACACACATTTACCACTCTAGTTTCCTTTAAGTAAAGAATATAGGATTCATACAGTGTTTCATGTGATCTTAACTCGAATTAAGGATTTCCCGGATTTTAGCTTCCTTTTCTACACTAAGAACTGACTTGGAGATTCTCTTTCAGCTGTTCTAAACAAGTTCTCATCTGTTTACAGGCATTTCCACTGAATTATTCAAGTTTTCATGTAGTTTCCTATATTCTGCCTTCTGGCCCAAGTCTAAGCTTTGTCCACTTTATCAAACAACTTCCTACACACTGTTATTAACTGAGGGAGCTAGGGAACATTGTCTCTCAACTGTGTTATAGAGTGTAGTACTACATTTCAGTGAAGTGTAAGGCTTTCCAAAGCTGCCGAACGAGTTTCTTTCAATATTTCAATGGTATTCTGCCTTGTATAACACACATTTACCACTCCAGTCTCCTTTAAGTAAAGAATATAGGATTCATACAGTGTTTCATGTGATCTTAACTGGTATTACGGATTTCCCTTATCTTATCTACCTTTTCTACACTATGAACTGACTTGGAGATTCTCTTTCAGCTGTTCTAAACAAGTTCTCATCTGTTTACAGTCATTTTCACTGAATTATTCATGTTTTCATGTAGTTTCCTATATTCTGCCTTCTGGCCCAAGTATAAGCTTTGCCCACTTTATCAAACAACTTCCTACACACTGTTATTAACTGAGGGAGCTAGGGAACATTGTCTCTCAACTGTGTTATAGAGTGTAGTACTACATTTCAGTGTAGTGTAAGGCTTTCCAAAGCTGCCGAACGTGTTTCTTTCTCTATTTCAATGGTATTCTGCCTTGTATAACACACATTTACCACTCTAGTCTCCTTTAAGTAATGAATATAGGATTCATACAGTGTTTGATGTTATCTTAACTCCATTTAAGGATTTTCCTTATCTTAGCTACCTTTTCTACACTAAGAACTGACTTGGAGATTCTCTTTAAGCTGTTATATACAAGTTCTCATCTGTTTACAGTCATTTTCACTGAATTATTCATGTTTTCATGTAGTTTCCTATATTCTGCCTTCGGGCCCAAGTATAAGCTTTGCCCACTTTAAGTTCTCATCTGTTTACAGTCATTTTCACTGAATTATTCATGTTTTCATGTAGTTTCCTATATTCTGCCTTCTGGCCCAAGTATAAGCTTTGCGCACTTTATCAAACAACTTCCTACAAACTGTTATGAACTGCGGGAGCTAGGGAACATTGTCTCTCAACTGTGTTATAGAGTGTAGTACTACATTTCAGTGAAGTGTAAGGCTTTCCAAAGCTGCCGAACGTGTTTCTTTCTCTAGTTCAATGGTATTCTGCCTTGTATAACACACATTTACCACTCTAGTCTCCTTTAAGTAAAGAATATAGGATTCATACAGTGTTTCATGTGATCTTAACTGGAATTAAGGATTTCAATAATCTTAGCTACCTTTTCTACACTAAGAACTGACTTGGAGAATCTCTTTCAGCTGTTCTAAACAAGTTCTCATCTGTTTACAGTCATTTTCAATGAATTATTCATGTTTTCATGTAGTTTCCTATATTCTGCCTTCTGGCCCAAGTATAAGCTTTGCCCACTTTATCAAACAACTTCCTACACACTGTTATTAACTGAGGGAGCTAGGGAACATTGTCTCTCAACTGTGTTATAGAGTGTAGTACTACATTTCAGTGTAGTGTAAGGCTTTCCAAAGCTGCCGAACGTGTTTCTTTCTCTATTTCAATGGTATTCTGCCTTTTATAACACACATTTACCACTCCAGTCTCCTTTAAGTAAAGAATATAGGATTCATACAGTGTTTCATGAGATCTTAACTGGTATTACGGATTTCCCTTATCTTATCAACCTTTTCTACACTACGAACTGACTTGGAGATTCTCTTTCAGCTGTTCTAAAGAAGTTCTCATCTGTTTACAGTCATTTTCACTGAATTATTCATGTTTTCATGTAGTTTCCTATATTCTGCCTTCTGACCCAAGTATAAGCTTTGCCCACTTTATCAAACAACTTCCTACACACTGTTATGAACTGCGGGAGCTAGGGAACATTGTCTCTCAACTGTGTTATAGAGTGTAGTACTACATTTCAGTGAAGTGTAAGGCTTTCCATAGCTGCCGAACGTGTTTGGTTCTCTATTTCAATGGTATTCTGCCTTGTATAACACACATTTACCACTCTAGTGTCCTTTAAGCAAAGAATATAGGATTCATACCGTGTTTCATGTGATCTTAACTGGAATTAAGGATTTCCCTTATCTTAGCTACCTTTTCTACACTAAGAACTGACTTGGAGATTCTCTTACAGCTGTTCTAAACAAGTTTTCATCTGTTAAAGTCATTTTCACTGAATTATTCATGTTTTCATGTAGTTTCCTATATTCTGCCTTCTGGCCCAAGTATAAGCTTTGCCCACTTTATCAAACAACTTCCTACACACTGTTATTAACTGAGGGAGCTAGGGAACATTGTCTCTCAACTGTGTTATAGAGTGTAGTACTACATTTCAGTGAAGTGTAAGGCTTTCCAAAGCTGCCGAATGTGTTTCATTCTCTATTTCAATGGTATTCTGCCTTATATAATACACATTTATCACTCTAGTCTCCTTTGAGTAAGCAATATAGGATTCATACAGTGTTTCATGTGATCTTAACTCGAATTAAGGATTTCCCTTATCTTAGCTAATTTTCTACACTAAGAACTGACTTGGAGATTCTCTTTCAGCTGTTCTAAACAAGTTCTCATCTGTTTACAGTCATTTTCAATGAATTATTCATGTTTTCATGTAGTTTCCTATATTCTGCCTTCTGGCCAAGTATAAGATTTGCCCACTTTATCAAACACCTTCCTACACTCTGTTATGAACTGAGGCAGCTAGGGAACATTGTCTCTCAACTGTGTTATAGAGTGTAGTACTACATTTCAGTGAAGTGTAAGCCTTTCCAAAGCTGCCGAAAGTGTTTCTTTCTCTATTTCAATGGTATTCTGCCTTGTATAACACACATTTACCACTCTAGTTTCCTTTAAGTAAAGAATATAGGATTCATACAGTGTTTCATGTGATCTTAACTCGAATTAAGGATTTTCCTTATCTTAGCTACCTTTTCTACACTAAGAACTGACTTGGAGATTCTCTTTCAGCTGTTCTAAACAAGTTCTCATCTGTTTACAGGCATTTCCACTGAATTATTCAAGTTTTCATGTAGTTTCCTATATTCTGCCTTCTGGCCCAAGTCTAAGCTTTGTCCACTTTATCAAACAACTTCCTACACACTGTTATTAACTGAGGGAGCTAGGGAACATTGTCTCTCAACTGTGTTATAGAGTGTAGTACTACATTTCAGTGAAGTGTAAGGCTTTCCAAAGCTGCCGAACGAGTTTCTTTCAATATTTCAATGGTATTCTGCGTTGTATAACACACATTTACCACTCCAGTCTCCTTTAAGTAAAGAATATAGGATTCATACAGTGTTTCATGTGATCTTAACTGGTATTAAGGATTTCCCTTATCTTAGCTACCTTTTCTACACTACGAACTGACTTGGAGATTCTCTTTCAGCTGTTCTAAACAAGTTCTCATCTGTTTACAGTCATTTTCAATGAATTATTCATGTTTTCATGTAGTTTCCTATATTCTGCCTTCTGGCCCAAGTATAAGCTTTGCCCACTTTATCAAACAACTTCCTACACACTGTTATGAACTGAGGCAGCTCTGGAACATTGTCTCTCAACTGTGTTATAGAGTGTAGTACTACATTTCAGTGAAGTGTAAGGCTTTCCAAAGCTGCCGAACGTGTTTGGTTCTCTATTTCAATGGTATTCTGCCTTGTATAACACACATTTACCACTCTGGTCTCCTTTAAGTAAAGAATATAGGATTCATACAGTGTTTCATGTGATCTTAACTGGAATTAAGGATTTCCCTTATCTTAGCTACCTTTTGTACACTACGAACTGACTTGGAGATTCTCTTTCAGCTGTTCTAAACAAGTTCTCATCTGTTTACAGTCATTTTCTCTGAATTATTCATGTTTTCATGTAGTTTCCTATATTCTGCCTTCTGGCCCAAGTATAAGCTTTGCCCACTTTATCAAACAACTTCCTACACACTGTTATTAACTGAGGGAGCTAGGGAACATTGTCTCTCAACTGTGTTATAGAGTGTAGTACTACATTTCAGTGTAGTGTAAGGCTTTCCAAAGCTACCGAACGTGTTTCTTTCTCTATTTCAATGGTATTCTGCCTTGCATAACACACATTTACCACTCTAGTCTCTTTTAAGTAATGAATATAGGATTCATACAGTGTTTGAAGTTATCTTAACTCGAATTAAGGATTTTCCTTATCTTAGCTACCTTTTCTACACTAAGAACTGACTTGGAGATTCTCTTTCAGCTGTTCTAAACAAGTTCTCATCTGTTTACAGTCATTTTCACTGAATTATTCATGTTTTCATGTAGTTTCCTATATTCTGCCTTTGGGCCCAAGTATAAGCTTTGCCCACTTTAAGTTCTCATCTGTTTACAGTCATTTTCACTGAATTATTCATGTTTTCATGTAGTTTCCAATATTCTGCCTTCTGGCCCAAGTATAAGCTTTGCCCACTTTATCAAACAACTTCCTACACACTGTTATGAACTGAGGCAGCTCGGGAACATTGTCTCTCAACTGTGTTATAGAGTGTAGTACTACATTTCAGTGAAGTGTAAGGCTTTCCAAAGCTGCCGAACGTGTTTGTTTCTCTATTTCAATGGTATTCTGCCTTGTATAACACACATTTACCACTCTAGTTTCCTTTAAGTAAAGAATATAGGATTCATACAGTGTTTCATGTGATCTTAACTCGAATTAAGGATTTCCCGGATTTTAGCTTCCTTTTCTACACTAAGAACTGACTTGGAGATTCTCTTTCAGCTGTTCTAAACAAGTTCTCATCTGTTTACAGGCATTTCCACTGAATTATTCAAGTTTTCATGTAGTTTCCTATATTCTGCCTTCTGGCCCAAGTCTAAGCTTTGTCCACTTTATCAAACAACTTCCTACACACTGTTATTAACTGAGGGAGCTAGGGAACATTGTCTCTCAACTGTGTTATAGAGTGTAGTACTACATTTCAGTGTAGTGTAAGGCTTTCCAAAGCTGCCGAACGTGTTTCTTTCTCTATTTCAATGGTATTCTGCCTTGTATAACACACATTTACCACTCTAGTCTCCTTTAAGTAATGAATATAGGATTCATACAGTGTTTGATGTTATCTTAACTCGAATTAAGGATTTTCCTTATCTTAGCTACTTTTTCTACACTAAGAACTGACTTGGAGATTCTCTTTAAGCTGTTATAAACAAGATCTCATCTGTTTACAGTCATTTTCACTGAATTATTCATGTTTTCATGTAGTTTCCTATATTCTGCCTTCGGGCCCAAGTATAAGCTTTGCCCACTTTAGCAAACAACTTCCTACACACTGTTATGAACTGAGGCAGCTCGGGAACATTGTCTCTCAACTGTGTTATAGAGTGTAGTACTACATTTCAGTGAAGTGTAAGGCTTTCCAAAGCTGCCGAACGTGTTTGTTTCTCTATTTCAATGGTATTCTGCCTTGTATAACACACATTTACCACTCTAGTCTCCTTTAAGTAAAGAATATAGGATTCATACAGTGTTTCATGGGATCTTAACTGGTATTAAGGATTTCCCTTATCTTAGCTACCTTTTCTACACTAAGAACTGACTTGGAGATTCTCTTTCAGCTGTTCTAAACAAGTTCTCATCTGTTTACAGTCATTTTCACTGAATTATTCATGTTTTCATGTAGTTTCCTATATTCTGCCTTCTGGCCCAAGTATAAGCTTTGCCCACTTTATCAAACAACTTCCTACACACTGTTATGAACTGAGGCAGCTCGGGAACATTGTCTCTCAACTGTGTTATAGAGTGTAGTACTACATTTCAGTGTAGTGTAAGGCTTTCCAAAGCTGCCGAACGTGTTTTTTTCTCAATATCAATGGTATTCTGCCTTGTATAACACACATTTACCACTCTAGTCTCCTTTAAGTAATGAATGTAGGATTTATACAGTGTTTGATGTTATCTTAACTCGAATTAAGGATTTTCCTTATCTTAGCTACCTTTTCTACTCTAAGAACTGACTTGGAGATTCTCTTTAAGCTGTTATAAACAAATTCTCATCTGTTTACAGTCATTTTCACTGAATTATTCATGTTTTCATGTAGTTTCCTATATTCTGCCTTCTGGCCCAAGTATAAGCTTTGCCCACTTTATCAAACAACTTCCTACACACTGTTATGAACTGAGGCAGCTCGGGAACATTGTCTCTCAACTGTGTTATAGAGTGTAGTACTACATTTCAGTGAAGTGTAAGGCTTTCCAAAGCTGCCGAACGTGTTTGTTTCTCTATTTCAATGGTATTCTGCCTTGTATAACACACATTTACCACTCTAGTTTCCTTTAAGTAAAGAATATAGGATTCATACAGTGTTTCATGTGATCTTAACTGGAATTAAGGATTTCCCGGATTTTAGCTTCCTTTTCTACACTAAGAACTGACTTGGAGATTCTCTTTCAGCTGTTCTAAACAAGTTCTCATCTGTTTACAGGCATTTCCACTGAATTATTCAAGTTTTCATGTAGTTTCCTATATTCTGCCTTCTGGCCCAAGTCTAAGCTTTGTCCACTTTATCAAACAACTTCCTACACACTGTTATTAACTGAGGGAGCTAGGGAACATTGTCTCTCAACTGTGTTATAGAGTGTAGTACTACATTTCAGTGAAGTGTAAGGCTTTCCAAAGCTGCCGAACGAGTTTCTTTCAATATTTCAATGGTATTCTGCCTTGTATAACACACATTTACCACTCCAGTCTCCTTTAAGTAAAGAATATAGGATTCATACAGTGTTTCATGTGATCTTAACTGGTATTACGGATTTCCCTTATCTTATCTACCTTTTCTACACTATGAACTGACTTGGAGATTCTCTTTCAGCTGTTCTAAACAAGTTCTCATCTGTTTACAGTCATTTTCACTGAATTATTCATGTTTTCATGTAGTTTCCTATATTCTGCCTTCTGGCCCAAGTATAAGCTTTGCCCACTTTATCAAACAACTTCCTACACACTGTTATTAACTGAGGGAGCTAGGGAACATTGTCTCTCAACTGTGTTATAGAGTGTAGTACTACATTTCAGTGTAGTGTAAGGCTTTCCAAAGCTGCCGAACGTGTTTCTTTCTCTATTTCAATGGTATTCTGCCTTGTATAACACACATTTACCACTCTAGTCTCCTTTAAGTAATGAATATAGGATTCATACAGTGTTTGATGTTATCTTAACTCCAATTAAGGATTTTCCTTATCTTAGCTACCTTTTCTACACTAAGAACTGACTTGGAGATTCTCTTTAAGCTGTTATAAACAAGTTCTCATCTGTTTACAGTCATTTTCACTGAATTATTCATGTTTTCATGTAGTTTCCTATATTCTGCCTTCGGGCCCAAGTATAAGCTTTGCCCACTTTAAGTTCTCATCTGTTTACAGTCATTTTCACTGAATTATTCATGTTTTCATGTAGTTTCCTATATTCTGCCTTCTGGCCCAAGTATAAGCTTTGCGCACTTTATCAAACAACTTCCTACAAACTGTTATGAACTGCGGGAGCTAGGGAACATTGTCTCTCAACTGTGTTATAGAGTGTAGTACTACATTTCAGTGAAGTGTAAGGCTTTCCAAAGCTGCTGAACGTGTTTCTTTCTCTATTTCAATGGTATTCTGCCTTGTATAACACACATTTACCACTCTAGTCTCCTTTAAGTAAAGAATATAGGATTCATACAGTGTTTCATGTGATCTTAACTGGAATTAAGGATTTCCCTTATCTTAGCTACCTTTTCTACACTAAGAACTGACTTGGAGAATCTCTTTCAGCTGTTCTAAACAAGTTCTCATCTGTTTACAGTCATTTTCAATGAATTATTCATGTTTTCATGTAGTTTCCTATATTCTGCCTTCTGGCCCAAGTATAAGCTTTGCCCACTTTATCAAACAACTTCCTACACACTGTTATTAACTGAGGGAGCTAGGGAACATTGTCTCTCAACTGTGTTATAGAGTGTAGTACTACATTTCAGTGTAGTGTAAGGCTTTCCAAAGCTGCCGAACGTGTTTCTTTCTCTATTTCAATGGTATTCTGCCTTTTATAACACACATTTACCACTCCAGTCTCCTTTAAGTAAAGAATATAGGATTCATACAGTGTTTCATGAGATCTTAACTGGTATTACGGATTTCCCTTATCTTATCTACCTTTTCTACACTACGAACTGACTTGGAGATTCTCTTTCAGCTGTTCTAAAGAAGTTCTCATCTGTTTACAGTCATTTTCACTGAATTATTCATGTTTTCATGTAGTTTCCTATATTCTGCCTTCTGACCCAAGTATAAGCTTTGCCCACTTTATCAAACAACTTCCTACACACTGTTATGAACTGCGGGAGCTAGGGAACATTGTCTCTCAACTGTGTTATAGAGTGTAGTACTACATTTCAGTGAAGTGTAAGGCTTTCCATAGCTGCCGAACGTGTTTGGTTCTCTATTTCAATGGTATTCTGCCTTGTATAACACACATTTACCACTCTAGTGTCCTTTAAGCAAAGAATATAGGATTCATACCGTGTTTCATGTGATCTTAACTGGAATTAAGGATTTCCCTTATCTTAGCTACCTTTTCTACACTAAGAACTGACTTGGAGATTCTCTTACAGCTGTTCTAAACAAGTTTTCATCTGTTAAAGTCATTTTCACTGAATTATTCATGTTTTCATGTAGTTTCCTATATTCTGCCTTCTGGCCCAAGTATAAGCTTTGCCCACTTTATCAAACAACTTCCTACACACTGTTATTAACTGAGGGAGCTAGGGAACATTGTCTCTCAACTGTGTTATAGAGTGTAGTACTACATTTCAGTGAAGTGTAAGGCTTTCCAAAGCTGCCGAATGTGTTTCATTCTCTATTTCAATGGTATTCTGCCTTATATAATACACATTTATCACTCTAGTCTCCTTTGAGTAAGCAATATAGGATTCATACAGTGTTTCATGTGATCTTAACTCGAATTAAGGATTTCCCTTATCTTAGCTAATTTTCTACACTAAGAACTGACTTGGAGATTCTCTTTCAGCTGTTCTAAACAAGTTCTCATCTGTTTACAGTCATTTTCAATGAATTATTCATGTTTTCATGTAGTTTCCTATATTCTGCCTTCTGGCCAAGTATAAGATTTGCCCACTTTATCAAACACCTTCCTACACTCTGTTATGAACTGAGGCAGCTAGGGAACATTGTCTCTCAACTGTGTTATAGAGTGTAGTACTACATTTCAGTGAAGTGTAAGCCTTTCCAAAGCTGCCGAAAGTGTTTCTTTCTCTATTTCAATGGTATTCTGCCTTGTATAACACACATTTACCACTCTAGTTTCCTTTAAGTAAAGAATATAGGATTCATACAGTGTTTCATGTGATCTTAACTCGAATTAAGGATTTTCCTTATCTTAGCTACCTTTTCTACACTAAGAACTGACTTGGAGATTCTCTTTCAGCTGTTCTAAACAAGTTCTCATCTGTTTACAGGCATTTCCACTGAATTATTCAAGTTTTCATGTAGTTTCCTATATTCTGCCTTCTGGCCCAAGTCTAAGCTTTGTCCACTTTATCAAACAACTTCCTACACACTGTTATTAACTGAGGGAGCTAGGGAACATTGTCTCTCAACTGTGTTATAGAGTGTAGTACTACATTTCAGTGAAGTGTAAGGCTTTCCAAAGCTGCCGAACGAGTTTCTTTCAATATTTCAATGGTATTCTGCGTTGTATAACACACATTTACCACTCCAGTCTCCTTTAAGTAAAGAATATAGGATTCATACAGTGTTTCATGTGATCTTAACTGGTATTAAGGATTTCCCTTATCTTAGCTACCTTTTCTACACTACGAACTGACTTGGAGATTCTCTTTCAGCTGTTCTAAACAAGTTCTCATCTGTTTACAGTCATTTTCAATGAATTATTCATGTTTTCATGTAGTTTCCTATATTCTGCCTTTGGGCCCAAGTATAAGCTTTGCCCACTTTAAGTTCTCATCTGTTTACAGTCATTTTCACTGAATTATTCATGTTTTCATGTAGTTTCCAATATTCTGCCTTCTGGCCCAAGTATAAGCTTTGCCCACTTTATCAAACAACTTCCTACACACTGTTATGAACTGAGGCAGCTCGGGAACATTGTCTCTCAACTGTGTTATAGAGTGTAGTACTACATTTCAGTGAAGTGTAAGGCTTTCCAAAGCTGCCGAACGTGTTTGTTTCTCTATTTCAATGGTATTCTGCCTTGTATAACACACATTTACCACTCTAGTTTCCTTTAAGTAAAGAATATAGGATTCATACAGTGTTTCATGTGATCTTAACTCGAATTAAGGATTTCCCGGATTTTAGCTTCCTTTTCTACACTAAGAACTGACTTGGAGATTCTCTTTCAGCTGTTCTAAACAAGTTCTCATCTGTTTACAGGCATTTCCACTGAATTATTCAAGTTTTCATGTAGTTTCCTATATTCTGCCTTCTGGCCCAAGTCTAAGCTTTGTCCACTTTATCAAACAACTTCCTACACACTGTTATTAACTGAGGGAGCTAGGGAACATTGTCTCTCAACTGTGTTATAGAGTGTAGTACTACATTTCAGTGTAGTGTAAGGCTTTCCAAAGCTGCCGAACGTGTTTGTTTCTCTATTTCAATGGTATTCTGCCTTGTATAACACACATTTACCACTCTAGTCTCCTTTAAGTAAAGAATATAGGATTCATACAGTGTTTCATGGGATCTTAACTGGTATTAAGGATTTCCCTTATCTTAGCTACCTTTTCTACACTAAGAACTGACTTGGAGATTCTCTTTCAGCTGTTCTAAACAAGTTCTCATCTGTTTACAGTCATTTTCACTGAATTATTCATGTTTTCATGTAGTTTCCTATATTCTGCCTTCTGGCCCAAGTATAAGCTTTGCCCACTTTATCAAACAACTTCCTACACACTGTTATGAACTGAGGCAGCTCGGGAACATTGTCTCTCAACTGTGTTATAGAGTGTAGTACTACATTTCAGTGTAGTGTAAGGCTTTCCAAAGCTGCCGAACGTGTTTTTTTCTCTATTTCAATGGTATTCTGCCTTGTATAACACACATTTACCACTCTAGTCTCCTTTAAGTAATGAATGTAGGATTCATACAGTGTTTGATGTTATCTTAACTCGAATTAAGGATTTTCCTTATCTTAGCTACCTTTTCTACTCTAAGAATTGACTTGGAGATTCTCTTTAAGCTGTTATAAACAAATTCTCATCTGTTTACAGTCATTTTCACTGAATTATTCATGTTTTCATGTAGTTTCCTATATTCTGCCTTCTGGCCCAAGTATAAGCTTTGCCCACTTTATCAAACAACTTCCTACACACTGTTATGAACTGAGTCAGCTCGGGAACATTGTCTCTCAACTGTGTTATAGAGTGTAGTACTACATTTCAGTGAAGTATAAGGCTTTCCAAAGCTGCCGAACGTGTTTGTTTCTCTATTTCAATGGTATTCTGCCTTGTATAACACACATTTACCACTCTAGTCTCCTTTAAGTAAAGAATATAGGATTCATACAGTGTTTCATGTGATCTTAACTCGAATTAAGGATTTCCCGGATCTTAGCTACCTTTTCTACACTAAGAACTGACTTGGAGATTCTCTTTCAGCTGTTCTAAACAAGTTCTCATCTGTTTACAGTCATTTTCACTGAATTATTCATGTTTTCATGTAGTTTCCTATATTCTGCCTTCGGGCCCAAGTATAAGCTTTGCCCACTTTATCAAACAACTTCCTACACACTGTTATGAACTGAGGCAGCTCGGGAACATTGTCTCTCAACTGTGTTATAGAGTGTAGTACTACATTTCAGTGAAGTGTAAGGCTTTCCAAAGCTGCCGAACGTGTTTGTTTCTCTATTTCAATGGTATTCTGCCTTGTATAACACACATTTACCACTCTAGAATCCTTTAAGTAAAGAATATAGGATTCATACAGTGTTTCATGGGATCTTAACTGGTATTAAGGATTTTCCTTATCTTAGCTACCTTTTCTACACTAAGAACTGACTTGGAGATTCTCTTTCAGCTGTTCTAAACAAGTTCTCATCTGTTTACAGTCATTTTCACTGAATTATTCATGTTTTCATGTAGTTTCCTATATTCTGCCTTCTGGCCCAAGTATAAGCTTTGCCCACTTTATCAAACAACTTCCTACACACTGTTATGAACTGAGGCAGCTAGGGAACATTGTCTCTCAACTGTGTTATAGAGTGTAGTACTACATTTCAGTGAAGTGTAAGGCTTTCCAAAGCTGCCGAATGTGTTTCATTCTCTATTTCAATGGTATTCTGCCTTATATAATACACATTTATCACTCTAGTCTCCTTTGAGTAAGCAATATAGGATTCATACAGTGTTTCATGTGATCTTAACTCGAATTAAGGATTTCCCTTATCTTAGCTAATTTTCTACACTAAGAACTGACTTGGAGATTCTCTTTCAGCTGTTCTAAACAAGTTCTCATCTGTTTACAGTCATTTTCAATGAATTATTCATGTTTTCATGTAGTTTCCTATATTCTGCCTTCTGGCCAAGTATAAGATTTGCCCACTTTATCAAACACCTTCCTACACTCTGTTATGAACTGAGGCAGCTAGGGAACATTGTCTCTCAACTGTGTTATAGAGTGTAGTACTACATTTCAGTGAAGTGTAAGCCTTTCCAAAGCTGCCGAAAGTGTTTCTTTCTCTATTTCAATGGTATTCTGCCTTGTATAACACACATTTACCACTCTAGTTTCCTTTAAGTAAAGAATATAGGATTCATACAGTGTTTCATGTGATCTTAACTCGAATTAAGGATTTTCCTTATCTTAGCTACCTTTTCTACACTAAGAACTGACTTGGAGATTCTCTTTCAGCTGTTCTAAACAAGTTCTCATCTGTTTACAGGCATTTCCACTGAATTATTCAAGTTTTCATGTAGTTTCCTATATTCTGCCTTCTGGCCCAAGTCTAAGCTTTGTCCACTTTATCAAACAACTTCCTACACACAGTTATTAACTGAGGGAGCTAGGGAACATTGTCTCTCAACTGTGTTATAGAGTGTAGTACTACATTTCAATGAAGTGTAAGGCTTTCCAAAGCTGCCGAACGAGTTTCTTTCAATATTTCAATGGTATTCTGCGTTGTATAACACACATTTACCACTCCAGTCTCCTTTAAGTAAAGAATATAGGATTCATACAGTGTTTCATGTGATCTTAACTGGTATTAAGGATTTCCCTTATCTTAGCTACCTTTTCTACACTACGAACTGACTTGGAGATTCTCTTTCAGCTGTTCTAAACAAGTTCTCATCTGTTTACAGTCATTTTCAATGAATTATTCATGTTTTCATGTAGTTTCCTATATTCTGCCTTTGGGCCCAAGTATAAGCTTTGCCCACTTTAAGTTCTCATCTGTTTACAGTCATTTTCACTGAATTATTCATGTTTTCATGTAGTTTCCAATATTCTGCCTTCTGGCCCAAGTATAAGCTTTGCCCACTTTATCAAACAACTTCCTACACACTGTTATGAACTGAGGCAGCTCGGGAACATTGTCTCTCAACTGTGTTATAGAGTGTAGTACTACATTTCAGTGAAGTGTAAGGCTTTCCAAAGCTGCCGAACGTGTTTGTTTCTCTATTTCAATGGTATTCTGCCTTGTATAACACACATTTACCACTCTAGTTTCCTTTAAGTAAAGAATATAGGATTCATACAGTGTTTCATGTGATCTTAACTCGAATTAAGGATTTCCCGGATTTTAGCTTCCTTTTCTACACTAAGAACTGACTTGGAGATTCTCTTTCAGCTGTTCTAAACAAGTTCTCATCTGTTTACAGGCATTTCCACTGAATTATTCAAGTTTTCATGTAGTTTCCTATATTCTGCCTTCTGGCCCAAGTCTAAGCTTTGTCCACTTTATCAAACAACTTCCTACACACTGTTATTAACTGAGGGAGCTAGGGAACATTGTCTCTCAACTGTGTTATAGAGTGTAGTACTACATTTCAGTGTAGTGTAAGGCTTTCCAAAGCTGCCGAACGTGTTTCTTTCTCTATTTCAATGGTATTCTGCCTTGTATAACACACATTTACCACTCTAGTCTCCTTTAAGTAATGAATATAGGATTCATACAGTGTTTGATGTTATCTTAACTCGAATTAAGGATTTTCCTTATCTTAGCTACTTTTTCTACACTAAGAACTGACTTGGAGATTCTCTTTAAGCTGTTATAAACAAGATCTCATCTGTTTACAGTCATTTTCACTGAATTATTCATGTTTTCATGTAGTTTCCTATATTCTGCCTTCGGGCCCAAGTATAAGCTTTGCCCACTTTAGCAAACAACTTCCTACACACTGTTATGAACTGAGGCAGCTCGGGAACATTGTCTCTCAACTGTGTTATAGAGTGTAGTACTACATTTCAGTGAAGTGTAAGGCTTTCCAAAGCTGCCGAACGTGTTTGTTTCTCTATTTCAATGGTATTCTGCCTTGTATAACACACATTTACCACTCTAGTCTCCTTTAAGTAAAGAATATAGGATTCATACAGTGTTTCATGGGATCTTAACTGGTATTAAGGATTTCCCTTATCTTAGCTACCTTTTCTACACTAAGAACTGACTTGGAGATTCTCTTTCAGCTGTTCTAAACAAGTTCTCATCTGTTTACAGTCATTTTCACTGAATTATTCATGTTTTCATGTAGTTTCCTATATTCTGCCTTCTGGCCCAAGTATAAGCTTTGCCCACTTTATCAAACAACTTCCTACACACTGTTATGAACTGAGGCAGCTCGGGAACATTGTCTCTCAACTGTGTTATAGAGTGTAGTACTACATTTCAGTGTAGTGTAAGGCTTTCCAAAGCTGCCGAACGTGTTTTTTTCTCTATTTCAATGGTATTCTGCCTTGTATAACACACATTTACCACTCTAGTCTCCTTTAAGTAATGAATGTAGGATTCATACAGTGTTTGATGTTATCTTAACTCGAATTAAGGATTTTCCTTATCTTAGCTACCTTTTCTACTCTAAGAACTGACTTGGAGATTCTCTTTAAGCTGTTATAAACAAATTCTCATCTGTTTACAGTCATTTTCACTGAATTATTCATGTTTTCATGTAGTTTCCTATATTCTGCCTTCTGGCCCAACTATAAGCTTTGCCCACTTTATCAAACAACTTCCTACACACTGTTATGAACTGAGTCAGCTCGGGAACATTGTCTCTCAACTGTGTTATAGAGTGTAGTACTACATTTCAGTGAAGTATAAGGCTTTCCAAAGCTGCCGAACGTGTTTGTTTCTCTATTTCAATGGTATTCTGCCTTGTATAACACACATTTACCACTCTAGAATCCTTTAAGTAAAGAATATAGGATTCATACAGTGTTTCATGGGATCTTAACTGGTATTAAGGATTTTCCTTATCTTAGCTACCTTTTCTACACTAAGAACTGACTTGGAGATTCTCTTTCAGCTGTTCTAAACAAGTTCTCATCTGTTTACAGTCATTTTCACTGAATTATTCATGTTTTCATGTAGTTTCCTATATTCTGCCTTCTGGCCCAAGTATAAGCTTTGCCCACTTTATCAAACAACTTCCTACACACTGTTATGAACTGAGGCAGCTCGGGAACATTGTCTCTCAACTGTGTTATAGAGTGTAGTACTACATTTCAGTAAAGTGTAAGGCTTTCCAAAGCTGCCGAACGTGTTTGTTTCTCTATTTCAATGGTATTCTGCCTTGTATAACACACATTTACCACTCTAGTCTCCTTTAAGTAAAGAATATAGGATTCATACAGTGTTTCATGTGATCTTAACTGGAATTGAGGATTTCCCTTATCTTAGCTACCTTTTCTACACTAAGAACTGACTTGGAGATTCTGTTTCAGCTGTTCTAAACAAGTTCTCATCTGTTTACAGTCATTTTCACTGAATTATTTAAGTTTTCATGTAGTTTCCTATATTCTGCCTTCTGGCCCAAGTATAAGCTTTGGCCACTTTATCAAACAACTTCCTACACACTGTTATGAACTGAGGCAGCTCGGGAACATTGTCTCTCAACTGTGTTATAGAGTGTAGTACTACATTTCAGTGTAGTGTAAGGCTTTCCAAAGCTGCCGAACCTGTTTTTTTCTCTATTTCAATGGTATTCTGCCTTGTATAACACACATTTACCACTCTAGTCTCCTTTAAGTAATGAATATAGGATTCATACAGTGTTTGATGTTATCTTAACTCGAATTAAGGATTTTCCTTATCTTAGCTACCTTTTCTACACTAAGAACTGACTTGGAGATTCTCTTTAAGCTGTTATAAACAAGTTCTCATCTGTTTACAGTCATTTTCACTGAATTATTCATGTTTTCATGTAGTTTCCTATATTATGCTTTCTGGCCCAAGTATAAGCTTTGCCCACTTTATCAAACAACTTCCTACACACTGTTATGAACTGAGGCAGCTCGGGAACATTGTCTCTCAACTGTGTTATAGAGTGTAGTACTACATTTCAGTGAAGAGTAAGGCTTTCCAAAGCTGCCGAATGTGTTTCTTACTCTATTTCAATGGTATTCTGCCTTATATAATACACATTTACCACTCTAGTCTCCTTTAAGTAAAGAATATAGGATTCATACAGTGTTTTATGGGATCTTAACTGGTATTAAGGATTTCCCTTATCTTAGCTACCTTTTCTACACTAAGAACTGACTTGGAGAATCTCTTTCAGCTGTTCTAAACAAGTTCTCATCATTTTCCAGTCATTTTCTCTGAATTATCCATGTTTTCATGTAGTTTCCTATATTCTGCCTTCTGGTCCTAGTATAAGCTTTGCCCACTTTATCAAACAACTTCCTACACACTGTTATCAACTGAGGCAGCTCGGGAACATTGTCTCTCAACTGTGTTATAGAGTGTAGTACTACATTTCAGTGAAGTGTATGGCTTTCCAAAGCAGCCGAAAGTGTTTCTTTCTCTATTTCAATGGTATTCTGCCTTGTATAACACACATTTACCACTCTAGTCTCCTTTAAGTAAAGAATATAGGATTCATAGAGTGTTTCAAGTCATCTTAACTTGAATTAAGGATTTCCCGGATCTTAGCTACCTTTTCTACATTAAGAACTGATTTGGAGAATCTCTTTCAGCTGTTTTAAACAAGTTCACATCTGTTTCCTGTCATTTTCACTGAATTATTCATGTTTTCATGTAGTTTCCTATATTCTGCCTTCGGGCCCAAGTATAAGCTTTGCCCACTTTAAGTTCTCATCTGTTTACATTCATTTTCACTGAATTTTTCATGTTTTCATGTAGTTTCCTATATTCTGCCTTCTGGCCCAAGTATAAGCTTTGCGCACTTTATCAAACAACTTCCTACACACTGTTATGAACTGCGGGAGCTAGGGAACATTGTCTCTCAACTGTGTTATAGAGTGTAGTACTACATTTCAGTGAAGTGTAAGGCTTTCCAAAGCTGCCGAACGTGTTTGGTTCTCTATTTCAATGGTATTCTGCCTTGTATAACACACATTTACCACTCTAGTCTCCTTTAAGTAAAGAATATAGGATTCATACAGTGTTTCATGTGATCTTAACTGGAATTAAGGATTTCCCTTATCTTAGCTACCTTTTCTACACTAAGAACTGACTTGGAGATTCTCTTTCAGCTGTTCTAAACAAGTTCTCATCTGTTTACAGTCATTTTCAATGAATTATTCATGTTTTCATGTAGTTTCCTATATTCTGCCTTCTGGCCCAAGTATAAGCTTTGCCCACTTTATCAAACAACTTCCTACACACTGTTATTAACTGAGGGAGCTAGGGAACATTGTCTCTCAACTGTGTTATAGAGTGTAGTACTACATTTCAGTGTAGTGTAAGGCTTTCCAAAGCTGCCGAACGTGTTTCTTTCTCTATTTCAATGGTATTCTGCCTTGTATAACACACATTTACCACTCTAGTCTCCTTTAAGTAATGAATATAGGATTCATACAGTGTTTGAAGTTATCTTAACTCGAATTAAGGATTTTCCTTATCTTAGCTACCTTTTGTACACTAAGAACTGACTTGGAGATTCTCTTTCAGCTGTTCTAAACAAGTTCTCATCTGATTACAGCCATTTCCACTGAATTATTCAAGTTTTCATGTAGTTTCCTATATTCTGCCTTCTGGCCCAAGTCTAAGCATTGCCCACTTTATCAAACAACTTCCTACACACTGTTATGAACTGAGGGAGCTAGGGAACATTGTCTCTCAACTGTGTTATAGCGTGTAGTACTACATTTCAGTGAAGTGTAAGGCTTTCCAAAGCTGCCGAACGAGTTTCTTTCAATATTTCAATGGTATTCTGCCTTGTATAACACACATTTACCACTCCAGTCTCCTTTAAGTAAAGAATATAGGATTCATACAGTGTTTCATGTGATCTTAACTGGTATTACGGATTTCCCTTATCTTATCTACCTTTTCTACACTAAGAACTGACTTGGAGATTCTCTTTCAGCTGTTCTAAACAAGTTCTCATCTGTTTACAGTCATTTTCACTGAATTATTCATGTTTTCATGTAGTTTCCTATATTCTGCCTTCTGGCCCAAGTATAAGCTTTGCCCACTTTATCAAACAACTTCCTACACACTGTTATGAACTGAGGGAGCTAGCGAACATTGTCTCTCAACTGTGTTATAGAGTGTAGTACTACATTTCAGTGAAGTGTAAGGCTTTCCAAAGCTGCCGAACGAGTTTCTTTCTCTATTTCAATGGTATTCTGCCTTGTATAACACACATTTACCACTCCAGTATCCTTTAAGTAAAGAATATAGGATTCATACAGTGTTTCATGTGATCTTAACTGGTATTAAGGATTTCCCTTATCTTAGCTACCTTTTCTACACTAAGAACTGACTTGGAGAATCTCTTTCAGCTGTTCTAAACAAGTTCTCATCATTTTCCAGTCATTTTCTCTGAATTATCCATGTTTTCATGTAGTTTCCTATATTCTGCCTTCTGGTCCTAGTATAAGCTTTGCCCACTTTATCAAACAACTTCCTACACACTGTTATCAACTGAGGCAGCTCGGGAACATTGTCTCTCAACTGTGTTATAGAGTGTAGTACTACATTTCAGTGAAGTGTATGGCTTTCCAAAGCAGCCGAAAGTGTTTCTTTCTCTAGTTCAATGGTATTCTGCCTTGTATAACACACATTTACCACTCTAGTCTCCTTTAAGTAAAGAATATAGGATTCATAGAGTGTTTCAAGTCATCTTAACTTGAATTAAGGATTTCCCGGATCTTAGCTACCTTTTCTACATTAAGAACTGATTTGGAGAATCTCTTTCAGCTGTTTTAAACAAGTTCACATCTGTTTCCTGTCATTTTCACTGAATTATTCATGTTTTCATGTAGTTTCCTATATTCTGCCTTCGGGCCCAAGTATAAGCTTTGCCCACTTTAAGTTCTCATCTGTTTACATTCATTTTCACTGAATTTTTCATGTTTTCATGTAGTTTCCTATATTCTGCCTTCTGGCCCAAGTATAAGCTTAGCCCACTTTATCAAACAACTTCCTACACACTGTTATGAACTGCGGGAGCTAGGGAACATTGTCTCTCAACTGTGTTATAGAGTGTAGTACTACATTTCAGTGAAGTGTAAGGCTTTCCAAAGCTGCCGAACGTGTTTGGTTCTCTATTTCAATGGTATTCTGCCTTGTATAACACACATTTACCACTCTAGTCTCCTTTAAGTAAAGAATATAGGATTCATACAGTGTTTCATGTGATCTTAACTGGAATTAAGGATTTCCCTTATCTTAGCTACCTTTTCTACACTAAGAACTGACTTGGAGATTCTCTTTCAGCTGTTCTAAACAAGTTCTCATCTGTTTACAGTCATTTTCAATGAATTATTCATGTTTTCATGTAGTTTCCAATATTCTGCCTTCTGGCCCAAGTATAAGCTTTGCCCACTTTATCAAACAACTTCCTACACACTGTTATTAACTGAGGGAGCTAGGGAACATTGTCTCTCAACTGTGTTATAGAGTGTAGTACTACATTTCAGTGTAGTGTAAGGCTTTCCAAAGCTGCCGAAGGTGTTTCTTTCTCTATTTCAATGGTATTCTGCCTTGTATAACACACATTTACCACTCTAGTCTCCTTTAAGTAATGAATATAGGATTCATACAGTGTTTGAAGTTATCTTAACTCGAATTAAGGAATTTCCTTATCTTAGCTACCTTTTGTATACTAAGAACTGACTTTGAGATTCTCTTTCAGCTGTTCTAAACAAGTTCTCATCTGATTACAGGCATTTCCACTGAATTATTCAAGTTTTCATGTAGTTTCCTATATTCTGCCTTCTGGCCCAAGTCTAAGCTTTGCCAACTTTATCAAACAACTTCCTACACACTGTTATGAACTGAGGGAGCTAGGGAACATTGTCTCTCAACTGTGTTATAGAGTGTAGTACTACATTTCAGTGAAGTGTAAGGCTTTCCAAAGCTGCCGAACGAGTTTCTTTCAATATTTCAATGGTATTCTGCCTTGTATAACACACATTTAGCACTCTAGTCTCCTTTAAGTAAAGAATATAGGATTCATAGAGTGTTTCAAGTCATCTTAACTTGAATTAAGGATTTCCCGGATCTTAGCTACCTTTTCTACATTAAGAACTGATTTGGAGAATCTCTTTCAGCTGTTTTAAACAAGTTCACATCTGTTTCCTGTCATTTTCACTGAATTATTCATGTTTTCATGTAGTTTCCTATATTCTGCCTTCGGGCCCAAGTATAAGCTTTGCCCACTTTAAGTTCTCATCTGTTTACATTCATTTTCACTGAATTTTTCATGTTTTCATGTAGTTTCCTATATTCTGCCTTCTGGCCCAAGTATAAGCTTTGCCCACTTTATCAAACAACTTCCTACACACTGTTATGAACTGCGGGAGCTAGGGAACATTGTCTCTCAACTGTGTTATAGAGTGTAGTACTACATTTCAGTGAAGTGTAAGGCTTTCCAAAGCTGCCGAACGTGTTTGGTTCTCTATTTCAATGGTATTCTGCCTTGTATAACACACATTTACCACTCTAGTCTCCTTTAAGTAAAGAATATAGGATTCATACAGTGTTTCATGTGATCTTAACTGTAATTAAGGATTTCCCTTATCTTAGCTACCTTTTCTACACTAAGAACTGACTTGGAGATTCTCTTTCAGCTGTTCTAAACAAGTTCTCATCTGTTTACAGTCATTTTCAATGAATTATTCCTGTTTTCATGTAGTTTCCAATATTCTGCCTTCTGGCCCAAGTATAAGCTTTGCCCACTTTATCAAACAACTTCCTACACACTGTTATTAACTGAGGGAGCTAGGGAACATTGTCTCTCAATTGTGTTATAGAGTGTAGTACTACATTTCAGTGTAGTGTAAGGCTTTCCAAAGCTGCCGAACGTGTTTCTTTCTCTATTTCAATGGTATTCTGCCTTGTATAACACACATTTACCACTCTAGTCTCCTTTAAGTAATGAATATAGGATTCATACAGTGTTTGAAGTTATCTTAACTCGAATTAAGGATTTTCCTTATCTTAGCTACCTTTTGTACACTAAGAACTGACTTGGAGATTCTCTTTCAGCTGTTCTAAACAAGTTCTCATCTGATTACAGCCATTTCCACTGAATTATTCAAGTTTTCATGTAGTTTCCTATATTCTGCCTTCTGGCCCAAGTCTAAGCTTTGCCCACTTTATCAAACAACTTCCTACACACTGTTATGAACTGAGGGAGCTAGGGAACATTGTCTCTCAACTGTGTTATAGAGTGTAGTACTACATTTCAGTGAAGTGTAAGGCTTTCCAAAGCTGCCGAACGAGTTTCTTTCAATATTTCAATGGTATTCTGCCTTGTATAACACACATTTACCACTCCAGTCTCCTTTAAGTAAAGAATATAGGATTCATACAGTGTTTCATGTGATCTTAACTGGTATTACGGATTTCCCTTATCTTATCTACCTTTTCTACACTAAGAACTGACTTGGAGATTCTCTTTCAGCTGTTCTAAACAAGTTCTCATCTGTTTACAGTCATTTTCACTGAATTATTCATGTTTTCATGTAGTTTCCTATATTCTGCCTTCTGGCCCAAGTATAAGCTTTGCCCACTTTATCAAACAACTTCCTACACACTGTTATGAACTGAGGGAGCTAGCGAACATTGTCTCTCAACTGTGTTATAGAGTGTAGTACTACATTTCAGTGAAGTGTAAGGCTTTCCAAAGCTGCCGAACGAGTTTCTTTCTCTATTTCAATGGTATTCTGCCTTGTATAACACACATTTACCACTCCAGTATCCTTTAAGTAAAGAATATAGGATTCATACAGTGTTTCATGTGATCTTAACTGGTATTAAGGATTTCCCTTATCTTAGCTACCTTTTCTACACTAAGAACTGACTTGGAGAATCTCTTTCAGCTGTTCTAAACAAGTTCTCATCATTTTCCAGTCATTTTCTCTGAATTATCCATGTTTTCATGTAGTTTCCTATATTCTGCCTTCTGGTCCTAGTATAAGCTTTGCCCACTTTATCAAACAACTTCCTACACACTGTTATCAACTGAGGCAGCTCGGGAACATTGTCTCTCAACTGTGTTATAGAGTGTAGTACTACATTTCAGTGAAGTGTATGGCTTTCCAAAGCAGCCGAAAGTGTTTCTTTCTCTAGTTCAATGGTATTCTGCCTTGTATAACACACATTTACCACTCTAGTCTCCTTTAAGTAAAGAATATAGGATTCATAGAGTGTTTCAAGTCATCTTAACTTGAATTAAGGATTTCCCGGATCTTAGCTACCTTTTCTACATTAAGAACTGATTTGGAGAATCTCTTTCAGCTGTTTTAAACAAGTTCACATCTGTTTCCTGTCATTTTCACTGAATTATTCATGTTTTCATGTAGTTTCCTATATTCTGCCTTCGGGCCCAAGTATAAGCTTTGCCCACTTTAAGTTCTCATCTGTTTACATTCATTTTCACTGAATTTTTCATGTTTTCATGTAGTTTCCTATATTCTGCCTTCTGGCCCAAGTATAAGCTTAGCCCACTTTATCAAACAACTTCCTACACACTGTTATGAACTGCGGGAGCTAGGGAACATTGTCTCTCAACTGTGTTATAGAGTGTAGTACTACATTTCAGTGAAGTGTAAGGCTTTCCAAAGCTGCCGAACGTGTTTGGTTCTCTATTTCAATGGTATTCTGCCTTGTATAACACACATTTACCACTCTAGTCTCCTTTAAGTAAAGAATATAGGATTCATACAGTGTTTCATGTGATCTTAACTGGAATTAAGGATTTCCCTTATCTTAGCTACCTTTTCTACACTAAGAACTGACTTGGAGATTCTCTTTCAGCTGTTCTAAACAAGTTCTCATCTGTTTACAGTCATTTTCAATGAATTATTCATGTTTTCATGTAGTTTCCAATATTCTGCCTTCTGGCCCAAGTATAAGCTTTGCCCACTTTATCAAACAACTTCCTACACACTGTTATTAACTGAGGGAGCTAGGGAACATTGTCTCTCAACTGTGTTATAGAGTGTAGTACTACATTTCAGTGTAGTGTAAGGCTTTCCAAAGCTGCCGAAGGTGTTTCTTTCTCTATTTCAATGGTATTCTGCCTTGTATAACACACATTTACCACTCTAGTCTCCTTTAAGTAATGAATATAGGATTCATACAGTGTTTGAAGTTATCTTAACTCGAATTAAGGAATTTCCTTATCTTAGCTACCTTTTGTACACTAAGAACTGACTTTGAGATTCTCTTTCAGCTGTTCTAAACAAGTTCTCATCTGATTACAGGCATTTCCACTGAATTATTCAAGTTTTCATGTAGTTTCCTATATTCTGCCTTCTGGCCCAAGTCTAAGCTTTGCCAACTTTATCAAACAACTTCCTACACACTGTTATGAACTGAGGGAGCTAGGGAACATTGTCTCTCAACTGTGTTATAGAGTGTAGTACTACATTTCAGTGAAGTGTAAGGCTTTCCAAAGCTGCCGAACGAGTTTCTTTCAATATTTCAATGGTATTCTGCCTTGTATAACACACATTTAGCACTCCAGTCTCCTTTAAGTAAAGAATATAGGATTCATACAGTGTTTCATGTGATCTTAACTGGTATTACGGATTTCCCTTATCTTATCTACCTTTTCTACACTACGAACTGACTTGGAGATTCTCTTTCAGCTGTTCTAAACAAGTTCTCATCTGTTTACAGTCATTTTCACTGTATTATTCATGTTTTCATGTAGTTTCCTATATTCTGCCTTCTGGCCCAAGTATAAGCTTTGCCCACTTTATCAAACAACTTCCTACACACTGTTATGAACTGCGGGAGCTAGGGAACATTGTCTCTCAACTGTGTTATAGAGTGTAGTACTACATTTCAGTGAAGTGTAAGGCTTTCCATAGCTGCCAAACGTGTTTGGTTCTCTATTTCAATGGTATTCTGCCTTGTATAACACACATTTACCACTCTAGTCTCCTTTAAGCAAAGAATATAGGATTCATACCGTGTTTCATGTGATCTTAACTGGAATTAAGGATTTCCCTTATCTTAGCTACCTTTTCTACACTAAGAACTGACTTGGAGATTCTCTTTCAGCTGTTCTTAACAAGTTCTCATCTGTTTACAGTCATTTTCACTGAATTATTCATGTTTTCATGTAGTTTCCTATTTTCTGCCTTCTGGCCCAAGTATAAGCTTTGCCCACTTTATCAAACAACTTCCTACACACTGTTATGAACTGAGGCAGCTCGGGAACATTGTCTCTCAACTGTGTTATAGAGTGTAGTACTACATTTCAGTGAAGTGTATGGCTTTCCAAAGCAGCCGAAAGTGTTTCTTTCTCTATTTCAATGGTATTCTGCCTTGTATAACACACATTTACCACTCTAGTCTCCTTTAAGTAAAGAATATAGGATTCATAGAGTGTTTCAAGTCATCTTAACTTGAATTAAGGATTTCCCGGATCTTAGCTACCTTTTCTACATTAAGAACTGATTTGGAGAATCTCTTTCAGCTGTTTTAAACAAGTTCACATCTGTTTCCTGTCATTTTCACTGAATTATTCATGTTTTCATGTAGTTTCCTATATTCTGCCTTCGGGCCCAAGTATAAGCTTTGCCCACTTTAAGTTCTCATCTGTTTACATTCATTTTCACTGAATTTTTCATGTTTTCATGTAGTTTCCTATATTCTGCCTTCTGGCCCAAGTATAAGCTTTGCCCACTTTATCAAACAACTTCCTACACACTGTTATGAACTGCGGGAGCTAGGGAACATTGTCTCTCAACTGTGTTATAGAGTGTAGTACTACATTTCAGTGAAGTGTAAGGCTTTCCAAAGCTGCCGAACGTGTTTGGTTCTCTATTTCAATGGTATTCTGCCTTGTATAACACACATTTACCACTCTAGTCTCCTTTAAGTAAAGAATATAGGATTCATACAGTGTTTCATGTGATCTTAACTGTAATTAAGGATTTCCCTTATCTTAGCTACCTTTTCTACACTAAGAACTGACTTGGAGATTCTCTTTCAGCTGTTCTAAACAAGTTCTCATCTGTTTACAGTCATTTTCAATGAATTATTCCTGTTTTCATGTAGTTTCCAATATTCTGCCTTCTGGCCCAAGTATAAGCTTTGCCCACTTTATCAAACAACTTCCTACACACTGTTATTAACTGAGGGAGCTAGGGAACATTGTCTCTCAACTGTGTTATAGAGTGTAGTACTACATTTCAGTGTAGTGTAAGGCTTTCCAAAGCTGCCGAACGTGTTTCTTTCTCTATTTCAATGGTATTCTGCCTTGTATAACACACATTTACCACTCTAGTCTCCTTTAAGTAATGAATATAGGATTCATACAGTGTTTGAAGTTATCTTAACTCGAATTAAGGATTTTCCTTATCTTAGCTACCTTTTGTACACTAAGAACTGACTTGGAGATTCTCTTTCAGCTGTTCTAAACAAGTTCTCATCTGATTACAGGCATTTCCACTGAATTATTCAAGTTTTCATGTAGTTTCCTATATTCTGCCTTCTGGCCCAAGTCTAAGCTTTGCCCACTTTATCAAACAACTTCCTACACACTGTTATGAACTGAGGGAGCTAGGGAACATTGTCTCTCAACTGTGTTATAGAGTGTAGTACTACATTTCAGTGAAGTGTAAGGCTTTCCAAAGCTGCCGAACGAGTTTCTTTCAATATTTCAATGGTATTCTGCCTTGTATAACACACATTTAGCACTCCAGTCTCCTTTAAGTAAAGAATATAGGATTCATACAGTGTTTCATGTGATCTTAACTGGTATTACGGATTTCCCTTATCTTATCTACCTTTTCTACACTACGAACTGACTTGGAGATTCTCTTTCAGCTGTTCTAAACAAGTTCTCATCTGTTTACAGTCATTTTCACTGAATTATTCATGTTTTCATGTAGTTTCCTATATTCTGCCTTCTGGCCCAAGTATAAGCTTTGCCCACTTTATCAAACAACTTCCTACACACTGTTATGAACTGAGGCAGCTCGGGAACATTGTCTCTCAACTGTGTTATAGAGTGTAGTACTACATTTCAGTGAAGTGTAAGGCTTTCCATAGCTGCCGAACGTGTTTGGTTCTCTATTTCAATGGTATTCTGCCTTGTATAACACACATTTACCACTCTAGTCTCCTTTAAGCAAAGAATATAGGATTCATACCGTGTTTCATGTGATCTTAACTGGAATTAAGGATTTCCCTTATCTTAGCTACCTTTTCTACACTAAGAACTGACTTGGAGATTCTCTTTCAGCTGTTCTTAACAAGTTCTCATCTGTTTACAGTCATTTTCACTGAATTATTCATGTTTTCATGTAGTTTCCTATATTCTGCCTTCTGGCCCAAGTATAAGCTTTGCCCACTTTATCAAACAACTTCCTACACACTGTTATGAACTGAGGCAGCTCGGGAACATTGTCTCTCAACTGTGTTATAGAGTGTATTACTACATTTCATTGAATTGTAAGGCTTTCCAAAGCTGCCGAACGTGTTTGTTTCTCTATTTCAATGGTATTCTGCCTTGTATAACACACATTTACCACTCTAGTTTTCTGTAAGTAAAGAATATAGGATTCATACAGTGTTTCATGTGATCTTAACTCGAATTATGGATTTCTCGGATTTTAGCTACCTTTTCTACACTAAGAACTGACTTGGAGATTCTCTTTCAGCTGTTCTAAACAAGTTCTCATCTGTTTACAGGCATTTCCACTGAATTATTCAAGTTTTCATGTAGTTTCCTATATTCTGCCTTCTGGCCCAAGTATAAGCTTTGCGCACTTTATCAAACAACTTCCTACACACTGTTATGAACTGCGGGAGCTAGGGAACATTGTCTCTCAACTGTGTTATAAAGTGTAGTACTACATTTCAGTGAAGTGTAAGGCTTTCCAAAGCTGCCGAACGTGTTTGGTTCTCTATTTCAATGGTATTCTGCCTTGTATAACACACATTTACCACTCTAGTCTCCTTTAAGTAAAGAATATAGGATTCATACAGTGTTTCATGTGATCTTAACTGGAATTAAGGATTTCCCTTATCTTAGCTACCTTTTCTACACTAAGAACTGACTTGGAGATTCTCTTTCAGCTGTTCTAAACAAGTTCTCATCTGTTTACAGTCATTTTCAATGAATTATTCATGTTTTCATGTAGTTTCCTATATTCTGCCTTCTGGCCCAAGTATAAGCTTTGCCCACTTTATCAAACAACTTCCTACACACTGTTATTAACTGAGGGAGCTAGGGAACATTGTCTCTCAACTGTGTTATAGAGTGTAGTACTACATTTCAGTGTAGTGTAAGGCTTTCCAAAGCTGCCGAACGTGTTTCTTTCTCTATTTCAATGGTATTCTGCCTTGTATAACACACATTTACCACTCTAGTCTCCTTTAAGTAATGAATATAGGATTCATACAGTGTTTGAAGTTATCTTAACTCGAATTAAGGATTTTCCTTATCTTAGCTACCTTTGTACACTAAGAACTGACTTGTAGATTCTCTTTCAGCTGTTCTAAACAAGTTCTCATCTGATTACAGGCATTTCCACTGAATTATTAAAGTTTTCATGTAGTTTCCTATATTCTGCCTTCTGGCCCAAGTCTAAGCTTTGCCCACTTTATCAAACAACTTCCTACACACTGTTATGAACTGAGGGAGCTAGGGAACATTGTCTCTCAACTGTGTTATAGAGTGTAGTACTACATTTCAGTGAAGTGTAAGGCTTTCCAAAGCTGCCGAACGAGTTTCTTTCAATATTTCAATGGTATTCTGCCTTGTATAACACACATTTACCACTCCAGTCTCCTTTAAGTAAAGAATATAGGATTCATACAGTGTTTCATGTGATCTTAACTGGTATTAAGGATTTCCCTTATCTTAGCTACCTTTTCTACACTACGAACTGACTTGGAGATTCTCTTTCAGCTGTTCTAAACAAGTTCTCATCTGTTTACAGTCATTTTCACTGAATTATTCATGTTTTCATGTAGTTTCCTTTATTCTGCCTTCTGGCCCAAGTATAAGCTTTGCCCACTTTATCAAACACCTTCCTACACTCTGTTATGAACTGAGGAAGCTAGGGAACATTGTCTCTCAACTGTGTTATAGAGTGTAGTACTACATTTCAGTGAAGTGTAAGCATTTCCAAAGCTGCCGAAAGTGTTTCTTTCTCTATTTCAATGGTATTCTGCCTTGTATAACACACATTTACCACTCTAGTTTCCTTTAAGTAAAGAATATAGGATTCATACACTGTTTCATGTGATCTTAACTCGAATTAAGGATTTCCCGGATTTTAGCTACGTTTTCTACACTAAGAACTGACTTGGAGATTCTCTTTCAGCTCTTCTAAACAAGTTCTCATCTGTTTACAGGCATTTCCACTGAATTATTCAAGTTTTCATGTAATTTCCTATATTCTGCCTTCTGGCCCAAGTATAAGCTTTGGCCACTTTATCAAACAACTTCCTACACACTGTTATGAACTGAGGCAGCTAGGGAACATTGTCTCTCAACTGTGTTATAGAGTGTAGTACTACATTTCAGTGAAGTGTAAGGCTTTCCAAAGATGCCGAATGTGTTTCTTTCTCTATTTCAATGGTATTCTGCCTTATATAATACACATTTACCACTCTAGTCTCATTTAAGTAAAGAATATAGGATTCATACAGTGTTTCATGGGATCTGAACTGGTATTAAGGATTTCCCTTATCTTAGCTACATTTTCTACACTAAGAACTGACTTGGAGAATCTCTTTCATCTGTTCTAAACAAGTTCTCATCTGTTTACAGTCATTTTCACTGAATTATTCATGTTTTCATGTAGTTTCCTATATTCTGCGTTCTGGCCCAAGTATAAGCTTTGCCCACATTATCAAACAACTTCCTACACACTGTTATGAACTGAGGCAGCTCGGGAACATTGTCTCTCAACTGTGTTATAGAGTGTAGTACTACATTTCAGTGAAGTGTAAGGCTTTCCAAAGCTGCCGAACGTGTTTGTTTCTCTATTTCAATGGTATTCTGCCTTGTATAACACACATTTACCACTCTAGTCTCCTTTAAGTAAAGAATATAGGATTCATAGAGTGTTTCATGTGATCTTAACTGGAATTAAGGATTTCCCTTATCTTAGCTACCTTTTCTACACTAAGAAATGACTTGGAGATTCTCTTTCAGCTGTTCTAAACAAGTTCTCATCTGTTTACAGTCATTTTCACTGAATTATTCATGTTTTCATGTAGTTTCCTATATTCTGCCTTCTGGCCCAAGTATAAGCTTTGCCCACTTTATCAAACAACTTCCTACACACTGTTATGAACTGAGGCAGCTCGGGAACATTGTCTCTCAACTGTGTTATAGAGTGTAGTACTACATTTCAGTGAAGTGTAAGGCTTTCCAAAGCTGCCGAACTTGTTTCTTTCTCTATTTCAATGGTATTCTGCCTTGTATAACACACATTTACCACTCTAGTCTCCTTTTAGTAAGCAATATAGGATTCATACAGTGTTTGATGTTATCTTAACTCGAATTAAGGATTTTCCTTATCTTAGCTACCTTTTCTACACTAAGAACTGACTTGGAGATTCTCTTTCAGCTGTTCTAAACAAGTTCTCATCTGTTTACAGTCATTTTCACTGAATTATTCATGTTTTCATGTAGTTTCCTATATTCTGCCTTCGGGCCCAAGTATAAGCTTTGCCCACTTTAAGTTCTCATCTGTTTACAGTCATTTTCACTGAATTATTCATGTTTTCATGTAGTTTCCTATATTCTGCCTTCTGGCCCAAGTATAAGCTTTGCCCACTTTATCAAACAACTTCCTACACACTGTTATTAACTGAGGGAGCTAGGGAACATTGTCTCTCAACTGTGTTATAGAGTGTAGTACTACATTTCAGTGTAGTGTAAGGCTTTCCAAAGCTGCCGAACGTGTTTCTTTCTCTATTTCAATGGTATTCTGCCTTGCATAACACACATTTACCACACTAGTCTCTTTTAAGTAATGAATATAGGATTCATACAGTGTTTGAAGTTATCTTAACTCGAATTAAGGATTTTCCTTATCTTAGCTACCTTTTCTACACTAAGAACTGAGTTGGAGATTCTCTTTCAGCTGTTCTAAACAAGTTCTCATCTGTTTACAGGCATTTCAAATGAATTATTCAAGTTTTCATGTAGTTTCCTATATTCTGCCTTCTGGCCCAAGTCTAAGCTTTGCCCACTTTATCAAACAACTTCCTACACACTGTTATGAACTGAGGGAGCTAGGGAACATTGTCTCTCAACTGTGTTATAGAGTGTAGTACTACATTTCAGTGAAGTGTAAGGCTTTCCAAAGCTGCCGAACGAGTTTCTTTCAATATTTCAATGGTATTCTGCCTTTTATAACACACATTTACCACTCCAGTCTCCTTTAAGTAAAGAATATAGGATTCATACAGTGTTTCATGAGATCTTAACTGGTATTACGGATTTCCCTTATCTTATCTACCTTTTCTACACTACGAACTGACTTGGAGATTCTCTTTCAGCTGTTCTAAAGAAGTTCTCATCTGTTTACAGTCATTTTTACTGAATTATTCATGTTTTCATGTAGTTTCGTATATTCTGCCTTCTGACCCAAGTATAAGCTTTGCCCACTTTATCAAACAACTTCCTACACACTGTTATGAACTGCGGGAGCTAGGGAACATTGTCTCTCAACTGTGTTATAGAGTGTAGTACTACATTTCAGTGAAGTGTAAGGCTTTCCATAGCTGCCGAACGTGTTTTGTTCTCTATTTCAATGGTATTCTGCCTTGTATAACACACATTTACCACTCTAGTGTCCTTTAAGCAAAGAATATAGGATTCATACCGTGTTTCATGTGATCTTAACTGGAATTAAGGATTTCCCTTATCTTAGCTACCTTTTCTACACTAAGAACTGACTTGGAGATTCTCTTACAGCTGTTCTAAACAAGTTTTCATCTGTTTACAGTCATTTTCACTGAATTATTCATGTTTTCATGTAGTTTCCTATATTCTGCCTTCTGGCCCAAGTATAAGCTTTGCCCACTTTATCAAACAACTTCCTACACACTGTTATTAACTGAGGGAGCTAGGGAACATTGTCTCTCAACTGTGTTATAGAGTGTAGTACTACATTTCAGTGAAGTGTAAGGCTTTCCAAAGCTGCCGAATGTGTTTCATTCTCTATTTCAATGGTATTCTGCCTTATATAATACACATTTATCACTCTAGTCTCCTTTGAGTAAGCAATATAGGATTCATACAGTGTTTCATGTGATCTTAACTGGAATTAAGGATTTCCCTTATCTTAGCTACGTTTTCTACACTAAGAACTGACTTGGAGATTCTCTTTCAGCTGTTCTAAACAAGTTCTCATCTGTTTACAGTCATTTTCAATGAATTATTCATGTTTTCATGTAGTTTCCTATATTCTGCCTTCTGGCCAAGTATAAGATTTGCCCACTTTATCAAACACCTTCCTACACTCTGTTATGAACTGAGGCAGCTAGGGAACATTGTCTCTCAACTGTGTTATAGAGTGTAGTACTACATTTCAGTGAAGTGTCAGCCTTTCCAAAGCTGCCGAAAGTGTTTCTTTCTCTATTTCAATGGTATTCTGCCTTGTATAACACACATTTACCACTCTAGTTTCCTTTAAGTAAAGAATATAGGATTCATACAGTGTTTCATGTGATCTTAACTCGAATTAAGGATTTTCCTTATCTTAGCTACCTTTTCTACACTAAGAACTGACTTGGAGATTCTCTTTAAGCTATTATAAACAAGTTCTCATCTGTTTACAGTCATTTTCACTGAATTATTCATGTTTTCATGTAGTTTCCTATATTCTGCCTTTGGGCCCAAGTATAAGCTTTGCCCACTTTAAGTTCTCATCTGTTTACAGTCATTTTCACTGAATTATTCATGTTTTCATGTAGTTTCCTATATTCTGCCTTCTGGCCCAAGTATAAGCTTTGCCCACTTTATCAAACAACTTCCTACACACTGTTATGAACTGAGGCAGCTCGGGAACATTGTCTCTCAACTGTGTTATAGAGTGTAGTACTACATTTCAGTAAAGTGTAAGGCTTTCCAAAGCTGCCGAACGTGTTTGTTTCTCTATTTCAATGGTATTCTGCCTTGTATAACACACATTTACCACTCTAGTTTCCTTTAAGTAAAGAATATAGGATTCATACAGTGTTTCATGTGATCTTAACTCGAATTAAGGATTTCCGGGATTTTAGCTACCTTTTCTACACTAAGAACTGACTTGGAGATTCTCTTTCAGCTGTTCTAAACAAGTTCTCATCTGTTTACAGGCATTTCCACTGAATTATTCAAGTTTTCATGTAGTTTCCTATATTCTGCCTTCTGGCCCTAGTCTAAGCTTTGTCCACTTTATCAAACAACTTCCTACACACTGTTATTAACTGAGGGAGCTAGGGAACATTGTCTCTCAACTGTGTTATAGAGTGTAGTACTACATTTCAGTGAAGTGTAAGGCTTTCCAAAGCTGCCGAACGAGTTTCTTTCAATATTTCAATGGTATTCTGCCTTGTATAACACACATTTACCACTCCAGTCTCCTTTAAGTAAAGAATATAGGATTCATACAGTGTTTCATGTGATCTTAACTGGTATTAAGGATTTCCCTTATCTTAGCTACCTTTTCTACACTACGAACTGACTTGGAGATTCTCTTTCAGCTGTTCTAAACAAGTTCTCATCTGTTTACAGGCATTTCAAATGAATTATTCAAGTTTTCATGTAGTTTCCTATATTCTGCCTTCTGGCCCAAGTCTAAGCTTTGCCCACTTTATCAAACAACTTCCTACACACTGTTATGAACTGCGGGAGCTAGGGAACATTGTCTCTCAACTGTGTTATAGAGTGTAGTACTACACTTCAGTGAAGTGTAAGGCTTTCCATAGCTGCCGAACGTGTTTGTTTCTCTATTTCAATGGTATTCTGCCTTGTATAACACACATTTACCACTCTAGTGTCCTTTAAGCAAAGAATATAGGATTCATACCGTGTTTCATGTGATCTTAACTGGAATTAAGGATTTCCCTTATCTTAGCTACCTTTTCTACACTAAGAACTGACTTGGAGATTCTCTTACAGCTGTTCTAAACAAGTTCTCATCTGTTTACAGTCATTTTCACTGAATTATTCATGTTTTCATGTAGTTTCCTATATTCTGCCTTCTGGCCCAAGTATAAGCTTTGCCCACTTTATCAAACAACTTCCTACACACTGTTATTAACTGAGGCAGCTCGGGAACATTGTCTCTCAACTGTGTTATAGAGTGTAGTACTACATTTCAGTGAAGTGTAAGGCTTTCCAAAGCTGCCGAACGTGTTTGTTTCTCTATTTCAATGGTATTCTGCCTTGTATAACACACATTTACCACTCTAGTCTCCTTTAAGTAAAGAATATAGGATTCATACAGTGTTTCATGGGATCTTAACTGGTATTAAGGATTTCCCTTATCTTAGCTACCTTTTCTACACTAAGAACTGACTTGGAGATTCTCTTTCAGCTGTTCTAAACAAGTTCTCATCTGTTTACAGTCATTTTCAATGAATTATTCATGTTTTCATGTAGTTTCCTATATTCTGCCTTCTGGCCAAGTATAAGATTTGCCCACTTTATCAAACACCTTCCTACACTCTGTTATGAACTGAGGCAGCTAGGGAACATTGTCTCTCAACTGTGTTATAGAGTGTAGTACTACATTTCAGTGAAGTGTAAGCCTTTCCAAAGCTGCCGAAAGTGTTTCTTTCTCTATTTCAATGGTATTCTGCCTTGTATAACACACATTTACCACTCTAGTTTCCTTTAAGTAAAGAATATAGGATTCATACAGTGTTTCATGTGATCTTAACTCGAATTAAGGATTTTCCTTATCTTAGCTACCTTTTCTACACTAAGAACTGACTTGGAGATTCTCTTTAAGCTATTATAAACAAGTTCTCATCTGTTTACAGTCATTTTCACTGAATTATTCATGTTTTCATGTAGTTTCCTATATTCTGCCTTTGGGCCCAAGTATAAGCTTTGCCCACTTTAAGTTCTCATCTGTTTACAGTAATTTTCACTGAATTATTCATGTTTTCATGTAGTTTCCTATATTCTGCCTTCTGGGCCAAGTATAAGCTTTGCGCACTTTATCAAACAACTTCCTACACACTGTTATGAACTGAGGCAGCTCGGGAACATTGTCTCTCAACTGTGTTATAGAGTGTAGTACTACATTTCAGTGAAGTGTAAGGCTTTCCAAAGCTGCCGAACGTGTTTGTTTCTCTATTTCAATGGTATTCTGCCTTGTATAACACACATTTACCACTCTAGTTTCCTTTAAGTAAAGAATATAGGATTCATACAGTGTTTCATGTGATCTTAACTCGAATTAAGGATTTCCCGGATTTTAGCTACCTTTTCTACACTAAGAACAGACTTGGAGATTCTCATTCAGCTGTTCTAAACAAGTTCTCATCTGTTTACAGGCATTTCCACTGAATTATTCAAGTTTTCATGTAGTTTCCTATATTCTGCCTTCTGGCCCAAGTCTAAGCTTTGTCCACTTTATCAAACAACTTCCTACACACTGTTATTAACTGAGGGAGCTAGGGAACATTGTCTCTCAACTGTGTTATAGAGTGTAGTACTACATTTCAGTGAAGTGTAAGGCTTTCCAAAGCTGCCGAACGAGTTTCTTTCAATATTTCAATGGTATTCTGCCTTGTATAACACACATTTACCACTCTAGTGTCCTTTAAGCAAAGAATATAGGATTCATACCGTGTTTCATGTGATCTTAACTGGAATTAAGGATTTCCCTTATCTTAGCTACCTTTTCTACACTAAGAACTGACTTGGAGATTCTCTTACAGCTGTTCTAAACAAGTTTTCATCTGTTTACAGTCATTTTCACTGAATTATTCATGTTTTCATGTAGTTTCCTATATTCTGCCTTCTGGCCCAAGTATAAGCTTTGCCCACTTTATCAAACAACTTCCTACACACTGTTATTAACTGAGGGAGCTAGGGAACATTGTCTCTCAACTGTGTTATAGAGTGTAGTACTACATTTCAGTGAAGTGTAAGGCTTTCCAAAGCTGCCGAATGTGTTTCATTCTCTATTTCAATGGTATTCTGCCTTATATAATACACATTTATCACTCTAGTCTCCTTTGAGTAAGCAATATAGGATTCATACAGTGTTTCATGTGATCTTAACTGGAATTAAGGATTTCCCTTATCTTAGCTACGTTTTCTACACTAAGAACTGACTTGGAGATTCTCTTTCAGCTGTTCTAAACAAGTTCTCATCTGTTTACAGTCATTTTCAATGAATTATTCATGTTTTCATGTAGTTTCCTATATTCTGCCTTCTGGCCAAGTATAAGATTTGCCCACTTTATCAAACACCTTCCTACACTCTGTTATGAACTGAGGCAGCTAGGGAACATTGTCTCTCAACTGTGTTATAGAGTGTAGTACTACATTTCAGTGAAGTGTCAGCCTTTCCAAAGCTGCCGAAAGTGTTTCTTTCTCTATTTCAATGGTATTCTGCCTTGTATAACACACATTTACCACTCTAGTTTCCTTTAAGTAAAGAATATAGGATTCATACAGTGTTTCATGTGATCTTAACTCGAATTAAGGATTTTCCTTATCTTAGCTACCTTTTCTACACTAAGAACTGACTTGGAGATTCTCTTTAAGCTATTATAAACAAGTTCTCATCTGTTTACAGTCATTTTCACTGAATTATTCATGTTTTCATGTAGTTTCCTATATTCTGCCTTTGGGCCCAAGTATAAGCTTTGCCCACTTTAAGTTCTCATCTGTTTACAGTCATTTTCACTGAATTATTCATGTTTTCATGTAGTTTCCTATATTCTGCCTTCTGGCCCAAGTATAAGCTTTGCCCACTTTATCAAACAACTTCCTACACACTGTTATGAACTGAGGCAGCTCGGGAACATTGTCTCTCAACTGTGTTATAGAGTGTAGTACTACATTTCAGTAAAGTGTAAGGCTTTCCAAAGCTGCCGAACGTGTTTGTTTCTCTATTTCAATGGTATTCTGCCTTGTATAACACACATTTACCACTCTAGTTTCCTTTAAGTAAAGAATATAGGATTCATACAGTGTTTCATGTGATCTTAACTCGAATTAAGGATTTCCGGGATTTTAGCTACCTTTTCTACACTAAGAACTGACTTGGAGATTCTCTTTCAGCTGTTCTAAACAAGTTCTCATCTGTTTACAGGCATTTCCACTGAATTATTCAAGTTTTCATGTAGTTTCCTATATTCTGCCTTCTGGCCCTAGTCTAAGCTTTGTCCACTTTATCAAACAACTTCCTACACACTGTTATTAACTGAGGGAGCTAGGGAACATTGTCTCTCAACTGTGTTATAGAGTGTAGTACTACATTTCAGTGAAGTGTAAGGCTTTCCAAAGCTGCCGAACGAGTTTCTTTCAATATTTCAATGGTATTCTGCCTTGTATAACACACATTTACCACTCCAGTCTCCTTTAAGTAAAGAATATAGGATTCATACAGTGTTTCATGTGATCTTAACTGGTATTAAGGATTTCCCTTATCTTAGCTACCTTTTCTACACTACGAACTGACTTGGAGATTCTCTTTCAGCTGTTCTAAATAAGTTCTCATCTGTTTACAGTCATTTTCAATGAATTATTCATGTTTTCATGTAGTTTCCTATATTCTGCCTTCTGGCCCAAGTATAAGCTTTGCCCACTTTATCAAACAACTTCCTACACACAGTTATGAACTGAGGCAGCTCTGGAACATTGTCTCTCAACTGTGTTATAGAGTGTAGTACTACATTTCAGTGAAGTGTAAGGCTTTCCAAAGCTGCCGAACGTGTTTCTTTCTCTATTTCAATGGTATTCTGCCTTGTATAACACACATTTACCACTCTAGTCTCCTTTAAGTAAAGAATATAGGATTCATACAGTGTTTCATGTGATCTTAACTGGAATTAAGGATTTCCCTTATCTTAGCTACCTTTTCTACACTAAGAACTGACTTGGAGATTCTCTTACAGCTGTTCTAAACAAGTTCTCATCTGTTTACAGTCATTTTCACTGAATTATTCATGTTTTCATGTAGTTTCCTATATTCTGCCTTCGGGCCCAAGTATAAGCTTTGCCCACATTAAGTTCTCATCTGTTTACAGTCATTTTCACTGAATTATTCATGTTTTCATGTAGTTTCCTATATTCTGCCTTCTGGCCCAAGTATAAGCTTTGCGCACTTTATCAAACAACTTCCTACACACTGTTATTAACTGAGGGAGCTAGGGAACATTGTCTCTCACCTGTGTTATAGAGTGTAGTACTACATTTCAGTGTAGTGTAAGGCTTTCCAAAGCTGCCGAACGTGTTTCTTTCTCTATTTCAATGGTATTCTGCCTTGCATAACACACATTTACCACTCTAGTCTCTTTTAAGTAATGAATATAGGATTCATACAGTGTTTGAAGTTATCTTAACTCGAATTAAGGAATTTCCTTATCTTAGCTACCTTTTCTACACTAAGAACTGACTTGGAGATTCTCTTTCACCTGTTCTAAACAAGTTCTCATCTGTTTACAGGCATTTCAAATGAATTATTCAAGTTTTCATGTAGTTTCCTATATTCTGCCTTCTGGCCCAAGTCTAAGCTTTGCCCACTTTATCAAACAACTTCCTACACACTGTTATGAACTGCGGGAGCTAGGGAACATTGTCTCTCAACTGTGTTATAGAGTGTAGTACTACATTTCAGTGAAGTGTAAGGCTTTCCATAGCTGCCGAACGTGTTTGGTTCTCTATTTCAATGGTATTCTGCCTTGTATAACACACATTTACCACTCTAGTGTCCTTTAAGCAAAGAATATAGGATTCATACCGTGTTTCATGTGATCTTAACTGGAATTAAGGATTTCCCTTATCTTAGCTACCTTTTCTACACTAAGAACTGACTTGGAGATTCTCTTACAGCTGTTCTAAACAAGTTCTCATCTGTTTACAGTCATTTTCACTGAATTATTCATGTTTTCATGTAGTTTCCTATATTCTGCCTTCTGGCCCAAGTATAAGCTTTGCCCACTTTATCAAACAACTTCCTACACACTGTTATTAACTGAGGCAGCTAGGGAACATTGTCTCTCAACTGTGTTATAGAGTGTAGTACTACATTTCAGTGAAGTGTAAGCCTTTCCAAAGCTGCCGAAAGTGTTTCTTTCTCTATTTCAATGGTATTCTGCCTTGTATAACACACATTTACCACTCTAGTTTCCTTTAAGTAAAGAATATAGGATTCATACAGTGTTTCATGGGATCTTAACTCGAATTAAGGATTTTCCTTATCTTAGCTACCTTTTCTACACTAAGAACTGACTTGGAGATTCTCTTTAAGCTATTATAAACAAGTTCTCATCTGTTTACAGTCATTTTCACTGAATTATTCATGTTTTCATGTAGTTTCCTATATTCTGCCTTTGGGCCCAAGTATAAGCTTTGCCCACTTTAAGTTCTCATCTGTTTACAGTAATTTTCACTGAATTATTCATGTTTTCATGTAGTTTCCTATATTCTGCCTTCTGGGCCAAGTATAAGCTTTGCGCACTTTATCAAACAACTTCCTACACACTGTTATGAACTGAGGCAGCTCGGGAACATTGTCTCTCAACTGTGTTATAGAGTGTAGTACTACATTTCAGTGAAGTGTAAGGCTTTCCAAAGCTGCCGAACGTGTTTGTTTCTCTATTTCAATGGTATTCTGCCTTGTATAACACACATTTACCACTCTAGTTTCCTTTAAGTAAAGAATATAGGATTCATACAGTGTTTCATGTGATCTTAACTCGAATTAAGGATTTCCCGGATTTTAGCTACCTTTTCTACACTAAGAACTGACTTGGAGATTCTCTTTCAGCTGTTCTAAACAAGTTCTCATCTGTTTACAGGCATTTCCACTGAATTATTCAAGTTTTCATGTAGTTTCCTATATTCTGCCTTCTGGCCCAAGTCTAAGCTTTGTCCACTTTATCAAACAACTTCCTACACACTGTTATTAACTGAGGGAGCTAGGGAACATTGTCTCTCAACTGTGTTATAGAGTGTAGTACTACATTTCAGTGAAGTGTAAGGCTTTCCAAAGCTGCCGAACGAGTTTCTTTCAATATTTCAATGGTATTCTGCCTTGTATAACACACATTTACCACTCCAGTCTCCTTTAAGTAAAGAATATAGGATTCATACAGTGTTTCATGTGATCTTAACTGGTATTAAGGATTTCCCTTATCTTAGCTACCTTTTCTACACTACGAACTGACTTGGAGATTCTCTTTCAGCTGTTCTAAACAATTTCTCATCTGTTTACAGTCATTTTCAATGAATTATTCATGTTTTCATGTAGTTTCCTATATTCTGCCTTCTGGCCCAAGTATAAGCTTTGCCCACTTTATCAAACAACTTCCTACACACTGTTATTAACTGAGGGAGCTAGGGAACATTGTCTCTCAACTGTGTTATAGAGTGTAGTACTACATTTCAGTGTAGTGTAAGGCTTTCCAAAGCTGCTGAATGTGTTTCTTTCTCTATTTCAATGGTATTCTGCCTTGTATAACACACATTTACCACTCTAGTCTCCTTTAAGTAATGAATATAGGATTCATACAGTGTTTGATGTTATCTTAACTCGAATTAAGGATTTTCCTTATCTTAGCTACTTTTTCTACACTAAGAACTGACTTGGAGATTCTCTTTAAGCTGTTATAAACAAGATCTCATCTGTTTACAGTCATTTTCACTGAATTATTCATGTTTTCATGTAGTTTCCTATATTCTGCCTTCGGGCCCAAGTATAAGCTTTGCCCACTTTAGCAAACAACTTCCTACACACTGTTATGAACTGAGGCAGCTCGGGAACATTGTCTCTCAACTGTGTTATAGAGTGTAGTACTACATTTCAGTGAAGTGTAAGGCTTTCCAAAGCTGCCGAACGTGTTTCTTTCTCTATTTCAATGGTATTCTGCCTTGTATAACACACATTTACCACTCTAGTCTCCTTTAAGTAAAGAATATAGGATTCATAGAGTGTTTCAAGTCATCTTAACTTGAATTAAGGATTTCCCCGATCTTAGCTACCTTTTCTACATTAAGAACTGATTTGGAGAATCTCTTTCAGCTGTTTTAAACAAGTTCACATCTGTTTCCTGTCATTTTCACTGAATTATTCATGTTTTCATGTAGTTTCCTATATTCTGCCTTCGGGCCCAAGTATAAGCTTTGCCCACTTTAAGTTCTCATCTGTTTACATTCATTTTCACTGAATTTTTCATGTTTTCATGTAGTTTCCTATATTCTGCCTTCTGGCCCAAGTATAAGCTTTGCGCACTTTATCAAACAACTTCCTACACACTGTTATGAACTGCGGGAGCTAGGGAACATTGTCTCTCAACTGTTTTATAGAGTGTAGTACTACATTTCAGTGAAGTGTAAGGCTTTCCAAAGCTGCCGAACGTGTTTGGTTCTCTATTTCAATGGTATTCTGCCTTGTATAACACACATTTACCACTCTAGTCTCCTTTAAGTAAAGAATATAGGATTCATACAGTGTTTCATGTGATCTTAACTGGAATTAAGGATTTCCCTTATCTTAGCTACCTTTTCTACACTAAGAACTGACTTGGAGATTCTCTTTCAGCTGTTCTAAAAAAGTTCTCATCTGTTTACAGTCATTTTCAATGAATTATTCATGTTTTCATGTAGTTTCCTATATTCTGCCTTCTGGCCCAAGTATAAGCTTTGCCCACTTTATCAAACAACTTCCTACACACTGTTATTAACTGAGGGAGCTAGGGAACATTGTCTCTCAACTGTGTTATAGAGTGTAGTACTACATTTCAGTGTAGTGTAAGGCTTTCCAAAGCTGCCGAACGTGTTTCTTTCTCTATTTCAATGGTATTCTGCCTTGTATAACACACATTTACCACTCTAGTCTCCTTTAAGTAATGAATATAGGATTCATACAGTGTTTGAAGTTATCTTAACTCGAATTAAGGATTTTCCTTATCTTAGCTACCTTTTGTACACTAAGAACTGACTTGGAGATTCTCTTTCAGCTGTTCTAAACAAGTTCTCATCTGATTACAGGCATTTCCACTGAATTATTCAAGTTTTCATGTAGTTTCCTATATTCTGCCTTCTGGCCCAAGTCTAAGCTTTGCCCACTTTATCAAACAACTTCCTACACACTGTTATGAACTGAGGGAGTTAGGGAACATTGTCTCTCAACTGTGTTATAGAGTGTAGTACTACATTTCAGTGAAGTGTAAGGCTTTCCAAAGCTGCCGAACGAGTTTCTTTCAATATTTCAATGGTATTCTGCCTTGTATAACACACATTTAGCACTCCAGTCTCCTTTAAGTAAAGAATATAGGATTCATACAGTGTTTCATGTGATCTTAACTGGTATTACGGATTTCCCTTATCTTATCTACCTTTTCTACACTACGAACTGACTTGGAGATTCTCTTTCAGCTGTTCTAAACAAGTTCTCATCTGTTTACAGTCATTTTCACTGAATTATTCATGTTTTCATGTAGTTTCCTATATTCTGCCTTCTGGCCCAAGTATAAGCTTTGCCCACTTTATCAAACAACTTCCTACACACTGTTATGAACTGCGGGAGCTAGGGAACATTGTCTCTCAACTGTGTTATAGAGTGTAGTACTACATTTCAGTGAAGTGTAAGGCTTTCCATAGCTGCCGAACGTGTTTGGTTCTCTATTTCAATGGTATTCTGCCTTGTATAACACACATTTACCACTCTAGTCTCCTTTAAGCAAAGAATATAGGATTCATACCGTGTTTCATGTGATCTTAACTGGAATTAAGGATTTCCCTTATCTTAGCTACCTTTTCTACACTAAGAACTGACTCGGAGATTCTCTTTCAGCTGTTCTAAACAAGTTCTCATCTGTTTACCGTCATTTTCACTGAATTATTCATGTTTTCATGTAGTTTCCTATATTCTGCCTTCGGGCCCAAGTATAAGCTTTGCCCACTTTATCAAACAACTTCCTACACACTGTTATGAACTGCGGGAGCTAGGGAACATTGTCTCTCAACTGTGTTATAGAGTGTAGTACTACATTTCAGTGAAGTGTAAGGCTTTCCATAGCTGCCGAACGTGTTTGGTTCTCTATTTCAATGGTATTCTGCCTTGTATAACACACATTTACCACTCTAGTCTCCTTTAAGCAAAGAATATAGGATTCATACCGTGTTTCATGTGATCTTAACTGGAATTAAGGATTTCCCTTATCTTAGCTACCTTTTCTACACTAAGAACTGACTTGGAGATTCTCTTTCAGCTGTTCTAAACAAGTTCTCATCTGTTTACCGTCATTTTCACTGAATTATTCATGTTTTCATGTAGTTTCCTATATTCTGCCTTCGGGCCCAAGTATAAGCTTTGCCCACTTTATCAAACAACTTCCTACACACTGTTATGAACTGAGGCAGCTAGGGAACATTGTCTCTCAACTGTGTTATAGAGTGTAGTACTACATTTCAGTGAAGTGTAAGGCTTTCCAAAGCTGCCAAACCTGTTTTTTTCTCTATTTCAATGGTATTCTGCCTTGTATAACACACATTTACCACTCTAGTCTCCTTTAAGTAATGAATATAGGATTCATACAGTGTTTGATGTTATCTTAACTCGAATTAAGGATTTTCCTTATCTTAGCTACCTTTTCTACACTAAGAACTGACTTGGAGATTCTCTTTAAGCTGTTATAAACAAGTTCTCATCTGTTTACAGTCATTTTCACTGAATTATTCATGTTTTCATGTAGTTTCCTATATTATGCTTTCTGGCCCAAGTATAAGCTTTGCCCACTTTATCAAACAACTTCCTACACACTGTTATGAACTGAGGCAGCTCGGGAACATTGTCTCTCAACTGTGTTATAGAGTGTAGTACTACATATCAGTGAAGAGTAAGGCTTTCCAAAGCTGCCGAATGTGTTTCTTACTCTATTTCAATGGTATTCTGCCTTGTAAAACACACATTTACAACTCCAGTCTCCTTTAAGTAAAGAATATAGGATTCCTACAGTGTTTCAAGTCATCTTAACTCGAATTAAGGATTTCCCGGATCTAAAGCTACCTTTTCTACACTAAGAACTGATTTGGAGAATCTCTTTCAGCAATTCTAAACAAGTTCTCATCTGTTTCCAGTCATTTTCTCTTAATTATCCATGTATTCATGTAGTTTCCTATTTTCTGCCTTCTGGTCCAAGGATAAGCTTTGCCCACTTTATCAAACAACCTCCTTCACACTGTTATGAACTGAGGCAGCTTGGGGACATTGTCTCTCAACTGTGTTACAGAGAGTAGTACTATATTTCAGTGAAGTGTAAGGCTTTCCAAAGCTGACGAAAGTGTTTCTTTCTCTATTTCAATGGTATTCTGCCTTGTAAAACACACATTTACAACTCCAGTCTCCTTTAAGTAAAGAATATAGGATTTCTACAGTGTTTCAAGTCATCTTAACTCGAATTAAGGATTTCCCGGATCTTAGCTACCTTTTCTACACTAAGAACTGATTTGGAGAATCTCTTTCAGCAGTTCTAAACAAGTTCTCATCTGTTTCCAATCATTTTCTCTGAATTATCCATGTTTTCATTTAGTTTCCTATATTCTGCCTTCTTGACCAAGTATAAGCTTTGCCCACTTTATCAAACAACTTCCTACACACTGTTATGAACTGAGGCAGTTCGGGAACATTGTCTCTCAACTGTGTTATAGAGTGTAGTACTACATTTCAGTGAAGTGTAAGGCTTTCCAAAGCTGCCGAACTTGTTTCTTTCTCTATTTCAATGGTATTCTGCCTTGTATAACACACATTTACCACTCTAGTCTCCTTTAAGTAAGAATATAGGATTCATAGAGTGTTTCAAGTCATCTTAACTTGAATTAAGGATTTCCTGTATCTTAGCTACCTTTTCTACACTAAGAACTGATTTGGAGAATCTCTTTCAGCTGATCTAAACAAGTTCTCATCTGTTTCCAGTCATTTTCTCTGAATTATTCATGTTTTCATGTAGTTTCCTATATTCTGCCTTCTGGTCCAAGTATAAGCTTTGCCCACGTAATCAAACAACTTCCTACACACTGTTATGAACTGAAGCAGCTCGGGAACATTGTCTCTCAACTGTGTTACAGAGTGTAGTACTACATTTCAGTGAAGTATAAGGCTTTCCAAAGCTGCCGAACGTGTTTCTTTCTCTATTTCAATGGTGTTCTGCCTTGTATAACACACATTTACCACTCTAGTCTCCTTTAAGTAAAGAATATAGGATTCATACAGTGTTTCATGTCATCTTAACTCGAATTAAGGATTTCCCGGATCTTAGCTACCTTTACTACGCTAAGAACTGACTGGAGAATCTCTTTGAGCGGTTCTAAACAAGTTCTCATCTGTTTACAGTCATTTTCTCTGAATTATCCATGTTTTCATGTAGTTTCCTATATTCTGCCTTTTGGACCAAGTATAAGCTTTGCCCCCTTTATCAAAGAACTTCCTACACACTGTTATGAACTGAGGCAGCTCGGGAACATTGTCTCTCAACTGTGTTATAGAGTGTAGTACTACATTTCAGTGAAGTGTAAGGCTTTTCAAAGCTACCGATCGTGTTCCTTTCTCTATTTCAATGGTATTCTGCCTTGTATAACACACATTTACCACTCTATTCTCCTTTAAGTAAAGAATATAGGATTCATACAGTGTTTCATGTGATCTGAACTCGAATTAAGGATTTCCCGGATCTTAGCTACCTTTTCTACACTAAGAACTGATTTGGAGAATCTCTTTCAGCTGTTCTAAACAAGTTCTCATCTGTTTCCAGTCATTTTCTCTGAATTATCCATGTTTTCATGTAGTTTCCTATATTCTGCCTTCTGGTCCAAATTTAAGCTTTGCCCACTTTATCAAACAACTTCCTACACACTGTTATGAACTGAGGCAGCTCGGGAACATTGTCTCCCAACTGTATTACAGAGTGTAGTACTATATTTCAGTGAAGTGTAAGGACTTCCAAAGCTGCCAAACGTGTTTTTTTCTCTATTTCAATGGTATTCTGCCTTGTAAAACACACATTTACCACTCCAGTCTCCTTTAAGTAAAGAATATAGGATTACTACAGTGTCTCATGTGATCTTAACTTGAATTAAGGATTTCCCGGATCTTAGCTACCTTTTCTACACTAAGAACTGACTTGGAGAATTTCTTTGAGCTGTTCTAAACAAGTTCTCATCTGTTTACAGTCATTTTCTCTGAATTATCCATGTTTTCATGTAGTTTCCTATATTCTGCCTTCTGGTCCAAGTATAAGCTTTGCCCACTTTATCAAACAACCTCCTACACACTGTTATGAACTGAGGCAGCTCGGGAACATTTTCTCTCAACTGTGTTACAGAGTGTAGTACTATATTTCAGTGAAGTGTAAGGCTTTCCAAAGCTGACGAAAGTGTTTCTTTCTCTATTTCAATGGTATTCTGCCTTGTAAAACACACATTTACAACTCCAGTCTCCTTTAAGTAAAGAATATAGGATTCCTACAGTGTTTCAAGTCATCTTAACTCGAATTAAGGATTTCCCGGATCTTAGCTACCTTTTCTACACTAAGAACTGATTTGGAGAATCTCTTTCAGCAGTTCTAAAGAAGTTCTCATCTGTTTCCAGTCATTTTCTCTGAATTATCCATGTTTTCATTTAGTTTCCTATATTCTGCCTTCTTGACCAAGTATAAGCTTTGCCCACTTTATCAAACAACTTCCTACACACTGTTATGAACTGAGGCAGTTCGGGAACATTGTCTCTCAACTGTGTTATAGAGTGTAGTACTACATTTCAGTGAAGTGTAAGGCTTTCCAAAGCTGCCGAACTTGTTTCTTTCTCTATTTCAATGGTATTCTACCTCGTATAATACACATTTAGCACTCTAGGCTCCTTTAAGTAAAGAATATAGGATTCATACAGTGTTTCATGTGATCTTAAGTTGAATTAAGGATTTCCCGGATCTTAGCTACCTTTACTACGCTAAGAACTGACTGGAGAATCTCTTTCAGCTGTTCTAAACAAGTTCTCATCTGTTTACAGTCATTTTCTCTGAATTATCCATGTTTTCATGTAGTTTCCTATATTCTGCCTTCTGGTCCAAGTATAAGCTTTGCCCACTTTATCAAAGAACCTACTACACACTGTTATGAACTGAGGCAGCTCGGGGACATTGTCTCTCAACTGTGTTACAGAGAGTAGTACTATATTTCAGTGAAGTGTAAGGCCTTCCAAAGCTGCCAAACGTGTTTTTTTCTCTATTTCAATGGTATTCTGCCTTGTAAAACACACATTTACCACTCCAGTCTACTTTAAGTAAAGAATATAGGATTACAACAGTGTCTCTTGTGATCTTAACTTGAATTAAGGATTTCCCGGATCTTAGCTACCTTTTCTACACTAAGAACTGACTTGGAGAATTTCTTTGAGCTGTTCTAAGCAAGTTCTCATCTGCTTACAGTCATTTTCTCTTAATTATCCATGTTTTCAAGTAGTTTCCTATATTCTGCCTTCTGGTCCAAGTATAAGCTTTGCCCACGTTATCAAACAACTTCCTACACACTGTTATGAACTGAGGCAGCTCGGGAACATTGTCTCTCAACTGTGTTACAGAGTGTAGTACTATATTTCAGTGAAGTGTAAGGACTTCCAAAGATGCCAAACGTGTTTTTTTCTCTATTTCAATGGTATTCTGCCTTGTAAAACACACATTTACCACTCCAGTCTCCTTTAAGTAAAGAATATAGGATTCATACAGTGTTTCATGTCATCTTAACTCGAATTAAGATTTTCCCGGATCTTAGCTACCTTTACTACGCTAAGAACTGACTGGAGAATCTCTTTGAGCGGTTTTAAACAAGTTCTCATCTGTTTACAGTCATTTTCTCTGAATTATCCATGTTTTCATGTAGTTTCCTATATTCTGCCTTCTGGTCCAAGTTTAAGCTTTGCCCACTTTATCAAACAACTTCCTACACACTGTTATGAACTGAGGCAGCTCGGGAACATTGTCGCTCAACTGTGTTACAGAGTGTAGTACTATATTTCAGTGAAGTGTAAGGCCTTCCAAAGCTGCCAAACGTGTTTTTTTCTCTATTTCAATGGTATTCTGCCTTGTAAAACACACATTTACCACTCCAGTCTCCTTTAAGTAAAGAATATAGGATTACAACAGTGTCTCATGTGATCTTAACTTGAATTAAGGATTTCCCGGATCTTAGCTACCTTTTCTACACTAAGAACTGACTTGGAGAATTTCTTTGAGCTGTTCTAAAAAATTATCATCTGTTTACAGTCATTTTCTCTGAATTATCCATGTTTTCATGTAGTTTCCTATATTCTGCCTTCTTGTCCAAGTATAAGCTTTGCCCACTTTATCAAACAACTTCCTACACACTGTTATGAACTGAGGCAGTTCGGGAACATTGTCTCTCAACTGTGTTATAGAGTGTAGTACTACATTTCAGTGAAGTGTAAGGCTTTCCAAAGCTGCCAAACGTGTTTTTTTCTCTATTTCAATGGTATTCTGCCTTGTAAAACACACATTTACCACTCCAGTCTCCTTTAAGTAAAGAATATAGGATTACTACAGTGTCTCATGTGATCTTAACTTGAATTAAGGATTTCCCGGATCTTAGCTACCTTTTATACACTAAGAACTGACTTGGAGAATTTCTTTGAGCTGTTCTAAACAAGTTCTCATCTGTTTACAGTCATTTTCTCTGAATTATCCATGTTTTCATGTAGTTTCCTATATTCTGCCTTCTGGTCCAAGTTTAAGCTTTGCCCACTTTATCAAACAACTTCCTACACACTGTTATGAACTGAGGCAGCTCGGGAACATTGTCGCTCAACTGTGTTACAGAGTGTAGTACTATATTTCAGTGAAGTGTAAGGCCTTCCAAAGCTGCCAAACGTGTTTTTTTCTCTATTTCAATGGTATTCTGCCTTGTAAAACACACATTTACCACTCCAGTCTACTTTAAGTAAAGAATATAGGATTACAACAGTGTCTCATGTGATCTTAACTTGAATTAAGGATTTCCCGGATCTTAGCTACAATTACTACAATAACAACTGACTGGAGAATCTCTTTGAGCTGTTCTAAACAAGTTCTCATCTCTTTACAGTCATTTTCTCTGAATTATCCATGTTTTCATGTAGTTTCCTATATTCTGCCTTCTGGTCCAAGTATAAGCTTTGCCCACGTTATCAAACAACTTCCTACACACTGTTATGAACTGAAGCAGCTCGGGAACATTGTCTCTCAACTGTGTTACAGAGTGTAGTACTACATTTCAGTGAAGTATAAGGCTTTCCAAAGCTGCCGAACGTGTTTCTTTCTCTATTTCAATGGTATCCTGCCTTGTATAACACACATTTACCACTCTAGTCTCCTTTAAGTAAAGAATATAGGATTCATACAGTGTTTCATGTCATCTTAACTCGAATTAAGGATTTCCCGGACCTTAGCTACCTTTACTACGCTAAGAACTGACTGGAGAATCTCTTTGAGCGGTTCTAAACAAGTTCTCATCTGTTTACAGTCATTTTCTCTGAATTATCCATGTTTTCATGTAGTTTCCTATATTCTGCCTTCTGGTCCAAGTATAAGCTTTGCCCACGTTATCAAACAACTTCCTACACACTGTTATGAACTGAGGCAGCTCGGGAACATTGTCTCTCAATTGTGTTACAGAGTGTAGTACTATATTTCAGTGAAGTGTAAGGCTTTCCAAAGCTGACGAAAGTGTTTCTTTCTCTATTTCAATGGTATTCTGCCTTGTAAAACACACATTTACAACTCCAGTCTCCTTTAAGTAAAGAATATAGGATTCATACAGTGTTTCATGGGATCTTAACTCGAATTAAGGATTTCCCGGATCTTAGCTACCTTTACTACGCTAAGAACTGACTGGAGAATCTCTTTCAGCTGTTCTAAACAAGTTCTCATCTCTTTACAGTCATTTTCTCTGAATTATCCATGTTTTCATGTAGTTTCCTATATTCTGCCTTCTGTTCCAAGTATAAGCTTTGCCCACTTTATCAAACAACCTCCTACACACTGTTATGAACTGAGGCAGCTCGGGAACATTTTCTCTCAACTGTGTTACAGAGTGTAGTACTATATTTCAGTGAAGTGTAAGGCTTTCCAAAGCTGACGAAAGTGTTTCTTTCTCTATTTCAATGGTATTCTGCCTTGTAAAACACACATTTACAACTCCAGTCTCCTTTAAGTAAAGAATATAGGATTCCTACAGTGTTTCAAGTCATCTTAACTCGAATTAAGGATTTCCCGGATATAAAGCTACCTTTTCTACACTAAGAACTGATTTGGAGAATCTCTTTCAGCAGTTCTAAACAAGTTCTCATCTGTTTCCAGTCATTTTCTCTGAATTATCCATGTTTTCATGTAGTTTCCTATATTCTGCCTTCTGGTCCAAGTATAAGCTTTGCCCACTTTATCAAACAACCTCCTACACACTGTGATGAACTGAGGCAGCTCGGGAACATTGTCTCTCAACTGTGTTACAGAGAGTAGTACTATATTTCAGTGAAGTGTAAGGCTTTCCAAAGCTTACGAAAGTGTTTCTTTCTCTATTTCAATGGTATTCTGCCTTGTAAAACACACATTTACAACTCCAGTCTCCTTTAAGTAAAGAATATAGGATTCCTACAGTGTTTCAAGTCATCTTAACTCGAATTAAGGATTTCCCGGATCTTAGCTACCTTTTCTACACTAAGAACTGATTTGGAGAATCTCTTTCAGCTGTTCTAAACAAGTTCTCATCTGTTTCCAGTCATTTTCTCTGAATTATCCATGTTTTCATGTAGTTTCCTATATTCTGCCTTCTGGTCCAAGTTTAAGCTTTGCCCACTTTATCAAACAACTTCCTACACACTGTTATGAACTGAGGCAGCTCGGGAACATTGTCGCTCAACTGTGTTACAGAGTGTAGTACTATATTTCAGTGAAGTGTAAGGCCTTCCAAAGCTGCCAAACGTGTTTTTTTCTCTATTTCAATGGTATTCTGCCTTGTAAAACACACATTTACCACTCCAGTCTACTTTAAGTAAAGAATATAGGATTACATCAGTGTCTCTTGTGATCTTAACTTGAATTAAGGATTTCCCGGATCTTAGCTACCTTTTCTACACTAAGAACTGACTTGGAGAATTTCTTTGAGCTGTTCTAAAAAATTCTCATCTGTTTACAGTCATTTTCTCTGAATTATCCATGTTTTCACGTGGTTTCCTATATTCTGCCTTCTGGTCCAAGTTTAAGCTTTGCCCACTTTATCAAACAACTTCCTACACACTGTTATGAACTGAGGCAGCTCGGGAACATTGCCTCTCAACTGTGTTATAGAGTGTTGTACTACATTTTAGTGAAGTGTAAGGCTGTCCAAAGCTGCCAAACGTGTTTAATTCTCTATTTCAATGGTATTCTACCTTGTATAACACACATTTAGCACTCTAGTCTCCTTTAAGTAAAGAATATAGGATTCATACAGTGTTTCATGTGATCTTAACTCGAATTAAAGATTTCCCGGATCTTAGCTACATTTACTACAATAAGAACTGACTGGAGAATCTCTTTGAGCTGTTCTAAACAAGTTCTCATCTGTTTACAGTCATTTTCTCTGAATTATCCATGTTTTCATGTAGTTTCCTATATTCTGCCTTCTGGTCCAAGTATAAGCTTTGCCCACGTTATCAAACAACTTCCTACACACTGTTATGAACTGAGGCAGCTCGGGAACATTGTCTCTCAATTGTGTTATAGAGTGTAGTACTACATTTCAGTGAAGTGTAAGGCTTTCCAAAGCTGCCAAACGTGTTTAATTCTCTATTTTAATGGTATTCTACCTCGTATAACACACATTTAGCACTCTAGTCTCCTTTAAGTAAAGAATATAGGATTCATACAGTGTTTCATGTGATCTTAACTCGAATTAAGGATTTCCCGGATCTTAGCTACATTTACTACAATAAGAACTGACTGGAGAATCTCTTTGAGCTGTTCTAAACAAGTTCTCATCTGTTTACAGTCATTTTCTCTGAATTATCCATGTTTTCATGTAGTTTCCTATATTCTGCCTTCTTGACCAAGTATAAGCTTTGCCCACTTTATCAAACAACTTCCTACACACTGTTATGAACTGAGGCAGTTCGGGAACATTGTCTCTCAACTGTGTTATAGAGTGTAGTACTACATTTCAGTGAAGTGTAAGGCTTTCCGAAGCTGCCGAACTTGTTTCTTTCTCTATTTCAATGGTATTCTGCCTTGTAAAACACACATTTACAACTCCAGTCTCCTTTAAGTAAAGAATATAGGATTCCTACAGTGTTTCAAGTCATCTTAACTCGAATTAAGGATTTCCCGGATCTTAGCTACCTTTTCTACACTAAGAACTGATTTGGAGAATCTCTTTCAGCAGTTCTAAACAAGTTCTCATCTGTTTCCAGTCATTTTCTCTGAATTATCCATGTTTTCATTTAGTTTCCTATATTCTGCCTTCTTGACCAAGTATAAGCTTTGCCCACTTTATCAAACAACTTCCTACACACTGTTATGAACTGAGGCAGCTCGGGAACATTGTCGCTCAACTGTGTTACAGAGTGTAGTACTATATTTCAGTGAAGTGTAAGGCCTTCCAAAGCTGCCAAACGTGTTTTTTTCTCTATTTCAATGGTATTCTGCCTTGTAAAACACACATTTACCACTCCAGTCTCCTTTAAGTAAAGAATATAGGATTACAACAGTGTCTCTTGTGATCTTAACTTGAATTAAGGATTTCCCGGATCTTAGCTACCTTTTCTACACTAAGAACTGACTTGGAGAATTTCTTTGAGCTGTTCTAAAAAATTCTCATCTGTTTACAGTCATTTTCTCTGAATTATCCATGTTTTCATGTGGTTTCCTATATTCTGCCTTCTGGTCCAAGTATAAGCTTTGCCCACTTTATCAAACAACTTCCTACACACTGTTATGAACTGAGGCAGCTCGCGAACATTGTCTCTCAACTGTGTTATAGAGTGTAGTACTACATTTCAGTGAAGTGTAAGGCTTTCCAAAGCTGCCAAACGTGTTTAATTCTCTATTTCAATGGTATTCTACCTCGTATAATACACATTTAGCACTCTAGTCTCCTTTAAGTAAAGAATATAGGATTCATACAGTGTTTCATGTCATCTTAACTCGAATTAAGGATTTCCCGGATCTTAGCTACCTTTACTACGCTAAGAACTGACTGGAGAATCTCTTTGAGCGGTTCTAAACAAGTTCTCATCTGTTTACAGTCATTTTCTCTGAATTATCCATGTTTTCATGTAGTTTCCTATATTCTGCTTTCTGGTCCAAGTATAAGCTTTGCCCACTTTATCAAACAACTTAATACACACTGTTTTGAACTGAGGCAGCTCGGGAACATTGTCTCTCAACTGTGTTACAGAGTGTAGTACTATATTTCAGTGAAGTGTAAGGATTTCCGAAGCTGCCAAACGTGTTTCTTTCTCTATTTCAATGGTATTCTGCCTTGTGAAACACACATTTACCACTCCAGTCTCCTTTAAGTAAAGAATATAGGATTCATAGAGTGTTTCAAGTCATCTTAACTTGAATTAAGGATTTCCTGGATCTTAGCTACCTTTTCTACACTAAGAACTGATTTGGAGAATCTCTTTCAGCAGTTCTAAACAAGTTCTCATCTGTTTCCAGTCATTTTCTCTGAATTATCCATGTTTTCATGTAGTTTCCTATATTCTGCCTTCTGGTCCAAGTATAAGCTTTGCCCACTTTATCAAACAACCTCCTACACACTGTGATGAACTGAGGCAGCTCGGGAACATTGTCTCTCAACTGTGTTACAGAGAGTAGTACTATATTTCAGTGAAGTGTAAGGCTTTCCAAAGCTTACGAAAGTGTTTCTTTCTCTATGTCAATGGTATTCTGCCTTGTAAAACACACATTTACAACTCCAGTCTCCTTTAAGTAAAGAATATAGGATTCCTACAGTGTTTCAAGTCATCTTAACTCGAATTAAGGATTTCCCGGATCTTAGCTACCTTTTCTACACTAAGAACTGATTTGGAGAATCTCTTTCAGCAGTTCTAAACAAGTTCTCATCTGTTTCCAGTCATTTTCTCTGAATTATCCATGTTTTCATGTAGTTTCCTATATTCTGCCTTCTGGTCCAAGTTTAAGCTTTGCCCACTTTATCAAACAACTTCCTACACACTGTTATGAACTGAGGCAGCTCGGGAACATTGTCGCTCAACTGTGTTACAGAGTGTAGTACTATATTTCAGTGAAGTGTAAGGCCTTCCAAAGCTGCCAAACGTGTTTTTTTCTCTATTTCAATGGTATTCTGCCTTGTAAAACACACATTTACCACTCCAGTCTCCTTTAAGTAAAGAATATAGGATTACAACAGTGTCTCTTGTGATCTTAACTTGAATTAAGGATTTCCCGGATCTTAGCTACCTTTTCTACACTAAGAACTGACTTGGAGAATTTCTTTGAGCTGTTCTAAAAAATTCTCATCTGTTTACAGTCATTTTCTCTGAATTATCCATGTTTTCATGTGGTTTCCTATATTCTGCCTTCTGGTCCAAGTATAAGCTTTGCCCACTTTATCAAACAACTTCCTACACACTGTTATGAACTGAGGCAGCTCGCGAACATTGTCTCTCAACTGTGTTATAGAGTGTAGTACTACATTTCAGTGAAGTGTAAGGCTTTCCAAAGCTGCCAAACGTGTTTAATTCTCTATTTCAATGGTATTCTACCTCGTATAATACACATTTAGCACTCTAGTCTCCTTTAAGTAAAGAATATAGGATTCATACAGTGTTTCATGTCATCTTAACTCGAATTAAGGATTTCCCGGATCTTAGCTACCTTTACTACGCTAAGAACTGACTGGAGAATCTCTTTGAGCGGTTCTAAACAAGTTCTCATCTGTTTACAGTCATTTTCTCTGAATTATCCATGTTTTCATGTAGTTTCCTATATTCTGCTTTCTGGTCCAAGTATAAGCTTTGCCCACTTTATCAAACAACTTAATACACACTGTTTTGAACTGAGGCAGCTCGGGAACATTGTCTCTCAACTGTGTTACAGAGTGTAGTACTATATTTCAGTGAAGTGTAAGGATTTCCGAAGCTGCCAAACGTGTTTCTTTCTCTATTTCAATGGTATTCTGCCTTGTGAAACACACATTTACCACTCCAGTCTCCTTTAAGTAAAGAATATAGGATTCATACAGTGTTTCATGTGATCTTAACTTGAATTAAGGATTTCCCGGATCTTAGCTACCTTTTCTACACTAAGAACTGATTTGGAGAATCTCTTTCAGCTGTTCTAAACAAGTTCTCATCTGTTTCCAGTCATTTTCTCTGAATTATCCATGTTTTCATGTAGTTTCCTATATTCTGCCTTCAGGCCCAAGTATAAGCTTTGCCCACTTTATCAAACAACTTCCTACACACTGTTATGAACTGAGGGAGCTAGGGAACATTTTCTCTCAACTGTGTTATAGAGTGCAGTACTACATTTCAGTGAAGTGTAAGGCTTTCCAAAGCTGCCGAACTTGTTTCTTTCTCTATTTCAATGGTATTCTGCCTTTTATAACACACATTTACCACTCTAGTCTCCTTTAAGTAATGAATATAGGATTCATACAGTGTTTGATGTTATCTTAACTCGAATTAAGGATTTTCCTTATCTTAGCTACCTTTTCTACACTAAGAACTGACTTGGAGATTCTCTTTCAGCTGTTCTAAACAAGTTCTCATCTGTTTACAGTCATTTTCACTGAATTATTCAAGTTTTCATGTAGTTTCCTATATTCTGCCTTCTGGCCCAAGCATAAGCTTTGGCCACTTTATCAAACAACTTCCTACACACTGTTATGAACTGAGGGAGCTAGGGAACATTGTCTCTCAACTGTGTTATAGAGTGTAGTACTACATTTCAGTGAAGTGTAAGGCTTTCCAAAGCTGCCGAACTTGTTTCTTTCTCTATTTCAATGGTATTCTGCCTTGTATAACACACATTTACCACTCTAGTCTCCTGTAAGTAATGAATATAGGATTCATACAGTGTTTGATGTTATCTGAACTCCAATTAAGGATTTTCCTTATCTTAGCTACCTTTTCTACACTAAGAACTGACTTGGAGAATATTTTTCATCTGTTCTAAACAAGTTCTCATCTGTTTACAGTCATTTTCACTGAATTATTTATGTTTTCATGTAGTTTCCTATGTTCTGCCTTCGGGCCCAAGTATAAGCTTTGCCCACTTTATCAAACAACTTCCTACACACTGTTATGAACTGAGGCAGCTCGGGAACATTGTCTCTCAACTGTGTTATAGAGTGTAGTACTATATTTCAGTGAAGTGTAAGGCTTTCCAAAGCTGCCGAACGTGTTTGTTTCTCTATTTCAATGGTATTCTGCCTTGTATAACACACATTTACCACTCTAGTCTCCTTTAAGTAAAGAATATAGGATTCATAGAGTGTTTCATGTGATCTTAACTGGAATTAAGGATTTCCCTTATCTTATCTACCTTTTCTACACTAAGAACTGACTTGGAGATTCTCTTTCAGCTGTTCTAAACAAGTTCTCATCTGTTTTCAGTCATTTTCAATGAATTATTCATGTTTTCATGTAGTTTCCTATATTCTGCCTTCTGGCCCAAGTATAAGCTTTGCCCACCTTATCAAACAACTTCCTACACACTGTTATGAACTGAGGGAGCTAGGGAACATTGTCTCTGAACTGTGTTATAGAGTGTAGTACTACATTTCAGTGTAGTGTAAGGCTTTCCAAAGCTGCCGAACGTGTTTCTTTCTCTATTTCAATGGTATTCTGCCTTGTATAACACACATTTACCACTCTAGTCTCCTTTAAGTAATGAATATAGGATTCATACAGTGTTTGATGTTATCTTTACTAGAATTAAGGATTTCCATTATCTTAGCTACCTTTTCTACACTAGGAACTGACTTGGAGATTCTCTTTCAGCTGTTCTAAACAAGTTCTCATCTGTTTACAGTCATTTTCACTGAATTATTCATGTTTTCATGTAGTTTCCTATATTCTGCCTTCTGGCCCAAGTATAAGATTTGGCCACTTTATCAAACAACTTCCTACACACTGTTATGAACTGAGGGAGCTAGGGAACATTTTCTCTCAACTGTGTTATAGAGTGCAGTACTACATTTCAGTGAAGTGTAAGGCTTTCCAAAGCTGCCGAACTTGTTTCTTTCTCTATTTCAATGGTATTCTGCCTTTTATAACACACATTTACCACTCTAGTCTCCTTTAAGTAATGAATATAGGATTCATACAGTGTTTGATGTTATCTTAACTCGAATTAAGGATTTTCCTTATCTTAGCTACCTTTTCTACACTAAGAACTGACTTGGAGATTCTCTTTCAGCTGTTCTAAACAAGTTCTCATCTGTTTACAGTCATTTTCACTGAATTATTCAAGTTTTCATGTAGTTTCCTATATTCTGCCTTCTGGCCCAAGCATAAGCTTTGGCCACTTTATCAAACAACTTCCTACACACTGTTATGAAATGAGGGAGCTAGGGAACATTGTCTCTCAACTGTGTTATAGAGTGTAGTACTACATTTCAGTGAAGTGTAAGGCTTTCCAAAGCTGCCGAACTTGTTTCTTTCTCTATTTCAATGGTATTCTGCCTTGTATAACACACATTTACCACTCTAGTCTCCTTTAAGTAATGAATATAGGATTCATACAGTGTTTCATGTGATCTTAACTCGAATTAAGGATTTCCCGGATCTTAGCTACCTTTTCTACACTAAGAACTGACTTGGAGATTCTCTTTCAGCTGTGCTAAACAAGTTCTCATGTGTTTACAGTCGTTTTCAATGAATTATGCATGTTTTCATGCAGTTTCTTATATTCTGCCTTCTGGCCCAAGTATAAGCTTTGCCCACTTTATCAAACAACTTCCTACACACTGTTATGAACTGAGGCAGCTCTGGAACATTGTCTCTCAACTGTGTTATAGAGTGTAGTACTACATTTCAGTGAAGTGTAAGCCTTTCCAAAGCTGCCGAAAGTGTTTCTTTCTCTATTTCAATGGTATTCTGCCTTGTATAACACACATTTACCACTCTAGTTTCCTTTAAGTAAAGAATATAGGATTCATACAATGTTTCATGGTATCTTAACTGGTATTAAGGATTTCCCTTATCTTAGCTACCTTTTCTACACTAAGAACCGACTTGGAGATTCTCTTTCAGCTGTTCTAAACAAGTTCTCATCCGTTTACAGTCATTTTCAATGAATTATTCATGTTTTCATGTAGTTTCCTATATTCTGCCTTCTGGCCCAAGTATAAGCTTTGCCCACCTTATCAAACAACTTCCTACACACTGTTATGAACTGCGGGAGCTAGGGAACATTGTCTCTGAACTGTGTTATAGAGTGTAGTACTACATTTCAGTGTAGTGTAAGGCTTTCCAAAGCTGCCGAACGTGTTTCTTTCTCTATTTCAATGGTATTCTGCCTTGTATAACACACATTTACCACTCTAGTTTCCTTTAAGTAAAGAATATAGGATTCATACAATGTTTCATGGTATCTTAACGGGTATTAAGGATTTCCCTTATCTTAGCTACCTTTTCTACACTAAGAACTGACTTGGAGTTTCTCTTTCAGCTGTTCTAAACAAGTTCTCATCTGTTTACAGTCATTTTCACTGAATTATTCATGTTTTCATGTAGTTTCCTATATTCTGCCTTCTGGCCCAAGTATAAGCTTTGCCTACTTTATCAAACACCTTCCTACACTCTGTTATGAACTGAGGCAGCTAGGGAACATTGTCTCTCAACTGTGTTATAGAGTGTAGTACTACATTTCAGTGAAGTGTAAGCCTTTCCAAAGCTGCCGAAAGTGTTTCTTTCTCTATTTCAATGGTATTCTGCCTTGTATAACACACATTTACCACTCTAGTTTCCTTTAAGTAAAGAATATAGGATTCATACAGTGTTTCATGTGATCTTAACTCGAATTAAGGATTTCCCGGATCTTAGCTACCTTTTCTACACTAAGAACTGACTTGGAGATTCTCTTTCAGCTGTGCTAAACAAGTTCTCATGTGTTTACAGTCGTTTTCAATGAATTATTCATGTTTTCATGCAGTTTCTTATATTCTGCCTTCTGGCCCAAGTATAAGCTTTGCCCACTTTATCAAACAACTTCCTACACACTGTTATGAACTGAGGCAGCTCTGGACCATTGTCTCTCAACTGTGTTATAGAGTGTAGTACTACATTTCAGTGAAGTGTAAGCCTTTCCAAAGCTGCCGAAAGTGTTTCTTTCTCTATTTCAATCGTATTCTGCCTTGTATAACACACATTTACCACTCTAGTTTCCTTTAAGTAAAGAATATAGGATTCATACAATGTTTCATGGTATCTTAACTGGTATTAAGGATTTCCCTTATCTTAGCTACCTTTTCTACACTAAGAACCGACTTGGAGATTCTCTTTCAGCTGTTCTAAACAAGTTCTCATCCGTTTACAGTCATTTTCAATGAATTATTCATGTTTTCATGTAGTTTCCTATATTCTGCCTTCTGGCCCAAGTATAAGCTTTGCCCACCTTATCAAACAACTTCCTACACACTGTTATGAACTGAGGCAGCTCTGGAACATTGTCTCTCAACTGTGTTATAGAGTGTAGTACTACATTTCAGTGAAGTGTAAGCCTTTCCAAAGCTGCCGAAAGTGTTTCTTTCTCTATTTCAATGGTATTCTGCCTTGTATAACACACATTTACCACTCTAGTCTCCTTTAAGTAATGAATATAGGATTCATACAGTATTTGATGTTATCTTAACTCGAATTAAGAATTTCCCTTATCTTAGCTACCTTTTCTACACTTAGAACTGACTTGGAGATTCTCTTTCAGCTGTTCTAAACAAGTTCTCATGTGTTTACAGTCATTTTCACTGAATTATTCATGTTTTCATGTAGTTTCCTATATTCTGCCTTCTGGCCCAAGTATAAGCTTTGCCCACTTTATCAAACACCTTCCTACACTCTGTTATGAACTGAGGCAGCTAGGGAACATTGTCTCTCAACTGTGTTATAGAGTGTAGTACTACATTTCAGTGAAGTGTAAGCCTTTCCAAAGCTGCCGAAAGTGTTTCTTTCTCTATTTCAATGGTATTCTGCCTTGTATAACACACATTTACCACTCTAGTTTCCTTTAAGTAAAGAATATAGGATTCATACAGTGTTTCATGTGATCTTAACTCGAATTAAGGATTTCCCGGATCTTAGCTACCTTTTCTACACTAAGAACTGACTTGGAGATTCTCTTTCAGCTGTGCTAAACAAGTTCTCATGTGTTTACAGTCGTTTTCAATGAATTATTCATGTTTTCATGCAGTTTCTTATATTCTGCCTTCTGGCCCAAGTATAAGCTTTGCCCACTTTATCAAACAACTTCCTACACACTGTTATGAACTGAGGCAGCTCTGGAACATTGTCTCTCAACTGTGTTATAGAGTGTAGTACTACATTTCAGTGAAGTGTAAGGCTTTCCAAAGCTGCCGAAAGTGTTTCTTTCTCTATTTCAATGGTATTCTGCCTTGTATAACACACATTTACCACTCTAGTTTCCTTTAAGTAAAGAATATAGGATTCATACAGTGTTTCATGTGATCTTAACTCGAATTAAGGATTTCCCGGATCTTAGCTACCTTTTCTACACTAAGAACTGACTTGGAGATTCTCTTTCAGCTGTGCTAAACAAGTTCTCATGTGTTTACAGTCGTTTTCAATGAATTATTCATGTTTTCATGCAGTTTCTTATATTCTGCCTTCTGGCCCAAGTATAAGCTTTGCCCACTTTATCAAACAACTTCCTACACACTGTTATGAACTGAGGCAGCTCTGGAACATTGTCTCTCAACTGTGTTATAGAGTGTAGTACTACATTTCAGTGAAGTGTAAGCCTTTCCAAAGCTGCCGAAAGTGTTTCTTTCTCTATTTCAATGGTATTCTGCCTTGTATAACACACATTTACCACTCTAGTCTCCTTTAAGTAAGAATATAGGATTCATAGAGTGTTTCATGTGATCTTAACTGGAATTAAGGATTTCCCTTATCTTATCTACCTTTTCTACACTAAGAACTGACTTGGAGATTCTCTTTCAGCTGTTCTAAACAAGTTCTCATCTGTTTACAGTCATTTTAATGAATTATTCATGTTTTCATGTAGTTTCCTATATTCTGCCTTCTGGCCCAAGTATAAGCTTTGCCCACCTTATCAAACAACTTCCTACACACTGTTATGAACTGAGGGAGCTAGGGAACATTGTCTCTGAACTGTGTTATAGAGTGTAGTACTACATTTCAGTGTAGTGTAAGGCTTTCCAAAGCTGCCGAACGTGTTTCTTTCTCTATTTCAATGGTATTCTGCCTTGTATAACACACATTTACCACTCTAGTCTCCTTTAAGTAATGAATATAGGATTCATACAGTGTTTGATGTTATCTTAACTAGAATTAAGGATTTCCATTATCTTAGCTACCTTTTCTACACTAGGAACTGACTTGGAGATTCTCTTTCAGCTGTTCTAAACAAGTTCTCATCTGTTTACAGTCATTTTCACTGAATTATTCATGTTTTCATGTAGTTTCCTATATTCTGCCTTCTGGCCCAAGTATAAGATTTGGCCACTTTATCAAACAACTTCCTACACACTGTTATGAACTGAGGGAGCTAGGGAACATTTTCTCTCAACTGTGTTATAGAGTGTAGTACTACATTTCAGTGAAGTGTAAGGCTTTCCAAAGCTGCCGAACTTGTTTCTTTCTCTATTTCAATGGTATTCTGCCTTGTATAACACACATTTACCACTCTAGTCTCCTTTAAGTAATGAATATAGGATTCATACAGTGTTTGATGTTATCTTAACTCGAATTAAGGATTTTCCTTATCTCAGCTACCTTTTCTACACTAAGAACTGACTTGGAGATTCTCTTTCAGCAGTTCTAAACAAGTTCTCATCTGTTTACAGTCATTTTCACTGAATTATTCATGTTTTCATGTAGTTTCCTATATTCTGCCTTCTGGCCCAAGTATAAGCTTTGCCCACTTTATCAAACACCTTCCTACACTCTGTTATGAACTGAGGCAGCTAGGGAACATTGTCTCTCAACTGTGTTATAGAGTGTAGTACTACATTTCAGTGAAGTGTAAGCCTTTCCAAAGCTGCCGAACGTGTTTCTTTCTCTATTTCAATGGTATTCTGCCTTGTATAACACACATTTACCACTCTAGTTTCCTTTAAGTAAAGAATATAGGATTCATACAATGTTTCATGGTATCTTAACTGGTATTAAGGATTTCCCTTATCTTAGCTACCTTTTCTACACTAAGAACTGACTTGGAGTTTCTCTTTCAGCTGTTCTAAACAAGTTCTCATCTGTTTACAGTCATTTTCACTGAATTATTCATGTTTTCATGTAGTTTCCTATATTCTGCCTTCTGGCCCAAGTATAAGCTTTGCCTACTTTATCAAACACCTTCCTACACTCTGTTATGAACTGAGGCAGCTAGGGAACATTGTCTCTCAACTGTGTTATAGAGTGTAGTACTACATTTCAGTGAAGTGTAAGCCTTTCCAAAGCTGCCGAAAGTGTTTCTTTCTCTATTTCAATGGTATTCTGCCTTGTATAACACACATTTACCACTCTAGTTTCCTTTAAGTAAAGAATATAGGATTCATACAGTGTTTCATGTGATCTTAACTCGAATTAAGGATTTCCCGGATTTTAGCTACCTTTTCTACACTAAGAACTGACTTGGAGATTCTCTTTCAGCTGTGCTAAACAAGTTCTCATGTGTTTACAGTCGTTTTCAATGAATTATTCATGTTTTCATGCAGTTTCTTATATTCTGCCTTCTGGCCCAAGTATAAGCTTTGCCCACTTTATCAAACAACTTCCTACACACTGTTATGAACTGAGGCAGCTCTGGACCATTGTCTCTCAACTGTGTTATAGAGTGTAGTACTACATTTCAGTGAAGTGTAAGCCTTTCCAAAGCTGCCGAAAGTGTTTCTTTCTCTATTTCAATCGTATTCTGCCTTGTATAACACACATTTACCACTCTAGTTTCCTTTAAGTAAAGAATATAGGATTCATACCATGTTTCATGGTATCTTAACTGGTATTAAGGATTTCCCTTATCTTAGCTACCTTTTCTACACTAAGAACCGACTTGGAGATTCTCTTTCAGCTGTTCTAAACAAGTTCTCATCCGTTTACAGTCATTTTCACTGAATTATTCATGTTTTCATGTAGTTTCCTATATTCTGCCTTCTGGCCCAAGTATAAGCTTTGCCCACTTTATCAAACACCTTCCTACACTCTGTTATGAACTGAGGCAGCTAGGGAACATTGTCTCTCAACTGTGTTATAGAGTGTAGTACTACATTTCAGTGAAGTGTAAGCCTTTCCAAAGCTGCCGAAAGTGTTTCTTTCTCTATATCAATGGTATTCTGCCTTGTATAACACACATTTACCACTCTAGTTTCCTTTAAGTAAAGAATATAGGATTCATACAGTGTTTCATGTGATCTTAACTCGAATTAAGGATTTCCCGGATCTTAGCTACCTTTTCTACACTAAGAACTGACTTGGAGATTCTCTTTCAGCTGTGCTAAACAAGTTCTCATGTGTTTACAGTCGTTTTCAATGAATTATTCATGTTTTCATGCAGTTTCTTATATTCTGCCTTCTGGCCCAAGTATAAGCTTTGCCCACTTTATCAAACAACTTCCTACACACTGTTATGAACTAAGGCAGCTCTGGAACATTGTCTCTCAACTGTGTTATAGAGTGTAGTACTACATTTCAGTGAAGTGTAAGGCTTTCCAAAGCTGCCGAAAGTGTTTCTTTCTCTATTTCAATGGTATTCTGCCTTGTATAACACACATTTACCACTCTAGTTTCCTTTAAGTAAAGAATATAGGATTCATACAGTGTTTCATGTGATCTTAACTCGAATTAAGGATTTCCCGGATCTTAGCTACCTTTTCTACACTAAGAACTGACTTGGAGATTCTCTTTCAGCTGTGCTAAACAAGTTCTCATGTGTTTACAGTCGTTTTCAATGAATTATTCATGTTTTCATGCAGTTTCTTATATTCTGCCTTCTGGCCCAAGTATAAGCTTTGCCCACTTTATCAAACAACTTCCTACACACTGTTATGAACTGAGGCAGCTCTGGAACATTGTCTCTCAACTGTGTTATAGAGTGTAGTACTACATTTCAGTGAAGTGTAAGCCTTTCCAAAGCTGCCGAAAGTGTTTCTTTCTCTATTTCAATGGTATTCTGCCTTGTATAACACACATTTACCACTCTAGTCTCCTTTAAGTAAAGAATATAGGATTCATAGAGTGTTTCATGTGATCTTAACTGGAATTAAGGATTTCCCTTATCTTATCTACCTTTTCTACACTAAGAACTGACTTGGAGATTCTCTTTCAGCTGTTCTAAACAAGTTCTCATCTGTTTACAGTCATTTTAATGAATTATTCATGTTTTCATGTAGTTTCCTATATTCTGCCTTCTGGCCCAAGTATAAGCTTTGCCCACCTTATCAAACAACTTCCTACACACTGTTATGAACTGAGGGAGCTAGGGAACATTGTCTCTGAACTGTGTTATAGAGTGTAGTACTACATTTCAGGGTAGTGTAAGGCTTTCCAAAGCTGCCGAACGTGTTTCTTTCTCTATTTCAATGGTATTCTGCCTTGTATAACACACATTTACCACTCTAGTCTCCTTTAAGTAATGAATATAGGATTCATACAGTGTTTGATGTTATCTTAACTAGAATTAAGGATTTCCATTATCTTAGCTACCTTTTCTACACTAGGAACTGACTTGGAGATTCTCTTTCAGCTGTTCTAAACAAGTTCTCATCTGTTTACAGTCATTTTCACTGAATTATTCATGTTTTCATGTAGTTTCCTATATTCTGCCTTCTGGCCCAAGTATAAGATTTGGCCACTTTATCAAACAACTTCCTACACACTGTTATGAACTGAGGGAGCTAGGGAACATTTTCTCTCAACTGTGTTATAGAGTGCAGTACTACATTTCAGTGAAGTGTACGGCTTTCCAAAGCTGCCGAACTTGTTTCTTTCTCTATTTCAATGGTATTCTGCCTTTTATAACACACATTTACCACTCTAGTCTCCTTTAAGTAATGAATATAGGATTCATACAGTGTTTGATGTTATCTTAACTCGAATTAAGGATTTTCCTTATCTTAGCTACCTTTTCTACACTAAGAACTGACTTGGAGATTCTCTTTCAGCTGTTCTAAACAAGTTCTCATCTGTTTATAGTCATTTTCACTGAATTATTCAAGTTTTCATGTAGTTTCCTATATTCTGCCTTCTGGCCCAAGTATAAGCTTTGGCCACTTTATCAAACAACTTCCTACACACTGTTATGAACTGAGGGAGCTAGGGAACATTGTCTCTCAACTGTGTTATAGAGTGTAGTACTACATTTCAGTGAAGTGTAAGGCTTTCCAAAGCTGCCGAACTTGTTTCTTTCTCTATTTCAATGGTATTCTGCTTTGTATAACACACATTTACCACTCTAGTCTCCTTTAAGTAATGAATATAGGATTCATACAGTGTTTGATGTTATCTTAACTCGAATTAAGGATTTTCCTTATCTCAGCTACCTTTTCTACACTAAGAACTGACTTGGAGATTCTCTTTCAGCAGTTCTAAACAAGTTCTCATCTGTTTACAGTCATTTTCACTGAATTATTCATGTTTTCATGTAGTTTCCTATATTCTGCCTTCTGGCCCAAGTATAAGCTTTGCCTACTTTATCAAACACCTTCCTACACTCTGTTATGAACTGAGGCAGCTAGGGAACATTGTCTCTCAACAGTGTTATAGAGTGTAGTACTACATTTCAGTGAAGTGTAAGCCTTTCCAAAGCTGCCGAAAGTGTTTCTTTCTCTATTTCAATGGTATTCTGCCTTGTATAACACACATTTACCACTCTAGTTTCCTTTAAGTAAAGAATATAGGATTCATACAGTGTTTCATGTGATCTTAACTCGAATTAAGGATTTCCCGGATCTTAGCTACCTTTTCTACACTAAGAACTGACTTGGAGATTCTCTTTCAGCTGTGCTAAACAAGTTCTCATGTGTTTACAGTCGTTTTCAATGAATTATTCATGTTTTCATGCAGTTTCTTATATTCTGCCTTCTGGCCCAAGTATAAGCTTTGCCCACTTTATCAAACAACTTCCTACACACTGTTATGAACTGAGGCAGCTCTGGAACATTGTCTCTCAACTGTGTTATAGAGTGTAGTACTACATTTCAGTGAAGTGTAAGGCTTTCCAAAGCTGCCGAAAGTGTTTCTTTCTCTATTTCAATGGTATTCTGCCTTGTATAACACACATTTACCACTCTAGTTTCCTTTAAGTAAAGAATATAGGATTCATACAGTGTTTCATGTGATCTTAACTCGAATTAAGGATTTCCCGGATCTTAGCTACCTTTTCTACACTAAGAACTGACTTGGAGATTCTCTTTCAGCTGTGCTAAACAAGTTCTCATGTGTTTACAGTCGTTTTCAATGAATTATTCATGTTTTCATGCAGTTTCTTATATTCTGCCTTCTGGCCCAAGTATAAGCTTTGCCCACTTTATCAAACAACTTCCTACACACTGTTATGAACTGAGGCAGCTCTGGAACATTGTCTCTCAACTGTGTTATAGAGTGTAGTACTACATTTCAGTGAAGTGTAAGCCTTTCCAAAGCTGCCGAAAGTGTTTCTTTCTCTATTTCAATGGTATTCTGCCTTGTATAACACACATTTACCACTCTAGTCTCCTTTAAGTAAGAATATAGGATTCATAGAGTGTTTCATGTGATCTTAACTGGAATTAAGGATTTCCCTTATCTTATCTACCTTTTCTACACTAAGAACTGACTTGGAGATTCTCTTTCAGCTGTTCTAAACAAGTTCTCATCTGTTTACAGTCATTTTAATGAATTATTCATGTTTTCATGTAGTTTCCTATATTCTGCCTTCTGGCCCAAGTATAAGCTTTGCCCACCTTATCAAACAACTTCCTACACACTGTTATGAACTGAGGGAGCTAGGGAACATTGTCTCTGAACTGTGTTATAGAGTGTAGTACTACATTTCAGTGTAGTGTAAGGCTTTCCAAAGCTGCCGAACGTGTTTCTTTCTCTATTTCAATGGTATTCTGCCTTGTATAACACACATTTACCACTCTAGTCTCCTTTAAGTAATGAATATAGGATTCATACAGTGTTTGATGTTATCTTAACTAGAATTAAGGATTTCCATTATCTTAGCTACCTTTTCTACACTAGGAACTGACTTGGAGATTCTCTTTCAGCTGTTCTAAACAAGTTCTCATCTGTTTACAGTCATTTTCACTGAATTATTCATGTTTTCATGTAGTTTCCTATATTCTGCCTTCTGGCCCAAGTATAAGATTTGGCCACTTTATCAAACAACTTCCTACACACTGTTATGAACTGAGGGAGCTAGGGAACATTTTCTCTCAACTGTGTTATAGAGTGTAGTACTACATTTCAGTGAAGTGTAAGGCTTTCCAAAGCTGCCGAACTTGTTTCTTTCTCTATTTCAATGGTATTCTGCCTTGTATAACACACATTTACCACTCTAGTCTCCTTTAAGTAATGAATATAGGATTCATACAGTGTTTGATGTTATCTTAACTCGAATTAAGGATTTTCCTTATCTCAGCTACCTTTTCTACACTAAGAACTGACTTGGAGATTCTCTTTCAGCAGTTCTAAACAAGTTCTCATCTGTTTACAGTCATTTTCACTGAATTATTCATGTTTTCATGTAGTTTCCTATATTCTGCCTTCTGGCCCAAGTATAAGCTTTGCCCACTTTATCAAACACCTTCCTACACTCTGTTATGAACTGAGGCAGCTAGGGAACATTGTCTCTCAACTGTGTTATAGAGTGTAGTACTACATTTCAGTGAAGTGTAAGCCTTTCCAAAGCTGCCAAAAGTGTTTCTTTCTCTATTTCAATGGTATTCTGCCTTGTATAACACACATTTACCACTCTAGTTTCCTTTAAGTAAAGAATATAGGATTCATACAATGTTTCATGGTATCTTAACTGGTATTAAGGATTTCCCTTATCTTAGCTACCTTTTCTACACTAAGAACTGACTTGGAGTTTCTCTTTCAGCTGTTCTAAACAAGTTCTCATCTGTTTACAGTCATTTTCACTGAATTATTCATGTTTTCATGTAGTTTCCTATATTCTGCCTTCTGGCCCAAGTATAAGCTTTGCCTACTTTATCAAACACCTTCCTACACTCTGTTATGAACTGAGGCAGCTAGGGAACATTGTCTCTCAACTGTGTTATAGAGTGTAGTACTACATTTCAGTGAAGTGTAAGCCTTTCCAAAGCTGCCGAAAGTGTTTCTTTCTCTATTTCAATGGTATTCTGCCTTGTATAACACACATTTACCACTCTAGTTTCCTTTAAGTAAAGAATATAGGATTCATACAGTGTTTCATGTGATCTTAACTCGAATTAAGGATTTCCCGGATTTTAGCTACCTTTTCTACACTAAGAACTGACTTGGAGATTCTCTTTCAGCTGTGCTAAACAAGTTCTCATGTGTTTACAGTCGTTTTCAATGAATTATTCATGTTTTCATGCAGTTTCTTATATTCTGCCTTCTGGCCCAAGTATAAGCTTTGCCCACTTTATCAAACAACTTCCTACACACTGTTATGAACTGAGGCAGCTCTGGACCATTGTCTCTCAACTGTGTTATAGAGTGTAGTACTACATTTCAGTGAAGTGTAAGCCTTTCCAAAGCTGCCGAAAGTGTTTCTTTCTCTATTTCAATCGTATTCTGCCTTGTATAACACACATTTACCACTCTAGTTTCCTTTAAGTAAAGAATATAGGATTCATACCATGTTTCATGGTATCTTAACTGGTATTAAGGATTTCCCTTATCTTAGCTACCTTTTCTACACTAAGAACCGACTTGGAGATTCTCTTTCAGCTGTTCTAAACAAGTTCTCATCCGTTTACAGTCATTTTCACTGAATTATTCATGTTTTCATGTAGTTTCCTATATACTGCCTTCTGGCCCAAGTATAAGCTTTGCCCACTTTATCAAACACCTTCCTACACTCTGTTATGAACTGAGGCAGCTAGGGAACATTGTCTCTCAACTGTGTTATAGAGTGTAGTACTACATTTCAGTGAAGTGTAAGCCTTTCCAAAGCTGCCGAAAGTGTTTCTTTCTCTATATCAATGGTATTCTGCCTTGTATAACACACATTTACCACTCTAGTTTCCTTTAAGTAAAGAATATAGGATTCATACAGTGTTTCATGTGATCTTAACTCGAATTAAGGATTTCCCGGATCTTAGCTACCTTTTCTACACTAAGAACTGACTTGGAGATTCTCTTTCAGCTGTGCTAAACAAGTTCTCATGTGTTTACAGTCGTTTTCAATGAATTATTCATGTTTTCATGCAGTTTCTTATATTCTGCCTTCTGGCCCAAGTATAAGCTTTGCCCACTTTATCAAACAACTTCCTACACACTGTTATGAACTAAGGCAGCTCTGGAACATTGTCTCTCAACTGTGTTATAGAGTGTAGTACTACATTTCAGTGAAGTGTAAGGCTTTCCAAAGCTGCCGAAAGTGTTTCTTTCTCTATTTCAATGGTATTCTGCCTTGTATAACACACATTTACCACTCTAGTTTCCTTTAAGTAAAGAATATAGGATTCATACAGTGTTTCATGTGATCTTAACTCGAATTAAGGATTTCCCGGATCTTAGCTACCTTTTCTACACTAAGAACTGACTTGGAGATTCTCTTTCAGCTGTGCTAAACAAGTTCTCATGTGTTTACAGTCGTTTTCAATGAATTATTCATGTTTTCATGCAGTTTCTTATATTCTGCCTTCTGGCCCAAGTATAAGCTTTGCCCACTTTATCAAACAACTTCCTACACACTGTTATGAACTGAGGCAGCTCTGGAACATTGTCTCTCAACTGTGTTATAGAGTGTAGTACTACATTTCAGTGAAGTGTAAGCCTTTCCAAAGCTGCCGAAAGTGTTTCTTTCTCTATTTCAATGGTATTCTGCCTTGTATAACACACATTTACCACTCTAGTCTCCTTTAAGTAAAGAATATAGGATTCATAGAGTGTTTCATGTGATCTTAACTGGAATTAAGGATTTCCCTTATCTTATCTACCTTTTCTACACTAAGAACTGACTTGGAGATTCTCTTTCAGCTGTTCTAAACAAGTTCTCATCTGTTTACAGTCATTTTAATGAATTATTCATGTTTTCATGTAGTTTCCTATATTCTGCCTTCTGGCCCAAGTATAAGCTTTGCCCACCTTATCAAACAACTTCCTACACACTGTTATGAACTGAGGGAGCTAGGGAACATTGTCTCTGAACTGTGTTATAGAGTGTAGTACTACATTTCAGTGTAGTGTAAGGCTTTCCAAAGCTGCCGAACGTGTTTCTTTCTCTATTTCAATGGTATTCTGCCTTGTATAACACACATTTACCACTCTAGTCTCCTTTAAGTAATGAATATAGGATTCATACAGTGTTTGATGTTATCTTAACTAGAATTAAGGATTTCCATTATCTTAGCTACCTTTTCTACACTAGGAACTGACTTGGAGATTCTCTTTCAGCTGTTCTAAACAAGTTCTCATCTGTTTACAGTCATTTTCACTGAATTATTCATGTTTTCATGTAGTTTCCTATATTCTGCCTTCTGGCCCAAGTATAAGATTTGGCCACTTTATCAAACAACTTCCTACACACTGTTATGAACTGAGGGAGCTAGGGAACATTTTCTCTCAACTGTGTTATAGAGTGCAGTACTACATTTCAGTGAAGTGTACGGCTTTCCAAAGCTGCCGAACTTGTTTCTTTCTCTATTTCAATGGTATTCTGCCTTTTATAACACACATTTACCACTCTAGTCTCCTTTAAGTAATGAATATAGGATTCATACAGTGTTTGATGTTATCTTAACTCGAATTAAGGATTTTCCTTATCTTAGCTACCTTTTCTACACTAAGAACTGACTTGGAGATTCTCTTTCAGCTGTTCTAAACAAGTTCTCATCTGTTTATAGTCATTTTCACTGAATTATTCAAGTTTTCATGTAGTTTCCTATATTCTGCCTTCTGGCCCAAGTATAAGCTTTGGCCACTTTATCAAACAACTTCCTACACACTGTTATGAACTGAGGGAGCTAGGGAACATTGTCTCTCAACTGTGTTATAGAGTGTAGTACTACATTTCAGTGAAGTGTAAGGCTTTCCAAAGCTGCCGAACTTGTTTCTTTCTCTATTTCAATGGTATTCTGCTTTGTATAACACACATTTACCACTCTAGTCTCCTTTAAGTAATGAATATAGGATTCATACAGTGTTTGATGTTATCTTAACTCGAATTAAGGATTTTCCTTATCTCAGCTACCTTTTCTACACTAAGAACTGACTTGGAGATTCTCTTTCAGCAGTTCTAAACAAGTTCTCATCTGTTTACAGTCATTTTCACTGAATTATTCATGTTTTCATGTAGTTTCCTATATTCTGCCTTCTGGCCCAAGTATAAGCTTTGCCTACTTTATCAAACACCTTCCTACACTCTGTTATGAACTGAGGCAGCTAGGGAACATTGTCTCTCAACAGTGTTATAGAGTGTAGTACTACATTTCAGTGAAGTGTAAGCATTTCCAAAGCTGCCGAAAGTGTTTCTTTCTCTATTTCAATGGTATTCTGCCTTGTATAACACACATTTACCACTCTAGTTTCCTTTAAGTAAAGAATATAGGATTCATACAGTGTTTCATGTGATCTTAACTCGAATTAAGGATTTCCCGGATCTTAGCTACCTTTTCTACACTAAGAACTGACTTGGAGATTCTCTTTCAGCTGTGCTAAACAAGTTCTCATGTGTTTACAGTCGTTTTCAATGAATTATTCATGTTTTCATGCAGTTTCTTATATTCTGCCTTCTGGCCCAAGTATAAGCTTTGCCCACTTTATCAAACAACTTCCTACACACTGTTATGAACTGAGGCAGCTCTGGAACATTGTCTCTCAACTGTGTTATAGAGTGTAGTACTACATTTCAGTGAAGTGTAAGCCTTTCCAAAGCTGCCGAAAGTGTTTCTTTCTCTATTTCAATGGTATTCTGCCTTGTATAACACACATTTACCACTCTAGTTTCCTTTAAGTAAAGAATATAGGATTCATACAATGTTTCATGGTATCTTAACTGGTATTAAGGATTTCCCTTATCTTAGCTACCTTTTCTACACTAAGAACCGACTTGGAGATTCTCTTTCAGCTGTTCTAAACAAGTTCTCATCCGTTTACAGTCATTTTCAATGAATTATTCATGTTTTCATGTAGTTTCCTATATTCTGCCTTCAGGCCCAAGTATAAGCTTTGCCCACCTTATCAAACAACTTCCTACACACTGTTATGAACTGAGGCAGCTCTGGAACATTGTCTCTCAACTGTGTTATAGAGTGTAGTACTACATTTCAGTGAAGTGTAAGCCTTTCCAAAGCTGCCGAAAGTGTTTCTTTCTCTATTTCAATGGTATTCTGCCTTGTATAACACACATTTACCACTCTAGTCTCCTTTAAGTAATGAATATAGGATTCATACAGTATTTGATGTTATCTTAACTCGAATTAAGAATTTCCCTTATCTTAGCTACCTTTTCTACACTAAGAACTGACTTGGAGATTCTCTTTCAGCTGTTCTAAACAAGTTCTCATGTGTTTACAGTCATTTTCACTGAATTATTCATGTTTTCATGTAGTTTCCTATATTCTGCCTTCTGGCCCAAGTATAAGCTTTGCCCACTTTATCAAACACCTTCCTACACTCTGTTATGAACTGAGGCAGCTAGGGAACATTGTCTCTCAACTGTGTTATAGAGTGTAGTACTACATTTCAGTGAAGTGTAAGCCTTTCCAAAGCTGCCGAAAGTGTTTCTTTCTCTATTTCAATGGTATTCTGCCTTGTATAACACACATTTACCACTCTAGTTTCCTTTAAGTAAAGAATATAGGATTCATACAGTGTTTCATGTGATCTTAACTCGAATTAAGGATTTCCCGGATCTTAGCTACCTTTTCTACACTAAGAACTGACTTGGAGATTCTCTTTCAGCTGTGCTAAACAAGTTCTCATGTGTTTACAGTCGTTTTCAATGAATTATTCATGTTTTCATGCAGTTTCTTATATTCTGCCTTCTGGCCCAAGTATAAGCTTTGCCCACTTTATCAAACAACTTCCTACACACTGTTATGAACTGAGGCAGCTCTGGAACATTGTCTCTCAACTGTGTTATAGAGTGTAGTACTACATTTCAGTGAAGTGTAAGGCTTTCCAAAGCTGCCGAAAGTGTTTCTTTCTCTATTTCAATGGTATTCTGCCTTGTATAACACACATTTACCACTCTAGTTTCCTTTAAGTAAAGAATATAGGATTCATACAGTGTTTTTTGTGATCTTAACTCGAATTAAGGATTTCCCGGATCTTAGCTACCTTTTCTACACTAAGAACTGACTTGGAGATTCTCTTTCAGCTGTGCTAAACAAGTTCTCATGTGTTTACAGTCGTTTTCAATGAATTATTCATGTTTTCATGCAGTTTCTTATATTCTGCCTTCTGGCCCAAGTATAAGCTTTGCCCACTTTATCAAACAACTTCCTACACACTGTTATGAACTGAGGCAGCTCTGGAACATTGTCTCTCAACTGTGTTATAGAGTGTAGTACTACATTTCAGTGAAGTGTAAGCCTTTCCAAAGCTGCCGAAAGTGTTTCTTTCTCTATTTCAATGGTATTCTGCCTTGTATAACACACATTTACCACTCTAGTCTCCTTTAAGTAAAGAATATAGGATTCATAGAGTGTTTCATGTGATCTTAACTGGAATTAAGGATTTCCCTTATCTTATCTACCTTTTCTACACTAAGAACTGACTTGGAGATTCTCTTTCAGCTGTTCTGAACAAGTTCTCATCTGTTTACAGTCATTTTAATGAATTATTCATGTTTTCATGTAGTTTCCTATATTCTGCCTTCTGGCCCAAGTATAAGCTTTGCCCACCTTATCAAACAACTTCCTACACACTGTTATGAACTGAGGGAGCTAGGGAACATTGTCTCTGAACTGTGTTATAGAGTGTAGTACTACATTTCAGTGTAGTGTAAGGCTTTCCAAAGCTGCCGAACGTGTTTCTTTCTCCATTTCAATGGTATTCTGCCTTGTATAACACACATTTACCACTCTAGTCTCCTTTAAGTAATGAATATAGGATTCATACAGTGTTTGATGTTATCTTAACTAGAATTAAGGATTTCCATTATCTTAGCTACCTTTTCTACACTAGGAACTGACTTGGAGATTCTCTTTCAGCTGTTCTAAACAAGTTCTCATCTGTTTACAGTCATTTTCACTGAATTATTCATGTTTTCATGTAGTTTCCTATATTCTGCCTTCTGGCCCAAGTATAAGATTTGGCCACTTTATCAAACAACTTCCTACACACTGTTATGAACTGAGGGAGCTAGGGAACATTTTCTCTCAACTGTGTTATAGAGTGCAGTACTACATTTCAGTGAAGTGTACGGCTTTCCAAAGCTGCCAAACTTGTTTCTTTCTCTATTTCAATGGTATTCTGCCTTTTATAACACACATTTACCACTCTAGTCTCCTTTAAGTAATGAATATAGGATTCATACAGTGTTTGATGTTATCTTAACTCGAATTAAGGATTTTCCTTATCTTAGCTACCTTTTCTACACTAAGAACTGACTTGGAGATTCTCTTTCAGCTGTTCTAAACAAGTTCTCATCTGTTTATAGTCATTTTCACTGAATTATTCAAGTTTTCATGTAGTTTCCTATATTCTGCCTTCTGGCCCAAGTATAAGCTTTGGCCACTTTATCAAACAACTTCCTACACACTGTTATGAACTGAGGGAGCTAGGGAACATTGTCTCTCAACTGTGTTATAGAGTGTAGTACTACATTTCAGTGAAGTGTAAGGCTTTCCAAAGCTGCCGAACTTGTTTCTTTCTCTATTTCAATGGTATTCTGCCTTGTATAACACACATTTACCACTCTAGTCTCCTTTAAGTAATGAATATAGGATTCATACAGTGTTTGATGTTATCTTAACTCGAATTAAGGATTTTCCTTATCTCAGCTACCTTTTCTACACTAAGAACTGACTTGGAGATTCTCTTTCAGCAGTTCTAAACAAGTTCTCATCTGTTTACAGTCATTTTCACTGAATTATTCATGTTTTCATGTAGTTTCCTATATTCTGCCTTCTGGCCCAAGTTTAAGCTTTGCCCACTTTATCAAACACCTTCCTACACTCTGTTATGAACTGAGGCAGCTAGGGAACATTGTCTCTCAACTGTGTTATAGAGTGTAGTACTACATTTCAGTGAAGTGTAAGCCTTTCCAAAGCTGCCAAAAGTGTTTCTTTCTCTATTTCAATGGTATTCTGCCTTGTATAACACACATTTACCACTCTAGTTTCCTTTAAGTAAAGAATATAGGATTCATACAATGTTTCATGGTATCTTAACTGGTATTAAGGATTTCCCTTATCTTAGCTACCTTTTCTACACTAAGAACTGACTTGGAGTTTCTCTTTCAGCTGTTCTAAACAAGTTCTCATCTGTTTACAGTCATTTTCACTGAATTATTCATGTTTTCATGTAGTTTCCTATATTCTGCCTTCTGGCCCAAGTATAAGCTTTGCCTACTTTATCAAACACCTTCCTACACTCTGTTATGAACTGAGGCAGCTAGGGAACATTGTCTCTCAACTGTGTTATAGAGTGTAGTACTACATTTCAGTGAAGTGTAAGCCTTTCCAAAGCTGCCGAAAGTGTTTCTTTCTCTATTTCAATGGTATTCTGCCTTGTATAACACACATTTACCACTCTAGTTTCCTTTAAGTAAAGAATATAGGATTCATACAGTGTTTCATGTGATCTTAACTCGAATTAAGGATTTCCCGGATCTTAGCTACCTTTTCTACACTAAGAACTGACTTGGAGATTCTCTTTCAGCTGTGCTAAACAAGTTCTCATGTGTTTACAGTCGTTTTCAATGAATTATTCATGTTTTCATGCAGTTTCTTATATTCTGCCTTCTGGCCCAAGTATAAGCTTTGCCCACTTTATCAAACAACTTCCTACACACTGTTATGAACTGAGGCAGCTCTGGAACATTGTCTCTCAACTGTGTTATAGAGTGTAGTACTATATTTCAGTGAAGTGTAAGCCTTTCCAAAGCTGCCGAAAGTGTTTCTTTCTCTATTTCAATGGTATTCTGCCTTGTATAACACACATTTACCACTCTAGTTTCCTTTAAGTAAAGAATATAGGATTCATACAGTGTTTCATGTGATCTTAACTCGAATTAAGGATTTCCCGGATCTTAGCTACCTTTTCTACACTAAGAACTGACTTGGAGATTCTCTTTCAGCTGTGCTAAACAAGTTCTCATGTGTTTACAGTCGTTTTCAATGAATTATTCATGTTTTCATGCAGTTTCTTATATTCTGCCTTCTGGCCCAAGTATAAGCTTTGCCCACTTTATCAAACAACTTCCTACACACTGTTATGAACTGAGGCAGCTCTGGAACATTGTCTCTCAACTGTGTTATAGAGTGTAGTACTATATTTCAGTGAAGTGTAAGCCTTTCCAAAGCTGCCGAAAGTGTTTCTTTCTCTATTTCAATGGTATTCTGCCTTGTATAACACACATTTACCACTCTAGTTTCCTTTAAGTAAAGAATATAGGATTCATACAATGTTTCATGGTATCTTAACTGGTATTAAGGATTTCCCTTATCTTAGCTACCTTTTCTACACTAAGAACCGACTTGGAGATTCTCTTTCAGCTGTTCTAAACAAGTTCTCATCCGTTTACAGTCATTTTCAATGAATTATTCATGTTTTCATGTAGTTTCCTATATTCTGCCTTCAGGCCCAAGTATAAGCTTTGCCCACCTTATCAAACAACTTCCTACACACTGTTATGAACTGAGGCAGCTCTGGAACATTGTCTCTCAACTGTGTTATAGAGTGTAGTACTACATTTCAGTGAAGTGTAAGCCTTTCCAAAGCTGCCGAAAGTGTTTCTTTCTCTATTTCAATGGTATTCTGCCTTGTATAACACACATTTACCACTCTAGTCTCCTTTAAGTAATGAATATAGGATTCATACAGTATTTGATGTTATCTTAACTCGAATTAAGAATTTCCCTTATCTTAGCTACCTTTTCTACACTAAGAACTGACTTGGAGATTCTCTTTCAGCTGTGCTAAACAAGTTCTCATGTGTTTACAGTCGTTTTCAATGAATTATTCATGTTTTCATGCAGTTTCTTATATTCTGCCTTCTGGCCCAAGTATAAGCTTTGCCCACTTTATCAAACAACTTCCTACACACTGTTATGAACTGAGGCAGCTCTGGAACATTGTCTCTCAACTGTGTTATAGAGTGTAGTACTACATTTCAGTGAAGTGTAAGGCTTTCCAAAGCTGCCGAAAGTGTTTCTTTCTCTATTTCAATGGTATTCTGCCTTGTATAACACACATTTACCACTCTAGTTTCCTTTAAGTAAAGAATATAGGATTCATACAGTGTTTTTTGTGATCTTAACTCGAATTAAGGATTTCCCGGATCTTAGCTACCTTTTCTACACTAAGAACTGACTTGGAGATTCTCTTTCAGCTGTGCTAAACAAGTTCTCATGTGTTTACAGTCGTTTTCAATGAATTATTCATGTTTTCATGCAGTTTCTTATATTCTGCCTTCTGGCCCAAGTATAAGCTTTGCCCACTTTATCAAACAACTTCCTACACACTGTTATGAACTGAGGCAGCTCTGGAACATTGTCTCTCAACTGTGTTATAGAGTGTAGTACTACATTTCAGTGAAGTGTAAGCCTTTCCAAAGCTGCCGAAAGTGTTTCTTTCTCTATTTCAATGGTATTCTGCCTTGTATAACACACATTTACCACTCTAGTCTCCTTTAAGTAAAGAATATAGGATTCATAGAGTGTTTCATGTGATCTTAACTGGAATTAAGGATTTCCCTTATCTTATCTACCTTTTCTACACTAAGAACTGACTTGGAGATTCTCTTTCAGCTGTTCTGAACAAGTTCTCATCTGTTTACAGTCATTTTAATGAATTATTCATGTTTTCATGTAGTTTCCTATATTCTGCCTTCTGGCCCAAGTATAAGCTTTGCCCACCTTATCAAACAACTTCCTACACACTGTTATGAACTGAGGGAGCTAGGGAACATTGTCTCTGAACTGTGTTATAGAGTGTAGTACTACATTTCAGTGTAGTGTAAGGCTTTCCAAAGCTGCCGAACGTGTTTCTTTCTCTATTTCAATGGTATTCTGCCTTGTATAACACACATTTACCACTCTAGTCTCCTTTAAGTAATGAATATAGGATTCATACAGTGTTTGATGTTATCTTAACTAGAATTAAGGATTTCCATTATCTTAGCTACCTTTTCTACACTAGGAACTGACTTGGAGATTCTCTTTCAGCTGTTCTAAACAAGTTCTCATCTGTTTACAGTCATTTTCACTGAATTATTCATGTTTTCATGTAGTTTCCTATATTCTGCCTTCTGGCCCAAGTATAAGATTTGGCCACTTTATCAAACAACTTCCTACACACTGTTATGAACTGAGGGAGCTAGGGAACATTTTCTCTCAACTGTGTTATAGAGTGCAGTACTACATTTCAGTGAAGTGTACGGCTTTCCAAAGCTGCCAAACTTGTTTCTTTCTCTATTTCAATGGTATTCTGCCTTTTATAACACACATTTACCACTCTAGTCTCCTTTAAGTAATGAATATAGGATTCATACAGTGTTTGATGTTATCTTAACTCGAATTAAGGATTTTCCTTATCTTAGCTACCTTTTCTACACTAAGAACTGACTTGGAGATTCTCTTTCAGCTGTTCTAAACAAGTTCTCATCTGTTTATAGTCATTTTCACTGAATTATTCAAGTTTTCATGTAGTTTCCTATATTCTGCCTTCTGGCCCAAGTATAAGCTTTGGCCACTTTATCAAACAACTTCCTACACACTGTTATGAACTGAGGGAGCTAGGGAACATTGTCTCTCAACTGTGTTATAGAGTGTAGTACTACATTTCAGTGAAGTGTAAGGCTTTCCAAAGCTGCCGAACTTGTTTCTTTCTCTATTTCAATGGTATTCTGCCTTGTATAACACACATTTACCACTCTAGTCTCCTTTAAGTAATGAATATAGGATTCATACAGTGTTTGATGTTATCTTAACTCGAATTAAGGATTTTCCTTATCTCAGCTACCTTTTCTACACTAAGAACTGACTTGGAGATTCTCTTTCAGCAGTTCTAAACAAGTTCTCATCTGTTTACAGTCATTTTCACTGAATTATTCATGTTTTCATGTAGTTTCCTATATTCTGCCTTCTGGCCCAAGTATAAGCTTTGCCCACTTTATCAAACACCTTCCTACACTCTGTTATGAACTGAGGCAGCTAGGGAACATTGTCTCTCAACTGTGTTATAGAGTGTAGTACTACATTTCAGTGAAGTGTAAGCCTTTCCAAAGCTGCCAAAAGTGTTTCTTTCTCTATTTCAATGGTATTCTGCCTTGTATAACACACATTTACCACTCTAGTTTCCTTTAAGTAAAGAATATAGGATTCATACAATGTTTCATGGTATCTTAACTGGTATTAAGGATTTCCCTTATCTTAGCTACCTTTTCTACACTAAGAACTGACTTGGAGTTTCTCTTTCAGCTGTTCTAAACAAGTTCTCATCTGTTTACAGTCATTTTCACTGAATTATTCATGTTTTCATGTAGTTTCCTATATTCTGCCTTCTGGCCCAAGTATAAGCTTTGCCTACTTTATCAAACACCTTCCTACACTCTGTTATGAACTGAGGCAGCTAGGGAACATTGTCTCTCAACTGTGTTATAGAGTGTAGTACTACATTTCAGTGAAGTGTAAGCCTTTCCAAAGCTGCCGAAAGTGTTTCTTTCTCTATTTCAATGGTATTCTGCCTTGTATAACACACATTTACCACTCTAGTTTCCTTTAAGTAAAGAATATAGGATTCATACAGTGTTTCATGTGATCTTAACTCGAATTAAGGATTTCCCGGATCTTAGCTACCTTTTCTACACTAAGAACTGACTTGGAGATTCTCTTTCAGCTGTGCTAAACAAGTTCTCATGTGTTTACAGTCGTTTTCAATGAATTATTCATGTTTTCATGCAGTTTCTTATATTCTGCCTTCTGGCCCAAGTATAAGCTTTGCCCACTTTATCAAACAACTTCCTACACACTGTTATGAACTGAGGCAGCTCTGGAACATTGTCTCTCAACTGTGTTATAGAGTGTAGTACTACATTTCAGTGAAGTGTAAGCCTTTCCAAAGCTGCCGAAAGTGTTTCTTTCTCTATTTCAATGGTATTCTGCCTTGTATAACACACATTTACCACTCTAGTTTCCTTTAAGTAAAGAATATAGGATTCATACAATGTTTCATGGTATCTTAACTGGTATTAAGGATTTCCCTTATCTTAGCTACCTTTTCTACACTAAGAACCGACTTGGAGATTCTCTTTCAGCTGTTCTAAACAAGTTCTCATCCGTTTACAGTCATTTTCAATGAATTATTCATGTTTTCATGTAGTTTCCTATATTCTGCCTTCTGGCCCAAGTATAAGCTTTGCCCACCTTATCAAACAACTTCCTACACACTGTTATGAACTGAGGGAGCTAGGGAACATTGTCTCTGAACTGTGTTATAGAGTGTAGTACTACATTTCAGTGTAGTGTAAGGCTTTCCAAAGCTGCCGAACGTGTTTCTTTCTCTATTTCAATGGTATTCTGCCTTGTATAACACACATTTACCACTCTAGTTTCCTTTAAGTAAAGAATATAGGATTCATACAGTGTTTCATGTGATCTTAACTCGAATTAAGGATTTCCCGGATCTTAGCTACCTTTTCTACACTAAGAACTGACTTGGAGATTCTCTTTCAGCTGTGCTAAACAAGTTCTCATGTGTTTACAGTCGTTTTCAATGAATTATTCATGTTTTCATGCAGTTTCTTATATTCTGCCTTCTGGCCCAAGTATAAGCTTTGCCCACTTTATCAAACAACTTCCTACACACTGTTATGAACTGAGGCAGCTCTGGAACATTGTCTCTCAACTGCGTTATAGAGTGTAGTACTACATTTCAGTGAAGTGTAAGCCTTTCCAAAGCTGCCAAAAGTGTTTCTTTCTCTATTTCAATGGTATTCTGCCTTGTATAACACACATTTACCACTCTAGTTTCCTTTAAGTAAAGAATATAGGATTCATACAATGTTTCATGGTATCTTAACTGGTATTAAGGATTTCCCTTATCTTAGCTACCTTTTCTACACTAAGAACTGACTTGGAGTTTCTCTTTCAGCTGTTCTAAACAAGTTCTCATCTGTTTACAGTCATTTTCACTGAATTATTCATGTTTTCATGTAGTTTCCTATATTCTGCCTTCTGGCCCAAGTATAAGCTTTGCCTACTTTATCAAACACCTTCCTACACTCTGTTATGAACTGAGGCAGCTAGGGAACATTGTCTCTCAACTGTGTTATAGAGTGTAGTACTACATTTCAGTGAAGTGTAAGCCTTTCCAAAGCTGCCGAAAGTGTTTCTTTCTCTATTTCAATGGTATTCTGCCTTGTATAACACACATTTACCACTCTAGTTTCCTTTAAGTAAAGAATATAGGATTCATACAGTGTTTCATGTGATCTTAACTCGAATTAAGGATTTCCCGGATCTTAGCTACCTTTTCTACACTAAGAACTGACTTGGAGATTCTCTTTCAGCTGTGCTAAACAAGTTCTCATGTGTTTACAGTCGTTTTCAATGAATTATTCATGTTTTCATGCAGTTTCTTATATTCTGCCTTCTGGCCCAAGTATAAGCTTTGCCCACTTTATCAAACAACTTCCTACACACTGTTATGAACTGAGGCAGCTCTGGAACATTGTCTCTCAACTGTGTTATAGAGTGTAGTACTACATTTCAGTGAAGTGTAAGCCTTTCCAAAGCTGCCGAAAGTGTTTCTTTCTCTATTTCAATGGTATTCTGCCTTGTATTACACACATTTACCACTCTAGTTTCCTTTAAGTAAAGAATATAGGATTCATACAATGTTTCATGGTATCTTAACTGGTATTAAGGATTTCCCTTATCTTAGCTACCTTTTCTACACTAAGAACCGACTTGGAGATTCTCTTTCAGCTGTTCTAAACAAGTTCTCATCCGTTTACAGTCATTTTCAATGAATTATTCATGTTTTCATGTAGTTTCCTATATTCTGCCTTCTGGCCCAAGTATAAGCTTTGCCCACCTTATCAAACAACTTCCTACACACTGTTATGAACTGAGGGAGCTAGGGAACATTGTCTCTGAACTGTGTTATAGAGTGTAGTACTACATTTCAGTGTAGTGTAAGGCTTTCCAAAGCTGCCGAACGTGTTTCTTTCTCTATTTCAATGGTATTCTGCCTTGTATAACACACATTTACCACTCTAGTCTCCTTTAAGTAATGAATATAGGATTCATACAGTATTTGATGTTATCTTAACTCGAATTAAGAATTTCCCTTATCTTAGCTACCTTTTCTACACTAAGAACTGACTTGGAGATTCTCTTTCAGCTGTTCTAAACAAGTTCTCATGTGTTTACAGTCATTTTCACTGAATTATTCATGTTTTCATGTAGTTTCCTATATTCTGTCTTCTGGCCCAAGTATAAGCTTTGCCCACTTTATCAAACACCTTCCTACACTCTGTTATGAACTGAGGCAGCTAGGGAACATTGTCTCTCAACTGTGTTATAGAGTGTAGTACTACATTTCAGTGAAGTGTAAGCCTTTCCAAAGCTGCCGAAAGTGTTTCTTTCTCTATTTCAATGGTATTCTGCCTTGTATAACACACATTTACCACTCTAGTTTCCTTTAAGTAAAGAATATAGGATTCATACAGTGTTTCATGTGATCTTAACTCGAATTAAGGATTTCCCGGATCTTAGCTACCTTTTCTACACTAAGAACTGACTTGGAGATTCTCTTTCAGCTGTGCTAAACAAGTTCTCATGTGTTTACAGTCGTTTTCAATGAATTATTCATGTTTTCATGCAGTTTCTTATATTCTGCCTTCTGGCCCAAGTATAAGCTTTGCCCACTTTATCAAACAACTTCCTACACACTGTTATGAACTGAGGCAGCTCTGGAACATTGTCTCTCAACTGTGTTATAGAGTGTAGTACTACATTTCAGTGAAGTGTAAGCCTTTCCAAAGCTGCCAAAAGTGTTTCTTTCTCTATTTCAATGGTATTCTGCCTTGTATAACACACATTTACCACTCTAGTTTCCTTTAAGTAAAGAATATAGGATTCATACAATGTTTCATGGTATCTTAACTGGTATTAAGGATTTCCCTTATCTTAGCTACCTTTTCTACACTAAGAACTGACTTGGAGTTTCTCTTTCAGCTGTTCTAAACAAGTTCTCATCTGTTTACAGTCATTTTCACTGAATTATTCATGTTTTCATGTAGTTTCCTATATTCTGCCTTCTGGCCCAAGTATAAGCTTTGCCTACTTTATCAAACACCTTCCTACACTCTGTTATGAACTGAGGCAGCTAGGGAACATTGTCTCTCAACTGTGTTATAGAGTGTAGTACTACATTTCAGTGAAGTGTAAGCCTTTCCAAAGCTGCCGAAAGTGTTTCTTTCTCTATTTCAATGGTATTCTGCCTTGTATAACACACATTTACCACTCTAGTTTCCTTTAAGTAAAGAATATAGGATTCATACAGTGTTTCATGTGATCTTAACTCGAATTAAGGATTTCCCGGATCTTAGCTACCTTTTCTACACTAAGAACTGACTTGGAGATTCTCTTTCAGCTGTGCTAAACAAGTTCTCGTGTGTTTACAGTCGTTTTCAATGAATTATTCATGTTTTCATGCAGTTTCTTATATTCTGCCTTCTGGCCCAAGTATAAGCTTTGCCCACTTTATCAAACAACTTCCTACACACTGTTATGAACTGAGGCAGCTCTGGAACATTGTCTCTCAACTGTGTTATAGAGTGTAGTACTACATTTCAGTGAAGTGTAAGCCTTTCCAAAGCTGCCAAAAGTGTTTCTTTCTCTATTTCAATGGTATTCTGCCTTGTATAACACACATTTACCACTCTAGTTTCCTTTAAGTAAAGAATATAGGATTCATACAATGTTTCATGGTATCTTAACTGGTATTAAGGATTTCCCTTATCTTAGCTACCTTTTCTACACTAAGAACTGACTTGGAGTTTCTCTTTCAGCTGTTCTAAACAAGTTCTCATCTGTTTACAGTCATTTTCACTGAATTATTCATGTTTTCATGTAGTTTCCTATATTCTGCCTTCTGGCCCAAGTATAAGCTTTGCCTACTTTATCAAACACCTTCCTACACTCTGTTATGAACTGAGGCAGCTAGAGAACATTGTCTCTCAACTGTGTTATAGAGTGTAGTACTACATTTCAGTGAAGTGTAAGCCTTTCCAAAGCTGCCGAAAGTGTTTCTTTCTCTATTTCAATGGTATTCTGCCTTGTATAACACACATTTACCACTCTAGTTTCCTTTAAGTAAAGAATATAGGATTCATACAGTGTTTCATGTGATCTTAACTCGAATTAAGGATTTCCCGGATCTTAGCTACCTTTTCTACACTAAGAACTGACTTGGAGATTCTCTTTCAGCTGTGCTAAACAAGTTCTCATGTGTTTACAGTCGTTTTCAATGAATTATTCATGTTTTCATGCAGTTTCTTATATTCTGCCTTCTGGCCCAAGTATAAGCTTTGCCCACTTTATCAAACAACTTCCTACACACTGTTATGAACTGAGGCAGCTCTGGAACATTGTCTCTCAACTGTGTTATAGAGTGTAGTACTACATTTCAGTGAAGTGTAAGCCTTTCCAAAGCTGCCGAAAGTGTTTCTTTCTCTATTTCAATGGTATTCTGCCTTGTATTACACACATTTACCACTCTAGTTTCCTTTAAGTAAAGAATATAGGATTCATACAATGTTTCATGGTATCTTAACTGGTATTAAGGATTTCCCTTATCTTAGCTACCTTTTCTACACTAAGAACCGACTTGGAGATTCTCTTTCAGCTGTTCTAAACAAGTTCTCATCCGTTTACAGTCATTTTCAATGAATTATTCATGTTTTCATGTAGTTTCCTATATTCTGCCTTCTGGCCCAAGTATAAGCTTTGCCCACCTTATCAAACAACTTCCTACACACTGTTATGAACTGAGGGAGCTAGGGAACATTGTCTCTGAACTGTGTTATAGAGTTTAGTACTACATTTCAGTGTAGTGTAAGGCTTTCCAAAGCTGCCGAACGTGTTTCTTTCTCTATTTCAATGGTATTCTGCCTTGTATAACACACATTTACCACTCTAGTCTCCTTTAAGTAATGAATATAGGATTCATACAGTATTTGATGTTATCTTAACTCGAATTAAGAATTTCCCTTATCTTAGCTACCTTTTCTACACTAAGAACTGACTTGGAGATTCTCTTTCAGCTGTTCTAAACAAGTTCTCATGTGTTTACAGTCATTTTCACTGAATTATTCATGTTTTCATGTAGTTTCCTATATTCTGTCTTCTGGCCCAAGTATAAGCTTTGCCCACTTTATCAAACACCTTCCTACACTCTGTTATGAACTGAGGCAGCTAGGGAACATTGTCTCTCAACTGTGTTATAGAGTGTAGTACTACATTTCAGTGAAGTGTAAGCCTTTCCAAAGCTGCCGAAAGTGTTTCTTTCTCTATTTCAATGGTATTCTGCCTTGTATAACACACATTTACCACTCTAGTTTCCTTTAAGTAAAGAATATAGGATTCATACAGTGTTTCATGTGATCTTAACTCGAATTAAGGATTTCCCGGATCTTAGCTACCTTTTCTACACTAAGAACTGACTTGGAGATTCTCTTTCAGCTGTGCTAAACAAGTTCTCATGTGTTTACAGTCGTTTTCAATGAATTATTCATGTTTTCATGCAGTTTCTTATATTCTGCCTTCTGGCCCAAGTATAAGCTTTGCCCACTTTATCAAACAACTTCCTACACACTGTTATGAACTGAGGCAGCTCTGGAACATTGTCTCTCAACTGTGTTATAGAGTGTAGTACTACATTTCAGTGAAGTGTAAGCCTTTCCAAAGCTGCCAAAAGTGTTTCTTTCTCTATTTCAATGGTATTCTGCCTTGTATAACACACATTTACCACTCTAGTTTCCTTTAAGTAAAGAATATAGGATTCATACAGTGTTTCATGTGATCTTAACTCGAATTAAGGATTTCCCGGATCTTAGCTACCTTTTCTACACTAAGAACTGACTTGGAGATTCTCTTTCAGCTGTGCTAAACAAGTTCTCATGTGTTTACAGTCGTTTTCAATGAATTATTCATGTTTTCATGCAGTTTCTTATATTCTGCCTTCTGGCCCAAGTATAAGCTTTGCCCACTTTATCAAACAACTTCCTACACACTGTTATGAACTGAGGCAGCTCTGGAACATTGTCTCTCAACTGTGTTATAGAGTGTAGTACTACATTTCAGTGAAGTGTAAGCCTTTCCAAAGCTGCCGAAAGTGTTTCTTTCTCTATTTCAATGGTATTCTGCCTTGTATAACACACATTTACCACTCTAGTTTCCTTTAAGTAAAGAATATAGGATTCATACAATGTTTCATGGTATCTTAACTGGTATTAAGGATTTCCCTTATCTTAGCTACCTTTTCTACACTAAGAACCGACTTGGAGATTCTCTTTCAGCTGTTCTAAACAAGTTCTCATCCGTTTACAGTCATTTTCAATGAATTATTCATGTTTTCATGTAGTTTCCTATATTCTGCCTTCTGGCCCAAGTATAAGCTTTGCCCACCTTATCAAACAACTTCCTACACACTGTTATGAACTGCGGGAGCTAGGGAACATTGTCTCTGAACTGTGTTATAGAGTGTAGTACTACATTTCAGTGTAGTGTAAGGCTTTCCAAAGCTGCCGAACGTGTTTCTTTCTCTATTTCAATGGTATTCTGCCTTGTATAACACACATTTACCACTCTAGTTTCCTTTAAGTAAAGAATATAGGATTCATACAATGTTTCATGGTATCTTAACTGGTATTAAGGATTTCCCTTATCTTAGCTACCTTTTCTACACTAAGAACTGACTTGGAGTTTCTCTTTCAGCTTTTCTAAACAAGTTCTCATCTGTTTACAGTCATTTTCACTGAATTATTCATGTTTTCATGTAGTTTCCTATATTCTGCCTTCTGGCCCAAGTATAAGCTTTGCCTACTTTATCAAACACCTTCCTACACTCTGTTATGAACTGAGGCAGCTAGGGAACATTGTCTCTCAACTGTGTTATAGAGTGTAGTACTACATTTCAGTGAAGTGTAAGCCTTTCCAAAGCTGCCGAAAGTGTTTCTTTCTCTATTTCAATGGTATTCTGCCTTGTATAACACACATTTACCACTCTAGTTTCCTTTAAGTAAAGAATATAGGATTCATACAGTGTTTCATGTGATCTTAACTCGAATTAAGGATTTCCCGGATCTTAGCTACCTTTTCTACACTAAGAACTGACTTGGAGATTCTCTTTCAGCTGTGCTAAACAAGTTCTCATGTGTTTACAGTCGTTTTCAATGAATTATTCATGTTTTCATGCAGTTTCTTATATTCTGCCTTCTGGCCCAAGTATAAGCTTTGCCCACTTTATCAAACAACTTCCTACACACTGTTATGAACTGAGGCAGCTCTGGAACATTGTCTCTCAACTGTGTTATAGAGTGTAGTACTACATTTCAGTGAAGTGTAAGCCTTTCCAAAGCTGCCGAAAGTGTTTCTTTCTCTATTTCAATGGTATTCTGCCTTGTATAACACACATTTACCACTCTAGTTTCCTTTAAGTAAAGAATATAGGATTCATACAATGTTTCATGGTATCTTAACTGGTATTAAGGATTTCCCTTATCTTAGCTACCTTTTCTACACTAAGAACCGACTTGGAGATTCTCTTTCAGCTGTTCTAAACAAGTTCTCATCCGTTTACAGTCATTTTCAATGAATTATTCATGTTTTCATGTAGTTTCCTATATTCTGCCTTCTGGCCCAAGTATAAGCTTTGCCCACCTTATCAAACAACTTCCTACACACTGTTATGAACTGCGGGAGCTAGGGAACATTGTCTCTGAACTGTGTTATAGAGTGTAGTACTACATTTCAGTGTAGTGTAAGGCTTTCCAAAGCTGCCGAACGTGTTTCTTTCTCTATTTCAATGGTATTCTGCCTTGTATAACACACATTTACCACTCTAGTTTCCTTTAAGTAAAGAATATAGGATTCATACAATGTTTCATGGTATCTTAACTGGTATTAAGGATTTCCCTTATCTTAGCTACCTTTTCTACACTAAGAACTGACTTGGAGTTTCTCTTTCAGCTTTTCTAAACAAGTTCTCATCTGTTTACAGTCATTTTCACTGAATTATTCATGTTTTCATGTAGTTTCCTATATTCTGCCTTCTGGCCCAAGTATAAGCTTTGCCTACTTTATCAAACACCTTCCTACACTCTGTTATGAACTGAGGCAGCTAGGGAACATTGTCTCTCAACTGTGTTATAGAGTGTAGTACTACATTTCAGTGAAGTGTAAGCCTTTCCAAAGCTGCCGAAAGTGTTTCTTTCTCTATTTCAATGGTATTCTGCCTTGTATAACACACATTTACCACTCTAGTTTCCTTTAAGTAAAGAATATAGGATTCATACAGTGTTTCATGTGATCTTAACTCGAATTAAGGATTTCCCGGATCTTAGCTACCTTTTCTACACTAAGAACTGACTTGGAGATTCTCTTTCAGCTGTGCTAAACAAGTTCTCATGTGTTTACAGTCGTTTTCAATGAATTATTCATGTTTTCATGCAGTTTCTTATATTCTGCCTTCTGGCCCAAGTATAAGCTTTGCCCACTTTATCAAACAACTTCCTACACACTGTTATGAACTGAGGCAGCTCTGGAACATTGTCTCTCAACTGTGTTATAGAGTGTAGTACTACATTTCAGTGAAGTGTAAGCCTTTCCAAAGCTGCCGAAAGTGTTTCTTTCTCTATTTCAATGGTATTCTGCCTTGTATTACACACATTTACCACTCTAGTTTCCTTTAAGTAAAGAATATAGGATTCATGCAATGTTTCATGGTATCTTAACTGGTATTAAGGATTTCCCTTATCTTAGCTACCTTTTCTACACTAAGAACCGACTTGGAGATTCTCTTTCAGCTGTTCTAAACAAGTTCTCATCCGTTTACAGTCATTTTCAATGAATTATTCATGTTTTCATGTAGTTTCCTATATTCTGCCTTCTGGCCCAAGTATAAGCTTTGCCCACCTTATCAAACAACTTCCTACACACTGTTATGAACTGAGGGAGCTAGGGAACATTGTCTCTGAACTGTGTTATAGAGTGTAGTACTACATTTCAGTGTAGTGTAAGGCTTTCCAAAGCTGCCGAACGTGTTTCTTTCTCTATTTCAATGGTATTCTGCCTTGTATAACACACATTTACCACTCTAGTCTCCTTTAAGTAATGAATATAGGATTCATACAGTATTTGATGTTATCTTAACTCGAATTAAGAATTTCCCTTATCTTAGCTACCTTTTCTACACTAAGAACTGACTTGGAGATTCTCTTTCAGCTGTTCTAAACAAGTTCTCATGTGTTTACAGTCATTTTCACTGAATTATTCATGTTTTCATGTAGTTTCCTATATTCTGTCTTCTGGCCCAAGTATAAGCTTTGCCCACTTTATCAAACACCTTCCTACACTCTGTTATGAACTGAGGCAGCTAGGGAACATTGTCTCTCAACTGTGTTATAGAGTGTAGTACTACATTTCAGTGAAGTGTAAGCCTTTCCAAAGCTGCCGAAAGTGTTTCTTTCTCTATTTCAATGGTATTCTGCCTTGTATAACACACATTTAACACTCTAGTTTCCTTTAAGTAAAGAATATAGGATTCATACAGTGTTTCATGTGATCTTAACTCGAATTAAGGATTTCCCGGATCTTAGCTACCTTTTCTACACTAAGAACTGACTTGGAGATTCTCTTTCAGCTGTGCTAAACAAGTTCTCATGTGTTTACAGTCGTTTTCAATGAATTATTCATGTTTTCATGCAGTTTCTTATATTCTGCCTTCTGGCCCAAGTATAAGCTTTGCCCACTTTATCAAACAACTTCCTACACACTGTTATGAACTGAGGCAGCTCTGGAACATTGTCTCTCAACTGTGTTATAGAGTGTAGTACTACATTTCAGTGAAGTGTAAGGCTTTCCAAAGCTGCCGAAAGTGTTTCTTTCTCTATTTCAATGGTATTCTGCCTTGTATAACACACATTTACCACTCTAGTTTCCTTTAAGTAAAGAATATAGGATTCATACAGTGTTTCATGTGATCTTAACTCGAATTAAGGATTTCCCGGATCTTAGCTACCTTTTCTACACTAAGAACTGACTTGGAGATTCTCTTTCAGCTGTGCTAAACAAGTTCTCATGTGTTTACAGTCGTTTTCAATGAATTATTCATGTTTTCATGCAGTTTCTTATATTCTGCCTTCTGGCCCAAGTATAAGCTTTGCCCACTTTATCAAACAACTTCCTACACACTGTTATGAACTGAGGCAGCTCTGGAACATTGTCTCTCAACTGTGTTATAGAGTGTAGTACTACATTTCAGTGAAGTGTAAGGCTTTCCAAAGCTGCCGAACGTGTTTGTTTCTCTATTTCAATGGTATTCTGCCTTGTATAACACACATTTACCACTCTAGTCTCCTTTAAGTAAAGAATATAGGATTCATAGAGTGTTTCATGTGATCTTAACTGGAATTAAGGATTTCCCTTATCTTAGCTACCTTTTCTACACTAAGAACCGACTTGGAGATTCTCTTTCAGCTGTTCTAAACAAGTTCTCATCCGTTTACAGTCATTTTCAATGAATTATTCATGTTTTCATGTAGTTTCCTATATTCTGCCTTCTGTCCCAAGTATAAGCTTTGCCCACCTTATCAAACAACTTCCTACACACTGTTATGAACTGAGGGAGCTAGGGAACATTGTCTCTGAACTGTGTTATAGAGTGTAGTACTACATTTCAGTGAAGTGTAAGCCTTTCCAAAGCTGCCGAAAGTGTTTCTTTCTCTATTTCAATGGTATTCTGCCTTGTATAACACACATTTACCACTCTAGTTTCCTTTAAGTAAAGAATATAGGATTCATACAGTGTTTCATGTGATCTTAACTCGAATTAAGGATTTCCCGGATCTTAGCTACCTTTTCTACACCAAGAACTGACTTGGAGATTCTCTTTCGGCTGTGCTAAACTAGTTCTCATGTGTTTACAGTCGTTTTCAATGAATTATTCATGTTTTCATGCAGTTTCTTATATTCTGCCTTCTGGCCCAAGTATAAGCTTTGCCCACCTTATCAAACAACTTCCTACACACTGTTATGAACTGAGGGAGCTAGGGAACATTGTCTCTGAACTGTGTTATAGAGTGTAGTACTACATTTCAGTGAAGTGTAAGGCTTTCCAAAGCTGCCGAACGTGTTTGTTTCTCTATTTCAATGGTATTCTGCCTTGTATAACACACATTTACCACTCTAGTCTCCTTTAAGTAAAGAATATAGGATTCATAGAGTGTTTCATGTGATCTTAACTGGAATTAAGGATTTCCCTTATCTTAGCTACCTTTTCTACACTAAGAACTGACTTGGAGATTCTCTTTCAGCTGTTCTAACAAGTTCAAATCTGTTTACAGTTATTTTCAATGAATTATTCATGTTTTCATGTAGTTTCCTATATTCTGCCTTCTGGCCCAAGTATAAGCTTTGCCCACCTTATCAAACAACTTCCTACACACTGTTATGAACTGAGGGAGCTAGGGAACATTGTCTCTGAACTGTGTTATAGAGTGTAGTACTACATTTCAGTGTAGTGTAAGGCTTTCCAAAGCTGCCGAACCTGTTTCTTTCTCTATTTCAATGGTATTCTGCCTTGTATAACACACATTTACCACTCTAGTCTCCTTTAAGTAATGAATATAGGATTCATACAGTGTTTGATGTTATCTTAACTCGAATTAAGGATTTCCCTTATCTTAGCTACCTTTTCTACACTAAGAACTGACTTGGAGATTCTCTTTCAGCTGTTCTAAACAAGTTCTCATGTGTTTACAGTCATTTTCACTGAATTATTCATGTTTTCATGTAGTTTCCTATATTCTGCCTTCTGGCCCAAGTATAAGCTTTGCCCACTTTATCAAACACCTTCCTACACTCTGTTATGAACTGAGGCAGCTAGGGAACATTGTCTCTGAACTGTCTTATAGAGTGTAGTACTACATTTCAGTGTAGTGTAAGGCTTTCCAAAGCTGCCGAACCTGTTTCTTTCTCTATTTCAATGGTATTCTGCCTTGTATAACACACATTTACCACTCTAGTTTCCTTTAAGTAAAGAATATAGGGTTCATACAATGTTTCATGGGATCTTAACTGGTATTAAGGATTTCCCTTATCTTAGCTACCTTTTCTACACTAAGAACTGACTTGGAGTTTCTCTTTCAGCTGTTCTAAACAAGTTCTCATCTGTTTACAGTCATTTTCACTGAATTATTCATGTTTTCATGTAGTTTCCTATATTCTGCCTTCTGGCCCAAGTATAAGCTTTGCCTACTTTATCAAACACCTTCCTACAATCTGTTATGAACTGAGGCAGCTAGGGAACGTTGTCTCTCAACTGTGTTATAGAGTGTAGTACTACATTTCAGTGAAGTGTAAGCCTTTCCAAAGCTGCTGAAAGTGTTTCTTTCTCTATTTCAATGGTATTCTGCCTTGTATAACACACATTTACCACTCTAGTTTCCTTTAAGTAAAGAATATAGGATTCATACAGTGTTTCATGTGATCATAACTCGAATTAAGGATTTCCCGGATCTTAGCTACCTTTTCTACACTAAGAACTGACTTGGAGATGCTCTTTCAGCTGTTCTAAACAAGTTCTCATCTGTTTACAGACATTTTCACTGAATTATTCATGTTTTCATGTAGTTTCCTATATTCTGCCTTCTGGCCCAAGTATAAGCTTTGGCCACTTTATCAAACAACTTCCTACACACTGTTATGAACTGAGGGAGCTAGGGAACATTGTCTCTGAACTGTGTTATAGAGTGTAGTACTACATTTCAGTGTAGTGTAAGGCTTTCCAAAGCTGCCGAACCTGTTTCTTTCTCTATTTCAATGGTATTCTGCCTTGTATAACACACATTTACTACTCTAGTCTCCTTTAAGTAATGAATATAGGATTCATACAGTGTTTGATGTTATCTTAACTCGAATTAAGGATTTCCCTTATCTTAGCTACCTTTTCTACACTAAGAACTGACTTGGAGATTCTCTTTCAGCTGTTCTAAACAAGTTCTCATCTGTTTACAGTCATTTTCACTGAATTATTCATGTTTTCATGTAGTTTCCTATATTCTGCCTTCTGGCCCAAGTATAAGCTTTGCCTACTTTATCAAACACCTTCCTACAATCTGTTATGAACTGAGGGAGCTAGGGAACGTTGTCTCTCAACTGTGTTATAGAGTGTAGTACTACATTTCAGTGAAGTGTAAGCCTTTCCAAAGCTGCTGAAAGTGTTTCTTTCTCTATTTCAATGGTATTCTGCCTTGTATAACACACATTTACCACTCTAGTTTCCTTTAAGTAAAGAATATAGGATTCATACAGTGTTTCATGTGATCATAACTCGAATTAAGGATTTCCCGGATCTTAGCTACCTTTTCTACACTAAGAACTGACTTGGAGATTCTCTTTCAGCTGTTCTAAACAAGTTCTCATCTGTTTACAGTCATTTTCACTGAATTATTCATGTTTTCATGTAGTTTCCTATATTCTGCCTTCTGGCCCAAGTATAAGCTTTGGCCACTTTATCAAACAACTTCCTACACACTGTTATGAACTGAGGGAGCTAGGGAACATTGTCTCTGAACTGTGTTATAGAGTGTAGTACTACATTTCAGTGAAGTGTAAGGCTTTCCAAAGCAGCCAAACTTGTTTCTTTCTCTATTTCAATGGTATTCTGCCTTGTATAACACACATTTACCACTCTAGTCTCCTTTAAGTAATGAATATAGGATTCATACAGTGTTTGATGTTATCTTAACTCGAATTAAGGATTTTCCTTATCTTAGCTACCTTTTCTACACGAAGAAGTGACTTGGAGATTCTCTTTCAGCTGTTATAAACAAGTTCTCATCTGTTTACAGTCATTTTCACTGAATTATTCATGTTTTCATGTAGTTACCTATATTCTGCCTTCTGGCCCAAGTATTTGCTTTGCCTACTTTATCAAACACCTTCCTACACTCTGTTATGAACTGAGGCAGCTAGGGAACATTGTCTCTCAACTGTGTTATAGAGTGTAGTACTACATTTCAGTGAAGTGTAAGCCTTTCCAAAGCTGCGGAACGTGTTTCTTTCTCTATTTCAAGGGTATTCTGGCTTATATAACACACATTTACCACTCTAGTCTCCTTTAAGTAAACAATATAGGATTCATACAGTGTTTGATGTTATCTTAACTCGAATTAAGGATTTCCCGGATTTAGCTACCTTTTCTACACTAAGAACTGACTTGGAGAATCTCTTTCATCTGTTCTAAACAAGTTCTCATCTGTTTACAGTCATTTTCACTGAATTATTCATGTTTTCATGTAGTTTCCTATATTCTGCCTTCTGGCCCAAGCATAAGCTTTGCCCACTTTATCAAACAACTTCCTACACACTGTTATGAACAGAGGCAGCTCGGGAACATTGTCTCTCAACTGTGTTATAGAGTGTAGTACTACATTTCAGTGAAGTGTAAGGCTTTCCAAAGCTGCCGAACGTGTTTGTTTCTCTATTTCAATGGTATTCTGCCTTTTATAACACACATTTACCACTCTAGTCTCCTTTAAGTAAAGAATATAGGATTCATAGAGTGTTTCATGTGATCTTAACTGGAATTAAGGATTTCCCTTATCTTAGCTACCTTTTCTACACTAAGAACTGACTTGGAGATTCTCTTTCAGCTGTTCTAAACAAGTTCAAATCTGTTTACAGTCATTTTCAATAAATTATTCATGTTTTCATGTAGTTTCCTATATTCTGCCTTCTGGCCCAAGTATAAGCTTTGCCCACCTTATCAAACAACTTCCTACACACTGTTATGAACTGAGGGAGCTAGGGAACATTGTCTCTGAACTGTGTTATAGAGTGTAGTACTACATTTCAGTGTAGTGTAAGGCTTTCCAAAGCTGCCGAACGTGTTTCTTTCTCTATTTCAATGGTATTCTGCCTTGTATAACACACATTTACCACTCTAGTCTCCTTTAAGTAATGAATATAGGATTCATACAGTGTTTGATGTTATCTTAACTCGAATTAAGGATTTCCCTTATCTTAGCTACCTTTTCTACACTAAGAACTGACTTGGAGATTCTCTTTCAGCTGTTCTAAACAAGTTCTCATGTGTTTACAGTCATTTTCACTGAATTATTCATGTTTTCATGTAGTTTCCTATATTCTGCCTTCTGGCCCAAGTATAAGCTTTGCCCACTTTATCAAACACCTTCCTACACTCTGTTATGAACTGAGGCAGCTAGGGAACATTGTCTCTCAACTGTGTTATAGAGTGTAGTACTACATTTCAGTGAAGTGTAAGCCTTTCCAAAGCTGCCGAAAGTGTTTCTTTCTCTATTTCAATGGTATTCTGCCTTGTATAACACACATTTACCACTCTAGTTTCCTTTAAGTAAAGAATATAGGATTCATACAATGTTTCATGGGATCTTAACTGGTATTAAGGATTTCCCTTATCTTAGCTACCTTTTCTACACTAAGAACTGACTTGGAGTTTCTCTTTCAGCTGTTCTAAACAAGTTCTCATCTGTTTACAGTCATTTTCACTGAATTATTCATGTTTTCATGTAGTTTCCTATATTCTGTCTTCTGGCCCAAGTATAAGCTTTGCCTACTTTATCAAACACCTTCCTACACTCTGTTATGAACTGAGGCAGCTAGGGAACATTGTCTCTCAACTGTGTTATAGAGTGTAGTACTACATTTCACTGAAGTGTAAGCCTTTCCAAAGCTGTCGAAAGTGTTTCTTTCTCTATTTCAATGGTATTCTGCCTTGTATAACAAACATTTACCACTCTAGTTTCCTTTAAGTAAAGAATATAGGATTCATACAGTGTTTCATGTGATCATAACTCGAATTAAGGATTTCCCGGATCTTAGCTATCTTTTCTACACTAAGAACTGACTTGGAGATTCTCTTTCAGCTGTTCTAAACAAGTTCTCATGTGTTTACAGTCGTTTTCAATGAATTATTCATGTTTTCATGTAGTTTCCTATATTCTGCCTTCTGGCCCAAGTATAAGCTTTGCCCACTTTATCAAACAACTTCCTACACACTGTTATGAACTGAGGCAGCTCTGGAACATTGTCTTTCAACTGTGTTATAGAGTGTAGTACTACATTTCAGTGAAGTGTAAGCCTTTCCAAAGCTGCCGAACGTGTTTCTTTCTCTATTTCAATGGTATTCTGCCTTGTATAACACACATTTACCACTCTAGTTTCCTTTAAGTAAAGAATATAGGATTCATACAGTGTTTCATGTGATCTTAAATCGAATTAAGGATTTTCCGGATCTTAGCTACCTTTTCTACACTAAGAACTGACTTGGAGATTCTCTTTCAACTGTTCTAAACAAGTTCTCATTTGTTTACAGTCATTTTCACTGAATTATTCATGTTTTCATGTAGTTTCCTATATTCTGCCTTCTGGCCCAAGAATAAGCTTTGGCCACTTTATCAAACAACTTCCTACACACTGTTATGAACTGAGGGAGCTAGGGAACATTGTCTCTCAACGGTGTTATAGAGTGTACTACTACATTTCAGTGAAGTGTAAGGCTTTCCAAAGCTGCCAAACTTGTTTCTTTCTCTATTTCAATGGTATTCTGCCTTGTATAACACACATTTACCACTCTAGTCTCCTTTAAGTAATGAATATAGGATTCATACAGTGTTTGATTTATCTTAACTCGAATTAAGGATTTCCCTTATCTTAGCTACCTTTTCTACACTAAGAACTGACTTGGAGATTCTCTTTCAGCTGTTCTAAACAAGTTCTCATCTGTTTACAGTCATTTTCACTGAGTTATTCATGTTTTCATGTAGTTTCCTATATTCTGCCTTCTGGCCCTAGTATAAGCTTTGCCCACTTTATCAAACAACTTCCTACACACTGTTATGAACTGAGGCAGCTCGGGAACATTGTCTCTCAACTGTTTTATAGAGTGTAGTACTATATTTCAGTGAAGTGTAAGGCTTTCCAAAGCTGCCGAACGTGTTTGTTTCTCTATTTCAATGGTATTCTGCCTTGTATAACACACATTTACCACTCTAGTCTCCTTTAAGTAATGAATATAGGATTCATACAGTGTTTGATGTTATCTTAACTGGAATTAAGGATTTTCCTTATCTTAGCTACCTTTTCTACACTAAGAACTGACTTGGAGATTCTCTTTCAGCTGTTCTAAACAAGTTCTCATCTGTTTACCGTCATTTTCACTGAATTATTCATGTATTCATGTAGTTTCCTATATTCTGCCTTCTGGCCCAAGTATAAGCTTTGCCCACTTTATCAAACACCTTCCTACACTCTGTTATGAACTGAGGCAGCTAGGGAACATTGTCTCTCAACTGTGTTATAGAGTGTAGTACTACATTTCAGTGAAGTGTAAGCCTTTCCAAAGCTGCCGAAAGTGTTTCTTTCTCTATTTCAATGGTATTCTGCCTTGTATAACACACATTTACCACTCTAGTTTCCTTTAAGTAAAGAATATAGGATTCATATAATGTTTCATGGGATCTTAACTGGTATTAAGGATTTCCCTTATCTTAGATACCTTTTCTACACTAAGAACTGACTTGGAGTTTCTCTTTCAGCTGTTCTAAACAAGTTCTCATTTGTTTACAGTCATTTTCACTGAATTATTCATGTTTTCATGTAGTTTCCTATATTCTGCCTTCTGGTCCTAGTATAAGCTTGCCCAGGTTATCAAACAACTTCCTACACACTGTTATGAACTGAAGCAGCTCGGGAACATTGTCTCTCAACTGTGTTATAGAGTGTAGTACTACATTTCAGTGAAGTGTAAGGCTTTCCAAAGCTGCCAAACGTGTTTCTTTCTCTATTTCAATGGTATTCTGCCTTATATAACACACATTTACCACTCTACTCTCCTTTAAGTAAACAATATAGGATTCATACAGTGTTTCATGGGATCTTAACTCGAATTAAGGATTTTCAGGATCTTAGCTACCTTTTCTACACTAAGAACTGACTTGGAGATTCTCTTTCAGCTGTTCTACACAAGTTCTCATGTGTTTACAGTCATTTTCAATGAATTATTCATGTTTTCATGTAGTTTCCTATATTATGCCTTCTGGCCCAAGTATAAGCTTTGCCCACTTTATCAAACAACTTCCTACACACTGTTATGAACTGAGGCAGCTCGGGAACATTGTCTCTCAACTGTGTTATAGAGTGTAGTACTACATTTCAGTGAAGTGTAAGCCTTTCCAAAGCTGCCGAACTTGTTTCTTTCTCTATTTCAATGGTATTCTGCCATGTATAACACACATTTACCACTCTAGTTTCCTTTAAGTAAAGAATATAGGATTCATACAGTGTTTCATGTGATCTTAACTCGAATTAAGGATTTCCCAGATCTTAGCTACCTTTTCTACACTAAGAACTGATTTGGAGATTCTCTTTCAGCTGTTCTAAACAAGTTCTCATCTGTTTACAGTCATTTTCAATGAATTATTCATGTTTTCATGTAGTTTCCTATATTCTGCCTTCTGGCCCAAGTATGAGCTTTGGCCACTTTATGAAACAACTTCCTACACACTGTTATGAACTGAGGGAGCTAGGGAACATTGTCTCTCAACTGTGTTATAGAGTGTAGTACTACATTTGAGTGAAGTGTAAGGCTTTCCAAAGCTGCCGAACTTGTTTCTTTCTCTATTTCAATGGTATTCTGCCTTGTATAACACACATTTACCACTCTAGTCTCCTTTAAGTAATGAATATAGGATTCATACAGTGTTTGATGTTATCTTAACTCGAATTAAGGATTTTCCTTATCTTAGCTACCTTTTCTACACTAAGAACTGACTTGGAGATTCTCTTTCAGCTGTTCTAAACAAGTTCTCATCTGTTTACAGTCATTTTCACTGAATTATTCAAGTTTTCATGTAGTTTCCTATATTCTGCCTTCTGGCCCAAGTATAAGCTTTGGCCACTTTATCAAACAACTTCCTACACACTGTTATGAACTGAGGGAGCTAGGGAACATTGTCTCTCAACTGTGTTATAAAGTGTAGTACTACATTTCAGTGAAGTGTAAGGCTTTCCAAAGCTGCCGAACTTGTTTCTTTCTCTATTTCAATGGTATTCTGCCTTGTATAACACACATTTACCACTCTAGTCTCCTTTAAGTAATGAATATAGGATTCATACAGTGTTTGATGTTATCTTAACTCGAATTAAGGATTTTCCTTATCTTAGCTACCTTTTCTACACTAAGAACTGACTTGGAGATTCTCTTTCAGCTGTTCTAAACAAGTTCTCATCTGTTTACAGTCATTTTCACTGAATTATTCAAGTTTTCATGTAGTTTCATATATTCTGCCTTCTGGCCCAAGTATAAGCTTTGGCCACTTTATCAAACAACTTCCTACACACTGTTATGAACTGAGGGAGCTAGGGAACATTGTCTCTCAACTGTGTTATAAAGTGTAGTACTACATTTCAGTGAAGTGTAAGGCTTTCCAAAGCTGCCGAACTTGTTTCTTTCTCTATTTCAATGGTATTCTGCCTTGTATAACACACATTTACCACTCTAGTCTCCTTTAAGTAATGAATATAGGATTCATACAGTGTTTGATGTTATCTTAACTCGAATTAAGGATTTTCCTTATCTTAGCTACCTTTTCTACACTAAGAACTGACTTGGAGATTCTCTTTAAGCTGTTCTAAGCAAGTTCTCATCTGTTTACAGTCATTTTCACTGAATTATTCATGTTTTCATGTACTTTCCTATATTCTGCCTTCTGGCCCAAGTATAAGCTTTGCCTACTTTATCAAACACCTTCCTACACTCTGTTATGAACTGAGGCAGCTAGGGAACATTGTCTCTCAACTGTGTTATAGAGTGTAGTACTACATTTCAGTGAAGTGTATGCCTTTCCAAAGCTGCCGAACGTGTTTCTTTCTCTATTTCAATGGTATTCTGCCTTGTATAACACACATTTACCACTCTAGTTTCCTTTAAGTAAAGAATATAGGATTCATACAGTGTTTCATGTGATCTTAACTCGAATTAAGGATTTTCAGGATCTTAGCTACCTTTTCTACACTAAGAACTGACTTGGAGATTCTCTTTCAGCTGTTCTAAACAAGTTCTCATCTGTTTACAGTCATTTTCACTGAATTATTCAAGTTTTCATGTAGTTTCCTATATTCTGCCTTCTGGCCCAAGTATAAGCTTTGGCCACTTTATCAAACAACTTCCTACACACTGTTATGAACTGAGGGAGCTAGGGAACATTGTCTCTCAACTGTGTTATAAAGTGTAGTACTACATTTCAGTGAAGTGTAAGGCTTTCCAAAGCTGCCGAACTTGTTTCTTTCTCTATTTCAATGGTATTCTGCCTTGTATAACACACATTTACCACTCTAGTCTCCTTTAAGTAATGAATATAGGATTCATACAGTGTTTGATGTTATCTTAACTCGAATTAAGGATTTTCCTTATCTTAGCTACCTTTTCTACACTAAGAACTGACTTGGAGATTCTCTTTAAGCTGTTATAAACAAGTTCTCATCTGTTTACAGTCATTTTCACTGAATTATTCATGTTTTCATGTAGTTTCCTATATTCTGCCTTCTGGCCCAAGAATAAGCTTTGCCTACTTTATCAAACACCTTCCTACACTCTGTTATGAACTGAGGCAGCTAGGGAACATTGTCTGTCAACTGTGTTATAGAGTGTAGTACTACATTTCAGTGAAGTGTAAGGCTTTCCAAAGCTGCCGAACGTGTTTGTTTCTCTATTTCAATGGTATTCTGCCTTGTATAACACCCATTTACCACTCTAGTTTCCTTTAAGTAAAGAATATAGGATTCATACAGTGTTTCATGTGATCTTAACTCGAATTAAGGATTTTCAGGATCTTAGCTACCTTTTCTACACTAAGAACTGACTTGGAGATTCTTTTTCAGCTGTTCTACACAAGTTCTCATGTGTTTACAGTCATTTTCAATGAATTATTCATGTTTTCATGTAGTTTCCTATATTCTGCCTTCTGGCCCAAGTATAAGCTTTGCCCACTTTATCAAACAACTTCCTAAACACTGTTATGAACTGAGGAAGCTCGGGAACATTGTCTCTCAACTGTGTTATAGAGTGTAGTACTACATTTCAGTGAAGTGTAAGCCTTTCCAAAGCTGCCGAACGTGTTTCTTTCTCTATTTCAATGGTATTCTGCCTTGTATAACACACATTTACCACTCTAGTTTCCATTAAGTAAAGAGTATAGGATTCCTACAGTGTTTCATGTGATCTTAACTGGAATTAAGGATTTCCCTTATCTTAGCTACCTTTTCTACACTAAGAACTGACTTGGAGATTCTCTTTCAGCTGTTCTAAACAAGTTCTTATCTGTTTACAGTCATTTTCAATGAATTATTCATGTTTTCATGTAGTTTCCTATATTCTGCCTTCTGGCCCAAGTATAAGCTTTGCCCACCTCATCAAACAACTTCCTACACACTGTTATGAACTGAGGGAGCTAGGGAACATTGTCTCTGAACTGTGTTATAGAGTGTAGTACTACATTTCTGTGAAGTGTAAGGCTTACAAAGCTGCCAAACGTGTTTCTTTCTCTATTTCAATGGTATTCTGCCTTATATAACACACATTTACCACTCTAGTCTCCTTTAAGTAAACAATATAGGATTCATACAGTATTTGATGTTATCTTAACTCGAATTAAGGATTTCCCGGATTTAGCTACCTTTTCTACACTAAGAACTGACTTGGAGAATATTTTTCATCTGTTCTAAACAAGTTCTCATGTGTTTACAGTCATTTTCACTGAATTATTTATGTTTTCATGTAGTTTCCTATATTCTGCCTTCTGGCCCAAGTATAAGCTTTGCCCACTTTATCAAACAACTTCCTACACACTGTTATGAACTGAGGCAGCTCGGGAACATTGTCTCTCAACTGTGTTATAGAGTGTAGTACTACATTTCAGTGAAGTGTAAGGCTTTCCAAAGCTGCCGAACTTGTTTCTTTCTCTATTTCAATGGTATTCTGCCTTGTATAACACACATTTACCACTCTAGTCTCCTTTAAGTAATGAATATAGGATTCATACAGTGTTTGATATTATCTTAACTCGAATTAAGGATTTTCCTTATCTTAGCTACCTTTCTACACTAAGAACTGACTTGGAGATTCTCTTTCAGCTGTTCTAAACAAGTTCTCATCTGTTTACAGTCATTTTCAATGAATTATTCATGTTTTCATGTAGTTTCCTATATTCTGCCTTCTGGCCCAAGTATGAGCTTTGGCCACTTTATGAAACAACTTCCTACACACTGTTATGAACTGAGGGAGCTAGGGAACATTGTCTCTCAACTGTGTTATAGAGTGTAGTACTACATTTGAGTGAAGTGTAAGGCTTTCCAAAGCTGCCGAACTTGTTTCTTTCTCTATTTCAATGGTATTCTGCCTTGTATAACACACATTTACCACTCTAGTCTCCTTTAAGTAATGAATATAGGATTCATACAGTGTTTGATGTTATCTTAACTCGAATTAAGGATTTTCCTTATCTTAGCTACCTTTTCTACACTAAGAACTGACTTGGAGATTCTCTTTCAGCTGTTCTAAACAAGTTCTCATCTGTTTACAGTCATTTTCACTGAATTATTCAAGTTTTCATGTAGTTTCCTATATTCTGCCTTCTGGCCCAAGTATAAGCTTTGGCCACTTTATCAAACAACTTCCTACACACTGTTATGAACTGAGGGAGCTAGGGAACATTGTCTCTCAACTGTGTTATAAAGTGTAGTACTACATTTCAGTGAAGTGTAAGGCTTTCCAAAGCTGCCGAACTTGTTTCTTTCTCTATTTCAATGGTATTCTGCCTTGTATAACACACATTTACCACTCTAGTCTCCTTTAAGTAATGAATATAGGATTCATACAGTGTTTGATGTTATCTTAACTCGAATTAAGGATTTTCCTTATCTTAGCTACCTTTTCTACACTAAGAACTGACTTGGAGATTCTCTTTCAGCTGTTCTAAACAAGTTCTCATCTGTTTACAGTCATTTTCACTGAATTATTCAAGTTTTCATGTAGTTTCATATATTCTGCCTTCTGGCCCAAGTATAAGCTTTGGCCACTTTATCAAACAACTTCCTACACACTGTTATGAACTGAGGGAGCTAGGGAACATTGTCTCTCAACTGTGTTATAAAGTGTAGTACTACATTTCAGTGAAGTGTAAGGCTTTCCAAAGCTGCCGAACTTGTTTCTTTCTCTATTTCAATGGTATTCTGCCTTGTATAACACACATTTACCACTCTAGTCTCCTTTAAGTAATGAATATAGGATTCATACAGTGTTTGATGTTATCTTAACTCGAATTAAGGATTTTCCTTATCTTAGCTACCTTTTCTACACTAAGAACTGACTTGGAGATTCTCTTTAAGCTGTTCTAAGCAAGTTCTCATCTGTTTACAGTCATTTTCACTGAATTATTCATGTTTTCATGTACTTTCCTATATTCTGCCTTCTGGCCCAAGTATAAGCTTTGCCTACTTTATCAAACACCTTCCTACACTCTGTTATGAACTGAGGCAGCTAGGGAACATTGTCTCTCAACTGTGTTATAGAGTGTAGTACTACATTTCAGTGAAGTGTATGCCTTTCCAAAGCTGCCGAACGTGTTTCTTTCTCTATTTCAATGGTATTCTGCCTTGTATAACACACATTTACCACTCTAGTTTCCTTTAAGTAAAGAATATAGGATTCATACAGTGTTTCATGTGATCTTAACTCGAATTAAGGATTTTCAGGATCTTAGCTACCTTTTCTACACTAAGAACTGACTTGGAGATTCTCTTTCAGCTGTTCTAAACAAGTTCTCATCTGTTTACAGTCATTTTCACTGAATTATTCAAGTTTTCATGTAGTTTCCTATATTCTGCCTTCTGGCCCAAGTATAAGCTTTGGCCACTTTATCAAACAACTTCCTACACACTGTTATGAACTGAGGGAGCTAGGGAACATTGTCTCTCAACTGTGTTATAAAGTGTAGTACTACATTTCAGTGAAGTGTAAGGCTTTCCAAAGCTGCCGAACTTGTTTCTTTCTCTATTTCAATGGTATTCTGCCTTGTATAACACACATTTACCACTCTAGTCTCCTTTAAGTAATGAATATAGGATTCATACAGTGTTTGATGTTATCTTAACTCGAATTAAGGATTTTCCTTATCTTAGCTACCTTTTCTACACTAAGAACTGACTTGGAGATTCTCTTTAAGCTGTTATAAACAAGTTCTCATCTGTTTACAGTCATTTTCACTGAATTATTCATGTTTTCATGTAGTTTCCTATATTCTGCCTTCTGGCCCAAGAATAAGCTTTGCCTACTTTATCAAACACCTTCCTACACTCTGTTATGAACTGAGGCAGCTAGGGAACATTGTCTGTCAACTGTGTTATAGAGTGTAGTACTACATTTCAGTGAAGTGTAAGGCTTTCCAAAGCTGCCGAACGTGTTTCTTTCTCTATTTCAATGGTATTCTGCCTTGTATAACACCCATTTACCACTCTAGTTTCCTTTAAGTAAAGAATATAGGATTCATACAGTGTTTCATGTGATCTTAACTCGAATTAAGGATTTTCAGGATCTTAGCTACCTTTTCTACACTAAGAACTGACTTGGAGATTCTTTTTCAGCTGTTCTACACAAGTTCTCATGTGTTTACAGTCATTTTCAATGAATTATTCATGTTTTCATGTAGTTTCCTATATTCTGCCTTCTGGCCCAAGTATAAGCTTTGCCCACTTTATCAAACAACTTCCTAAACACTGTTATGAACTGAGGAAGCTCGGGAACATTGTCTCTCAACTGTGTTATAGAGTGTAGTACTACATTTCAGTGAAGTGTAAGCCTTTCCAAAGCTGCCGAACGTGTTTCTTTCTCTATTTCAATGGTATTCTGCCTTGTATAACACACATTTACCACTCTAGTTTCCATTAAGTAAAGAGTATAGGATTCCTACAGTGTTTCATGTGATCTTAACTGGAATTAAGGATTTCCCTTATCTTAGCTACCTTTTCTACACTAAGAACTGACTTGGAGATTCTCTTTCAGCTGTTCTAAACAAGTTCTTATCTGTTTACAGTCATTTTCAATGAATTATTCATGTTTTCATGTAGTTTCCTATATTCTGCCTTCTGGCCCAAGTATAAGCTTTGCCCACCTCATCAAACAACTTCCTACACACTGTTATGAACTGAGGGAGCTAGGGAACATTGTCTCTGAACTGTGTTATAGAGTGTAGTACTACATTTCTGTGAAGTGTAAGGCTTACAAAGCTGCCAAACGTGTTTCTTTCTCTATTTCAATGGTATTCTGCCTTATATAACACACATTTACCACTCTAGTCTCCTTTAAGTAAACAATATAGGATTCATACAGTATTTGATGTTATCTTAACTCGAATTAAGGATTTCCCGGATTTAGCTACCTTTTCTACACTAAGAACTGACTTGGAGAATATTTTTCATCTGTTCTAAACAAGTTCTCATGTGTTTACAGTCATTTTCACTGAATTATTTATGTTTTCATGTAGTTTCCTATATTCTGCCTTCTGGCCCAAGTATAAGCTTTGCCCACTTTATCAAACAACTTCCTACACACTGTTATGAACTGAGGCAGCTCGGGAACATTGTCTCTCAACTGTGTTATAGAGTGTAGTACTACATTTCAGTGAAGTGTAAGGCTTTCCAAAGCTGCCGAACTTGTTTCTTTCTCTATTTCAATGGTATTCTGCCTTGTATAACACACATTTACCACTCTAGTCTCCTTTAAGTAATGAATATAGGATTCATACAGTGTTTGATATTATCTTAACTCGAATTAAGGATTTTCCTTATCTTAGCTACCTTTCTACACTAAGAACTGACTTGGAGATTCTCTTTCAGCTGTTCTAAACAAGTTCTCATCTGTTTACAGTCATTTTCAATGAATTATTCTTGTTTTCATGTAGTTTCCTATATTCTGCCTTCTGGCCCAAGTATGAGCTTTGGCCACTTTATCAAACAACTTCCTACACACTGTTATGAACTGAGGGAGCTGGGGAACATTGTCTCACAACTGTGTTATAGAGTGTAGTACTACATTTGAGTGAAGTTTAAGGCTTTCCAAAGCTGCCGAACTTGTTTCTTTCTCTATTTCAATGGTATTCTGCCTTGTATAACACACATTTACCACTCTAGTCTCCTTTAAGTAATGAATATAGGATTCATACAGTGTTTGATGTTATCTTAACTCGAATTAAGGATTTTCCTTATCTTAGCTACCTTTTCTACACTAAGAACTGACTTGGAGATTCTTTTTCAGCTGTTCTACACAAGTTCTCATGTGTTTACAGTCATTTTCAATGAATTATTCATGTTTTCATGTAGTTTCCTATATTCTGCCTTCTGGCCCAAGTATAAGCTTTGCCCACTTTATCAAACAACTTCCTAAACACTGTTATGAACTGAGGCAGCTCGGGAACATTGTCTCTCAACTGTGTTATAGAGTGTAGTACTACATTTCAGTGAAGTGTATGCCTTTCCAAAGCTGCCGAACGTGTTTCTTTCTCTATTTCAATGGTATTCTGCCTTGTATAACACACATTTACCACTCTAGTTTCCTTTAAGTAAAGAATATAGGATTCATACAGTGTTTCATGTGATCTTAACTCGAATTAAGGATTTTCAGGATCTTAGCTACCTTTTCTACACTAAGAACTGACTTGGAGATTCTCTTTCAGCTGTTCTACACAAGTTCTCATGTGTTTACAGTCATTTTCAATGAATTATTCATGTTTTCATGTAGTTTCCTATATTCTGCCTTCTGGCCCAAGTATAAGCTTTGCCCACTTTATCAAACAACTTCCTAAACACTGTTATGAACTGAGGAAGCTCGGGAACATTGTCTCTCAACTGTGTTATAGAGTGTAGTACTACATTTCAGTGAAGTGTAAGCCTTTCCAAAGCTGCCGAACGTGTTTCTTTCTCTATTTCAATGGTATTCTGCCTTGTATAACACACATTTACCACTCTAGTTTCCATTAAGTAAAGAATATAGGATTCCTACAGTGTTTCATGTGATCTTAACTAGAATTAAGGATTTCCCTTATCTTAGCTACCTTTTCTACACTAAGAACTGACTTGGAGATTCTCTTTCAGCTGTTCTAAACAAGTTCTTATCTGTTTACAGTCATTTTCAATGAATTATTCATGTTTTCATGTAGTTTCCTATATTCTGCCTTCTGGCCCAAGTATAAGCTTTGCCCACCTCATCAAACAACTTCCTACACACTGTTATGAACTGAGGGAGCTAGGGAACATTGTCTCTCAACTGTGTTATAGAGTGTAGTACTACATTTCAGTGAAGTGTAAGGCTTTCCAAAGCTGCCGAACTTGTTTCTTTCTCTATTTCAATGGTATTCTGCCTTGTATAACACACGTTTACCACTCTAGTCTCCTTTAAGTAATGAATATAGGATTCATACAGTGTTTGATATTATCTTAACTCGAATTAAGGATTTTCCTTATCTTAGCTACCTTTTCTACACTAAGAACTGACTTGGAGATTCTCTTTCAGCTGTTCTAAACAAGTTCTCATCTGTTTACAGTCATTTTCACTGAATTATTCATGTTTTCATGTAGTTTCCTATATTCTGCCTTCTGGCCCAAGTATAAGCTTTGCCTACTTTATCAAACACCTTCCTACACTCTGTTATGAACTGAGGGAGCTAGGGAACATTGTCTCTCAACTGTGTTATAGAGTGTAGTACTACATTTGAGTGAAGTGTAAGGCTTTCCAAAGCTGCCGAACTTGTTTCTTTCTCTATTTCAATGGTATTCTGCCTTGTATAACACACATTTACCACTCTAGTCTCCTTTAAGTAATGAATATAGGATTCATACAGTGTTTCATGTGATCTTAACTCGAATTAAGGATTTTCCGGATCTTAGCTACCTTTTCTACACTAAGAACTGACTTGGAGATTCTCTTTCAGCTGTTCTACACAATTTCTCATGTGTTTACAGTCATTTTCAATGAATTATTCATGTTTTCATGTAGTTTCCTATATTCTGCCTTCTGGCCCAAGTATAAGCTTTGCCCACTTTATCAAACAACTTCCTACACACTGTTATGAACTGAGGGAGCTAGGGAACATTGTCTCTCAACTGTGTTATAGAGTGTAGTACTACATTTCAGTGAAGTGTAAGCCTTTCCAAAGCTGCCGAACGTGTTTGTTTCTCTATTTCAATGGTATTCTGCCTTGTATAACACACATTTACCACTCTAGTCTCCTTTAAGTAAAGAATATAGGATTCATAGAGTGTTTCATGTGATCTTAACTGGAATTAAGGATTTCCCTTATCTTAACTACCGTTTCTACACTAAGAACTGACTTGGAGATTCTCTTTCAGCTGTTCGAAACAAGTTCTCATCTGTTTACAGTTATTTTCAATGAATTATTCATGTTTTCATGTAGTTTCCTATATTCTGCCTTCTGGCCCAAGTATAAGCTTTGCCCACCTTATCAAACAACTTCCTACACACTGTTATGAACTGAAGGAGCTAGGGAACATTGTCTCTGAACTGTGTTATAGAGTGTAGTACTACATTTCAGTGTAGTGTAAGGCTTTCCAAAGCTGCCGAACGTGTTTCTTTCTCTATTTCAATGGTATTCCGCCTTGTATAACACACATTTACCACTCTAGTCTCCTTTAAGTAATGAATATAGGATTCATACAGTGTTTGATGTTATCTTAACTCGAATTAAGGATTTTCCTTATCTTAGCTACCTTTTCTACACTAAGAACTGACTTGGAGATTCTCTTTCAGCTGTTCTAAACAAGTTCTCATCTGTTTACAGTCATTTTCACTGAATTATTCATGTTTTCATGTAGTTTCCTATATTCTGCCTTCTGGCCCAAGTATAAGCTTTGCCTACTTTATCAAACACCTTCTTACACTCTGTTATGAACTGAGGCAGCTAGGGAACATTGTCTCTCAACTGTGTTATAGAGTGTAGTACTACATTTCAGTGAAGTGTAAGCCTTTCCAAAGCTGCCGAACGTGTTTCTTTCTCTATTTCAATGGTATTCTGCCTTGTATAACACACATTTACCACTCTAGTTTCCTTTAAGTAAAGAATATAGGATTCATACAGTGTTTCATGTGATCTTAAATCGAATTAAGGATTTTCCGGATCTTAGCTACCTTTTCTACACTAAGAACTGACTTGGAGATTCTCTTTCAGCTGTTCTACAGAATTTCTCATGTGTTTACAGTCATTTTCAATGAATTATTCATGTTTTCATGTAGTTTCCTATATTCTGCCTTCTGGCCCAAATATAAGCTTTGCCCACTTTATCAAACAACTTCCTACACACTGTGTTAGGAAGTTGTTTGATAAAGCTTTGCCGACTTTATCAAACAACTTCCTACACACTGCCTCAGTTCATAACTGTGTTATGAACTGAGGCAGCTCGGGAACATTGTCTCTCAACTGTGTTATAGAGTGTAGTACTACATTTCAGTGAAGTGTAAGGCTTTCCAAAGCTGCCTAACGTGTTTGTTTCTCTATTTCAATGGTATTCTGCCTTGTATAACACACATTTACCACTCTAGTCTCCTTTAAGTAAGGAATATAGGATTCATAGAGTGTTTCATGTGATCTTAACTGGAATTAAGGATTTCCCTTATCCTAGCTACCGTTTCTACACTAAGAACTGACTTGGAGATTCTCTTTCAGCTGTTCTAAACAAGTTCTCATCTGTTTACAGTCATTTTCAATGAATTATTCATGTTTTCATGTAGTTTCCTATATTCTGCCTTCTGGCCCAAGTATAAGCTTTGCCTACTTTATCAAACACCTTCCTACACTCTGTTATGAACTGAGGCAGCTAGGGAACATTGTCTCTCAACTGTGTTATAGAGTGTAGTACTACATTTCAGTGAAGTGTAAGCCTTTTAAAAGCTGCCGAACGTGTTTCTTTCTCTATTTCAATGGTATTCTGCCTTGTATAACACACATTTACCACTCTAGTCTCCTTTAAGTAATGAATATAGGATTCATACAGTGTTTGATGTTATCTTAACTCGAATTAAGGATTTTCCAGATCTTAGCTACCTTTTCTACACTAAGAACTGACTTGGAGATTCTCTTTCAGCTGTTCTACACAATTTCTCATGTGTTTACAGTCATTTTCAATGAATTATTCATGTTTTCATGTAGTTTCCTATATTCTGCCTTCTGGCCCAACTATAAGCTTTGCCCACTTTATCAAACAACTTCCTACACACTGTTATGAACTGAGGCAGCTCGGGAACATTGCCTCTCAACTGTGTTATAGAGTGTAGTACTACATTTCAGTGAAGTGTAAGCCTTTCCAAAGCTGCCGAACGTGTTTGTTTCTCTATTTCAATGGTATTCTGCCTTGTATAACACACATTTACCACTCTAGTCGCCTTTAAGTAAAGAATATAGGATTCATAGAGTGTTTCATGTGATCTTAACTGGAATTAAGGATTTCCCTTATCTTAGCTACCGTTTCTACACTAAGAACTGACTTGGAGATTCTCTTTCAGCTGTTCGAAACAAGTTCTCATCTGTTTACAGTTATTTTCAATGAATTATTCATGTTTTCATGTAGTTTCCTATATTCTGCCTTCTGGCCCAAGTATAAGCTTTGCCCACCTTATCAAACAACTTCCTACACACTGTTATGAACTGAAGGAGCTAGGGAACATTGTCTCTGAACTGTGTTATAGAGTGTAGTACTACATTTCAGTGTAGTGTAAGGCTTTCCAAAGCTGCCGAACGTGTTTCTTTCTCTATTTCAATGGTATTCCGCCTTGTATAACACACATTTACCACTCTAGTCTCCTTTAAGTAATGATTATAGGATTCATACAGTGTTTGATGTTATCTTAACTCGAATTAAGGATTTTCCTTATCTTAGCTACCTTTTCTACACTAAGAACTGACTTGGAGATTCTCTTTCAGCTGTTCTAAACAAGTTCTCATCTGTTTACAGTCATTTTCACTGAATTATTCATGTTTTCATGTAGTTTCCTATATTCTGCCTTCTGGCCCAAGTATAAGCTTTGGCCACTTTATCAAACAACTTCCTACACACTGTTATGAACTGAGGGAGCTAGGGAACATTGTCTCTCAACTGTGTTATAGAGTGTAGTACTACATTTCAGTGAAGTGTAAGGCTTTACAAAGCTGCCGAACTTGTTTCTTTCTCTATTTCAATGGTATTCTGCCTTGTATAACACACATTTACCACTCTAGTCTCCTTTAAGTAATGAATATAGGATTCATACAGTGTTTCATGTGATCTTAACTCGAATTAAGGATTTTCCGGATCTTAGCTACCTTTTCTACACTAAGAACTGACTTGGAGATTCTCTTTCAGCTGTTCTACACAATTTCTCATGTGTTTACAGTCATTTTCAATGAATTATTCATGTTTTCATGTAGTTTCCTATATTCTGCCTTCTGGCCCAATTATAAGCTTTGCCCACTTTATCAAACAACTTCCTACACACTGTTATGAACTGAGGCAGCTCGGGAACATTGCCTCTCAACTGTGTTATAGAGTGTAGTACTACATTTCAGTGTAGTGTAAGGCTTTCCAAAGCTGCCGAACGTGTTTCTTTCTCTATTTCAATGGTATTCCGCCTTGTATAACACACATTTACCACTCTAGTCTCCTTTAAGTAATGAATATAGGATTCATACAGTGTTTGATGTTATCTTAACTCGAATTAAGGATTTTCCTTATCTTAGCTACCTTTTCTACACTAAGAACTGACTTGGAGATTCTCTTTCAGCTGTTCTAAACAAGTTCTCATCTGTTTACAGTCATTTTCACTGAATTATTCATGTTTTCATGTAGTTTCCTATATTCTGCCTTCTGGCCCAAGTATAAGCTTTGCCTACTTTATCAAACACCTTCTTACACTCTGTTATGAACTGAGGCAGCTAGGGAACATTGTCTCTCAACTGTGTTATAGAGTGTAGTACTACATTTCAGTGAAGTGTAAGCCTTTCCAAAGCTGCCGAACGTGTTTCTTTCTCTATTTCAATGGTATTCTGCCTTGTATAACACACATTTACCACTCTAGTTTCCTTTAAGTAAAGAATATAGGATTCATACAGTGTTTCATGTGATCTTAAATCGAATTAAGGATTTTCCGGATCTTAGCTACCTTTTCTACACTAAGAACTGACTTGGAGATTCTCTTTCAGCTGTTCTACAGAATTTCTCATGTGTTTACAGTCATTTTCAATGAATTATTCATGTTTTCATGTAGATTCCTATATTCTGCCTTCTGGCCCAAATATAAGCTTTGCCCACTTTATCAAACAACTTCCTACACACTGTGTTAGGAAGTTGTTTGATAAAGCTTTGCCCACTTTATCAAACAACTTCCTACACACTGCCTCAGTTCATAACTGTGTTATGAACTGAGGCAGCTCGGGAACATTGTCTCTCAACTGTGTTATAGAGTGTAGTACTACATTTCAGTGAAGTGTAAGGCTTTCCAAAGCTGCGTAACGTGTTTGTTTCTCTATTTCAATGGTATTCTGCCTTGTATAACACACATTTACCACTCTAGTCTCCTTTAAGTAAAGAATATAGGATTCATAGAGTGTTTCATGTGATCTTAACTGGAATTAAGGATTTCCCTTATCTTAGCTACCGTTTCTACACTAAGAACTGACTTGGAGATTCTCTTTCAGCTGTTCTAAACAAGTTCTCATCTGTTTACAGTCATTTTCAATGAATTATTCATGTTTTCATGTAGTTTCCTATATTCTGCCTTCTGGCCCAAGTATAAGCTTTGCCTACTTTATCAAACACCTTCCTACACTCTGTTATGAACTGAGACAGCTAGGGAACATTGTCTCTCAACTGTGTTATAGAGTGTAGTACTACATTTCAGTGAAGTGTAAGCCTTTTCAAAGCTGCCGAACGTGTTTCTTTCTCTATTTCAATGGTATTCTGCCTTGTATAACACACATTTACCACTCTAGTCTCCTTTAAGTAATGAATATAGGATTCATACAGTGTTTGATGTTATCTTAACTCGAATTAAGGATTTTCCTTATCTTAGCTACCTTTTCTACACTAAGAAATGACTTGGAGATTCTCTTTCAGCTGTTCTAAACAAGTTCTCATCTGTTTACAGTCATTTTCACTGAATTATTCATGTTTTCATGTAGTTTCCTATATTCTGCCTTCTGGCCCAAGTATAAGCTTTGCCTACTTTATCAAACACCTTCCTACACTCTGTTATGAACTGAGGCAGCTAGAGAACATTGTCTCTCAACTGTGTTATAGAGTGTAGTACTACATTTCAGTGAAGTGTAAGCCTTTCCAAAGCTGCCGAACGTGTTTCTTTCTCTATTTCAATGGTATTCTGCCTTGTATAACACACATTTACCACTCTAGTTTCCTTTAAGTAAAGAATATAGGATTCATACAGTGTTTCATGTGATCTTAACTCGAACTAAGGATTTTCTGGATCTTAGCTACCTTTTCTACACTAAGAACTGACTTGGAGATTCTCTTTCAGCTGTTCTACAGAATTTCTCATGTGTTTACCGTCATTTTCAATGAATTATTCATGTTTTCATGTAGTTTCCTATATTCTGCCTTCTGGCCCAAGTATACGCTTTGCCCACTTTATCAAACAACTTCCTACACACTGTTATGAACTGAGGCAGCTCAGGAACATTGTCTCTCAACTGTGTTATACAGTGTAGTACTACATTTCAGTGAAGTGTAAGGCTTTCCAAAGCTGCCGAACTTGTTTCTTTCTCTATTTCAATGGTATTCTGCCTTGTATAACACACATTTACCACTCTAGTCTCCTTTAAGTAAAGAATATAGGATTCATAGAGTGTTTCATGTGATCTTAACTGGAATTAAGGATTTCCCTTATCTTAGCTACAGTTTCTACATTAAGAACTGACTTGGAGATTCTCTTTCAGCTGTTCTAAACAAGTTCTCATCTGTTTACAGTCATTTTCAATGAATTATTCATGTTTTCATGTAGTTTCCTATATTCTGCCTTCTGGCCCAAGTATAAGCTTTGCCCACCTCATCAAACAACTTCCTACACACTGTTATGAACTGAGGGAGCTAGGGAACATTGTCTCTGAACTGTGTTATAGAGTGTAGTACTACATTTCTGTGAAGTGTAAGGCTTACAAAGCTGCCAAACGTGTTTCTTTCTCTATTTCAATGGTATTCTGCCTTATATAACACACATTTACCACTCTAGTCTCCTTTAAGTAAACAATATAGGATTCATACAGTGTTTGATGTGATCTTAACTCGAATTAAGGATTTTCCGGATCTTAGCTACCTTTTCTACACTAAGAACTGACTTGGAGATTCTCTTTCAGCTGTTCTACACAATTTCTCATGTGTTTACAGTCATTTTCAATGAATTATTCATGTTTTCATGTAGTTTCCTATATTCTGCCTTCTGGCCCAATTATAAGCTTTGCCCACTTTATCAAACAACTTCCTACACACTGTTATGAACTGAGGCAGCTCGGGAACATTGCCTCTCAACTGTGTTATAGAGTGTAGTACTACATTTCAGTGAAGTGTAAGGCTTTCCAAAGCTGCCGAACGTGTTTGTTTCTCTATTTCAATGGTATTCTGCCTTGTATAACACACATTTACCACTCTAGTCTCCTTTAAGTAAAGAATATAGGATTCATAGAGTGTTTCATGTGATCTTAACTGGAATTAAGGATTTCCCTTATCTTAGCTACCGTTTCTACACTAAGAACTGACTTGGAGATTCTCTTTCAGCTGTTCTAAACAAGTTCTCATCTGTTTACAGTCATTTTCAATGAATTATTCATGTTTTCATGTAGTTTCCTATATTCTGCCTTCTGGCCCAAGTATAAGCTTTGCCCACCTTATCAAACAACTTCCTACACACTGTTATGAACTGAAGGAGCTAGGGAACATTGTCTCTGAACTGTGTTATAGAGTGTAGTACTACATTTCAGTGTAGTGTAAGGCTTTCCAAAGCTGCCGAACGTGTTTCTTTCTCTATTTCAATGGTATTCCGCCTTGTATAACACACATTTACCACTCTAGTCTCCTTTAAGTAATGAATATAGGATTCATACAGTGTTTGATGTTATCTTAACTCGAATTAAGGATTTTCCTTATCTTAGCTACCTTTTCTACACTAAGAACTGACTTGGAGATTCTCTTTCAGCTGTTCTAAACAAGTTCTCATCTGTTTACAGTCATTTTCACTGAATTATTCATGTTTTCATGTAGTTTCCTATATTCTGCCTTCTGGCCCAAGTATAAGCTTTGCCTACTTTATCAAACACCTTCTTACACTCTGTTATGAACTGAGGCAGCTAGGGAACATTGTCTCTCAACTGTGTTATAGAGTGTAGTACTACATTTCAGTGAAGTGTAAGCCTTTCCAAAGCTGCCGAACGTGTTTCTTTCTCTATTTCAATGGTATTCTGCCTTGTATAACACACATTTACCACTCTAGTTTCCTTTAAGTAAAGAATATAGGATTCATACAGTGTTTCATGTGATCTTAAATCGAATTAAGGATTTTCCGGATCTTAGCTACCTTTTCTACACTAAGAACTGACTTGGAGATTCTCTTTCAGCTGTTCTACAGAATTTCTCATGTGTTTACAGTCATTTTCAATGAATTATTCATGTTTTCATGTAGATTCCTATATTCTGCCTTCTGGCCCAAATATAAGCTTTGCCCACTTTATCAAACAACTTCCTACACACTGTGTTAGGAAGTTGTTTGATAAAGCTTTGCCCACTTTATCAAACAACTTCCTACACACTGCCTCAGTTCATAACTGTGTTATGAACTGAGGCAGCTCGGGAACATTGTCTCTCAACTGTGTTATAGAGTGTAGTACTACATTTCAGTGAAGTGTAAGGCTTTCCAAAGCTGCCTAATGTGTTTGTTTCTCTATTTCAATGGTATTCTGCCTTGTATAACACACATTTACCACTCTAGTCTCCTTTAAGTAAAGAATATAGGATTCATAGAGTGTTTCATGTGATCTTAACTGGAATTAAGGATTTCCCTTATCTTAGCTACCGTTTCTACACTAAGAACTGACTTGGAGATTCTCTTTCAGCTGTTCTAAACAAGTTCTCATCTGTTTACAGTCATTTTCAATGAATTATTCATGTTTTCATGTAGTTTCATATATTCTGCCTTCTGGCCCAAGTATAAGCTTTGCCTACTTTATCAAACACCTTCCTACACTCTGTTATGAACTGAGGCAGCTAGGGAACATTGTCTCTCAACTGTGTTATAGAGTGTAGTACTACATTTCAGTGAAGTGTAAGCCTTTTCAAAGCTGCCGAACGTGTTTCTTTCTCTATTTCAATGGTATTCTGCCTTGTATAACACACATTTACCACTCTAGTCTCCTTTAAGTAATGAATATAGGATTCATACAGTGTTTGATGTTATCTTAACTCGAATTAAGGATTTTCCTTATCTTAGCTACCTTTTCTACACTAAGAAATGACTTGGAGATTCTCTTTCAGCTGTTCTAAACAAGTTCTCATCTGTTTACAGTCATTTTCACTGAATTATTCATGTTTTCATGTAGTTTCCTATATTCTGCCTTCTGGCCCAAGTATAAGCTTTGCCTACTTTATCAAACACCTTCCTACACTCTGTTATGAACTGAGGCAGCTAGAGAACATTGTCTCTCAACTGTGTTATAGAGTGTAGTACTACATTTCAGTGAAGTGTAAGCCTTTCCAAAGCTGCCGAACGTGTTTCTTTCTCTATTTCAATGGTATTCTGCCTTGTATAACACACATTTACCACTCTAGTTTCCTTTAAGTAAAGAATATAGGATTCATACAGTGTTTCATGTGATCTTAACTCGAACTAAGGATTTTCTGAATCTTAGCTACCTTTTCTACACTAAGAACTGACTTGGAGATTCTCTTTCAGCTGTTCTACAGAATTTCTCATGTGTTTACCGTCATTTTCAATGAATTATTCATGTTTTCATGTAGTTTCCTAAATTCTGCCTTCTGGCCCAAGTATACGCTTTGCCCACTTTATCAAACAACTTCCTACACACTGTTATGAACTGAGGCAGCTCGGGAACATTGTCTCTCAACTGTGTTATACAGTGTAGTACTACATTTCAGTGAAGTGTAAGCCTTTTCAAAGCTGCCGAACGTGTTTCTTTCTCTATTTCAATGGTATTCTGCCTTGTATAACACACATTTACCACTCTAGTCTCCTTTAAGTAAAGAATATAGGATTCATAGAGTGTTTCATGTGATCTTAACTGGAATTAAGGATTTCCCTTAACTTAGCTACAGTTTCTACATTAAGAACTGACTTGGAGATTCTCTTTCAGCTGTTCTAAACAAGTTCTCATCTGTTTACAGTCATTTTCAATGAATTATTCATGTTTTCATGTAGTTTCCTATATTCTGCCTTCTGGCCCAAGTATAAGCTTTGCCCACCTTATCAAACAACTTACTACACACTGTTATGAACTGAGGGAGCTAGAGAACATTGTCTCTCAACTGTGTTATAGAGTGTAGTACTATATTTCTGTGTAGTGTAAGGCTTTCCAAAGCTGCCGAACATGTTTCTTTCTCTATTTCAATGGTATTCTGCCTTATATAATACACATTTATCACTCTAGTCTCTTTTAAGTAAGCAATATAGGATTCATACAGTGTTTCATGTGATCTTAACTCGAATTAAGGATTTCCCTTATCTTAGCTACCTTTTCTACACTAAGAACTGACTTGGAGATTTTCTTTCAGCTGTTCTAAACAAGTTCTCATCTGTTTACAGTCATTTTCACTGAATTATTCATGTTTTCATGTAGTTTCCCATATTCTGCCTTCTGGCCCAAGTATAAGCTTTGGCCACTTTATCAAACAATTTCCTACACACTGTTATGAACTGTGGGAGCTAGGGAACATTGTCTCTCAACTGTGTTATAGAGTGTAGTACTACATTTCAGTGAAGTGTAAGGCTTTCCAAAGCTGCCGAATGTGTTTCTTTCTCTATTTCAATGGTATTCTGCCTTATATAATACACATTTATCACTCTAGTCTCCTTTAAGTAAGCAATATAGGATTCATACAGTGTTTCATGTGATCTTAATTGGAATTAAGGATTTCCCTTATCTTAGCTACCTTTTCTACACTAAGAACTGACTTGGAGATTCTCTTTCATCTGTTCTAAACAAGTTCTCATCTGTTTACAGTCATTTTCACTGAATTATTCATGTTTTCATGTAGTTTCCTATATTCTGCCTTCTGGCCCAAGTATAAGCTTTGCCCACTTTATCAAACAACTTCCTACACACTGTTATGAACTGAGGCAGCTCGAGAACATTGTCTCTGAACTGTGTTATAGAGTGTAGTACTACATTTCAGTGTAGTGTAAGGCTTTCCAAAGCTGCCGAACGTGTTTCTTTCTCTATTTCAATGGTATTCCGCCTTGTATAACACACATTTACCACTCTAGTCTCCTTTAAGTAATGATTATAGGATTCATACAGTGTTTGATGTTATCTTAACTCGAATTAAGGATTTTCCTTATCTTAGCTACCTTTTCTACACTAAGAACTGACTTGGAGATTCTCTTTCAGCTGTTCTAAACAAGTTCTCATCTGTTTACAGTCATTTTCACTGAATTATTCATGTTTTCATGTAGTTTCCTATATTCTGCCTTCTGGCCCAAGTATAAGCTTTGGCCACTTTATCAAACAACTTCCTACACACTGTTATGAACTGAGGGAGCTAGGGAACATTGTCTCTCAACTGTGTTATAGAGTGTAGTACTACATTTCAGTGAAGTGTAAGGCTTTACAAAGCTGCCGAACTTGTTTCTTTCTCTATTTCAATGGTATTCTGCCTTGTATAACACACATTTACCACTCTAGTCTCCTTTAAGTAATGAATATAGGATTCATACAGTGTTTCATGTGATCTTAACTCGAATTAAGGATTTTCCGGATCTTAGCTACCTTTTCTACACTAAGAACTGACTTGGAGATTCTCTTTCAGCTGTTCTACACAATTTCTCATGTGTTTACAGTCATTTTCAATGAATTATTCATGTTTTCATGTAGTTTCCTATATTCTGCCTTCTGGCCCAATTATAAGCTTTGCCCACTTTATCAAACAACTTCCTACACACTGTTATGAACTGAGGCAGCTCGGGAACATTGCCTCTCAACTGTGTTATAGAGTGTAGTACTACATTTCAGTGAAGTGTAAGGCTTTCCAAAGCTGCCGAACGTGTTTGTTTCTCTATTTCAATGGTATTCTGCCTTGTATAACACACATTTACCACTCTAGTCTCCTTTAAGTAAAGAATATAGGATTCATAGAGTGTTTCATGTGATCTTAACTGGAATTAAGGATTTCCCTTATCTTAGCTACCGTTTCTACACTAAGAACTGACTTGGAGATTCTCTTTCAGCTGTTCTAAACAAGTTCTCATCTGTTTACAGTCATTTTCAATGAATTATTCATGTTTTCATGTAGTTTCCTATATTCTGCCTTCTGGCCCAAGTATAAGCTTTGCCCACCTTATCAAACAACTTCCTACACACTGTTATGAACTGAAGGAGCTAGGGAACATTGTCTCTGAACTGTGTTATAGAGTGTAGTACTACATTTCAGTGTAGTGTAAGGCTTTCCAAAGCTGCCGAACGTGTTTCTTTCTCTATTTCAATGGTATTCCGCCTTGTATAACACACATTTACCACTCTAGTCTCCTTTAAGTAATGAATATAGGATTCATACAGTGTTTGATGTTATCTTAACTCGAATTAAGGATTTTCCTTATCTTAGCTACCTTTTCTACACTAAGAACTGACTTGGAGATTCTCTTTCAGCTGTTCTAAACAAGTTCTCATCTGTTTACAGTCATTTTCACTGAATTATTCATGTTTTCATGTAGTTTCCTATATTCTGCCTTCTGGCCCAAGTATAAGCTTTGCCTACTTTATCAAACACCTTCTTACACTCTGTTATGAACTGAGGCAGCTAGGGAACATTGTCTCTCAACTGTGTTATAGAGTGTAGTACTACATTTCAGTGAAGTGTAAGCCTTTCCAAAGCTGCCGAACGTGTTTCTTTCTCTATTTCAATGGTATTCTGCCTTGTATAACACACATTTACCACTCTAGTTTCCTTTAAGTAAAGAATATAGGATTCATACAGTGTTTCATGTGATCTTAAATCGAATTAAGGATTTTCCGGATCTTAGCTACCTTTTCTACACTAAGAACTGACTTGGAGATTCTCTTTCAGCTGTTCTACAGAATTTCTCATGTGTTTACAGTCATTTTCAATGAATTATTCATGTTTTCATGTAGATTCCTATATTCTGCCTTCTGGCCCAAATATAAGCTTTGCCCACTTTATCAAACAACTTCCTACACACTGTGTTAGGAAGTTGTTTGATAAAGCTTTGCCCACTTTATCAAACAACTTCCTACACACTGCCTCAGTTCATAACTGTGTTATGAACTGAGGCAGCTCGGGAACATTGTCTCTCAACTGTGTTATAGAGTGTAGTACTACATTTCAGTGAAGTGTAAGGCTTTCCAAAGCTGCCTAACGTGTTTGTTTCTCTATTTCAATGGTATTCTGCCTTGTATAACACACATTTACCACTCTAGTCTCCTTTAAGTAAAGAATATAGGATTCATAGAGTGTTTCATGTGATCTTAACTGGAATTAAGGATTTCCCTTATCTTAGCTACCGTTTCTACACTAAGAACTGACTTGGAGATTCTCTTTCAGCTGTTCTAAACAAGTTCTCATCTGTTTACAGTCATTTTCAATGAATTATTCATGTTTTCATGTAGTTTCCTATATTCTGCCTTCTGGCCCAAGTATAAGCTTTGCCTACTTTATCAAACACCTTCCTACACTCTGTTATGAACTGAGACAGCTAGGGAACATTGTCTCTCAACTGTGTTATAGAGTGTAGTACTACATTTCAGTGAAGTGTAAGCCTTTTCAAAGCTGCCGAACGTGTTTCTTTCTCTATTTCAATGGTATTCTGCCTTGTATAACACACATTTACCACTCTAGTCTCCTTTAAGTAATGAATATAGGATTCATACAGTGTTTGATGTTATCTTAACTCGAATTAAGGATTTTCCTTATCTTAGCTACCTTTTCTACACTAAGAAATGACTTGGAGATTCTCTTTCAGCTGTTCTAAACAAGTTCTCATCTGTTTACAGTCATTTTCACTGAATTATTCATGTTTTCATGTAGTTTCCTATATTCTGCCTTCTGGCCCAAGTATAAGCTTTGCCTACTTTATCAAACACCTTCCTACACTCTGTTATGAACTGAGGCAGCTAGAGAACATTGTCTCTCAACTGTGTTATAGAGTGTAGTACTACATTTCAGTGAAGTGTAAGCCTTTCCAAAGCTGCCGAACGTGTTTCTTTCTCTATTTCAATGGTATTCTGCCTTGTATAACACACATTTACCACTCTAGTTTCCTTTAAGTAAAGAATATAGGATTCATACAGTGTTTCATGTGATCTTAACTCGAACTAAGGATTTTCTGGATCTTAGCTACCTTTTCTACACTAAGAACTGACTTGGAGATTCTCTTTCAGCTGTTCTACAGAATTTCTCATGTGTTTACCGTCATTTTCAATGAATTATTCATGTTTTCATGTAGTTTCCTATATTCTGCCTTCTGGCCCAAGTATACGCTTTGCCCACTTTATCAAACAACTTCCTACACACTGTTATGAACTGAGGCAGCTCGGGAACATTGTCTCTCAACTGTGTTATACAGTGTAGTACTACATTTCAGTGAAGTGTAAGGCTTTCCAAAGCTGCCGAACTTGTTTCTTTCTCTATTTCAATGGTATTCTGCCTTGTATAACACACATTTACCACTCTAGTCTCCTTTAAGTAAAGAATATAGGATTCATAGAGTGTTTCATGTGATCTTAACTGGAATTAAGGATTTCCCTTATCTTAGCTACAGTTTCTACATTAAGAACTGACTTGGAGATTCTCTTTCAGCTGTTCTAAACAAGTTCTCATCTGTTTACAGTCATTTTCAATGAATTATTCATGTTTTCATGTAGTTTCCTATATTCTGCCTTCTGGCCCAAGTATAAGCTTTGCCCACCTCATCAAACAACTTCCTACACACTGTTATGAACTGAGGGAGCTAGTGAACATTGTCTCTGAACTGTGTTATAGAGTGTAGTACTACATTTCTGTGAAGTGTAAGGCTTACAAAGCTGCCAAACGTGTTTCTTTCTCTATTTCAATGGTATTCTGCCTTATATAACACACATTTACCACTCTAGTCTCCTTTAAGTAAACAATATAGGATTCATACAGTGTTTGATGTTATCTTAACTCGAATTAAGGATTTCCCGGATTTAGCTACCTTTTCTACACTAAGAACTGACTTGGAGAATATTTTTCATCTGTTCTAAACAAGTTCTCTTCTGTTTACAGTCATTTTCAATGAATTATTTATGTTTTCATGTAGTTTCCTATATTCTGCCTTCTGGCCCAAGTATAAGCTTTGCCCACTTTATCAAACAACTTCCTACACACTGTTATGAACTGAGGCAGCTCGGGAACATTGTCTCTCAACTGTGTTATAGAGTGTAGTACTACATTTCAGTGAAGTGTAAGGCTTTCCAAAGCTGCCGAACGTGTTTGTTTCTCTATTTCAATGGTATTCTGCCTTGTATAACACACATTTACCACTCTAGTCTCCTTTAAGTAAAGAATATAGGATTCATACAGTGTTTCATGTGATCTTAACTGGAATTAAGGATTTCCCTTATCTTAGCTACCTTTTCTACACTAAGAACTGACTTGGAGATTCTCTTTCAGCTGTTCTAAACAAGTTCTCATCTGTTTACAGTCATTTTCACTGAATTATTCACGTTTTCACATAGTTTCCTATATTCTGCCTTCTGGCCCAAGTATAAGCTTTGGCCACTTTATCAAACAACTTCCTACACACTGTTATGAACTGAGGGAGCTAGGGAACATTGTCTCTCAACTGTGTTATAGAGTGTAGTACTACATTTCAGTGAAGTGTAAGGCTTTCCAAAGCTGCCGAACTTGTTTCTTTCTCTATTTCAATGGTATTCTGCCTTGTATAACACACGTTTACCACTCTAGTCTCCTTTAAGTAATGAATATAGGATTCATACAGTGTTTGATATTATCTTAACTCGAATTAAGGATTTTCCTTATCTTAGCTACCTTTTCTACACTAAGAACTGACTTGGAGATTCTCTTTCAGCTGTTCTAAACAAGTTCTCATCTGATTACAGGCATTTCCACTGAATTATTCAAGTTTTCATGTAGTTTCCTATATTCTGCCTTCTGGCCCAAGTCTAAGCTTTGCCCACTTTATCAAACAACTTCCTACACACTGTTATGAACTGAGGGAGCTAGGGAACATTGTCTCTCAACTGTGTTATAGAGTGTAGTACTACATTTCAGTGAAGTGTAAGGCTTTCCAAAGCTGCCGAACGAGTTTCTTTCAATATTTCAATGGTATTCTGCCTTGTATAACACACATTTAGCACTCCAGTCTCCTTTAAGTAAAGAATATAGGATTCATACAGTGTTTCATGTGATCTTAACTGGTATTACGGATTTCCCTTATCTTATCTACCTTTTCTACACTACGAACTGACTTGGAGATTCTCTTTCAGCTGTTCTAAACAAGTTCTCATCTGTTTACAGTCATTTTCACTGTATTATTCATGTTTTCATGTAGTTTCCTATATTCTGCCTTCTGGCCCAAGTATAAGCTTTGCCCACCTTATCAAACAACTTCCTACACACTGTTATGAACTGAAGGAGCTAGGGAACATTGTCTCTGAACTGTGTTATAGAGTGTAGTACTACATTTCAGTGTAGTGTAAGGCTTTCCAAAGCTGCCGAACGTGTTTCTTTCTCTATTTCAATGGTATTCCGCCTTGTATAACACACATTTACCACTCTAGTCTCCTTTAAGTAATGAATATAGGATTCATACAGTGTTTGATGTTATCTTAACTCGAATTAAGGATTTTCCTTATCTTAGCTACCTTTTCTACACTAAGAACTGACTTGGAGATTCTCTTTCAGCTGTTCTAAACAAGTTCTCATCTGTTTACAGTCATTTTCACTGAATTATTCATGTTTTCATGTAGTTTCCTATATTCTGCCTTCTGGCCCAAGTATAAGCTTTGCCTACTTTATCAAACACCTTCTTACACTCTGTTATGAACTGAGGCAGCTAGGGAACATTGTCTCTCAACTGTGTTATAGAGTGTAGTACTACATTTCAGTGAAGTGTAAGCCTTTCCAAAGCTGCCGAACGTGTTTCTTTCTCTATTTCAATGGTATTCTGCCTTGTATAACACACATTTACCACTCTAGTTTCCTTTAAGTAAAGAATATAGGATTCATACAGTGTTTCATGTGATCTTAAATCGAATTAAGGATTTTCCGGATCTTAGCTACCTTTTCTACACTAAGAACTGACTTGGAGATTCTCTTTCAGCTGTTCTACAGAATTTCTCATGTGTTTACAGTCATTTTCAATGAATTATTCATGTTTTCATGTAGATTCCTATATTCTGCCTTCTGGCCCAAATATAAGCTTTGCCCACTTTATCAAACAACTTCCTACACACTGTGTTAGGAAGTTGTTTGATAAAGCTTTGCCCACTTTATCAAACAACTTCCTACACACTGCCTCAGTTCATAACTGTGTTATGAACTGAGGCAGCTCGGGAACATTGTCTCTCAACTGTGTTATAGAGTGTAGTACTACATTTCAGTGAAGTGTAAGGCTTTCCAAAGCTGCCTAACGTGTTTGTTTCTCTATTTCAATGGTATTCTGCCTTGTATAACACACATTTACCACTCTAGTCTCCTTTAAGTAAAGAATATAGGATTCATAGAGTGTTTCATGTGATCTTAACTGGAATTAAGGATTTCCCTTATCTTAGCTACCGTTTCTACACTAAGAACTGACTTGGAGATTCTCTTTCAGCTGTTCTAAACAAGTTCTCATCTGTTTACAGTCATTTTCAATGAATTATTCATGTTTTCATGTAGTTTCCTATATTCTGCCTTCTGGCCCAAGTATAAGCTTTGCCTACTTTATCAAACACCTTCCTACACTCTGTTATGAACTGAGACAGCTAGGGAACATTGTCTCTCAACTGTGTTATAGAGTGTAGTACTACATTTCAGTGAAGTGTAAGCCTTTTCAAAGCTGCCGAACGTGTTTCTTTCTCTATTTCAATGGTATTCTGCCTTGTATAACACACATTTACCACTCTAGTCTCCTTTAAGTAATGAATATAGGATTCATACAGTGTTTGATGTTATCTTAACTCGAATTAAGGATTTTCCTTATCTTAGCTACCTTTTCTACACTAAGAAATGACTTGGAGATTCTCTTTCAGCTGTTCTAAACAAGTTCTCATCTGTTTACAGTCATTTTCACTGAATTATTCATGTTTTCATGTAGTTTCCTATATTCTGCCTTCTGGCCCAAGTATAAGCTTTGCCTACTTTATCAAACACCTTCCTACACTCTGTTATGAACTGAGGCAGCTAGAGAACATTGTCTCTCAACTGTGTTATAGAGTGTAGTACTACATTTCAGTGAAGTGTAAGCCTTTCCAAAGCTGCCGAACGTGTTTCTTTCTCTATTTCAATGGTATTCTGCCTTGTATAACACACATTTACCACTCTAGTTTCCTTTAAGTAAAGAATATAGGATTCATACAGTGTTTCATGTGATCTTAACTCGAACTAAGGATTTTCTGGATCTTAGCTACCTTTTCTACACTAAGAACTGACTTGGAGATTCTCTTTCAGCTGTTCTACAGAATTTCTCATGTGTTTACCGTCATTTTCAATGAATTATTCATGTTTTCATGTAGTTTCCTATATTCTGCCTTCTGGCCCAAGTATACGCTTTGCCCACTTTATCAAACAACTTCCTACACACTGTTATGAACTGAGGCAGCTCGGGAACATTGTCTCTCAACTGTGTTATACAGTGTAGTACTACATTTCAGTGAAGTGTAAGGCTTTCCAAAGCTGCCGAACTTGTTTCTTTCTCTATTTCAATGGTATTCTGCCTTGTATAACACACATTTACCACTCTAGTCTCCTTTAAGTAAAGAATATAGGATTCATAGAGTGTTTCATGTGATCTTAACTGGAATTAAGGATTTCCCTTATCTTAGCTACAGTTTCTACATTAAGAACTGACTTGGAGATTCTCTTTCAGCTGTTCTAAACAAGTTCTCATCTGTTTACAGTCATTTTCAATGAATTATTCATGTTTTCATGTAGTTTCCTATATTCTGCCTTCTGGCCCAAGTATAAGCTTTGCCCACCTCATCAAACAACTTCCTACACACTGTTATGAACTGAGGGAGCTAGTGAACATTGTCTCTGAACTGTGTTATAGAGTGTAGTACTACATTTCTGTGAAGTGTAAGGCTTACAAAGCTGCCAAACGTGTTTCTTTCTCTATTTCAATGGTATTCTGCCTTATATAACACACATTTACCACTCTAGTCTCCTTTAAGTAAACAATATAGGATTCATACAGTGTTTGATGTTATCTTAACTCGAATTAAGGATTTCCCGGATTTAGCTACCTTTTCTACACTAAGAACTGACTTGGAGAATATTTTTCATCTGTTCTAAACAAGTTCTCTTCTGTTTACAGTCATTTTCAATGAATTATTTATGTTTTCATGTAGTTTCCTATATTCTGCCTTCTGGCCCAAGTATAAGCTTTGCCCACTTTATCAAACAACTTCCTACACACTGTTATGAACTGAGGCAGCTCGGGAACATTGTCTCTCAACTGTGTTATAGAGTGTAGTACTACATTTCAGTGAAGTGTAAGGCTTTCCAAAGCTGCCGAACGTGTTTGTTTCTCTATTTCAATGGTATTCTGCCTTGTATAACACACATTTACCACTCTAGTCTCCTTTAAGTAAAGAATATAGGATTCATACAGTGTTTCATGTGATCTTAACTGGAATTAAGGATTTCCCTTATCTTAGCTACCTTTTCTACACTAAGAACTGACTTGGAGATTCTCTTTCAGCTGTTCTAAACAAGTTCTCATCTGTTTACAGTCATTTTCACTGAATTATTCACGTTTTCACATAGTTTCCTATATTCTGCCTTCTGGCCCAAGTATAAGCTTTGGCCACTTTATCAAACAACTTCCTACACACTGTTATGAACTGAGGGAGCTAGGGAACATTGTCTCTCAACTGTGTTATAGAGTGTAGTACTACATTTCAGTGAAGTGTAAGGCTTTCCAAAGCTGCCGAACTTGTTTCTTTCTCTATTTCAATGGTATTCTGCCTTGTATAACACACGTTTACCACTCTAGTCTCCTTTAAGTAATGAATATAGGATTCATACAGTGTTTGATATTATCTTAACTCGAATTAAGGATTTTCCTTATCTTAGCTACCTTTTCTACACTAAGAACTGACTTGGAGATTCTCTTTCAGCTGTTCTAAACAAGTTCTCATCTGTTTACAGTCATTTTCACTGAATTATTCATGTTTTCATGTAGTTTCCTATATTCTGCCTTCTGGCCCAAGTATAAGCTTTGCCTACTTTATCAAACACCTTCCTACACACTGTTATGAACTGAGGGAGCTAGGGAACATTGTCTCTCAACTGTGTTATAGAGTGTAGTACTACATTTGAGTGAAGTGTAAGGCTTTCCAAAGCTGCCGAACTTGTTTCTTTCTCTATTTCAATGGTATTCTGCCTTGTATAACACACATTTACCACTCTAGTCTCCTTTAAGTAATGAATATAGGATTCATACAGTGTTTCATGTGATCTTAACTCGAATTAAGGATTTTCCGGATCTTAGCTACCTTTTCTACACTAAGAACTGACTTGGAGATTCTCTTTCAGCTGTTCTACACAATTTCTCATGTGTTTACAGTCATTTTCAATGAATTATTCATGTTTTCATGTAGTTTCCTATATTCTGCCTTCTGGCCCAAGTATAAGCTTTGCCCACTTTATCAAACAACTTCCTACACACTGTTATGAACTGAGGGAGCTAGGGAACATTGTCTCTCAACTGTGTTATAGAGTGTAGTACTACATTTCAGTGAAGTGTAAGCCTTTCCAAAGCTGCCGAACGTGTTTGTTTCTCTATTTCAATGGTATTCTGCCTTGTATAACACACATTTACCACTCTAGTCTTTTTTAAGTAAAGAATATAGGATTCATAGAGTGTTTCATGTGATCTTAACTGGAATTAAGGATTTCCCTTATCTTAGCTACCGTTTCTACACTAAGAACTGACTTGGAGATTCTCTTTCAGCTGTTCTAAACAAGTTCTCATCTGTTTACAGTCATTTTCACTGAATTATTCATGTTTTCATGTAGTTTCCTATATTCTGCCTTCTGGCCCAAGTATAAGCTTTGCCCACCTTATCAAACAACTTCCTACACACTGTTATGAACTGAGGGAGCTAGGGAACATTGTCTCTCAACTGTGTTATAGAGTGTAGTACTACATTTCAGTGAAGTGTAAGGCTTTACAAAGCTGCCGAACTTGTTTCTTTCTCTATTTCAATGGTATTCTGCCTTGTATAACACACATTTACCACTCTAGTCTCCTTTAAGTAATGAATATAGGATTCATACAGTGTTTCATGTGATCTTAACTCGAATTAAGGATTTTCCGGATCTTAGCTACCTTTTCTACACTAAGAACTGACTTGGAGATTCTCTTTCAGCTGTTCTACACAATTTCTCATGTGTTTACAGTCATTTTCAATGAATTATTCATGTTTTCATGTAGTTTCCTATATTCTGCCTTCTGGCCCAATTATAAGCTTTGCCCACTTTATCAAACAACTTCCTACACACTGTTATGAACTGAGGCAGCTCGGGAACATTGCCTCTCAACTGTGTTATAGAGTGTAGTACTACATTTCAGTGAAGTGTAAGGCTTTCCAAAGCTGCCGAACGTGTTTGTTTCTCTATTTCAATGGTATTCTGCCTTGTATAACACACATTTACCACTCTAGTCTCCTTTAAGTAAAGAATATAGGATTCATAGAGTGTTTCATGTGATCTTAACTGGAATTAAGGATTTCCCTTATCTTAGCTACAGTTTCTACATTAAGAACTGACTTGGAGATTCTCTTTCAGCTGTTCTAAACAAGTTCTCATCTGTTTACAGTCATTTTCAATGAATTATTCATGTTTTCATGTAGTTTCCTATATTCTGCCTTCTGGCCCAAGTATAAGCTTTGCCCACCTCATCAAACAACTTCCTACACACTGTTATGAACTGAGAAAGCTAGTGAACATTGTCTCTGAACTGTGTTATAGAGTGTAGTACTACATTTCTGTGAAGTGTAAGGCTTACAAAGCTGCCAAACGTGTTTCTTTCTCTATTTCAATGGTATTCTGCCTTATATAACACACATTTACCACTCTAGTCTCCTTTAAGTAAACAATATAGGATTCATACAGTGTTTGATGTTATCTTAACTCGAATTAAGGATTTCCCGGATTTAGCTACCTTTTCTACACTAAGAACTGACTTGGAGAATATTTTTCATCTGTTCTAAACAAGTTCTCTTCTGTTTACAGTCATTTTCACTGAATTATTTATGTTTTCATGTAGTTTCCTATATTCTGCCTTCTGGCCCAAGTATAAGCTTTGCCCACTTTATCAAACAACTTCCTACACACTGTTATGAACTGAGGCAGCTCGGGAACATTGTCTCTCAACTGTGTTATAGAGTGTAGTACTACATTTCAGTGAAGTGTAAGGCTTTCCAAAGCTGCCGAACGTGTTTGTTTCTCTATTTCAATGGTATTCTGCCTTGTATAACACACATTTACCACTCTAGTCTCCTTTAAGTAAAGAATATAGGATTCATACAGTGTTTCATGTGATCTTAACTGGAATTAAGGATTTCCCTTATCTTAGCTACCTTTTCTACACTAAGAACTGACTTGGAGATTCTCTTTCAGCTGTTCTAAACAAGTTCTCATCTGTTTACAGTCATTTTCACTGAATTATTCACGTTTTCACATAGTTTCCTATATTCTGCCTTCTGGCCCAAGTATAAGCTTTGGCCACTTTATCAAACAACTTCCTACACACTGTTATGAACTGAGGGAGCTAGGGAACATTGTCTCTCAACTGTGTTATAGAGTGTAGTACTACATTTCAGTGAAGTGTAAGGCTTTCCAAAGCTGCCGAACTTGTTTCTTTCTCTATTTCAATGGTATTCTGCCTTGTATAACACACGTTTACCACTCTAGTCTCCTTTAAGTAATGAATATAGGATTCATACAGTGTTTGATATTATCTTAACTCGAATTAAGGATTTTCCTTATCTTAGCTACCTTTTCTACACTAAGAACTGACTTGGAGATTCTCTTTCAGCTGTTCTAAACAAGTTCTCATCTGTTTACAGTCATTTTCACTGAATTATTCATGTTTTCATGTAGTTTCCTATATTCTGCCTTCTGGCCCAAGTATAAGCTTTGCCTACTTTATCAAACACCTTCCTACACACTGTTATGAACTGAGGGAGCTAGGGAACATTGTCTCTCAACTGTGTTATAGAGTGTAGTACTACATTTGAGTGAAGTGTAAGGCTTTCCAAAGCTGCCGAACTTGTTTCTTTCTCTATTTCAATGGTATTCTGCCTTGTATAACACACATTTACCACTCTAGTCTCCTTTAAGTAATGAATATAGGATTCATACAGTGTTTCATGTGATCTTAACTCGAATTAAGGATTTTCCGGATCTTAGCTACCTTTTCTACACTAAGAACTGACTTGGAGATTCTCTTTCAGCTGTTCTACACAATTTCTCATGTGTTTACAGTCATTTTCAATGAATTATTCATGTTTTCATGTAGTTTCCTATATTCTGCCTTCTGGCCCAAGTATAAGCTTTGCCCACTTTATCAAACAACTTCCTACACACTGTTATGAACTGAGGGAGCTAGGGAACATTGTCTCTCAACTGTGTTATAGAGTGTAGTACTACATTTCAGTGAAGTGTAAGCCTTTCCAAAGCTGCCGAACGTGTTTGTTTCTCTATTTCAATGGTATTCTGCCTTGTATAACACACATTTACCACTCTAGTCTTTTTTAAGTAAAGAATATAGGATTCATAGAGTGTTTCATGTGATCTTAACTGGAATTAAGGATTTCCCTTATCTTAGCTACCGTTTCTACACTAAGAACTGACTTGGAGATTCTCTTTCAGCTGTTCTAAACAAGTTCTCATCTGTTTACAGTCATTTTCACTGAATTATTCATGTTTTCATGTAGTTTCCTATATTCTGCCTTCTGGCCCAAGTATAAGCTTTGCCCACCTTATCAAACAACTTCCTACACACTGTTATGAACTGAGGGAGCTAGGGAACATTGTCTCTCAACTGTGTTATAGAGTGTAGTACTACATTTCAGTGAAGTGTAAGGCTTTACAAAGCTGCCGAACTTGTTTCTTTCTCTATTTCAATGGTATTCTGCCTTGTATAACACACATTTACCACTCTAGTCTCCTTTAAGTAATGAATATAGGATTCATACAGTGTTTCATGTGATCTTAACTCGAATTAAGGATTTTCCGGATCTTAGCTACCTTTTCTACACTAAGAACTGACTTGGAGATTCTCTTTCAGCTGTTCTACACAATTTCTCATGTGTTTACAGTCATTTTCAATGAATTATTCATGTTTTCATGTAGTTTCCTATATTCTGCCTTCTGGCCCAATTATAAGCTTTGCCCACTTTATCAAACAACTTCCTACACACTGTTATGAACTGAGGCAGCTCGGGAACATTGCCTCTCAACTGTGTTATAGAGTGTAGTACTACATTTCAGTGAAGTGTAAGGCTTTCCAAAGCTGCCGAACGTGTTTGTTTCTCTATTTCAATGGTATTCTGCCTTGTATAACACACATTTACCACTCTAGTCTCCTTTAAGTAAAGAATATAGGATTCATAGAGTGTTTCATGTGATCTTAACTGGAATTAAGGATTTCCCTTATCTTAGCTACCGTTTCTACACTAAGAACTGACTTGGAGATTCTCTTTCAGCTGTTCTAAACAAGTTCTCATCTGTTTACAGTCATTTTCAATGAATTATTCATGTTTTCATGTAGTTTCCTATATTCTGCCTTCTGGCCCAAGTATAAGCTTTGCCCACCTTATCAAACAACTTCCTACACACTGTTATGAACTGAAGGAGCTAGGGAAGATTGTCTCTGAACTGTGTTATAGAGTGTAGTACTACATTTCAGTGTAGTGTAAGGCTTTCCAAAGCTGCCGAACGTGTTTCTTTCTCTATTTCAATGGTATTCCGCCTTGTATAACACACATTTACCACTCTAGTCTCCTTTAAGTAATGAATATAGGATTCATACAGTGTTTGATGTTATCTTAACTCGAATTAAGGATTTTCCTTATCTTAGCTACCTTTTCTACACTAAGAACTGACTTGGAGATTCTCTTTCAGCTGTTCTAAACAAGTTCTCATCTGTTTACAGTCATTTTCACTGAATTATTCATGTTTTCATGTAGTTTCCTATATTCTGCCTTCTGGCCCAAGTATAAGCTTTGCCTACTTTATCAAACACCTTCTTACACTCTGTTATGAACTGAGGCAGCTAGGGAACATTGTCTCTCAACTGTGTTATAGAGTGTAGTACTACATTTCAGTGAAGTGTAAGCCTTTCCAAAGCTGCCGAACGTGTTTCTTTCTCTATTTCAATGGTATTCTGCCTTGTATAACACACATTTACCACTCTAGTTTCCTTTAAGTAAAGAATATAGGATTCATACAGTGTTTCATGTGATCTTAAATCGAATTAAGGATTTTCCGGATCTTAGCTACCTTTTCTACACTAAGAACTGACTTGGAGATTCTCTTTCAGCTGTTCTACAGAATTTCTCATGTGTTTACAGTCATTTTCAATGAATTATTCATGTTTTCATGTAGATTCCTATATTTTGCCTTCTGGCCCAAATATAAGCTTTGCCCACTTTATCAAACAACTTCCTACACACTGTGTTAGGAAGTTGTTTGATAAAGCTTTGCCCACTTTATCAAACAACTTCCTACACACTGCCTCAGTTCATAACTGTGTTATGAACTGAGGCAGCTCGGGAACATTGTCTCTCAACTGTGTTATAGAGTGTAGTACTACATTTCAGTGAAGTGTAAGGCTTTCCAAAGCTGCCTAATGTGTTTGTTTCTCTATTTCAATGGTATTCTGCCTTGTATAACACACATTTACCACTCTAGTCTCCTTTAAGTAAAGAATATAGGATTCATAGAGTGTTTCATGTGATCTTAACTGGAATTAAGGATTTCCCTTATCTTAGCTACCGTTTCTACACTAAGAACTGACTTGGAGATTCTCTTTCAGCTGTTCTAAACAAGTTCTCATCTGTTTACAGTCATTTTCAATGAATTATTCATGTTTTCATGTAGTTTCATATATTCTGCCTTCTGGCCCAAGTATAAGCTTTGCCTACTTTATCAAACACCTTCCTACACTCTGTTATGAACTGAGGCAGCTAGGGAACATTGTCTCTCAACTGTGTTATAGAGTGTAGTACTACATTTCAGTGAAGTGTAAGCCTTTTCAAAGCTGCCGAACGTGTTTCTTTCTCTATTTCAATGGTATTCTGCCTTGTATAACACACATTTACCACTCTAGTCTCCTTTAAGTAATGAATATAGGATTCATACAGTGTTTGATGTTATCTTAACTCGAATTAAGGATTTTCCTTATCTTAGCTACCTTTTCTACACTAAGAAATGACTTGGAGATTCTCTTTCAGCTGTTCTAAACAAGTTCTCATCTGTTTACAGTCATTTTCACTGAATTATTCATGTTTTCATGTAGTTTCCTATATTCTGCCTTCTGGCCCAAGTATAAGCTTTGCCTACTTTATCAAACACCTTCCTACACTCTGTTATGAACTGAGGCAGCTAGAGAACATTGTCTCTCAACTGTGTTATAGAGTGTAGTACTACATTTCAGTGAAGTGTAAGCCTTTCCAAAGCTGCCGAACGTGTTTCTTTCTCTATTTCAATGGTATTCTGCCTTGTATAACACACATTTACCACTCTAGTTTCCTTTAAGTAAAGAATATAGGATTCATACAGTGTTTCATGTGATCTTAACTCGAACTAAGGATTTTCTGGATCTTAGCTACCTTTTCTACACTAAGAACTGACTTGGAGATTCTCTTTCAGCTGTTCTACAGAATTTCTCATGTGTTTACCGTCATTTTCAATGAATTATTCATGTTTTCATGTAGTTTCCTATATTCTGCCTTCTGGCCCAAGTATACGCTTTGCCCACTTTATCAAACAACTTCCTACACACTGTTATGAACTGAGGCAGCTCGGGAACATTGTCTCTCAACTGTGTTATACAGTGTAGTACTACATTTCAGTGAAGTGTAAGGCTTTCCAAAGCTGCCGAACTTGTTTCTTTCTCTATTTCAATGGTATTCTGCCTTGTATAACACACATTTACCACTCTAGTCTCCTTTAAGTAAAGAATATAGGATTCATAGAGTGTTTCATGTGATCTTAACTGGAATTAAGGATTTCCCTTAACTTAGCTACAGTTTCTACATTAAGAACTGACTTGGAGATTCTCTTTCAGCTGTTCTAAACAAGTTCTCATCTGTTTACAGTCATTTTCAATGAATTATTCATGTTTTCATGTAGTTTCCTATATTCTGCCTTCTGGCCCAAGTATAAGCTTTGCCCACCTTATCAAACAACTTACTACACACTGTTATGAACTGAGGGAGCTAGAGAACATTGTCTCTCAACTGTGTTATAGAGTGTAGTACTATATTTCTGTGTAGTGTAAGGCTTTCCAAAGCTGCCGAACATGTTTCTTTCTCTATTTCAATGGTATTCTGCCTTATATAATACACATTTATCACTCTAGTCTCTTTTAAGTAAGCAATATAGGATTCATACAGTGTTTCATGTGATCTTAACTCGAATTAAGGATTTCCCTTATCTTAGCTACCTTTTCTACACTAAGAACTGACTTGGAGATTTTCTTTCAGCTGTTCTAAACAAGTTCTCATCTGTTTACAGTCATTTTCACTGAATTATTCATGTTTTCATGTAGTTTCCCATATTCTGCCTTCTGGCCCAAGTATAAGCTTTGGCCACTTTATCAAACAATTTCCTACACACTGTTATGAACTGTGGGAGCTAGGGAACATTGTCTCTCAACTGTGTTATAGAGTGTAGTACTACATTTCAGTGAAGTGTAAGGCTTTCCAAAGCTGCCGAATGTGTTTCTTTCTCTATTTCAATGGTATTCTGCCTTATATAATACACATTTATCACTCTAGTCTCCTTTAAGTAAGCAATATAGGATTCATACAGTGTTTCATGTGATCTTAACTGGAATTAAGGATTTCCCTTATCTTAGCTACCTTTTCTACACTAAGAACTGACTTGGAGATTCTCTTTCATCTGTTCTAAACAAGTTCTCATCTGTTTACAGTCATTTTCACTGAATTATTCATGTTTTCATGTAGTTTCCTATATTCTGCCTTCTGGCCCAAGTATAAGCTTTGGCCACTTTATCAAACAACTTCCTACACACTGTTATGAACTGAGGGAGCTAGGGAACATTGTCTCTCAACTGTGTTATAGAGTGTAGTACTACATTTCAGTGAAGTGTAAGGCTTTCCAAAGCTGCCTAACTTGTTTCTTTCTCTATTTCAATGGTATTCTGCCTTGTATAACACACATTTACCACTCTAGTCTCCTTTAAGTAATGAATATAGGATTCATACAGTGTTTGATGTTATCTTAACTCGAATTAAGGATTTTCCTTATCTTAGCTACCTTTTCTACACTAAGAACTGACTTGGAGATTCTCTTTCAGCTGTTCTAAACAAGTTCTCATCTGTTTACAGTCATTTTCACTGAATTATTCATGTTTTCATGTAGTTTCCTATATTCTGCCTTCTGGCCCAAGTATAAGCTTTGCCTACTTTATCAAACAACTTCCTACACACTGTTATGAACTGAGGCAGCTAGGGAACATTGTCTCTGAACTGTGTTATAGACTGTAGTACTACATTTCAGTGAAGTGTAAGCCTTTCCGAAGCTGCCGAACGTGTTTCTTTCTCTATTTCAATGGTATTCTGCCTTGTATAACACACATTTACCACTCTAGTTTCCTTTAAGTAAAGAATATAGGATTCATAGAGTGTTTCATGTGATCTTAACTCGAATTAAGGATTTTCCGGATCTTAGCTACCTTTTCTACACTAAGAACTGACTTGGAGATTCTCTTTCAGCTGTTCTACAGAATTTCTCATGTGTTTACAGTCATTTTCAATGAATTATTCATGTTTTCATGTAGTTTCCTATATTCTGCCTTCTGGCCCAAATATAAGCTTTGCCCACTTTATCAAACAACTTCCTACACACTGTTATGAACTGAGGCAGCTCGGGAACATTGTCTCTCAACTGTGTTATAGAGTGTAGTACTACATTTCAGTGAAGTGTAAGGCTTTCCAAAGCTGCCTAACGTGTTTGTTTCTCTATTTCAATGGTATTCTGCCTTGTATAACACACATTTACCACTCTAGTCTCCTTTAAGTAATGAATATAGGATTCATACAGTGTTTGATGTTATCTTAACTCGAATTAAGGATTTTCCTTATCTTAGCTACCTTTTCTACACTAAGAACTGACTTGGAGATTCTCTTTCAGCTGTTCTAAACAAGTTCTCATCTGTTTACAGTCATTTTCACTGAATTATTCATGTTTTCATGTAGTTTCCTATATTCTGCCTTCTGGCCCAAGTATAAGCTTTGCCTACTTTATCAAACACCTTCCTACACTCTGTTATGAACTGAGGCAGCTAGGGAACATTGTCTCTCAACTGTGTTATAGAGTGTAGTACTACATTTCAGTGAAGTGTAAGCCTTTCCAAAGCTGCCGAACGTGTTTCTTTCTCTATTTCAATGGTATTCTGCCTTGTATAACACACATTTACCACTCTAGTTTCCTTTAAGTAAAGAATATAGGATTCATACAGTGTTTCATGTTATCTTAACTCGAATTCAGGATTTTCCTTATCTTAGCTACCTTTTCTACACTAAGAACTGACTTGGAGATTCTCTTTCAGCTGTTCTAAACAAGTTCTCATCTGTTTACAGTCATTTTCACTGAATTATTCAAGTTTTCATGTAGTTTCCTATATTCTGCCTTCTGGCCAAAGTATAAGCTTTGCCCACCTTATCAAACAACTTCCTACACACTGTTATGAACTTAGGGAGCTAGAGAACATTGTCTCTGAACTTTGTTATAGAGTGTAATAGTATATTTCTGTGTAGTGTAAGGCTTTCCAAAGCTGCCGAACGTGTTTCTTTCTCTATTTCAATGGTATTCTGCCTTGTATAACACACATTTACCACTCTAGTTTCCTTTAAGTAAAGAATATAGGATTCATACAGTGTTTCATGTGATCTTAACTCGAATTAAGGATTTCCCGGATCTTAGCTTCCTTTTCTACTCTAAGAACTGACTTGGAGATTCTCTTTCAGCTGTTCTAAACAAGTTCTCATGTGTTTACAGTCATTTTCAATGAATTATTCATGTTTTCATGTAGTTTCCTATATTCTGCCTTCTGGCCCAAGTATAAGCTTTGGCCACTTTATCAAACAACTTCCTACACACTGTTATGAACTGAGGGAGCTAGGGAACATTGTCTCTCAACTGTGTTATAGAGTGTAGTACTACATTTCAGTGAAGTGTAAGGCTTTCCAAAGCTGCCGAACTTGTTTCTTTCTCTATTTCAATGGTATTCTGCCTTGTATAACACACATTTACCACTCTAGTCTCCTTTAAGTAATGAATATAGGATTCATACAGTGTTTGATGTTATCTTAACTCGAATTCAGGATTTTCCGGATCTTAGCTACCTTTTCTACACTAAGAACTGACTTGGAGATTCTCTTTCAGCTGTTCTAAACAAGTTCTCATCTGTTTACAGTCATTTTCACTGAATTATTCAAGTTTTCATGTAGTTTCCTATATTCTGCCTTCTGGCCCAAGTATAAGCTTTGCCCACCTTATCAAACAACTTCCTACACACTGTTATGAACTTAGGGAGCTAGAGAACATTGTCTCTGAACTGTGTTATAGAGTGTAGTAGTATATTTCTGTGTAGTGTAAGGCTTTCCAAAGCTGCCGAACTTGTTTCTTTCTCTATTTCAATGGTATTCTGCCTTATATAATACACATTTATCACTCTAGTCTCCTTTAAGTAAGCAATATAGGATTCATACAGTGTTTCATGTGATCTTAACTGGAATTAAGGATTTCCCTTATCTTAGCTACCTTTTCTACACTAAGAACTTACTTGGAGATTCTCTTTCATCTGTTCTAAACAAGTTCTCATCTGTTTACAGTCATTTTCACTCAATTATTCATGTTTTCATGTAGTTTCCTATATTCTGCCTTCTGGCCCAAGTATAAGCTTTGCCCACTTTATCAAACAACTTCCTACACACTGTTATGAACTGATGCAGCTCGTGAACATTGTCTCTCAACTGTGTTATAGAGTGTAGTACTACATTTCAGTGAAGTGTAAGGCTTTCCAAAGCTGCCGAACGTATTTGTTTCTCTATTTCAATGGTATTCTCCCTTGTATAACACACATTTACCACTCTAGTCTCCTTTCAGTAAAGAATATAGGATTCATACAGTGTTTCATGTGATCTTAACTGGAATTAAGGATTTCCCTTATCTTAGCTACCTTTTCTACACTAAGAACTGACTTGGAGATTCTCTTTCAGCTGTTCTAAACAAGTTCTCATCTGTTTACAGTCATTTTCACTGAATTATTCATGTTTTCATGTAGTTTCCTATATTCTGCCTTCTGGCCCAAGTATAAGCTTTGGCCACTTTATCAAACAACTTCCTACACACTGTTATGAACTGAGGGAGCTAGGGAACATTGTCTCTCAACTGTGTTATAGAGTGTAGTACTACATTTCAGTGAAGTGTAAGGCTTTCCAAAGCTGCCGAACTTGTTTCTTTCTCTATTTCAATGGTATTCTGCCTTGTATAACACACATTTACCACTCTAGTCTCCTTTAAGTAATGAATATAGGATTCATACAGTGTTTGATGTTATCTTAACTCGAATTAAGGATTTTCCTTATCTTAGCTACCTTTTCTACACTAAGAACTGACTTGGAGATTCTCTTTCAGCTGTTCTAAACAAGTTCTCATCTGTTTACAGTCATTTTCACTGAATTATTCATGTTTTCATGTAGTTTCCTATATTCTGCCTTCTGGCCCAAGTATAAGCTTTGCCTACTTTATCAAACAACTTCCTACACACTGTTATGAACTGAGGCAGCTAGGGAACATTGTCTCTGAACTGTGTTATAGACTGTAGTACTACATTTCAGTGAAGTGTAAGCCTTTCCGAAGCTGCCGAACGTGTTTCTTTCTCTATTTCAATGGTATTCTGCCTTGTATAACACACATTTACCACTCTAGTTTCCTTTAAGTAAAGAATATAGGATTCATAGAGTGTTTCATGTGATCTTAACTCGAATTAAGGATTTTCCGGATCTTAGCTACCTTTTCTACACTAAGAACTGACTTGGAGATTCTCTTTCAGCTGTTCTACAGAATTTCTCATGTGTTTACAGTCATTTTCAATGAATTATTCATGTTTTCATGTAGTTTCCTATATTCTGCCTTCTGGCCCAAATATAAGCTTTGCCCACTTTATCAAACAACTTCCTACACACTGTTATGAACTGAGGCAGCTCGGGAACATTGTCTCTCAACTGTGTTATAGAGTGTAGTACTACATTTCAGTGAAGTGTAAGGCTTTCCAAAGCTGCCTAACGTGTTTGTTTCTCTATTTCAATGGTATTCTGCCTTGTATAACACACATTTACCACTCTAGTCTCCTTTAAGTAATGAATATAGGATTCATACAGTGTTTGATGTTATCTTAACTCGAATTAAGGATTTTCCTTATCTTAGCTACCTTTTCTACACTAAGAACTGACTTGGAGATTCTCTTTCAGCTGTTCTAAACAAGTTCTCATCTGTTTACAGTCATTTTCACTGAATTATTCATGTTTTCATGTAGTTTCCTATATTCTGCCTTCTGGCCCAAGTATAAGCTTTGCCTACTTTATCAAACACCTTCCTACACTCTGTTATGAACTGAGGCAGCTAGGGAACATTGTCTCTCAACTGTGTTATAGAGTGTAGTACTACATTTCAGTGAAGTGTAAGCCTTTCCAAAGCTGCCGAACGTGTTTCTTTCTCTATTTCAATGGTATTCTGCCTTGTATAACACACATTTACCACTCTAGTTTCCTTTAAGTAAAGAATATAGGATTCATACAGTGTTTCATGTTATCTTAACTCGAATTCAGGATTTTCCTTATCTTAGCTACCTTTTCTACACTAAGAACTGACTTGGAGATTCTCTTTCAGCTGTTCTAAACAAGTTCTCATCTGTTTACAGTCATTTTCACTGAATTATTCAAGTTTTCATGTAGTTTCCTATATTCTGCCTTCTGGCCAAAGTATAAGCTTTGCCCACCTTATCAAACAACTTCCTACACACTGTTATGAACTTAGGGAGCTAGAGAACATTGTCTCTGAACTTTGTTATAGAGTGTAATAGTATATTTCTGTGTAGTGTAAGGCTTTCCAAAGCTGCCGAACGTGTTTCTTTCTCTATTTCAATGGTATTCTGCCTTGTATAACACACATTTACCACTCTAGTTTCCTTTAAGTAAAGAATATAGGATTCATACAGTGTTTCATGTGATCTTAACTCGAATTAAGGATTTCCCGGATCTTAGCTTCCTTTTCTACTCTAAGAACTGACTTGGAGATTCTCTTTCAGCTGTTCTAAACAAGTTCTCATGTGTTTACAGTCATTTTCAATGAATTATTCATGTTTTCATGTAGTTTCCTATATTCTGCCTTCTGGCCCAAGTATAAGCTTTGGCCACTTTATCAAACAACTTCCTACACACTGTTATGAACTGAGGGAGCTAGGGAACATTGTCTCTCAACTGTGTTATAGAGTGTAGTACTACATTTCAGTGAAGTGTAAGGCTTTCCAAAGCTGCCGAACTTGTTTCTTTCTCTATTTCAATGGTATTCTGCCTTGTATAACACACATTTACCACTCTAGTCTCCTTTAAGTAATGAATATAGGATTCATACAGTGTTTGATGTTATCTTAACTCGAATTCAGGATTTTCCGGATCTTAGCTACCTTTTCTACACTAAGAACTGACTTGGAGATTCTCTTTCAGCTGTTCTAAACAAGTTCTCATCTGTTTACAGTCATTTTCACTGAATTATTCAAGTTTTCATGTAGTTTCCTATATTCTGCCTTCTGGCCCAAGTATAAGCTTTGCCCACCTTATCAAACAACTTCCTACACACTGTTATGAACTTAGGGAGCTAGAGAACATTGTCTCTGAACTGTGTTATAGAGTGTAGTAGTATATTTCTGTGTAGTGTAAGGCTTTCCAAAGCTGCCGAACGTGTTTCTTTCTCTATTTCAATGGTATTCTGCCTTATATAATACACATTTATCACTCTAGTCTCCTTTAAGTAAGCAATATAGGATTCATACAGTGTTTCATGTGATCTTAACTGGAATTAAGGATTTCCCTTATCTTAGCTACCTTTTCTACACTAAGAACTTACTTGGAGATTCTCTTTCATCTGTTCTAAACAAGTTCTCATCTGTTTACAGTCATTTTCACTCAATTATTCATGTTTTCATGTAGTTTCCTATATTCTGCCTTCTGGCCCAAGTATAAGCTTTGCCCACTTTATCAAACAACTTCCTACACACTGTTATGAACTGATGCAGCTCGTGAACATTGTCTCTCAACTGTGTTATAGAGTGTAGTACTACATTTCAGTGAAGTGTAAGGCTTTCCAAAGCTGCCGAACGTGTTTGTTTCTCTATTTCAATGGTATTCTCCCTTGTATAACACACATTTACCACTCTAGTCTCCTTTCAGTAAAGAATATAGGATTCATACAGTGTTTCATGTGATCTTAACTGGAATTAAGGATTTCCCTTATCTTAGCTACCTTTTCTACACTAAGAACTGACTTGGAGATTCTCTTTCAGCTGTTCTAAACAAGTTCTCATCTGTTTACAGTCATTTTCACTGAATTATTCATGTTTTCATGTAGTTTCCTATATTCTGCCTTCTGGCCCAAGTATAAGCTTTGGCCACTTTATCAAACAACTTCCTACACACTGTTATGAACTGAGGGAGCTAGGGAACATTGTCTCTCAACTGTGTTATAGAGTGTAGTACTACATTTCAGTGAAGTGTAAGGCTTTCCAAAGCTGCCGAACTTGTTTCTTTCTCTATTTCAATGGTATTCTGCCTTGTATAACACACATTTACCACTCTAGTCTCCTTTAAGTAATGAATATAGGATTCATACAGTGTTTGATGTTATCTTAACTCGAATTAAGGATTTTCCTTATCTTAGCTACCTTTTCTACACTAAGAACTGACTTGGAGATTCTCTTTCAGCTGTTCTAAACAAGTTCTCATCTGTTTACAGTCATTTTCACTGAATTATTCATGTTTTCATGTAGTTTCCTATATTCTGCCTTCTGGCCCAAGTATAAGCTTTGCCCACTTTATCAAAAACTTCCTACACACTGTTATGAACTGAGGCAGCTCGTGAACATTGTCTCTCAACTGTGTTATAGAGTGTAGTACTACATTTCAGTGAAGTGTAAGGCTTTCCAAAGCTGTCGAACGTGTTTGTTTCTCTATTTCAATGGTATTCTCCCTTGTATAACACACATTTACCACTCTAGTCTCCTTTCAGTAAAGAATATAGGATTCATACAGTGTTTCATGTGATCTTAACTGGAATTAAGGATTTCCCTTATCTTAGCTACCTTTTCTACACTAAGAACTGACTTGGAGATTCTCTTTCAGCTGTTCTAAACAAGTTCTCATCTGTTTACAGTCATTTTCACTGAATTATTCATGTTTTCATGTAGTTTCCTATATTCTGCCTTCTGGCCCAAGTATAAGCTTTGGCCACTTTATCAAACAACTTCCTACACACTGTTATGAACTGAGGGAGCTAGGGAACATTGTCTCTCAACTGCGTTATAGAGTGTAGTACTACATTTCAGTGAAGTGTAAGGCTTTCCAAAGCTGCCGAACTTGTTTCTTTCTCTATTTCAATGATATTCTGCCTTGTATAACACACATTTACCACTCTAGTCTCCTTTAAGTAATGAATATAGGACTCATACAGTGTTTGATGTTATCTTAACTAGAATTAAGGATTTCCCTTATCTTAGCTACCTTTTCTACACTAAGAACTGACTTGGAGATTCTCTTTCAGCTGTTCTAAACAAGTTCTCATGTGTTTACAGTCATTTTCAATGAATTATTCATGTTTTCATGTAGTTTCCTATATTCTGCCTTCTGGCCCAAGTATAAGCTTTGCCCACCTTATCAAACAACTTCCTACACACTGTTATGAACTGAGGGAGCTAGGGAACATTGTCTCTCAACTGTGTTATAGAATGTAGTACTACATTTCAGTGAAGCGTAAGGCTTTCGAAAGCTGCCGAACTTGTTTCTTTCTCTATTTCAATGGTATTCTGCCTTGTATAACACACATTTACCACTCTAGTCTCCTTTAAGTAATGAATATAGGATTCATACAGTGTTTGATGTTATTTTAACTCGAATTAAGGATTTTCCTTATCTTAGCTACCTTTTCTACACTAAGAACTTACTTGGAGATTCTCTTTCATCTGTTCTAAACAAGTTCTCATCTGTTTACAGTCATTTTCACTCAATTATTCATGTTTTCATGTAGTTTCCTATATTCTGCCTTCTGGCCCAAGTATAAGCTTTGCCCACTTTATCAAACAACTTCCTACACACTGTTATGAACTGATGCAGCCCGTGAACATTGTCTCTCAACTGTGTTATAGAGTGTAGTACTACATTTCAGTGAAGTGTAAGGCTTTCCAAAGCTGCCGAACGTGTTTGTTTCTCTATTTCAATGGTATTCTCCCTTGTATAACACACATTTACCACTCTAGTCTCCTTTCAGTAAAGAATATAGGATTCATACAGTGTTTCATGTGATCTTAACTGGAATTAAGGATTTCCCTTATCTTAGCTACCTTTTCTACACTAAGAACTGACTTGGAGATTCTCTTTCAGCTGTTCTAAACAAGTTCTCATCTGTTTACAGTCATTTTCAATGAATTATTCATGTTTTCATGTAGTTTCCTATATTCTGCCTTCTGGCCCAAGTATAAGCTTTGCCCACTTTATCAAAAACTTCCTACACACTGTTATGAACTGAGGCAGCTCGTGAACATTGTCTCTCAACTGTGTTATAGAGTGTAGTACTACATTTCAGTGAAGTGTAAGGCTTTCCAAAGCTGCCGAACGTGTTTGTTTCTCTATTTCAATGGTATTCTCCCTTGTATAACACACATTTACCACTCTAGTCTCCTTTCAGTAAAGAATATAGGATTCATACAGTGTTTCATGTGATCTTAACTGGAATTAAGGATTTCCCTTATCTTAGCTACCTTTTCTACACTAAGAACTGACTTGGAGATTCTCTTTCAGCTGTTCTAAACAAGTTCTCATCTGTTTACAGTCATTTTCACTGAATTATTCATGTTTTCATGTAGTTTCCTATATTCTGCCTTCTGGCCCAAGTATAAGCTTTGGCCACTTTATCAAACAACTTCCTACACACTGTTATGAACTGAGGGAGCTAGGGAACATTGTCTCTCAACTGCGTTATAGAGTGTAGTACTACATTTCAGTGAAGTGTAAGGCTTTCCAAAGCTGCCGAACTTGTTTCTTTCTCTATTTCAATGATATTCTGCCTTGTATAACACACATTTACCACTCTAGTCTCCTTTAAGTAATGAATATAGGACTCATACAGTGTTTGATGTTATCTTAACTAGAATTAAGGATTTCCCTTATCTTAGCTACCTTTTCTACACTAAGAACTGACTTGGAGATTCTCTTTCAGCTGTTCTAAACAAGTTCTCATCTGTTTACAGTCATTTTCAATGAATTATTCATGTTTTCATGTAGTTTCCTATATTCTGCCTTCTGGCCCAAGTATAAGCTTTGCCCACCTTATCAAACAACTTCCTACACACTGTTATGAACTGAGGGAGCTAGGGAACATTGTCTCTCAACTGTGTTATAGAATGTAGTACTACATTTCAGTGAAGCGTAAGGCTTTCGAAAGCTGCCGAACTTGTTTCTTTCTCTATTTCAATGGTATTCTCCCTTGTATAACACACATTTACCACTCTAGTCTCCTTTCAGTAAAGAATATAGGATTCATACAGTGTTTCATGTGATCTTAACTGGAATTAAGGATTTCCCTTATCTTAGCTACCTTTTCTACACTAAGAACTGACTTGGAGATTCTCTTTCAGCTGTTCTAAACAAGTTCTCATCTGTTTACAGTCATTTTCACTGAATTATTCATGTTTTCATGTAGTTTCCTATATTCTGCCTTCTGGCCCAAGTATAAGCTTTGGCCACTTTATCAAACAACTTCCTACACACTGTTATGAACTGAGGGAGCTAGGGAACATTGTCTCTCAACTGCGTTATAGAGTGTAGTACTACATTTCAGTGAAGTGTAAGGCTTTCCAAAGCTGCCGAACTTGTTTCTTTCTCTATTTCAATGATATTCTGCCTTGTATAACACACATTTACCACTCTAGTCTCCTTTAAGTAATGAATATAGGACTCATACAGTGTTTGATGTTATCTTAACTAGAATTAAGGATTTCCCTTATCTTAGCTACCTTTTCTACACTAAGAACTGACTTGGAGATTCTCTTTCAGCTGTTCTAAACAAGTTCTCATGTGTTTACAGTCATTTTCAATGAATTATTCATGTTTTCATGTAGTTTCCTATATTCTGCCTTCTGGCCCAAGTATAAGCTTTGCCCACCTTATCAAACAACTTCCTACACACTGTTATGAACTGAGGGAGCTAGGGAACATTGTCTCTCAACTGTGTTATAGAATGTAGTACTACATTTCAGTGAAGCGTAAGGCTTTCGAAAGCTGCCGAACTTGTTTCTTTCTCTATTTCAATGGTATTCTGCCTTGTATAACACACATTTACCACTCTAGTCTCCTTTAAGTAATGAATATAGGATTCATACAGTGTTTGATGTTATTTTAACTCGAATTAAGGATTTTCCTTATCTTAGCTACCTTTTCTACACTAAGAACTTACTTGGAGATTCTCTTTCATCTGTTCTAAACAAGTTCTCATCTGTTTACAGTCATTTTCACTCAATTATTCATGTTTTCATGTAGTTTCCTATATTCTGCCTTCTGGCCCAAGTATAAGCTTTGCCCACTTTATCAAACAACTTCCTACACACTGTTATGAACTGATGCAGCCCGTGAACATTGTCTCTCAACTGTGTTATAGAGTGTAGTACTACATTTCAGTGAAGTGTAAGGCTTTCCAAAGCTGCCGAACGTGTTTGTTTCTCTATTTCAATGGTATTCTCCCTTGTATAACACACATTTACCACTCTAGTCTCCTTTCAGTAAAGAATATAGGATTCATACAGTGTTTCATGTGATCTTAACTGGAATTAAGGATTTCCCTTATCTTAGCTACCTTTTCTACACTAAGAACTGACTTGGAGATTCTCTTTCAGCTGTTCTAAACAAGTTCTCATCTGTTTACAGTCATTTTCAATGAATTATTCATGTTTTCATGTAGTTTCCTATATTCTGCCTTCTGGCCCAAGTATAAGCTTTGCCCACTTTATCAAAAACTTCCTACACACTGTTATGAACTGAGGCAGCTCGTGAACATTGTCTCTCAACTGTGTTATAGAGTGTAGTACTACATTTCAGTGAAGTGTAAGGCTTTCCAAAGCTGCCGAACGTGTTTGTTTCTCTATTTCAATGGTATTCTCCCTTGTATAACACACATTTACCACTCTAGTCTCCTTTCAGTAAAGAATATAGGATTCATACAGTGTTTCATGTGATCTTAACTGGAATTAAGGATTTCCCTTATCTTAGCTACCTTTTCTACACTAAGAACTGACTTGGAGATTCTCTTTCAGCTGTTCTAAACAAGTTCTCATCTGTTTACAGTCATTTTCACTGAATTATTCATGTTTTCATGTAGTTTCCTATATTCTGCCTTCTGGCCCAAGTATAAGCTTTGGCCACTTTATCAAACAACTTCCTACACACTGTTATGAACTGAGGGAGCTAGGGAACATTGTCTCTCAACTGCGTTATAGAGTGTAGTACTACATTTCAGTGAAGTGTAAGGCTTTCCAAAGCTGCCGAACTTGTTTCTTTCTCTATTTCAATGATATTCTGCCTTGTATAACACACATTTACCACTCTAGTCTCCTTTAAGTAATGAATATAGGACTCATACAGTGTTTGATGTTATCTTAACTAGAATTAAGGATTTCCCTTATCTTAGCTACCTTTTCTACACTAAGAACTGACTTGGAGATTCTCTTTCAGCTGTTCTAAACAAGTTCTCATCTGTTTACAGTCATTTTCAATGAATTATTCATGTTTTCATGTAGTTTCCTATATTCTGCCTTCTGGCCCAAGTATAAGCTTTGCCCACCTTATCAAACAACTTCCTACACACTGTTATGAACTGAGGGAGCTAGGGAACATTGTCTCTCAACTGTGTTATAGAATGTAGTACTACATTTCAGTGAAGCGTAAGGCTTTCGAAAGCTGCCGAACTTGTTTCTTTCTCTATTTCAATGGTATTCTGCCTTGTATAACACACATTTACCACTCTAGTTTCCTTTAAGTAAAGAATATAGGATTCATACAGTGTTTCATGTGATCTTAACTCGAATTAAGGATTTCCCGGATCTTAGCTTCCTTTTCTACTCTAAGAACTGACTTGGAGATTCTCTTTCAGCTGTTCTAAACAAGTTCTCATGTGTTTACAGTCATTTTCAATGAATTATTCATGTTTTCATGTAGTTTCCTATATTCTGCCTTCTGGCCCAAGTATAAGCTTTGGCCACTTTATCAAACAACTTCCTACACACTGTTATGAACTGAGGGAGCTAGGGAACATTGTCTCTCAACTGTGTTATAGAGTGTAGTACTACATTTCAGTGAAGTGTAAGGCTTTCCAAAGCTGCCGAACTTGTTTCTTTCTCTATTTCAATGGTATTCTGCCTTGTATAACACACATTTACCACTCTAGTCTCCTTTAAGTAATGAATATAGGATTCATACAGTGTTTGATGTTATCTTAACTCGAATTAAGGATTTTCCTTATCTTAGCTACCTTTTCTACACTAAGAACTGACTTGGAGATTCTCTTTCAGCTGTTCTAAACAAGTTCTCATCTGTTTACAGTCATTTTCACTGAATTATTCATGTTTTCATGTAGTTTCCTATATTCTGCCTTCTGGCCCAAGTATAAGCTTTGCCCACTTTATCAAAAACTTCCTACACACTGTTATGAACTGAGGCAGCTCGTGAACATTGTCTCTCAACTGTGTTATAGAGTGTAGTACTACATTTCAGTGAAGTGTAAGGCTTTCCAAAGCTGCCGAACGTGTTTGTTTCTCTATTTCAATGGTATTCTCCCTTGTATAACACACATTTACCACTCTAGTCTCCTTTCAGTAAAGAATATAGGATTCATACAGTGTTTCATGTGATCTTAACTGGAATTAAGGATTTCCCTTATCTTAGCTACCTTTTCTACACTAAGAACTGACTTGGAGATTCTCTTTCAGCTGTTCTAAACAAGTTCTCATCTGTTTACAGTCATTTTCACTGAATTATTCATGTTTTCATGTAGTTTCCTATATTCTGCCTTCTGGCCCAAGTATAAGCTTTGGCCACTTTATCAAACAACTTCCTACACACTGTTATGAACTGAGGGAGCTAGGGAACATTGTCTCTCAACTGCGTTATAGAGTGTAGTACTACATTTCAGTGAAGTGTAAGGCTTTCCAAAGCTGCCGAACTTGTTTCTTTCTCTATTTCAATGATATTCTGCCTTGTATAACACACATTTACCACTCTAGTCTCCTTTAAGTAATGAATATAGGACTCATACAGTGTTTGATGTTATCTTAACTAGAATTAAGGATTTCCCTTATCTTAGCTACCTTTTCTACACTAAGAACTGACTTGGAGATTCTCTTTCAGCTGTTCTAAACAAGTTCTCATCTGTTTACAGTCATTTTCAATGAATTATTCATGTTTTCATGTAGTTTCCTATATTCTGCCTTCTGGCCCAAGTATAAGCTTTGCCCACCTTATCAAACAACTTCCTACACACTGTTATGAACTTAGGCAGCTAGAGAACATTGTCTCTGAACTGTGTTATAGAGTGTAGTAGTATATTTCTGTGTAGTGTAAGGCTTTCCAAAGCTGCCGAACGTGTTTCTTTCTCTATTTCAATGGTATTCTGCCTTATATAATACACATTTATCACTCTAGTCTCCTTTAAGTAAGCAATATAGGATTCATACAGTGTTTCATGTGATCTTAACTCGAATTAAGGATTTCCCTTATCTTAGCTACCTTTTCTACACTAAGAACTGACTTGGAGATTCTCTTTCATCTGTTCTAAACAAGTTCTCATCTGTTTACAGTCATTTTCACTGAATTATTCATGTTTTCATGTAGTTTCCTATATTCTGCCTTCTGGCCCAAGTATAAGCTTTGCCCACTTTATCAAAAACTTCCTACACACTGTTATGAACTGAGGCAGCTCGTGAACATTGTCTCTCAACTGTGTTATAGAGTGTAGTACTACATTTCAGTGAAGTGTAAGGCTTTCCAAAGCTGCCAAACGTGTTTCTTTCTCTATTTCAATGGTATTCTGCCTTGTATAACACACATTTACCACTCTAGTCTCCTTTCAGTAAAGAATATAGGATTCATACAGTGTTTCATGTGATCTTAACTGGAATTTAGGATTTCCCTTATCTTAGCTACCTTTTCTACACTAAGAACTGACTTGGAGATTCTCTTTCAGCTGTTCTAAACAAGTTCTCATCTGTTTACAGTCATTTTCAATGAATTATTCATGTTTTCATGTAGTTTCCTATATTCTGCCTTCTGGCCCAAGTATAAGCTTTGCTCACTTTATCAAACAACTTCCTACACACTGTTATGAACTGAGGGAGCTAGGGAACATTGTCTCTCAACTGTGTTATAGAGTGTAGTACTACATTTCAGTGTAGTGTAAGGCTTTCCAAAGCTGCCGAACGTGTTTCTTTCTCTATTTCAATGGTATTCTGCCTTGTATAACACACATTTACCACTCTAGTCTCCTTTAAGTAAAGTATATAGGATTCATACAGTGTTTCATGTGATCTTAACTGGAATTAAGGATTTCCCTTATCTTAGCTACCTTTTCTACACTAAGAACTGACTTGGAGATTCTCTTTCAGCTGTTCTAAACAAGTTCTCATCTGTTTACAGTCATTTTCACTGAATTATTCATGTTTTCATGTAGTTTCCTATATTCTGCCTTCTGGCCCAAGTATAAGATTTGGCCACTTTATCAAACAACTTCCTACACACTGTTATGAACTGAGGCAGCTCGTGAACATTGTCTCTCAACTGTGTTATAGAGTGTAGTACTACATTTCAGTGAAGTGTAAGGCTTTCCAAAGCTGCCGAACGTGTTTGTTTCTCTATTTCAATGGTATTCTCCCTTGTATAACACACATTTACCACTCTAGTCTCCTTTAAGTAAACAATATAGGATTCATACAGTGTTTGATGTTATCTTAACTCAAATTAAGAATTTCCCGGATTTAGCTACCTTTTCTACACTAAGAACTGACTTGGAGAATCTCTTTCATCTGTTCTAAACAAGTTCTCATCTGTTTACAGTCATTTTCAATGAATTATTCATGTTTTCATGTAGTTTCCTATATTCTGCCTTCTGGCCCAAGTATAAGCTTTGCCCACTTTATCAAACAACTTCCTACACACTGTTATGAACTGAGGCAGCTCGGGAACATTGTCTCTCAACTGTGTTATAGAGAGTAGTACTACATTTCAGTGAAGTGTAAGGCTTTCCAAAGCTGCCGAACGTGTTTGTTTCTCTATTTCAATGGTATTCTGCCTTGTATAACACACATTTACCCCTCTAGTCTCCTTTAAGTAAAGAATATAGGATTCATAGAGTGTTTCATGTGATCTTAACTGGAATTAAGGATTTCCCTTATCTTAGCTACCTTTTCTACACTAAGAACTGACTTGGAGATTCTCTTTCAGCTGTTCTCAACAAGTTCTCATCTGTTTACAGTCATTTTCAATGAATTATTTATGTTTTCATGTAGTTTCCTATATTCTTCCTTCTCGCCCAAGTATAAGCTTTGCCCACCTTATCAAACAACTTCCTACACACTGTTATGAACTGAGGGAGCTAGGGAACATTGTCTCTGAACTGTGTTATAGAGTGTAGTACTACATTTCAGTGTAGTGTAAGGCTTTCCAAAGCTGCCGAACGTGTTTCTTTCTCTATTTCAATGGTATTCTGCCTTGTATAACACACATTTACCACTCTAGTCTCCTTTAAGTAATGAATATAGGATTCATACACTGTTTGATGTTATCTTAACTCGACTTAAGGATTTTCCTTATCTTAGCTACCTTTTCTACACTAAGAACTGACTTGCAGATTCTCTTTCAGCTGTTCTAAACAAGTTCTCATCTGTTTACAGTCATTTTCACTGAATTATTCATGTTTTCATGTAGTTTCCTATATTCTGCCTTCTGGCCCAAGTATAAGCTTTGCCCACTTTATCAAACACCTTCCTACACTCTGTTATGAACTGAGGCAGCTAGGGAACATTGTCTCTCAACTCTGTTATAGAGTGTAGTACTACATTTCAGTGAAGTGTAAGCCTTTCCAAAGCTGCCGAAAGTGTTTCTTTCTCTATTTCAAGGTATTCTGCATTGTATAACACACATTTACCACTCTAGTTTCCTTTAAGTAAAGAATATAGGATTCATACAATGTTTCATGGGATCTTAACTGGTATTAAGGATTTCCCTTATCTTAGCTACCTTTTCTACACTAAGAAATGACTTGGAGTTTCTCTTTCAGCTGTTCTAAACAAGTTCTCATCTGTTTACAGTCATTTTCACTGAATTATTCATGTTTTCATGTAGTTTCCTATATTCTGCCTTCTGGCCCAAGTATAAGCTTTGCCCACTTTATCAAACAACTTCCTACACACTGTTATGAACTGAGGCAGCTCGGGAACATTGTCTCTCAACTGTGTTATAGAGAGTAGTACTACATTTCAGTGAAGTGTAAGGCTTTCCAAAGCTGCCGAACGTGTTTGTTTCTCTATTTCAATGGTATTCTGCCTTGTATAACACACATTTACCACTCTAGTCTCCTTTAAGTAAAGAATATAGGATTCATAGAGTGTTTCATGTGATCTTAACTGGAATTAAGGATTTCCCTTATCTTAGCTACCTTTTCTACACTAAGAACTGACTTGGAGATTCTCTTTCAGCTGTTCTCAACAAGTTCTCATCTGTTTACAGTCATTTTCAATGAATTATTTATGTTTTCATGTAGTTTCCTATATTCTTCCTTCTCGCCCAAGTATAAGCTTTGCCCACCTTATCAAACAACTTCCTACACACTGTTATGAACTGAGGGAGCTAGGGAACATTGTCTCTGAACTGTGTTATAGAGTGTAGTACTACATTTCAGTGTAGTGTAAGGCTTTCCAAAGCTGCCGAACGTGTTTCTTTCTCTATTTCAATGGTATTCTGCCTTGTATAACACACATTTACCACTCTAGTCTCCTTTAAGTAATGAATATAGGATTCATACACTGTTTGATGTTATCTTAACTCGACTTAAGGATTTTCCTTATCTTAGCTACCTTTTCTACACTAAGAACTGACTTGCAGATTCTCTTTCAGCTGTTCTAAACAAGTTCTCATCTGTTTACAGTCATTTTCACTGAATTATTCATGTTTTCATGTAGTTTCCTATATTCTGCCTTCTGGCCCAAGTATAAGCTTTGCCCACTTTATCAAACACCTTCCTACACTCTGTTATGAACTGAGGCAGCTAGGGAACATTGTCTCTCAACTCTGTTATAGAGTGTAGTACTACATTTCAGTGAAGTGTAAGCCTTTCCAAAGCTGCCGAAAGTGTTTCTTTCTCTATTTCAAGGTATTCTGCATTGTATAACACACATTTACCACTCTAGTTTCCTTTAAGTAAAGAATATAGGATTCATACAATGTTTCATCGGATCTTAACTGGTATTAAGGATTTCCCTTATCTTAGCTACCTTTTCTACACTAAGAAATGACTTGGAGTTTCTCTTTCAGCTGTTCTAAACAAGTTCTCATCTGTTTACAGTCATTTTCACTGAATTATTCATGTTTTCATGTAGTTTCCTATATTCTGCCTTCTGGCCCAAGTATAAGCTTTGCCCACTTTATCAAACAACTTCCTACACACTGTTATGAACTGAGGGAGCTAGGGAACATTGTCTCTCAACTGTGTTATAGAGTGTAGTACTACATTTCAGTGTAGTGTAAGGCTTTCCAAAGCTGCCGAACGTGTTTCTTTCTCTATTTCAATGGTATTCTGCCTTGTATAACACACATTTACCACTCTTATCTCCTTTAAGTAAAGAATATAGGATTCATACAGTGTTTCATGTGATCTTAACTGGAATTAAGGATTTCCCTTATCTTAGCTACCTTTTCTACACTAAGAACTGACTTGGAGATTCTCTTTCAGCTGTTCTAAACAAGTTCTCATCTGTTTACAGTCATTTTCACTGAATTATTCATGTTTTCATGTAGTTTCCTATATTCTGCCTTCTGGCCCAAGTATAAGCTTTGGCCACTTTATCAAACAACTTCCTACACTCTGTTATGAACTGAGGCAGCTAGGGAACATTGTCTCTCAACTGTGTTATAGAGTGTAGTACTACATTTCAGTGAAGTGTAAGCCTTTCCAAAGCTGCCGAAAGTGTTTCTTTCTCTATTTCAAGGTATTCTGCATTGTATAACACACATTTACCACTCTAGTTTCCTTTAAGTAAAGAATATAGGATTCATACAATGTTTCTTGGGATCTTAACTGGTATTAAGGATTTCCCTTATCTTAGCTACCTTTTCTACACTAAGAAATGACTTGGAGTTTCTCTTTCAGCTGTTCTAAACAAGTTCTCATCTGTTTACAGTCATTTTCACTGAATTATTCATGTTTTCATGTAGTTTCCTATATTCTGCCTTCTGGCCCAAGTATAAGCTTTGCCTACTTTATCAAACACCTTCCTACACTCTGTTATGAACTGAGGCAGCTAGGGAACATTGTCTCTCAACTGTGTTATAGAGTGTAGTACTACATTTCAGTGAAGTGAAAGCCTTTCCAAAGCTGCCGAAAGTGTTTCTTTCTCTATTTCAAGGTATTCTGCATTGTATAACACACATTTACCACTCTAGTTTCCTTTAAGTAAAGAATATAGGATTCATACAATGTTTCATGGGATCTTAACTGGTATTAAGGATTTCCCTTATCTTAGCTACCTTTTCTACACTAAGAAATGACTTGGAGTTTCTCTTTCAGCTGTTCTAAACAAGTTCTCATCTGTTTACAGTCATTTTCACTGAATTATTCATGTTTTCATGTAGTTTCCTATATTCTGCCTTCTGGCCCAAGTATAAGCTTTGCCTACTTTATCAAACACCTTCCTACACTCTGTTATGAACTGAGGCAGCTAGGGAACATTGTCTCTCAACTGTGTTATAGAGTGTAGTACTACATTTCAGTGAAGTGTAAGCCTTTCCAAAGCTGCCGAACGTGTTTCTTTCTCTATTTCAATGGTATTCTGCCTTGTATAACACACATTTACCACACTAGTTTCCTTTAAGTAAAGAATATAGGATTCCTACAGTGTTTCATGTGATCTTAACTCGAATTAAGGATTTCCCGGATCTTAGCTACCTTTTCTACACTAAGAACTGACTTGGAGATTCTCTTTCAGCTGTTCTAAACAAGTTCTCATGTGTTTACAGTCATTTTCAATGAATTATTCATGTTTTCATGTAGTTTCCTATATTCTGCCTTCTGGCCCAAGTATAAGCTTTCCCACTTTATCAAACAACTTCCTACACACTGTTATGAACTGAGGGAGCTAGGAACATTGTCTCTCAACTGTGTTATAGAGTGTAGTACTACATTTCAGTGAAGTGTAAGGCTTTCCAAAGCTGCCAAACGTGTTTCTTTCTCTATTTCAATGGTATTCTGCCTTATATAACACACATTTACCACTCTAGTCTCCTTTAAGTAAACAATATAGGATTCATACAGTGTTTGATGTTATCTTAACTCAAATTAAGAATTTCCCGGATTTAGCTACCTTTTCTACACTAAGAACTGACTTGGAGAATCTCTTTCATCTGTTCTAAACAAGTTCTCATCTGTTTACAGTCATTTTCACTGAATTATTCATGTTTTCATGTAGTTTCCTATATTCTGCCTTCTGGCCCAAGTATAAGCTTTGCCCACTTTATCAAACAACTTCCTACACACTGTTATGAACTGAGGCAGCTCGGGAACATTGTCTCTCAACTGTGTTATAGAGTGTAGTACTACATTTCAGTGAAGTGTAAGGCTTTCCAAAGCTGCCGAACGTGTTTGTTTCTCTATTTCAATGGTATTCTGCCTTGTATAACACACATTTACCACTCTAGTCTCCTTTAAGTAAAGAATATAGGATTCATAGAGTGTTTCATGTGATCTTAACTGGAATTAAGGATTTCCCTTATCTTAGCTACCTTTTCTACACTAAGAACTGACTTGGAGATTCTCTTTCAGCTGTTCTCAACAAGTTCTCATCTGTTTACAGTCATTTTCAATGAATTATTCATGTTTTCATGTAGTTTCCTATATTCTTCCTTCTCGCCCAAGTATAAGCTTTGCCCACCTTATCAAACAACTTCCTACACACTGTTATGAACTGAGGGAGCTAGGGAACATTGTCTCTGAACTGTGTTATAGAGTGTAGTACTACATTTCAGTGTAGTGTAAGGCTTTCCAAAGCTGCCGAACGTGTTTCTTTCTCTATTTCAATGGTATTCTGCCTTGTATAACACACATTTACCACTCTAGTCTCCTTTAAGTAATGAATATAGGATTCATACACTGTTTGATGTTATCTTAACTCGAATTAAGGATTTTCCTTATCTTAGCTACCTTTTCTACACTAAGAACTGACTTGGAGATTCTCTTTCAGCTGTTCTAAACAAGTTCTCATCTGTTTACAGTCATTTTCACTGAATTATTCATGTTTTCATGTAGTTTCCTATATTCTGCCTTCTGGCCCAAGTATAAGCTTTGCCCACTTTATCAAACACCTTCCTACAGTCTGTTATGAACTGAGGCAGCTAGGGAACATTGTCTCTCAACTGTGTTATAGAGTGTAGTACTACATTTCAGTGAAGTGTAAGCCTTTCCAAAGCTGCCGAAAGTGTTTCTTTCTCTATTTCAAGGTATTCTGCATTGTATAACACACATTTACCACTCTAGTTTCCTTTAAGTAAAGAATATAGGATTCATACAATGTTTCATGGGATCTTAACTGGTATTAAGGATTTCCCTTATCTTAGCTACCTTTTCTACACTAAGAAATGACTTGGAGTTTCTCTTTCAGCTGTTCTAAACAAGTTCTCATCTGTTTACAGTCATTTTCACTGAATTATTCATGTTTTCATGTAGTTTCCTATATTCTGCCTTCTGGCCCAAGTATAAGCTTTGCCTACTTTATCAAACACCTTCCTACACTCTGTTATGAACTGAGGCAGCTAGGGAACATTGTCTCTCAACTGTGTTATAGAGTGTAGTACTACATTTCAGTGAAGTGTAAGCCTTTCCAAAGCTGCCGAAAGTGTTTCTTTCTCTATTTCAAGGTATTCTGCATTGTATAACACACATTTACCACTCTAGTTTCCTTTAAGTAAAGAATATAGGATTCATACAATGTTTCATGGGATCTTAACTGGTATTAAGGATTTCCCTTATCTTAGCTACCTTTTCTACACTAAGAAATGACTTGGAGTTTCTCTTTCAGCTGTTCTAAACAAGTTCTCATCTGTTTACAGTCATTTTCACTGAATTATTCATGTTTTCATGTAGTTTCCTATATTCTGCCTTCTGGCCCAAGTATAAGCTTTGCCTACTTTATCAAACACCTTCCTACACTCTGTTATGAACTGAGGCAGCTAGGGAACATTGTCTCTCAACTGTGTTATAGAGTGTAGTACTACATTTCAGTGAAGTGTAAGCCTTTCCAAAGCTGCCGAACGTGTTTCTTTCTCTATTTCAATGGTATTCTGCCTTGTATAACACACATTTACCACACTAGTTTCCTTTAAGTAAAGAATATAGGATTCCTACAGTGTTTCATGTGATCTTAACTCGAATTAAGGATTTCCCGGATCTTAGCTACCTTTTCTACACTAAGAACTGACTTGGAGATTCTCTTTCAGCTGTTCTAAACAAGTTCTCATGTGTTTACAGTCATTTTCAATGAATTATTCATGTTTTCATGTAGTTTCCTATATTCTGCCTTCTGGCCCAAGTATAAGCTTTGCCCACTTTATCAAACAACTTCCTACACACTGTTATGAACTGAGGGAGCTAGGAACATTGTCTCTCAACTGTGTTATAGAGTGTAGTACTACATTTCAGTGAAGTCTAAGGATTTCCAAAGCTTCCAAACGTGTTTCTTTCTCTATTTCAATGGTATTCTGCCTTATATAACACACATTTACCACTCTAGTCTCCTTTAAGTAAACACTATAGGATTCATACAGTGTTTGATGTTATCTTAACTCGAATTAAGGATTTCCCGGATTTAGCTACCTTTTCTACACTAAGAACTGACTTGGAGATTCTCTTTCAGCTGTTCTAAACAAGTTCTAATCTGTTTACAGTCATTTTCAATGAATTATTCATGTTTTCATGTAGTTTCCTATATTCTGCCTTCTGGCCCAAGTATAAGCTTTGCCCACCTTATCAAACAACTTCCTACACACTGTTATGAACTGAGGGAGCTAGGGAACATTGTCTCTGAACTGTGTTATAGAGTGTAGTACTACATTTCAGTGTAGTGTAAGGCTTTCCAAAGCTGCCGAACTTGTTTCTTTCTCTATTTCAATGGTATTCTGCCTTGTATAACACACATTTACCACTCTAGTTTCCTTTTAGTAAGCAATATAGGATTCATACAGTGTTTGATGTTATCTTAACTCGAATTAAGGATTTCCCGGATTTTAGCTACCTTTTCTACACTAAGAACTGACTTGGAGATTCTCTTTCAGCTGTTCTAAACAAATTCTCATCTGTTTACAGGCATTTCCACTGAATTATTCAAGTTTTCATGTAGTTTCCTATATTCTGCCTTCTGGCCCAAGTCTAAGCTTTGCCCACTTTATCAAACAACTTCCTACACACTGTTATGAACTGAGGCAGCTAGGGAACATTGTCTCTCAACTGTGTTATAGAGTGTAGTACTACATTTCAGTGAACTGTAAGGCTTTCCAAAGCTGCCGAACGAGTTTCTTTCAATATTTCAATGGTATTCTGCCTTGTATAACACACATTTACCACTCTAGTCTCCTTTAAGTAAGCAATATAGGATTCATACTGTGTTTCGTGTGATCTTAACTCGAATTAAGGATTTCCCGGATTTAGCTACCTTTTCTACACTAAGAACTGACTTGGAGAATCTCTTTCATCTGTTCTAAACAAGTTCTCATCGGTTTACAGTCATTTTCACTGAATTATTCATGTTTTCATGTAGTTTCCTATATTCTGCCTTCTGGCCCAAGTATAAGCTTTGCCCACTTTATCAAACAACTTCCTACACACTGTTATGACTTGAGGCAGCTCTGGAACATTGTCTCTCAACTGTGTTATAGAGTGTAGTACTACATTTCAGTGAAGTGTAAGGCTTTCCAAAGCTGCCGAACGTGTTTGGTTCTCTATTTCAATGGTATTCTGCCTTGTATAACACACATTTACCACTCTAGTCTCCTTTAAGTAAAGAATATAGGATTCATACAGTGTTTCATGTGATCTTAACTGGAATTAAGGATTTCCCTTATCTTAGCTACCTTTTCTACACTAAGAACTGACTTGGAGATTCTCTTTCAGCTGTTCTAAACAAGTTCTCATCTGTTTACAGTCATTTTCAATGAATTATTCAGGTTTTCATGTAGTTTCCTATATTCTGCCTTCTGGCCCAAGTATAAGCTTTGCCCACTTTATCAAACAACTTCCTACACACTGTTATTAACTGAGGGAGCTAGGGAACATTGTCTCTCAACTGTGTTATAGAGTGTAGTACAACATTTCAGTGTAGTGTAAAGCTTTCCAAAGCTGCCAAACGTGTTTCTTTCTCTATTTCAATGGTATTCTGCCTTGTATAACACACATTTACCACTCTAGTCTCCTTTAAGTAATGAATATAGGATTCATACAGTGTTTGATGTTATCTTAACTCGAATTAAGGATTTTCCTTATCTTAGCTACCTTTTCTACACTAAGAACTGACTTGGAGATTCTCTTTCAGCTGTTATAAACAAGTTCTCATCTGTTTACAGTCATTTTCACTGAATTATTCATGTTTTCATGTAGTTTCCTCTATTCTGCCTTCTGGCCCAAGTATAAGCTTTGCCCACTTTAAGTTCTCATCTGTTTACAGTCATTTTCACTGAATTATTCATGTTTTCATGTAGTTTCCTATATTCTGCCTTCTGGCCCAAGTATAAGCTTTGCCCACTTTATCAAACAACTTCCTACACACTGTTCTGAACTGAGGCAGCTCGGGAACATTGTCTCTCAACTGTGTTATAGAGTGTAGTACTACATTTCAGTGAAGTGTAAGGCTTTCCAAAGCTGCCGAACGTGTTTGTTTCTCTATTTCAATGGTATTCTGCCTTGTATAACACACATTTACCACTCTAGTTTCCTTTAAGTAAAGAATATAGGATTCATACCGTGTTTCATGTGATCTTAACTCGAATTAAGGATTTCCCGGATTTTAGCTACCTTTTCTACACTAAGAACTGACTTGGAGATTCTCTTTCAGCTGTTCTAAACAAATTCTCATCTGTTTACAGGCATTTCCACTGAATTATTCAAGTTTTCATGTAGTTTCCTATATTCTGCCTTCTGGCCCAAGTCTAAGCTTTGCCCACTTTATCAAACAACTTCCTACACACTGTTATGAACTGAGGCAGCTAGGGAACATTGTCTCTCAACTGTGTTATAGAGTGTAGTACTACATTTCAGTGAACTGTAAGGCTTTCCAAAGCTGCCGAACGAGTTTCTTTCAATATTTCAATGGTATTCTGCCTTGTATAACACACATTTACCACTCTAGTCTCCTTTAAGTAAGCAATATAGGATTCATACTGTGTTTCATGTGATCTTAACTCGAATTAAGGATTTCCCGGATTTAGCTAGCTTTTCTACACTAAGAACTGACTTGGAGAATCTCTTTCATCTGTTCTAAACAAGTTCTCATCGGTTTACAGTCATTTTCACTGAATTATTCATGTTTTCATGTAGTTTCCTATATTCTGCCTTCTGGCCCAAGTATAAGCTTTGCCCACTTTATCAAACAACTTCCTACACACTGTTATGACTTGAGGCAGCTCTGGAACATTGTCTCTCAACTGTGTTATAGAGTGTAGTACTACATTTCAGTGAAGTGTAAGGTTTTCCAAAGCTGCCGAACGTGTTTGGTTCTCTATTTCAATGGTATTCTGCCTTGTATAACACACATTTACCACTCTAGTCTCCTTTAAGTAAAGAATATAGGATTCATACAGTGTTTCATGTGATCTTAACTGGAATTAAGGATTTCCCTTATCTTAGCTACCTTTTCTACACTAAGAACTGACTTGGAGATTCTCTTTCAGCTGTTCTAAACAAGTTCTCATCTGTTTACAGTCATTTTCAATGAATTATTCATGTTTTCATGTAGTTTCCTATATTCTGCCTTCTGGCCCAAGTATAAGCTTTGCCCACTTTATCAAACAACTTCCTACACACTGTTATGACTTGAGGCAGCTCTGGAACATTGTCTCTCAACTGTGTTATAGAGTGTAGTACTACATTTCAGTGAAGTGTAAGGCTTTCCAAAGCTGCCGAACGTGTTTGGTTCTCTATTTCAATGGTATTCTGCCTTGTATAACACACATTTACCACTCTAGTCTCCTTTAAGTAAAGAATATAGGATTCATACAGTGTTTCATGTGATCTTAACTCGAATTAAGGATTTCCCTTATCTTAGCTACCTTTTCTACACTAAGAACTGACTTGGAGATTCTCTTTCAGCTGTTCTAAACAAGTTCTCATCTGTTTACAGTCATTTTCAATGAATTATTCATGTTTTCATGTAGTTTCCTATATTCTGCCTTCTGGCCCAAGTATAAGCTTTGCCCACTTTATCAAACAACTTCCTACACACTGTTATTAACTGAGGGAGCTAGGGAACATTGTCTCTCAACTGTGTTATAGAGTGTAGTACAACATTTCAGTGTAGTGTAAAGCTTTCCAAAGCTGCCAAACGTGTTTCTTTCTCTATTTCAATGGTATTCTGCCTTGTATAACACACATTTACCACTCTAGTCTCCTTTAAGTAATGAATATAGGATTCATACAGTGTTTGATGTTATCTTAACTCGAATTAAGGATTTTCCTTATCTTAGCTACCTTTTCTACACTAAGAACTGACTTGGAGATTCTCTTTCAGCTGTTCTAAACAAGTTCTCATCTGTTTACAGTCATTTTCACTGAATTATTCATGTTTTCATGTAGTTTCCTCTATTCTGCCTTCTGGCCCAAGTATAAGCTTTGCCCACTTTAAGTTCTCATCTGTTTACAGTCATTTTCACTGAATTATTCATGTTTTCATGTAGTTTCCTATATTCTGCCTTCTGGCCCAAGTCTAAGCTTTGCCCACTTTATCAAACAACTTCCTACACACTGTTATGAACTGAGGCAGCTAGGGAACATTGTCTCTCAACTGTGTTATAGAGTGTAGTACTACATTTCAGTGAACTGTAAGGCTTTCCAAAGCTGCCGAACGAGTTTCTTTCAATATTTCAATGGTATTCTGCCTTGTATAACACACATTTACCACTCTAGTCTCCTTTAAGTAAGCAATATAGGATTCATACTGTGTTTCATGTGATCTTAACTCGAATTAAGGATTTCCCGGATTTAGCTACCTTTTCTACACTAAGAACTGACTTGGAGAATCTCTTTCATCTGTTCTAAACAAGTTCTCATCGGTTTACAGTCATTTTCACTGAATTATTCATGTTTTCATGTAGTTTCCTATATTCTGCCTTCTGGCCCAAGTATAAGCTTTGCCCACTTTATCAAACAACTTCCTACACACTGTTATGACTTGAGGCAGCTCTGGAACATTGTCTCTCAACTGTGTTATAGAGTGTAGTACTACATTTCAGTGAAGTGTAAGGCTTTCCAAAGCTGCCGAACGTGTTTGGTTCTCTATTTCAATGGTATTCTGCCTTGTATAACACACATTTACCACTCTAGTCTCCTTTAAGTAAAGAATATAGGATTCATACAGTGTTTCATGTGATCTTAACTCGAATTAAGGATTTCCCTTATCTTAGCTACCTTTTCTACACTAAGAACTGACTTGGAGATTCTCTTTCAGCTGTTCTAAACAAGTTCTCATCTGTTTACAGTCATTTTCAATGAATTATTCATGTTTTCATGTAGTTTCCTATATTCTGCCTTCTGGCCCAAGTATAAGCTTTGCCCACTTTATCAAACAACTTCCTACACACTGTTATTAACTGAGGGAGCTAGGGAACATTGTCTCTCAACTGTGTTATAGAGTGTAGTACAACATTTCAGTGTAGTGTAAAGCTTTCCAAAGCTGCCAAACGTGTTTCTTTCTCTATTTCAATGGTATTCTGCCTTGTATAACACACATTTACCACTCTAGTCTCCTTTAAGTAATGAATATAGGATTCATACAGTGTTTGATGTTATCTTAACTCGAATTAAGGATTTTCCTTATCTTAGCTACCTTTTCTACACTAAGAACTGACTTGGAGATTCTCTTTCAGCTGTTCTAAACAAGTTCTCATCTGTTTACAGTCATTTTCACTGAATTATTCATGTTTTCATGTAGTTTCCTCTATTCTGCCTTCTGGCCCAAGTATAAGCTTTGCCCACTTTAAGTTCTCATCTGTTTACAGTCATTTTCACTGAATTATTCATGTTTTCATGTAGTTTCCTATATTCTGCCTTCTGGCCCAAGTCTAAGCTTTGCCCACTTTATCAAACAACTTCCTACACACTGTTATGAACTGAGGGAGCTAGGAACATTGTCTCTCAACTGTGTTATAGAGTGTAGTACTACATTTCAGTGAAGTGTAAGGCTTTCCAAAGCTGCCAAACGTGTTTCTTTCTCTATTTCAATGGTATTCTGCCTTATATAACACACATTTACCACTCTAGTTTCCTTTAAGTAAACCATATAGGATTCATACAGTGTTTGATGTTATCTTAACTCAAATTAAGAATTTCCCGGATTTAGCTACCTTTTCTACACTAAGAACTGACTTGGAGAATCTCTTTCATCTGTTCTAAACAAGTTCTCATCTGTTTACAGTCATTTTCACTGAATTATTCATGTTTTCATGTAGTTTCCTATATTCTGCCTTCTGGCCCAAGTATAAGCTTTGCCCACTTTATCAAACAACTTCCTACACACTGTTATGAACTGAGGCAGCTCGGGAACATTGTCTCTCAACTGTGTTATAGAGTGTAGTACTACATTTCAGTGAAGTGTAAGGCTTTCCAAAGCTGCCGAACTTGTTTCTTTCTCTATTTCAATGGTATTCTGCCTTGTATAACACACATTTACCACTCTAGTCTCCTTTAAGTAATGAATATAGGATTCATACTGTGTTTGATGTTTTCTTAACTCGAATTAAGGATTTTCCTTATCTTAGCTACCTTTTCTACACTAAGAACTGACTTGGAGATTCTCTTTCAGCTGTTCTAAACAAGTTCTCATCTGTTTACAGTCATTTTCACTGAATTATTCATGTTTTCATGTAGTTTCCTTTATTCTGCCTTCTGGCCCAAGTATAAGCTTTGCCCACTTTATCAAACACCTTCCTACACTCTGTTATGAACTGAGGAAGCTAGGGAACATTGTCTCTCAACTGTGTTATAGACTGTAGTACTACATTTCAGTGAAGTGTAAGGCTTTCCAAAGCTGCCGAAAGTGTTTCTTTCTCTATTTCAATGGTATTCTGCCTTGTATAACACACATTTACCACTCTAGTCTCCTTTAAGTAAAGAATATAGGATTCATACAGTGTTTCATGGGATCTTAACTGGAATTAAGGATTTCCCTTATCTGAGCTACCTTTTCTACACTAAGAACTGACTTGGAGATTCTCTTTCAGCTGTTCTAAACAAGTTCTCATCTGTTTACAGTCATTTTCAATGAATTATTCATGTTTTCATGTAGTTCCCTATATTCTGCCTTCTTGCCCAAGTATAAGGTTTGCCCACCTTATCAAACAACTTCCTACACACTGTTATGAACTGAGGGAGCTAGGGAACATTGTCTCTGAACTGTGTTATAGAGTGTAGTACTACATTTCAGTGAAGTGTTAGGCTTTCCAAAGCTGCCGAACTTGTTTCTTTCTCTATTTCAATGGTATTCTGCCTTGTATAACACACATTTACCACTCTAGTTTCCTTTAAGTAAAGAATATAGGATTCATACCGTGTTTCATGTGATCTTAACTCGAATTAAGGATTTCCCAGATTTTAGCTACCTTTTCTTCACTAAGAACTGACTTGGAGATTCTCTTTCAGCTCTTCTAAACAAGTTCTCATCTGTTTACAGGCATTTCCACTGAATTATTCAAGTTTTCATGTAGTTTCCTATATTCTGCCTTCTGGCCCAAGTATAAGCTTTGGCCACTTTATCAAACAACTTCCTACACACTGTTATGAACTGAGGCGGCTAGGGAACATTGTCTCTCAACTGTGTTATAGAGTGTAGTACTACATTAGAGTGAAGTGTACGGCTTTCCAAAGCTGCCGAACTTGTTTCTTTCTCTATTTCAATGGTATTCTGCCTTATATAATACACATTTACCACTCTAGTCTCATTTAAGTAAAGAATATAGGATTCATACAGTGTTTCATGGGATCTTAACTGGTATTAAGGATTTCCCTTATCTTAGCTACCTTTTCTACACTAAGAACTGACTTGGAGTTTCTCTTTCAGCTGTTCTAAACAAGTTCTCATCTGTTCACAGTCATTTTCACTGAATTATTCATGTTTTCATGTAGTTTCCTATATTCTGCCTTCTGGCCAAGTCTAAGCTTTGCCCACTTTATCAAACAACTTCCTACACACTGTTATGAACTGAGGGAGCTAGGGAACATTGTCTCTCAACTGTGTTATAGAGTGTAGTACTACATTTCAGTGAAGTGTAAGGCTTTCCAAAGCTGCCGAACTTGTTTCTTTCTCTATTTCAATGGTATTCTGCCTTGTATAACACACATTTACCACTCTAGTCTCCTTTAAGTAATGAATATAGGATTCATACAGTGTTTGATGTTATCTTAACTCAAATTAAGGATTTTCCTTATCTTAGCTACCTTTTCTACAGTAAGAACTGACTTGGAGATTCTCTTTCAGCTGTTCTAAACACGTTCTCATCTGTTTACAGTCATTTTCACTGAATTATTCATGTTTTCATGTAGTTTCCTATATTCTGCCTTCTGGCCCAAGTATAAGCTTTGGCCACTTTATCAAACAACTTCCTACACACTGTTATGAACTGAGGGAGCTAGGGAACATTGTCTCTCAACTGTGTTATAGAGTGTAGTACTACATTTCAGTGAAGTGTAAGCCTTTCCAAAGCTGCCGAACTTGTTTCTTTCTCTATTTCAATGGTATTCTGCCTTGTATAACACACATTTACCACTCTAGTCTCCTTTAAGTAATGAATATAGGATTCATACTGTGTTTGATGTTATCTTAACTCGAATTAAGGATTTTCCTTATCTTAGCTACCTTTTCTACACTAAGAACTGACTTGGAGATTCTCTTTCAGCTGTTCTAAACAAGTTCTCATCTGTTTACAGTCATTTTCACTGAATTATTCGTGTTTTCATGTAGTTTCCTATATTCTGCCTTCTGGCCCAAGTATAAGCTTTGCCCACTTTATCAAACTACTTCCTACACACTGTTATGAACTTAGGCAGCTAGGGAACATTGTCTCTCAACTGTGTTATAGAGTGTAGTACTACATTTCAGTGAAGTGTAAGGCTTTTCAAAGCTCCCGAAAGTGTTTCTTTCTCTATTTCAATGGTATTCTGCCTTGTATAACACACATTTACCACTCTAGTTTCCTTTAAGTAAAGAATATAGGATTCATACAGTGTTTCATGTGATCTTAACTCGAATTAAGGATTTCCCGGATCTTAGCTACCTTTTCTACACTAAGAACTGACTTGGAGATTCTCTTTCAGCTGTTCTAAACAAGTTCTCATATGTTTACAGTCATTTTAAATGAATTATTCATGTTTTCATGTAGTTTCCTATATTCTGCCTTCTGGCCCAAGTATAAGCTTTGGCCACTTTTTCAAACAACTTCCTACACACTGTTATGAACTGAGGGAGCTAGGGAACATTGTCTCTCAACTGTGTTATAGAGTGTAGTACTACATTTCAGTGAAGTGTAAGGCTTTCCAAAGCTGCCGAACTTGTTTCTTTCTCTATTTCAATGGTATTCTGCCTTGTATAACACACATTTACCACTCTAGTTTCCTTTAAGTAAAGAATATAGGATTCATACAGTGTTTCATGTGATCTTAACTGGAATTAAGGATTTCCCGGATCTTAGCTACCTTTTCTACACTAAGAACTGACATGGAGATTCTCTTTCAGCTGTTCTAAACAAGTTCTCATATGTTTACAGTCATTTTCAATGAATTATTCATGTTTTCATGTAGTTTCCTATATTCTGCCTTCTGGCCCAAGTATAAGCTTTGCCCACTTTATCAAACAATTTCCTACACACTGTTATGAACTGAGGCAGCTCGGGAACATTGTCTCTCAACTGTGTTATAGAGTGTAGTACTACATTTCAGTGAAGTGTAAGGCTTTCCAAAGCTGCCGAACGTGTTTGTTTCTCTATTTCAATGGTATTCTGCATTGTATAACACACATTTACCACTCTAGTCTCCTTTAAGTAAAGAATATAGGATTCATAGAGTGTTTCATGTGATCTTAACTGGAATTAAGGATTTCCCGGATCTTAGCTACCTTTTCTACACTAAGAACTGACTCGGAGATTCTCTTTCAGCTGTTCTAAACAAGTTCTCATCTGTTTACAGTCATTTTCACTGAATTATTCATGTTTTCATGTAGTTTCCTATATTCTGCCTTCTGGCCCAAGTATAAGCTTTGCCCACTTTATCAAACAACTTCCTACACACTGTTATGAACTGAGGCAGCTCGGGAACATTGTCTCTCAACTGTGTTATAGAGTGTAGTACTACATTTCAGTGAAGTGTAAGGCTTTCCAAAGCTGCCGAACTTGTTTCTTTCTCTATTTCAATGGTATTCTGCCTTGTATAACACACATTTACCACTCTAGTCTCCTTTTAGTAAGCAATATAGGATTCATACAGTGTTTGATGTTATCTTAACTCGAATTAAGGATTTTCCTTATCTTAGCTACCTTTTCTACACTAAGAACTGACTTGGAGATTCTCTTTCAGCTGTTCTAAACAAGTTCTCATCTGTTTACAGTCATTTTCACTGAATTATTCATGTTTTCATGTAGTTTCCTATATTCTGCCTTCTGGCCCAAGTATAAGCTTTCCCCACTTTATCAAACAACTTCCTACACACTGTTATGAACTGAGGCAGCTCGGGAACATTGTCTCTCAACTGTGTTATAGAGTGTAGTACTACATTTCAGTGAAGTGTAAGGCTTTCCAAAGCTGCCGAACGTGTTTGTTTCTCTATTTCAATGGTATTCTGCCTTGTATAACACACATTTACCACTCTAGTTTCCTTTAAGTAAAGAATATAGGATTCATACCGTGTTTCATGTGATCTTAACTCGAATTAAGGATTTCCCGGATTTTAGCTACCTTTTCTACACTAAGAACTGACTTGGAGATTCTCTTTCAGCTGTTCTAAACAAATTCTCATCTGTTTACAGGCATTTCCACTGAATTATTCAAGTTTTCATGTAGTTTCCTATATTCTGCCTTCTGGCCCAAGTCTAAGCTTTGCCCACTTTATCAAACAACTTCCTACACACTGTTATGAACTGAGGCAGCTAGGGAACATTGTCTCTCAACTGTGTTATAGAGTGTAGTACTACATTTCAGTGAACTGTAAGGCTTTCCAAAGCTGCCGAACGAGTTTCTTTCAATATTTCAATGGTATTCTGCCTTGTATAACACACATTTACCACTCTAGTCTCCTTTAAGTAAGCAATATAGGATTCATACTGTGTTTCATGTGATCTTAACTCGAATTAAGGATTTCCCGGATTTAGCTACCTTTTCTACACTAAGAACTGACTTGGAGAATCTCTTTCATCTGTTCTAAACAAGTTCTCATCGGTTTACAGTCATTTTCACTGAATTATTCATGTTTTCATGTAGTTTCCTATATTCTGCCTTCTGGCCCAAGTATAAGCTTTGCCCACTTTATCAAACAACTTCCTACACACTGTTATGACTTGAGGCAGCTCTGGAACATTGTCTCTCAACTGTGTTATAGAGTGTAGTACTACATTTCAGTGAAGTGTAAGGCTTTCCAAAGCTGCCGAACGTGTTTGGTTCTCTATTTCAATGGTATTCTGCCTTGTATAACACACATTTACCACTCTAGTCTCCTTTAAGTAAAGAATATAGGATTCATACAGTGTTTCATGTGATCTTAACTCGAATTAAGGATTTCCCTTATCTTAGCTACCTTTTCTACACTAAGAACTGACTTGGAGATTCTCTTTCAGCTGTTCTAAACAAGTTCTCATCTGTTTACAGTCATTTTCAATGAATTATTCATGTTTTCATGTAGTTTCCTATATTCTGCCTTCTGGCCCAAGTATAAGCTTTGCCCACTTTATCAAACAACTTCCTACACACTGTTATTAACTGAGGGAGCTAGGGAACATTGTCTCTCAACTGTGTTATAGAGTGTAGTACAACATTTCAGTGTAGTGTAAAGCTTTCCAAAGCTGCCAAACGTGTTTCTTTCTCTATTTCAATGGTATTCTGCCTTGTATAACACACATTTACCACTCTAGTCTCCTTTAAGTAATGAATATAGGATTCATACAGTGTTTGATGTTATCTTAACTCGAATTAAGGATTTTCCTTATCTTAGCTACCTTTTCTACACTAAGAACTGACTTGGAGATTCTCTTTCAGCTGTTATAAACAAGTTCTCATCTGTTTACAGTCATTTTCACTGAATTATTCATGTTTTCATGTAGTTTCCTCTATTCTGCCTTCTGGCCCAAGTATAAGCTTTGCCCACTTTAAGTTCTCATCTGTTTACAGTCATTTTCACTGAATTATTCATGTTTTCATGTAGTTTCCTATATTCTGCCTTCTGGCCCAAGTATAAGCTTTGCCCACTTTATCAAACAACTTCCTACACACTGTTCTGAACTGAGGCAGCTCGGGAACATTGTCTCTCAACTGTGTTATAGAGTGTAGTACTACATTTCAGTGAAGTGTAAGGCTTTCCAAAGCTGCCGAACGTGTTTGTTTCTCTATTTCAATGGTATTCTGCCTTGTATAACACACATTTACCACTCTAGTTTCCTTTAAGTAAAGAATATAGGATTCATACCGTGTTTCATGTGATCTTAACTCGAATTAAGGATTTCCCAGATTTTAGCTACCTTTTCTACACTAAGAACTGACTTGGAGATTCTCTTTCAGCTGTTCTAAACAAATTCTCATCTGTTTACAGGCATTTCCACTGAATTATTCAAGTTTTCATGTAGTTTCCTATATTCTGCCTTCTGGCCCAAGTCTAAGCTTTGCCCACTTTATCAAACAACTTCCTACACACTGTTATGAACTGAGGCAGCTAGGGAACATTGTCTCTCAACTGTGTTATAGAGTGTAGTACTACATTTCAGTGAACTGTAAGGCTTTCCAAAGCTGCCGAACGAGTTTCTTTCAATATTTCAATGGTATTCTGCCTTGTATAACACACATTTACCACTCTAGTCTCCTTTAAGTAAGCAATATAGGATTCATACTGTGTTTCATGTGATCTTAACTCAAATTAAGGATTTCCCGGATTTAGCTACCTTTTCTACACTAAGAACTGACTTGGAGAATCTCTTTCATCTGTTCTAAACAAGTTCTCATCGGTTTACAGTCATTTTCACTGAATTATTCATGTTTTCATGTAGTTTCCTATATTCTGCCTTCTGGCCCAAGTATAAGCTTTGCCCACTTTATCAAACAACTTCCTACACACTGTTATGACTTGAGGCAGCTCTGGAACATTGTCTCTCAACTGTGTTATAGAGTGTAGTACTACATTTCAGTGAAGTGTAAGGTTTTCCAAAGCTGCCGAACGTGTTTGGTTCTCTATTTCAATGGTATTCTGCCTTGTATAACACACATTTACCACTCTAGTCTCCTTTAAGTAAGCAATATAGGATTCATACTGTGTTTCATGTGATCTCAACTCGAATTAAGGATTTCCCGGATTTAGCTACCTTTTCTACACTAAGAACTGACTTGGAGATTCTCTTTCAGCTGTTCTAAACAAGTTCTCATCGGTTTACAGTCATTTTCACTGAATTATTCATGTTTTCATGTAGTTTCCTATATTCTGCCTTCAAGCCCAAGTATAAGCTTTGCCCACTTTATCAAACAACTTCCTACACACTGTTATGACTTGAGGCAGCTCTGGAACATTGTCTCTCAACTGTGTTATAGAGTGTAGTACTACATTTCAGTGAAGTGTAAGGCTTTCCAAAGCTGCCGAACGTGTTTGGTTCTCTATTTCAATGGTATTCTGCCTTGTATAACACACATTTACCACTCTAGTCTCCTTTAAGTAAAGAATATAGGATTCATACAGTGTTTCATGTGATCTTAACTCGAATTAAGGATTTCCCTTATCTTAGCTACCTTTTCTACACTAAGAACTGACTTGGAGAATCTCTTTCATCTGTTCTAAACAAGTTCTCATCGGTTTACAGTCATTTTCACTGAATTATTCATGTTTTCATGTAGTTTCCTATATTCTGCCTTCTGGCCCAAGTATAAGCTTTGCCCACTTTATCAAACAACTTCCTACACACTGTTATGACTTGAGGCAGCTCTGGAACATTGTCTCTCAACTGTGTTATAGAGTGTAGTACTACATTTCAGTGAAGTGTAAGGCTTTCCAAAGCTGCCGAACGTGTTTGGTTCTCTATTTCAATGGTATTCTGCCTTGTATAACACACATTTACCACTCTAGTCTCCTTTAAGTAAAGAATATAGGATTCATACAGTGTTTCATGTGATCTTAACTCGAATTAAGGATTTCCCTTATCTTAGCTACCTTTTCTACACTAAGAACTGACTTGGAGATTCTCTTTCAGCTGTTCTAAACAAGTTCTCATCTGTTTACAGTCATTTTCAATGAATTATTCATGTTTTCATGTAGTTTCCTATATTCTGCCTTCTGGCCCAAGTATAAGCTTTGCCCACTTTATCAAACAACTTCCTACACACTGTTATTAACTGAGGGAGCTACGGAACATTGTCTCTCAACTGTGTTATAGAGTGTAGTACAACATTTCAGTGTAGTGTAAAGCTTTCCAAAGCTGCCAAACGTGTTTCTTTCTCTATTTCAATGGTATTCTGCCTTGTATAACACACATTTACCACTCTAGTCTCCTTTAAGTAATGAATATAGGATTCATACAGTGTTTGATGTTATCTTAACTCGAATTAAGGATTTTCCTTATCTTAGCTACCTTTTCTACACTAAGAACTGACTTGGAGATTCTCTTTCAGCTGTTCTAAACAAGTTCTCATCTGTTTACAGTCATTTTCACTGAATTATTCATGTTTTCATGTAGTTTCCTCTATTCTGCCTTCTGGCCCAAGTATAAGCTTTGCCCACTTTAAGTTCTCATCTGTTTACAGTCATTTTCACTGAATTATTCATGTTTTCATGTAGTTTCCTATATTCTGCCTTCTGGCCCAAGTCTAAGCTTTGCCCACTTTATCAAACAACTTCCTACACACTGTTATGAACTGAGGCAGCTAGGGAACATTGTCTCTCAACTGTGTTATAGAGTGTAGTACTACATTTCAGTGAACTGTAAGGCTTTCCAAAGCTGCCGAACGAGTTTCTTTCAATATTTCAATGGTATTCTGCCTTGTATAACACACATTTACCACTCTAGTCTCCTTTAAGTAAGCAATATAGGATTCATACTGTGTTTCATGTGATCTTAACTCGAATTAAGGATTTCCCGGATTTAGCTACCTTTTCTACACTAAGAACTGACTTGGAGAATCTCTTTCATCTGTTCTAAACAAGTTCTCATCGGTTTACAGTCATTTTCACTGAATTATTCATGTTTTCATGTAGTTTCCTATATTCTGCCTTCTGGCCCAAGTATAAGCTTTGCCCACTTTATCAAACAACTTCCTACACACTGTTATGACTTGAGGCAGCTCTGGAACATTGTCTCTCAACTGTGTTATAGAGTGTAGTACTACATTTCAGTGAAGTGTAAGGCTTTCCAAAGCTGCCGAACGTGTTTGGTTCTCTATTTCAATGGTATTCTGCCTTGTATAACACACATTTACCACTCTAGTCTCCTTTAAGTAAAGAATATAGGATTCATACAGTGTTTCATGTGATCTTAACTCGAATTAAGGATTTCCCTTATCTTAGCTACCTTTTCTACACTAAGAACTGACTTGGAGATTCTCTTTCAGCTGTTCTAAACAAGTTCTCATCTGTTTACAGTCATTTTCAATGAATTATTCATGTTTTCATGTAGTTTCCTATATTCTGCCTTCTGGCCCAAGTATAAGCTTTGCCCACTTTATCAAACAACTTCCTACACACTGTTATTAACTGAGGGAGCTAGGGAACATTGTCTCTCAACTGTGTTATAGAGTGTAGTACAACATTTCAGTGTAGTGTAAAGCTTTCCAAAGCTGCCAAACGTGTTTCTTTCTCTATTTCAATGGTATTCTGCCTTGTATAACACACATTTACCACTCTAGTCTCCTTTAAGTAATGAATATAGGATTCATACAGTGTTTGATGTTATCTTAACTCGAATTAAGGATTTTCCTTATCTTAGCTACCTTTTCTACACTAAGAACTGACTTGGAGATTCTCTTTCAGCTGTTCTAAACAAGTTCTCATCTGTTTACAGTCATTTTCACTGAATTATTCATGTTTTCATGTAGTTTCCTCTATTCTGCCTTCTGGCCCAAGTATAAGCTTTGCCCACTTTAAGTTCTCATCTGTTTACAGTCATTTTCACTGAATTATTCATGTTTTCATGTAGTTTCCTATATTCTGCCTTCTGGCCCAAGTCTAAGCTTTGCCCACTTTATCAAACAACTTCCTACACACTGTTATGAACTGAGGCAGCTAGGGAACATTGTCTCTCAACTGTGTTATAGAGTGTAGTACTACATTTCAGTGAACTGTAAGGCTTTCCAAAGCTGCCGAACGAGTTTCTTTCAATATTTCAATGGTATTCTGCCTTGTATAACACACATTTACCACTCTAGTCTCCTTTAAGTAAGCAATATAGGATTCATACTGTGTTTCATGTGATCTTAACTCGAATTAAGGATTTCCCGGATTTAGCTACCTTTTCTACACTAAGAACTGACTTGGAGAATCTCTTTCATCTGTTCTAAACAAGTTCTCATCGGTTTACAGTCATTTTCACTGAATTATTCATGTTTTCATGTAGTTTCCTATATTCTGCCTTCAAGCCCAAGTATAAGCTTTGCCCACTTTATCAAACAACTTCCTACACACTGTTATGACTTGAGGCAGCTCTGGAACATTGTCTCTCAACTGTGTTATAGAGTGTAGTACTACATTTCAGTGAAGTGTAAGGCTTTCCAAAGCTGCCGAACGTGTTTGGTTCTCTATTTCAATGGTATTCTGCCTTGTATAACACACATTTACCACTCTAGTCTCCTTTAAGTAAAGAATATAGGATTCATACAGTGTTTCATGTGATCTTAACTCGAATTAAGGATTTCCCTTATCTTAGCTACCTTTTCTACACTAAGAACTGACTTGGAGAATCTCTTTCATCTGTTCTAAACAAGTTCTCATCGGTTTACAGTCATTTTCACTGAATTATTCATGTTTTCATGTAGTTTCCTATATTCTGCCTTCTGGCCCAAGTATAAGCTTTGCCCACTTTATCAAACAACTTCCTACACACTGTTATGACTTGAGGCAGCTCTGGAACATTGTCTCTCAACTGTGTTATAGAGTGTAGTACTACATTTCAGTGAAGTGTAAGGCTTTCCAAAGCTGCCGAACGTGTTTGGTTCTCTATTTCAATGGTATTCTGCCTTGTATAACACACATTTACCACTCTAGTCTCCTTTAAGTAAAGAATATAGGATTCATACAGTGTTTCATGTGATCTTAACTCGAATTAAGGATTTCCCTTATCTTAGCTACCTTTTCTACACTAAGAACTGACTTGGAGATTCTCTTTCAGCTGTTCTAAACAAGTTCTCATCTGTTTACAGTCATTTTCAATGAATTATTCATGTTTTCATGTAGTTTCCTATATTCTGCCTTCTGGCCCAAGTATAAGCTTTGCCCACTTTATCAAACAACTTCCTACACACTGTTATTAACTGAGGGAGCTAGGGAACATTGTCTCTCAACTGTGTTATAGAGTGTAGTACAACATTTCAGTGTAGTGTAAAGCTTTCCAAAGCTGCCAAACGTGTTTCTTTCTCTATTTCAATGGTATTCTGCCTTGTATAACACACATTTACCACTCTAGTCTCCTTTAAGTAATGAATATAGGATTCATACAGTGTTTGATGTTATCTTAACTCGAATTAAGGATTTTCCTTATCTTAGCTACCTTTTCTACACTAAGAACTGACTTGGAGATTCTCTTTCAGCTGTTCTAAACAAGTTCTCATCTGTTTACAGTCATTTTCACTGAATTATTCATGTTTTCATGTAGTTTCCTCTATTCTGCCTTCTGGCCCAAGTATAAGCTTTGCCCACTTTAAGTTCTCATCTGTTTACAGTCATTTTCACTGAATTATTCATGTTTTCATGTAGTTTCCTATATTCTGCCTTCTGGCCCAAGTCTAAGCTTTGCCCACTTTATCAAACAACTTCCTACACACTGTTATGAACTGAGGCAGCTAGGGAACATTGTCTCTCAACTGTGTTATAGAGTGTAGTACTACATTTCAGTGAACTGTAAGGCTTTCCAAAGCTGCCGAACGAGTTTCTTTCAATATTTCAATGGTATTCTGCCTTGTATAACACACATTTACCACTCTAGTCTCCTTTAAGTAAGCAATATAGGATTCATACTGTGTTTCATGTGATCTTAACTCGAATTAAGGATTTCCCGGATTTAGCTACCTTTTCTACACTAAGAACTGACTTGGAGAATCTCTTTCATCTGTTCTAAACAAGTTCTCATCGGTTTACAGTCATTTTCACTGAATTATTCATGTTTTCATGTAGTTTCCTATATTCTGCCTTCTGGCCCAAGTATAAGCTTTGCCCACTTTATCAAACAACTTCCTACACACTGTTATGACTTGAGGCAGCTCTGGAACATTGTCTCTCAACTGTGTTATAGAGTGTAGTACTACATTTCAGTGAAGTGTAAGGCTTTCCAAAGCTGCCGAACGTGTTTGGTTCTCTATTTCAATGGTATTCTGCCTTGTATAACACACATTTACCACTCTAGTCTCCTTTAAGTAAAGAATATAGGATTCCTACAGTGTTTCATGTGATCTTAACTCGAATTAAGGATTTCCCTTATCTTAGCTACCTTTTCTACACTAAGAACTGACTTGGAGATTCTCTTTCAGCTGTTCTAAACAAGTTCTCATCTGTTTACAGTCATTTTCAATGAATTATTCATGTTTTCATGTAGTTTCCTATATTCTGCCTTCTGGCCCAAGTATAAGCTTTGCCCACTTTATCAAACAACTTCCTACACACTGTTATTAACTGAGGGAGCTAGGGAACATTGTCTCTCAACTGTGTTATAGAGTGTAGTACAACATTTCAGTGTAGTGTAAAGCTTTCCAAAGCTGCCAAACGTGTTTCTTTCTCTATTTCAATGGTATTCTGCCTTGTATAACACACATTTACCACTCTAGTCTCCTTTAAGTAATGAATATAGGATTCATACAGTGTTTGATGTTATCTTAACTCGAATTAAGGATTTTCCTTATCTTAGCTACCTTTTCTACACTAAGAACTGACTTGGAGATTCTCTTTCAGCTGTTCTAAACAAGTTCTCATCTGTTTACAGTCATTTTCACTGAATTATTCATGTTTTCATGTAGTTTCCTCTATTCTGCCTTCTGGCCCAAGTATAAGCTTTGCCCACTTTAAGTTCTCATCTGTTTACAGTCATTTTCACTGAATTATTCATGTTTTCATGTAGTTTCCTATATTCTGCCTTCTGGCCCAAGTCTAAGCTTTGCCCACTTTATCAAACAACTTCCTACACACTGTTATGAACTGAGGCAGCTAGGGAACATTGTCTCTCAACTGTGTTATAGAGTGTAGTACTACATTTCAGTGAACTGTAAGGCTTTCCAAAGCTGCCGAACGAGTTTCTTTCAATATTTCAATGGTATTCTGCCTTGTATAACACACATTTACCACTCTAGTCTCCTTTAAGTAAGCAATATAGGATTCATACTGTGTTTCATGTGATCTTAACTCGAATTAAGGATTTCCCGGATTTAGCTACCTTTTCTACACTAAGAACTGACTTGGAGAATCTCTTTCATCTGTTCTAAACAAGTTCTCATCGGTTTACAGTCATTTTCACTGAATTATTCATGTTTTCATGTAGTTTCCTATATTCTGCCTTCTGGCCCAAGTATAAGCTTTGCCCACTTTATCAAACAACTTCCTACACACTGTTATGACTTGAGGCAGCTCTGGAACATTGTCTCTCAACTGTGTTATAGAGTGTAGTACTACATTTCAGTGAAGTGTAAGGCTTTCCAAAGCTGCCGAACGTGTTTGGTTCTCTATTTCAATGGTATTCTGCCTTGTATAACACACATTTACCACTCTAGTCTCCTTTAAGTAAAGAATATAGGATTCATACAGTGTTTCATGTGATCTTAACTCGAATTAAGGATTTCCCTTATCTTAGCTACCTTTTCTACACTAAGAACTGACTTGGAGATTCTCTTTCAGCTGTTCTAAACAAGTTCTCATCTGTTTACAGTCATTTTCAATGAATTATTCATGTTTTCATGTAGTTTCCTATATTCTGCCTTCTGGCCCAAGTATAAGCTTTGCCCACTTTATCAAACAACTTCCTACACACTGTTATTAACTGAGGGAGCTACGGAACATTGTCTCTCAACTGTGTTATAGAGTGTAGTACAACATTTCAGTGTAGTGTAAAGCTTTCCAAAGCTGCCAAACGTGTTTCTTTCTCTATTTCAATGGTATTCTGCCTTGTATAACACACATTTACCACTCTAGTCTCCTTTAAGTAATGAATATAGGATTCATACAGTGTTTGATGTTATCTTAACTCGAATTAAGGATTTTCCTTATCTTAGCTACCTTTTCTACACTAAGAACTGACTTGGAGATTCTCTTTCAGCTGTTCTAAACAAGTTCTCATCTGTTTACAGTCATTTTCACTGAATTATTCATGTTTTCATGTAGTTTCCTCTATTCTGCCTTCTGGCCCAAGTATAAGCTTTGCCCACTTTAAGTTCTCATCTGTTTACAGTCATTTTCACTGAATTATTCATGTTTTCATGTAGTTTCCTATATTCTGCCTTCTGGCCCAAGTCTAAGCTTTGCCCACTTTATCAAACAACTTCCTACACACTGTTATGAACTGAGGCAGCTAGGGAACATTGTCTCTCAACTGTGTTATAGAGTGTAGTACTACATTTCAGTGAACTGTAAGGCTTTCCAAAGCTGCCGAACGAGTTTCTTTCAATATTTCAATGGTATTCTGCCTTGTATAACACACATTTACCACTCTAGTCTCCTTTAAGTAAGCAATATAGGATTCATACTGTGTTTCATGTGATCTTAACTCGAATTAAGGATTTCCCGGATTTAGCTACCTTTTCTACACTAAGAACTGACTTGGAGAATCTCTTTCATCTGTTCTAAACAAGTTCTCATCGGTTTACAGTCATTTTCACTGAATTATTCATGTTTTCATGTAGTTTCCTATATTCTGCCTTCTGGCCCAAGTATAAGCTTTGCCCACTTTATCAAACAACTTCCTACACACTGTTATGACTTGAGGCAGCTCTGGAACATTGTCTCTCAACTGTGTTATAGAGTGTAGTACTACATTTCAGTGAAGTGTAAGGCTTTCCAAAGCTGCCGAACGTGTTTGGTTCTCTATTTCAATGGTATTCTGCCTTGTATAACACACATTTACCACTCTAGTCTCCTTTAAGTAAAGAATATAGGATTCATACAGTGTTTCATGTGATCTTAACTCGAATTAAGGATTTCCCTTATCTTAGCTACCTTTTCTACACTAAGAACTGACTTGGAGAATCTCTTTCATCTGTTCTAAACAAGTTCTCATCGGTTTACAGTCATTTTCACTGAATTATTCATGTTTTCATGTAGTTTCCTATATTCTGCCTTCTGGCCCAAGTATAAGCTTTGCCCACTTTATCAAACAACTTCCTACACACTGTTATGACTTGAGGCAGCTCTGGAACATTGTCTCTCAACTGTGTTATAGAGTGTAGTACTACATTTCAGTGAAGTGTAAGGCTTTCCAAAGCTGCCGAACGTGTTTGGTTCTCTATTTCAATGGTATTCTGCCTTGTATAACACACATTTACCACTCTAGTCTCCTTTAAGTAAAGAATATAGGATTCATACAGTGTTTCATGTGATCTTAACTCGAATTAAGGATTTCCCTTATCTTAGCTACCTTTTCTACACTAAGAACTGACTTGGAGATTCTCTTTCAGCTGTTCTAAACAAGTTCTCATCTGTTTACAGTCATTTTCAATGAATTATTCATGTTTTCATGTAGTTTCCTATATTCTGCCTTCTGGCCCAAGTATAAGCTTTGCCCACTTTATCAAACAACTTCCTACACACTGTTATTAACTGAGGGAGCTAGGGAACATTGTCTCTCAACTGTGTTATAGAGTGTAGTACAACATTTCAGTGTAGTGTAAAGCTTTCCAAAGCTGCCAAACGTGTTTCTTTCTCTATTTCAATGGTATTCTGCCTTGTATAACACACATTTACCACTCTAGTCTCCTTTAAGTAATGAATATAGGATTCATACAGTGTTTGATGTTATCTTAACTCGAATTAAGGATTTTCCTTATCTTAGCTACCTTTTCTACACTAAGAACTGACTTGGAGATTCTCTTTCAGCTGTTCTAAACAAGTTCTCATCTGTTTACAGTCATTTTCACTGAATTATTCATGTTTTCATGTAGTTTCCTCTATTCTGCCTTCTGGCCCAAGTATAAGCTTTGCCCACTTTAAGTTCTCATCTGTTTACAGTCATTTTCACTGAATTATTCATGTTTTCATGTAGTTTCCTATATTCTGCCTTCTGGCCCAAGTCTAAGCTTTGCCCACTTTATCAAACAACTTCCTACACACTGTTATGAACTGAGGCAGCTAGGGAACATTGTCTCTCAACTGTGTTATAGAGTGTAGTACTACATTTCAGTGAACTGTAAGGCTTTCCAAAGCTGCCGAACGAGTTTCTTTCAATATTTCAATGGTATTCTGCCTTGTATAACACACATTTACCACTCTAGTCTCCTTTAAGTAAGCAATATAGGATTCATACTGTGTTTCATGTGATCTTAACTCGAATTAAGGATTTCCCGGATTTAGCTACCTTTTCTACACTAAGAACTGACTTGGAGAATCTCTTTCATCTGTTCTAAACAAGTTCTCATCGGTTTACAGTCATTTTCACTGAATTATTCATGTTTTCATGTAGTTTCCTATATTCTGCCTTCTGGCCCAAGTATAAGCTTTGCCCACTTTATCAAACAACTTCCTACACACTGTTATGACTTGAGGCAGCTCTGGAACATTGTCTCTCAACTGTGTTATAGAGTGTAGTACTACATTTCAGTGAAGTGTAAGGCTTTCCAAAGCTGCCGAACGTGTTTGGTTCTCTATTTCAATGGTATTCTGCCTTGTATAACACACATTTACCACTCTAGTCTCCTTTAAGTAAAGAATATAGGATTCCTACAGTGTTTCATGTGATCTTAACTCGAATTAAGGATTTCCCTTATCTTAGCTACCTTTTCTACACTAAGAACTGACTTGGAGATTCTCTTTCAGCTGTTCTAAACAAGTTCTCATCTGTTTACAGTCATTTTCAATGAATTATTCATGTTTTCATGTAGTTTCCTATATTCTGCCTTCTGGCCCAAGTATAAGCTTTGCCCACTTTATCAAACAACTTCCTACACACTGTTATTAACTGAGGGAGCTAGGGAACATTGTCTCTCAACTGTGTTATAGAGTGTAGTACAACATTTCAGTGTAGTGTAAAGCTTTCCAAAGCTGCCAAACGTGTTTCTTTCTCTATTTCAATGGTATTCTGCCTTGTATAACACACATTTACCACTCTAGTCTCCTTTAAGTAATGAATATAGGATTCATACAGTGTTTGATGTTATCTTAACTCGAATTAAGGATTTTCCTTATCTTAGCTACCTTTTCTACACTAAGAACTGACTTGGAGATTCTCTTTCAGCTGTTCTAAACAAGTTCTCATCTGTTTACAGTCATTTTCACTGAATTATTCATGTTTTCATGTAGTTTCCTCTATTCTGCCTTCTGGCCCAAGTATAAGCTTTGCCCACTTTAAGTTCTCATCTGTTTACAGTCATTTTCACTGAATTATTCATGTTTTCATGTAGTTTCCTATATTCTGCCTTCTGGCCCAAGTCTAAGCTTTGCCCACTTTATCAAACAACTTCCTACACACTGTTATGAACTGAGGCAGCTAGGGAACATTGTCTCTCAACTGTGTTATAGAGTGTAGTACTACATTTCAGTGAACTGTAAGGCTTTCCAAAGCTGCCGAACGAGTTTCTTTCAATATTTCAATGGTATTCTGCCTTGTATAACACACATTTACCACTCTAGTCTCCTTTAAGTAAGCAATATAGGATTCATACTGTGTTTCATGTGATCTTAACTCGAATTAAGGATTTCCCGGATTTAGCTACCTTTTCTACACTAAGAACTGACTTGGAGAATCTCTTTCATCTGTTCTAAACAAGTTCTCATCGGTTTACAGTCATTTTCACTGAATTATTCATGTTTTCATGTAGTTTCCTATATTCTGCCTTCTGGCCCAAGTATAAGCTTTGCCCACTTTATCAAACAACTTCCTACACACTGTTATGACTTGAGGCAGCTCTGGAACATTGTCTCTCAACTGTGTTATAGAGTGTAGTACTACATTTCAGTGAAGTGTAAGGCTTTCCAAAGCTGCCGAACGTGTTTGGTTCTCTATTTCAATGGTATTCTGCCTTGTATAACACACATTTACCACTCTAGTCTCCTTTAAGTAAAGAATATAGGATTCATACAGTGTTTCATGTGATCTTAACTCGAATTAAGGATTTCCCTTATCTTAGCTACCTTTTCTACACTAAGAACTGACTTGGAGATTCTCTTTCAGCTGTTCTAAACAAGTTCTCATCTGTTTACAGTCATTTTCAATGAATTATTCATGTTTTCATGTAGTTTCCTATATTCTGCCTTCTGGCCCAAGTATAAGCTTTGCCCACTTTATCAAACAACTTCCTACACACTGTTATTAACTGAGGGAGCTACGGAACATTGTCTCTCAACTGTGTTATAGAGTGTAGTACAACATTTCAGTGTAGTGTAAAGCTTTCCAAAGCTGCCAAACGTGTTTCTTTCTCTATTTCAATGGTATTCTGCCTTGTATAACACACATTTACCACTCTAGTCTCCTTTAAGTAATGAATATAGGATTCATACAGTGTTTGATGTTATCTTAACTCGAATTAAGGATTTTCCTTATCTTAGCTACCTTTTCTACACTAAGAACTGACTTGGAGATTCTCTTTCAGCTGTTCTAAACAAGTTCTCATCTGTTTACAGTCATTTTCACTGAATTATTCATGTTTTCATGTAGTTTCCTCTATTCTGCCTTCTGGCCCAAGTATAAGCTTTGCCCACTTTAAGTTCTCATCTGTTTACAGTCATTTTCACTGAATTATTCATGTTTTCATGTAGTTTCCTATATTCTGCCTTCTGGCCCAAGTCTAAGCTTTGCCCACTTTATCAAACAACTTCCTACACACTGTTATGAACTGAGGCAGCTAGGGAACATTGTCTCTCAACTGTGTTATAGAGTGTAGTACTACATTTCAGTGAACTGTAAGGCTTTCCAAAGCTGCCGAACGAGTTTCTTTCAATATTTCAATGGTATTCTGCCTTGTATAACACACATTTACCACTCTAGTCTCCTTTAAGTAAGCAATATAGGATTCATACTGTGTTTCATGTGATCTTAACTCGAATTAAGGATTTCCCGGATTTAGCTACCTTTTCTACACTAAGAACTGACTTGGAGAATCTCTTTCATCTGTTCTAAACAAGTTCTCATCGGTTTACAGTCATTTTCACTGAATTATTCATGTTTTCATGTAGTTTCCTATATTCTGCCTTCTGGCCCAAGTATAAGCTTTGCCCACTTTATCAAACAACTTCCTACACACTGTTATGACTTGAGGCAGCTCTGGAACATTGTCTCTCAACTGTGTTATAGAGTGTAGTACTACATTTCAGTGAAGTGTAAGGCTTTCCAAAGCTGCCGAACGTGTTTGGTTCTCTATTTCAATGGTATTCTGCCTTGTATAACACACATTTACCACTCTAGTCTCCTTTAAGTAAAGAATATAGGATTCATACAGTGTTTCATGTGATCTTAACTCGAATTAAGGATTTCCCTTATCTTAGCTACCTTTTCTACACTAAGAACTGACTTGGAGATTCTCTTTCAGCTGTTCTAAACAAGTTCTCATCTGTTTACAGTCATTTTCAATGAATTATTCATGTTTTCATGTAGTTTCCTATATTCTGCCTTCTGGCCCAAGTATAAGCTTTGCCCACTTTATCAAACAACTTCCTACACACTGTTATTAACTGAGGGAGCTAGGGAACATTGTCTCTCAACTGTGTTATAGAGTGTAGTACAACATTTCAGTGTAGTGTAAAGCTTTCCAAAGCTGCCAAACGTGTTTCTTTCTCTATTTCAATGGTATTCTGCCTTGTATAACACACATTTACCACTCTAGTCTCCTTTAAGTAATGACTATAGGATTCATACAGTGTTTGATGTTATCTTAACTCGAATTAAGGATTTTCCTTATCTTAGCTACCTTTTCTACACTAAGAACTGACTTGGAGATTCTCTTTCAGCTGTTCTAAACAAGTTCTCATCTGTTTACAGTCATTTTCACTGAATTATTCATGTTTTCATGTAGTTTCCTCTATTCTGCCTTCTGGCCCAAGTATAAGCTTTGCCCACTTTAAGTTCTCATCTGTTTACAGTCATTTTCACTGAATTATTCATGTTTTCATGTAGTTTCCTATATTCTGCCTTCTGGCCCAAGTCTAAGCTTTGCCCACTTTATCAAACAACTTCCTACACACTGTTATGAACTGAGGCAGCTAGGGAACATTGTCTCTCAACTGTGTTATAGAGTGTAGTACTACATTTCAGTGAACTGTAAGGCTTTCCAAAGCTGCCGAACGAGTTTCTTTCAATATTTCAATGGTATTCTGCCTTGTATAACACACATTTACCACTCTAGTCTCCTTTAAGTAAGCAATATAGGATTCATACTGTGTTTCATGTGATCTTAACTCGAATTAAGGATTTCCCGGATTTAGCTACCTTTTCTACACTAAGAACTGACTTGGAGAATCTCTTTCATCTGTTCTAAACAAGTTCTCATCGGTTTACAGTCATTTTCACTGAATTATTCATGTTTTCATGTAGTTTCCTATATTCTGCCTTCTGGCCCAAGTATAAGCTTTGCCCACTTTATCAAACAACTTCCTACACACTGTTATGACTTGAGGCAGCTCTGGAACATTGTCTCTCAACTGTGTTATAGAGTGTAGTACTACATTTCAGTGAAGTGTAAGGCTTTCCAAAGCTGCCGAACGTGTTTGGTTCTCTATTTCAATGGTATTCTGCCTTGTATAACACACATTTACCACTCTAGTCTCCTTTAAGTAAAGAATATAGGATTCATACAGTGTTTCATGTGATCTTAACTCGAATTAAGGATTTCCCTTATCTTAGCTACCTTTTCTACACTAAGAACTGACTTGGAGATTCTCTTTCAGCTGTTCTAAACAAGTTCTCATCTGTTTACAGTCATTTTCAATGAATTATTCATGTTTTCATGTAGTTTCCTATATTCTGCCTTCTGGCCCAAGTATAAGCTTTGCCCACTTTATCAAACAACTTCCTACACACTGTTATTAACTGAGGGAGCTAGGGAACATTGTCTCTCAACTGTGTTATAGAGTGTAGTACAACATTTCAGTGTAGTGTAAAGCTTTCCAAAGCTGCCAAACGTGTTTCTTTCTCTATTTCAATGGTATTCTGCCTTGTATAACACACATTTACCACTCTAGTCTCCTTTAAGTAATGAATATAGGATTCATACAGTGTTTGATGTTATCTTAACTCGAATTAAGGATTTTCCTTATCTTAGCTACCTTTTCTACACTAAGAACTGACTTGGAGATTCTCTTTCAGCTGTTCTAAACAAGTTCTCATCTGTTTACAGTCATTTTCACTGAATTATTCATGTTTTCATGTAGTTTCCTCTATTCTGCCTTCTGGCCCAAGTATAAGCTTTGCCCACTTTAAGTTCTCATCTGTTTACAGTCATTTTCACTGAATTATTCATGTTTTCATGTAGTTTCCTATATTCTGCCTTCTGGCCCAAGTATAAGCTTTGCCCACTTTATCAAACAACTTCCTACACACTGTTATGAACTGAGGCAGCTAGGGAACATTGTCTCTCAACTGTGTTATAGAGTGTAGTACTACATTTCAGTGAAGTGTAAGGCTTTCCAAAGCTGCCGAACGTGTTTGTTTCTCTATTTCAATGGTATTCTGCCTTGTATAACACACATTTACCACTCTAGTTTCCTTTAAGTAAAGAATATAGGATTCATACAGTGTTTCATGTGATCTTAACTCGAATTAAGGATTTCCCAGATTTTAGCTTCCTTTTCTACACTAAGAACTGACTTGGAGAATCTCTTTCATCTGTTCTAAACAAGTTCTCATCGGTTTACAGTCATTTTCACTGAATTATTCATGTTTTCATGTAGTTTCCTATATTCTGCCTTCTGGCCCAAGTATAAGCTTTGCCCACTTTATCAAACAACTTCCTACACACTGTTATGACTTGAGGCAGCTCTGGAACATTGTCTCTCAACTGTGTTATAGAGTGTAGTACTACATTTCAGTGAAGTGTAAGGCTTTCCAAAGCTGCCGAACGTGTTTGGTTCTCTATTTCAATGGTATTCTGCCTTGTATAACACACATTTACCACTCTAGTCTCCTTTAAGTAAAGAATATAGGATTCATACAGTGTTTCATGTGATCTTAACTCGAATTAAGGATTTCCCTTATCTTAGCTACCTTTTCTACACTAAGAACTGACTTGGAGATTCTCTTTCAGCTGTTCTAAACAAGTTCTCATCTGTTTACAGTCATTTTCACTGAATTATTCATGTTTTCATGTAGTTTCCTATATTCTGCCTTCTGGCCCAAGTATAAGCTTTGCCCACTTTATCAAACAACTTCCTACACACTGTTATGACTTGAGGCAGCTCTGGAACATTGTCTCTCAACTGTGTTATAGAGTGTAGTACTACATTTCAGTGAAGTGTAAGGCTTTCCAAAGCTGCCGAACGTGTTTGGTTCTCTATTTCAATGGTATTCTGCCTTGTATAACACACATTTACCACTCTAGTCTCCTTTAAGTAAAGAATATAGGATTCATACAGTGTTTCATGTGATCTTAACTCGAATTAAGGATTTCCCTTATCTTAGCTACCTTTTCTACACTAAGAACTGACTTGGAGATTCTCTTTCAGCTGTTCTAAACAAGTTCTCATCTGTTTACAGTCATTTTCACTGAATTATTCATGTTTTCATGTAGTTTCCTCTATTCTGCCTTCTGGCCCAAGTATAAGCTTTGCCCACTTTAAGTTCTCATCTGTTTACAGTCATTTTCACTGAATTATTCATGTTTTCATGTAGTTTCCTATATTCTGCCTTCTGGCCCAAGTATAAGCTTTGCCCACTTTATCAAACAACTTCCTACACACTGTTATGAACTGAGGCAGCTCGGGAACATTGTCTCTCAACTGTGTTATAGAGTGTAGTACTACATTTCAGTGAAGTGTAAGGCTTTCCAAAGCTGCCGAACGTGTTTGTTTCTCTATTTCAATGGTATTCTGCCTTGTATAACACACATTTACCACTCTAGTCTCCTTTAAGTAAAGAATATAGGATTCATACAGTGTTTCATGTGATCTTAACTCGAATTAAGGATTTCCCTTATCTTAGCTACCTTTTCTACACTAAGAACTGACTTGGAGATTCTCTTTCAGCTGTTCTAAACAAGTTCTCATCTGTTTACAGTCATTTTCAATGAATTATTCATGTTTTCATGTAGTTTCCTATATTCTGCCTTCTGGCCCAAGTATAAGCTTTGCCCACTTTATCAAACAACTTCCTACACACTGTTATTAACTGAGGGAGCTAGGGAACATTGTCTCTCAACTGTGTTATAGAGTGTAGTACAACATTTCAGTGTAGTGTAAAGCTTTCCAAAGCTGCCAAACGTGTTTCTTTCTCTATTTCAATGGTATTCTGCCTTGTATAACACACATTTACCACTCTAGTCTCCTTTAAGTAATGAATATAGGATTCATACAGTGTTTGATGTTATCTTAACTCGAATTAAGGATTTTCCTTATCTTAGCTACCTTTTCTACACTAAGAACTGACTTGGAGATTCTCTTTCAGCTGTTCTAAACAAGTTCTCATCTGTTTACAGTCATTTTCACTGAATTATTCATGTTTTCATGTAGTTTCCTCTATTCTGCCTTCTGGCCCAAGTATAAGCTTTGCCCACTTTAAGTTCTCATCTGTTTACAGTCATTTTCACTGAATTATTCATGTTTTCATGTAGTTTCCTATATTCTGCCTTCTGGCCCAAGTCTAAGCTTTGCCCACTTTATCAAACAACTTCCTACACACTGTTATGAACTGAGGCAGCTAGGGAACATTGTCTCTCAACTGTGTTATAGAGTGTAGTACTACATTTCAGTGAACTGTAAGGCTTTCCAAAGCTGCCGAACGAGTTTCTTTCAATATTTCAATGGTATTCTGCCTTGTATAACACACATTTACCACTCTAGTCTCCTTTAAGTAAGCAATATAGGATTCATACTGTGTTTCATGTGATCTTAACTCGAATTAAGGATTTCCCGGATTTAGCTACCTTTTCTACACTAAGAACTGACTTGGAGAATCTCTTTCATCTGTTCTAAACAAGTTCTCATCGGTTTACAGTCATTTTCACTGAATTATTCATGTTTTCATGTAGTTTCCTATATTCTGCCTTCTGGCCCAAGTATAAGCTTTGCCCACTTTATCAAACAACTTCCTACACACTGTTATGACTTGAGGCAGCTCTGGAACATTGTCTCTCAACTGTGTTATAGAGTGTAGTACTACATTTCAGTGAAGTGTAAGGCTTTCCAAAGCTGCCGAACGTGTTTGGTTCTCTATTTCAATGGTATTCTGCCTTGTATAACACACATTTACCACTCTAGTCTCCTTTAAGTAAAGAATATAGGATTCATACAGTGTTTCATGTGATCTTAACTCGAATTAAGGATTTCCCTTATCTTAGCTACCTTTTCTACACTAAGAACTGACTTGGAGATTCTCTTTCAGCTGTTCTAAACAAGTTCTCATCTGTTTACAGTCATTTTCAATGAATTATTCATGTTTTCATGTAGTTTCCTATATTCTGCCTTCTGGCCCAAGTATAAGCTTTGCCCACTTTATCAAACAACTTCCTACACACTGTTATTAACTGAGGGAGCTACGGAACATTGTCTCTCAACTGTGTTATAGAGTGTAGTACAACATTTCAGTGTAGTGTAAAGCTTTCCAAAGCTGCCAAACGTGTTTCTTTCTCTATTTCAATGGTATTCTGCCTTGTATAACACACATTTACCACTCTAGTCTCCTTTAAGTAATGAATATAGGATTCATACAGTGTTTGATGTTATCTTAACTCGAATTAAGGATTTTCCTTATCTTAGCTACCTTTTCTACACTAAGAACTGACTTGGAGATTCTCTTTCAGCTGTTCTAAACAAGTTCTCATCTGTTTACAGTCATTTTCACTGAATTATTCATGTTTTCATGTAGTTTCCTATATTCTGCCTTCTGGCCCAAGTATAAGCTTTGCCCACTTTATCAAACAACTTCCTACACACTGTTATGAACTGAGGCAGCTCGGGAACATTGTCTCTCAACTGTGTTATAGAGTGTAGTACTACATTTCAGTGAAGTGTAAGGCTTTCCAAAGCTGCCGAACGTGTTTGTTTCTCTATTTCAATGGTATTCTGCCTTGTATAACACACATTTACCACTCTAGTTTCCTTTAAGTAAAGAATATAGGATTCATACCGTGTTTCATGTGATCTTAACTCGAATTAAGGATTTCCCGGATTTTAGCTACCTTTTCTACACTAAGAACTGACTTGGAGATTCTCTTTCAGCTGTTCTAAACAAATTCGCATCTGTTTACAGGCATTTCCACTGAATTATTCAAGTTTTCATGTAGTTTCCTATATTCTGCCTTCTGGCCCAAGTCTAAGCTTTGCCCACTTTATCAAACAACTTCCTACACACTGTTATGAACTGAGGCAGCTAGGGAACATTGTCTCTCAACTGTGTTATAGAGTGTAGTACTACATTTCAGTGAACTGTAAGGCTTTCCAAAGCTGCCGAACGAGTTTCTTTCAATATTTCAATGGTATTCTGCCTTGTATAACACACATTTACCACTCTAGTCTCCTTTAAGTAAGCAATATAGGATTCATACTGTGTTTCATGTGATCTTAACTCGAATTAAGGATTTCCCGGATTTAGCTACCTTTTCTACACTAAGAACTGACTTGGAGAATCTCTTTCATCTGTTCTAAACAAGTTCTCATCGGTTTACAGTCATTTTCACTGAATTATTCATGTTTTCATGTAGTTTCCTATATTCTGCCTTCTGGCCCAAGTATAAGCTTTGCCCACTTTATCAAACAACTTCCTACACACTGTTATGACTTGAGGCAGCTCTGGAACATTGTCTCTCAACTGTGTTATAGAGTGTAGTACTACATTTCAGTGAAGTGTAAGGCTTTCCAAAGCTGCCGAACGTGTTTGGTTCTCTATTTCAATGGTATTCTGCCTTGTATAACACACATTTACCACTCTAGTCTCCTTTAAGTAAAGAATATAGGATTCATACAGTGTTTCATGTGATCTTAACTCGAATTAAGGATTTCCCTTATCTTAGCTACCTTTTCTACACTAAGAACTGACTTGGAGATTCTCTTTCAGCTGTTCTAAACAAGTTCTCATCTGTTTACAGTCATTTTCAATGAATTATTCATGTTTTCATGTAGTTTCCTATATTCTGCCTTCTGGCCCAAGTATAAGCTTTGCCCACTTTATCAAACAACTTCCTACACACTGTTATTAACTGAGGGAGCTAGGGAACATTGTCTCTCAACTGTGTTATAGAGTGTAGTACAACATTTCAGTGTAGTGTAAAGCTTTCCAAAGCTGCCAAACGTGTTTCTTTCTCTATTTCAATGGTATTCTGCCTTGTATAACACACATTTACCACTCTAGTCTCCTTTAAGTAATGACTATAGGATTCATACAGTGTTTGATGTTATCTTAACTCGAATTAAGGATTTTCCTTATCTTAGCTACCTTTTCTACACTAAGAACTGACTTGGAGATTCTCTTTCAGCTGTTCTAAACAAGTTCTCATCTGTTTACAGTCATTTTCACTGAATTATTCATGTTTTCATGTAGTTTCCTCTATTCTGCCTTCTGGCCCAAGTATAAGCTTTGCCCACTTTAAGTTCTCATCTGTTTACAGTCATTTTCACTGAATTATTCATGTTTTCATGTAGTTTCCTATATTCTGCCTTCTGGCCCAAGTCTAAGCTTTGCCCACTTTATCAAACAACTTCCTACACACTGTTATGAACTGAGGCAGCTAGGGAACATTGTCTCTCAACTGTGTTATAGAGTGTAGTACTACATTTCAGTAAACTGTAAGGCTTTCCAAAGCTGCCGAACGAGTTTCTTTCAATATTTCAATGGTATTCTGCCTTGTATAACACACATTTACCACTCTAGTCTCCTTTAAGTAAGCAATATAGGATTCATACTGTGTTTCATGTGATCTTAACTCGAATTAAGGATTTCCCGGATTTAGCTACCTTTTCTACACTAAGAACTGACTTGGAGAATCTCTTTCATCTGTTCTAAACAAGTTCTCATCGGTTTACAGTCATTTTCACTGAATTATTCATGTTTTCATGTAGTTTCCTATATTCTGCCTTCTGGCCCAAGTATAAGCTTTGCCCACTTTATCAAACAACTTCCTACACACTGTTATGACTTGAGGCAGCTCTGGAACATTGTCTCTCAACTGTGTTATAGAGTGTAGTACTACATTTCAGTGAAGTGTAAGGCTTTCCAAAGCTGCCGAACGTGTTTGGTTCTCTATTTCAATGGTATTCTGCCTTGTATAACACACATTTTCCACTCTAGTCTCCTTTAAGTAAAGAATATAGGATTCATACAGTGTTTCATGTGATCTTAACTCGAATTAAGGATTTCCCTTATCTTAGCTACCTTTTCTACACTAAGAACTGACTTGGAGATTCTCTTTCAGCTGTTCTAAACAAGTTCTCATCTGTTTACAGTCATTTTCAATGAATTATTCATGTTTTCATGTAGTTTCCTATATTCTGCCTTCTGGCCCAAGTATAAGCTTTGCCCACTTTATCAAACAACTTCCTACACACTGTTATTAACTGAGGGAGCTAGGGAACATTGTCTCTCAACTGTGTTATAGAGTGTAGTACAACATTTCAGTGTAGTGTAAAGCTTTCCAAAGCTGCCAAACGTGTTTCTTTCTCTATTTCAATGGTATTCTGCCTTGTATAACACACATTTACCACTCTAGTCTCCTTTAAGTAATGAATATAGGATTCATAGAGTGTTTGATGTTATCTTAACTCGAATTAAGGATTTTCCTTATCTTAGCTACCTTTTCTACACTAAGAACTGACTTGGAGATTCTCTTTCAGCTGTTCTAAACAAGTTCTCATCTGTTTACAGTCATTTTCACTGAATTATTCATGTTTTCATGTAGTTTCCTCTATTCTGCCTTCTGGCCCAAGTATAAGCTTTGCCCACTTTAAGTTCTCATCTGTTTACAGTCATTTTCACTGAATTATTCATGTTTTCATGTAGTTTCCTATATTCTGCCTTCTGGCCCAAGTATAAGCTTTGCACTCTTTATCAAACAACTTCCTACACACTGTTATGAACTGAGGCAGCTAGGGAACATTGTCTCTCAACTGTGTTATAGAGTGTAGTACTACATTTCAGTGAAGTGTAAGGCTTTCCAAAGCTGCCGAACGTGTTTGTTTCTCTATTTCAATGGTATTCTGCCTTGTATAACACACATTTACCACTCTAGTTTCCTTTAAGTAAAGAATATAGGATTCATACAGTGTTTCATGTGATCTTAACTCGAATTAAGGATTTCCCAGATTTTAGCTTCCTTTTCTACACTAAGAACTGACTTGGAGAATCTCTTTCATCTGTTCTAAACAAGTTCTCATCGGTTTACAGTCATTTTCACTGAATTATTCATGTTTTCATGTAGTTTCCTATATTCTGCCTTCTGGCCCAAGTATAAGCTTTGCCCACTTTATCAAACAACTTCCTACACACTGTTATGACTTGAGGCAGCTCTGGAACATTGTCTCTCAACTGTGTTATAGAGTGTAGTACTACATTTCAGTGAAGTGTAAGGCTTTCCAAAGCTGCCGAACGTGTTTCTTTCTCTATTTCAATGGTATTCTGCCTTGTATAACACACATTTACCACTCTAGTCTCCTTTAAGTAAAGAATATAGGATTCATACAGTGTTTCATGTGATCTTAACTCGAATTAAGGATTTCCCTTATCTTAGCTACCTTTTCTACACTAAGAACTGACTTGGAGATTCTCTTTCAGCTGTTCTAAACAAGTTCTCATCTGTTTACAGTCATTTTCACTGAATTATTCATGTTTTCATGTAGTTTCCTATATTCTGCCTTCTGGCCCAAGTATAAGCTTTGCCCACTTTATCAAACAACTTCCTACACACTGTTATGACTTGAGGCAGCTCTGGAACATTGTCTCTCAACTGTGTTATAGAGTGTAGTACTACATTTCAGTGAAGTGTAAGGCTTTCCAAAGCTGCCGAACGTGTTTGGTTCTCTATTTCAATGGTATTCTGCCTTGTATAACACACATTTACCACTCTAGTCTCCTTTAAGTAAAGAATATAGGATTCATACAGTGTTTCATGTGATCTTAACTCGAATTAAGGATTTCCCTTATCTTAGCTACCTTTTCTACACTAAGAACTGACTTGGAGATTCTCTTTCAGCTGTTCTAAACAAGTTCTCATCTGTTTACAGTCATTTTCACTGAATTATTCATGTTTTCATGTAGTTTCCTCTATTCTGCCTTCTGGCCCAAGTATAAGCTTTGCCCACTTTAAGTTCTCATCTGTTTACAGTCATTTTCACTGAATTATTCATGTTTTCATGTAGTTTCCTATATTCTGCCTTCTGGCCCAAGTATAAGCTTTGCCCACTTTATCAAACAACTTCCTACACACTGTTATGAACTGAGGCAGCTCGGGAACATTGTCTCTCAACTGTGTTATAGAGTGTAGTACTACATTTCAGTGAAGTGTAAGGCTTTCCAAAGCTGCCGAACGTGTTTGTTTCTCTATTTCAATGGTATTCTGCCTTGTATAACACACATTTACCACTCTAGTCTCCTTTAAGTAAAGAATATAGGATTCATACAGTGTTTCATGTGATCTTAACTCGAATTAAGGATTTCCCTTATCTTAGCTACCTTTTCTACACTAAGAACTGACTTGGAGATTCTCTTTCAGCTGTTCTAAACAAGTTCTCATCTGTTTACAGTCATTTTCAATGAATTATTCATGTTTTCATGTAGTTTCCTATATTCTGCCTTCTGGCCCAAGTATAAGCTTTGCCCACTTTATCAAACAACTTCCTACACACTGTTATTAACTGAGGGAGCTAGGGAACATTGTCTCTCAACTGTGTTATAGAGTGTAGTACAACATTTCAGTGTAGTGTAAAGCTTTCCAAAGCTGCCAAACGTGTTTCTTTCTCTATTTCAATGGTATTCTGCCTTGTATAACACACATTTACCACTCTAGTCTCCTTTAAGTAATGAATATAGGATTCATACAGTGTTTGATGTTATCTTAACTCGAATTAAGGATTTTCCTTATCTTAGCTACCTTTTCTACACTAAGAACTGACTTGGAGATTCTCTTTCAGCTGTTCTAAACAAGTTCTCATCTGTTTACAGTCATTTTCACTGAATTATTCATGTTTTCATGTAGTTTCCTCTATTCTGCCTTCTGGCCCAAGTATAAGCTTTGCCCACTTTAAGTTCTCATCTGTTTACAGTCATTTTCACTGAATTATTCATGTTTTCATGTAGTTTCCTATATTCTGCCTTCTGGCCCAAGTCTAAGCTTTGCCCACTTTATCAAACAACTTCCTACACACTGTTATGAACTGAGGCAGCTAGGGAACATTGTCTCTCAACTGTGTTATAGAGTGTAGTACTACATTTCAGTGAACTGTAAGGCTTTCCAAAGCTGCCGAACGAGTTTCTTTCAATATTTCAATGGTATTCTGCCTTGTATAACACACATTTACCACTCTAGTCTCCTTTAAGTAAGCAATATAGGATTCATACTGTGTTTCATGTGATCTTAACTCGAATTAAGGATTTCCCGGATTTAGCTACCTTTTCTACACTAAGAACTGACTTGGAGAATCTCTTTCATCTGTTCTAAACAAGTTCTCATCGGTTTACAGTCATTTTCACTGAATTATTCATGTTTTCATGTAGTTTCCTATATTCTGCCTTCTGGCCCAAGTATAAGCTTTGCCCACTTTATCAAACAACTTCCTACACACTGTTATTAACTGAGGGAGCTAGGGAACATTGTCTCTCAACTGTGTTATAGAGTGTAGTACAACATTTCAGTGTAGTGTAAAGCTTTCCAAAGCTGCCAAACGTGTTTCTTTCTCTATTTCAATGGTATTCTGCCTTGTATAACACACATTTACCACTCTAGTCTCCTTTAAGTAATGAATATAGGATTCATACAGTGTTTGATGTTATCTTAACTCGAATTAAGGATTTTTCTTATCTTAGCTACCTTTTCTACACTAAGAACTGACTTGGAGATTCTCTTTCAGCTGTTCTAAACAAGTTCTCATCTGTTTACAGTCATTTTCACTGAATTATTCATGTTTTCATGTAGTTTCCTCTATTCTGCCTTCTGGCCCAAGTATAAGCTTTGCCCACTTTAAGTTGTCATCTGTTTACAGTCATTTTCACTGAATTATTCATGTTTTCATGTAGTTTCCTATATTCTGCCTTCTGGCCCAAGTATAAGCTTTGCCCACTTTATCAAACAACTTCCTACACACTGTTATGAACTGAGGCAGCTCGGGAACATTGTCTCTCAACTGTGTTATAGAGTGTAGTACTACATTTCAGTGAAGTGTAAGGCTTTCCAAAGCTGCCGAACGTGTTTGTTTCTCTATTTCAATGGTATTCTGCCTTGTATAACACACATTTACCACTCTAGTTTCCTTTAAGTAAAGAATATAGGATTCATACAGTGTTTCATGTGATCTTAACTCGAATTAAGGATTTCCCGGATTTTAGCTTCCTTTTCTACACTAAGAACTGACTTGGAGAATCTCTTTCATCTGTTCTAAACAAGTTCTCATCGGTTTACAGTCATTTTCACTGAATTATTCATGTTTTCATGTAGTTTCCTATATTCTGCCTTCTGGCCCAAGTATAAGCTTTGCCCACTTTATCAAACAACTTCCTACACACTGTTATGACTTGAGGCAGCTCTGGAACATTGTCTCTCAACTGTGTTATAGAGTGTAGTACTACATTTCAGTGAAGTGTAAGGCTTTCCAAAGCTGCCGAACGTGTTTGGTTCTCTATTTCAATGGTATTCTGCCTTGTATAACACACATTTACCACTCTAGTCTCCTTTAAGTAAAGAATATAGGATTCATACAGTGTTTCATGTGATCTTAACTCGAATTAAGGATTTCCCTTATCTTAGCTACCTTTTCTACACTAAGAACTGACTTGGAGATTCTCTTTCAGCTGTTCTAAACAAGTTCTCATCTGTTTACAGTCATTTTCACTGAATTATTCATGTTTTCATGTAGTTTCCTCTATTCTGCCTTCTGGCCCAAGTATAAGCTTTGCCCACTTTAAGTTCTCATCTGTTTACAGTCATTTTCACTGAATTATTCATGTTTTCATGTAGTTTCCTATATTCTGCCTTCTGGCCCAAGTATAAGCTTTGCCCACTTTATCAAACAACTTCCTACACACTGTTATGAACTGAGGCAGCTCGGGAACATTGTCTCTCAACTGTGTTATAGAGTGTAGTACTACATTTCAGTGAAGTGTAAGGCTTTTCAAAGCTGCCGAACGTGTTTGTTTCTCTATTTCAATGGTATTCTGCCTTGTATAACACACATTTACCACTCTAGTTTCCTTTAAGTAAAGAATATAGGATTCATACCGTGTTTCATGTGATCTTAACTCGAATTAAGGATTTCCCGGATTTTAGCTACCTTTTCTACACTAAGAACTGACTTGGAGATTCTCTTTCAGCTGTTCTAAACAAATTCTCATCTGTTTACAGGCATTTCCACTGAATTATTCAAGTTTTCATGTAGTTTCCTATATTCTGCCTTCTGGCCCAAGTCTAAGCTTTGCCCACTTTATCAAACAACTTCCTACACACTGTTATGAACTGAGGCAGCTAGGGAACATTGTCTCTCAACTGTGTTATAGAGTGTAGTACTACATTTCAGTGAACTGTAAGGCTTTCCAAAGCTGCCGAACGAGTTTCTTTCAATATTTCAATGGTATTCTGCCTTGTATAACACACATTTACCACTCTAGTCTCCTTTAAGTAAGCAATATAGGATTCATACTGTGTTTCATGTGATCTTAACTCGAATTAAGGATTTCCCGGATTTAGCTAGCTTTTCTACACTAAGAACTGACTTGGAGAATCTCTTTCATCTGTTCTAAACAAGTTCTCATCGGTTTACAGTCATTTTCACTGAATTATTCATGTTTTCATGTAGTTTCCTATATTCTGCCTTCTGGCCCAAGTATAAGCTTTGCCCACTTTAAGTTCTCATCTGTTTACAGTCATTTTCACTGAATTATTCATGTTTTCATGTAGTTTCCTATATTCTGCCTTCTGGCCCAAGTATAAGCTTTGCCCACTTTATCAAACAACTTCCTACACACTGTTATGAACTGAGGCAGCTCGGGAACATTGTCTCTCAACTGTGTTATAGAGTGTAGTACTACATTTCAGTGAAGTGTAAGGCTTTCCAAAGCTGCCGAACGTGTTTGTTTCTCTATTTCAATGGTATTCTGCCTTGTATAACACACATTTACCACTCTAGTCTCCTTTAAGTAAAGAATATAGGATTCATACAGTGTTTCATGTGATCTTAACTCGAATTAAGGATTTCCCTTATCTTAGCTACCTTTTCTACACTAAGAACTGACTTGGAGATTCTCTTTCAGCTGTTCTAAACAAGTTCTCATCTGTTTACAGTCATTTTCAATGAATTATTCATGTTTTCATGTAGTTTCCTATATTCTGCCTTCTGGCCCAAGTATAAGCTTTGCCCACTTTATCAAACAACTTCCTACACACTGTTATTAACTGAGGGAGCTAGGGAACATTGTCTCTCAACTGTGTTATAGAGTGTAGTACAACATTTCAGTGTAGTGTAAAGCTTTCCAAAGCTGCCAAACGTGTTTCTTTCTCTATTTCAATGGTATTCTGCCTTGTATAACACACATTTACCACTCTAGTCTCCTTTAAGTAATGAATATAGGATTCATACAGTGTTTGATGTTATCTTAACTCGAATTAAGGATTTTCCTTATCTTAGCTACCTTTTCTACACTAAGAACTGACTTGGAGATTCTCTTTCAGCTGTTCTAAACAAGTTCTCATCTGTTTACAGTCATTTTCACTGAATTATTCATGTTTTCATGTAGTTTCCTCTATTCTGCCTTCTGGCCCAAGTATAAGCTTTGCCCACTTTAAGTTCTCATCTGTTTACAGTCATTTTCACTGAATTATTCATGTTTTCATGTAGTTTCCTATATTCTGCCTTCTGGCCCAAGTCTAAGCTTTGCCCACTTTATCAAACAACTTCCTACACACTGTTATGAACTGAGGCAGCTAGGGAACATTGTCTCTCAACTGTGTTATAGAGTGTAGTACTACATTTCAGTGAACTGTAAGGCTTTCCAAAGCTGCCGAACGAGTTTCTTTCAATATTTCAATGGTATTCTGCCTTGTATAACACACATTTACCACTCTAGTCTCCTTTAAGTAAGCAATATAGGATTCATACTGTGTTTCATGTGATCTTAACTCGAATTAAGGATTTCCCGGATTTAGCTACCTTTTCTACACTAAGAACTGACTTGGAGAATCTCTTTCATCTGTTCTAAACAAGTTCTCATCGGTTTACAGTCATTTTCACTGAATTATTCATGTTTTCATGTAGTTTCCTATATTCTGCCTTCTGGCCCAAGTATAAGCTTTGCCCACTTTATCAAACAACTTCCTACACACTGTTATTAACTGAGGGAGCTAGGGAACATTGTCTCTCAACTGTGTTATAGAGTGTAGTACAACATTTCAGTGTAGTGTAAAGCTTTCCAAAGCTGCCAAACGTGTTTCTTTCTCTATTTCAATGGTATTCTGCCTTGTATAACACACATTTACCACTCTAGTCTCCTTTAAGTAATGAATATAGGATTCATACAGTGTTTGATGTTATCTTAACTCGAATTAAGGATTTTTCTTATCTTAGCTACCTTTTCTACACTAAGAACTGACTTGGAGATTCTCTTTCAGCTGTTCTAAACAAGTTCTCATCTGTTTACAGTCATTTTCACTGAATTATTCATGTTTTCATGTAGTTTCCTCTATTCTGCCTTCTGGCCCAAGTATAAGCTTTGCCCACTTTAAGTTCTCATCTGTTTACAGTCATTTTCACTGAATTATTCATGTTTTCATGTAGTTTCCTATATTCTGCCTTCTGGCCCAAGTATAAGCTTTGCCCACTTTATCAAACAACTTCCTACACACTGTTATGAACTGAGGCAGCTCGGGAACATTGTCTCTCAACTGTGTTATAGAGTGTAGTACTACATTTCAGTGAAGTGTAAGGCTTTCCAAAGCTGCCGAACGTGTTTGTTTCTCTATTTCAATGGTATTCTGCCTTGTATAACACACATTTACCACTCTAGTTTCCTTTAAGTAAAGAATATAGGATTCATACAGTGTTTCATGTGATCTTAACTCGAATTAAGGATTTCCCGGATTTTAGCTTCCTTTTCTACACTAAGAACTGACTTGGAGAATCTCTTTCATCTGTTCTAAACAAGTTCTCATCGGTTTACAGTCATTTTCACTGAATTATTCATGTTTTCATGTAGTTTCCTATATTCTGCCTTCTGGCCCAAGTATAAGCTTTGCCCACTTTATCAAACAACTTCCTACACACTGTTATGACTTGAGGCAGCTCTGGAACATTGTCTCTCAACTGTGTTATAGAGTGTAGTACTACATTTCAGTGAAGTGTAAGGCTTTCCAAAGCTGCCGAACGTGTTTGGTTCTCTATTTCAATGGTATTCTGCCTTGTATAACACACATTTACCACTCTAGTCTCCTTTAAGTAAAGAATATAGGATTCATACAGTGTTTCATGTGATCTTAACTCGAATTAAGGATTTCCCTTATCTTAGCTACCTTTTCTACACTAAGAACTGACTTGGAGATTCTCTTTCAGCTGTTCTAAACAAGTTCTCATCTGTTTACAGTCATTTTCACTGAATTATTCATGTTTTCATGTAGTTTCCTCTATTCTGCCTTCTGGCCCAAGTATAAGCTTTGCCCACTTTAAGTTCTCATCTGTTTACAGTCATTTTCACTGAATTATTCATGTTTTCATGTAGTTTCCTATATTCTGCCTTCTGGCCCAAGTATAAGCTTTGCCCACTTTATCAAACAACTTCCTACACACTGTTATGAACTGAGGCAGCTCGGGAACATTGTCTCTCAACTGTGTTATAGAGTGTAGTACTACATTTCAGTGAAGTGTAAGGCTTTTCAAAGCTGCCGAACGTGTTTGTTTCTCTATTAAAATGGTATTCTGCCTTGTATAACACACATTTACCACTCTAGTTTCCTTTAAGTAAAGAATATAGGATTCATACCGTGTTTCATGTGATCTTAACTCGAATTAAGGATTTCCCGGATTTTAGCTACCTTTTCTACACTAAGAACTGACTTGGAGATTCTCTTTCAGCTGTTCTAAACAAATTCTCATCTGTTTACAGGCATTTCCACTGAATTATTCAAGTTTTCATGTAGTTTCCTATATTCTGCCTTCTGGCCCAAGTCTAAGCTTTGCCCACTTTATCAAACAACTTCCTACACACTGTTATGAACTGAGGCAGCTAGGGAACATTGTCTCTCAACTGTGTTATAGAGTGTAGTACTACATTTCAGTGAACTGTAAGGCTTTCCAAAGCTGCCGAACGAGTTTCTTTCAATATTTCAATGGTATTCTGCCTTGTATAACACACATTTACCACTCTAGTCTCCTTTAAGTAAGCAATATAGGATTCATACTGTGTTTCATGTGATCTTAACTCGAATTAAGGATTTCCCGGATTTAGCTAGCTTTTCTACACTAAGAACTGACTTGGAGAATCTCTTTCATCTGTTCTAAACAAGTTCTCATCTGTTTACAGTCATTTTCACTGAATTATTCATGTTTTCATGTAGTTTCCTATATTCTGCCTTCTGGCCCAAGTATAAGCTTTGCCCACTTTATCAAACAACTTCCTACACACTGTTATGACTTGAGGCAGCTCTGGAACATTGTCTCTCAACTGTGTTATAGAGTGTAGTACTACATTTCAGTGAAGTGTAAGGCTTTCCAAAGCTGCCGAAAGTGTTTGGTTCTCTATTTCAATGGTATTCTGCCTTGTATAACACACATTTACCACTCTAGTCTCCTTTAAGTAAAGAATATAGGATTCATACAGTGTTTCATGTGATCTTAACTCGAATTAAGGATTTCCCTTATCTTAGCTACCTTTTCTACACTAAGAACTGACTTGGAGATTCTCTTTCAGCTGTTCTAAACAAGTTCTCATCTGTTTACAGTCATTTTCAATGAATTATTCATGTTTTCATGTAGTTTCCTATATTCTGCCTTCTGGCCCAAGTATAAGCTTTGCCCACTTTATCAAACAACTTCCTACACACTGTTATTAACTGAGGGAGCTAGGGAACATTGTCTCTCAACTGTGTTATAGAGTGTAGTACAACATTTCAGTGTAGTGTAAAGCTTTCCAAAGCTGCCAAACGTGTTTCTTTCTCTATTTCAATGGTATTCTGCCTTGTATAACACACATTTACCACTCTAGTCTCCTTTAAGTAATGAATATAGGATTCATACAGTGTTTGATGTTATCTTAACTCGAATTAAGGATTTTCCTTATCTTAGCTACCTTTTCTACACTAAGAACTGACTTGGAGATTCTCTTTCAGCTGTTCTAAACAAGTTCTCATCTGTTTACAGTCATTTTCACTGAATTATTCATGTTTTCATGTAGTTTCCTCTATTCTGCCTTCTGGCCCAAGTATAAGCTTTGCCCACTTTAAGTTCTCATCTGTTTACAGTCATTTTCACTGAATTATTCATGTTTTCATGTAGTTTCCTATATTCTGCCTTCTGGCCCAAGTATAAGCTTTGCCCACTTTATCAAACAACTTCCTACACACTGTTATGAACTGAGGCAGCTCGGGAACATTGTCTCTCAACTGTGTTATAGAGTGTAGTACTACATTTCAGTGAAGTGTAAGGCTTTCCAAAGTTGCCGAACGTGTTTGTTTCTCTATTTCAATGGTATTCTGCCTTGTATAACACACATTTACCACTCTAGTTTCCTTTAAGTAAAGAATATAGGATTCATACCGTGTTTCATGTGATCTTAACTCGAATTAAGGATTTCCCGGATTTTAGCTTCCTTTTCTACACTAAGAACTGACTTGGAGAATCTCTTTCATCTGTTCTAAACAAGTTCTCATCGGTTTACAGTCATTTTCACTGAATTATTCATGTTTTCATGTAGTTTCCTATATTCTGCCTTCTGGCCCAAGTATAAGCTTTGCCCACTTTATCAAACAACTTCCTACACACTGTTATGACTTGAGGCAGCTCTGGAACATTGTCTCTCAACTGTGTTATAGAGTGTAGTACTACATTTCAGTGAAGTGTAAGGCTTTCCAATGCTGCCGAACGTGTTTGGTTCTCTATTTCAATGGTATTCTGCCTTGTATAACACACATTTACCACTCTATTCTCCTTTAAGTAAAGAATATAGGATTCATACAGTGTTTCATGTGATCTTAACTCGAATTAAGGATTTCCCTTATCTTAGCTACCTTTTCTACACTAAGAACTGACTTGGAGATTCTCTTTCAGCTGTTCTAAACAAGTTCTCATCTGTTTACAGTCATTTTCAATGAATTATTCATGTTTTCATGTAGTTTCCTATATTCTGCCTTCTGGCCCAAGTATAAGCTTTGCCCACTTTATCAAACAACTTCCTACACACTGTTATTAACTGAGGGAGCTAGGGAACATTGTCTCTCAACTGTGTTATAGAGTGTAGTACAACATTTCAGTGTAGTGTAAAGCTTTCCAAAGCTGCCAAACGTGTTTCTTTCTCTATTTCAATGGTATTCTGCCTTGTATAACACACATTTACCACTCTAGTCTCCTTTAAGTAATGAATATAGGATTCATACAGTGTTTGATGTTATCTTAACTCGAATTAAGGATTTTCCTTATCTTAGCTACCTTTTCTACACTAAGAACTGACTTGGAGATTCTCTTTCAGCTGTTATAAACAAGTTCTCATCTGTTTACAGTCATTTTCACTGAATTATTCATGTTTTCATGTAGTTTCCTCTATTCTGCCTTCTGGCCCAAGTATAAGCTTTGCCCACTTTAAGTTCTCATCTGTTTACAGTCATTTTCACTGAATTATTCATGTTTTCATGTAGTTTCCTATATTCTGCCTTCTGGCCCAAGTATAAGCTTTGCCCACTTTATCAAACAACTTCCTACACACTGTTATGAACTGAGGCAGCTCGGGAACATTGTCTCTCAACTGTGTTATAGAGTGTAGTACTACATTTCAGTGAAGTGTAAGGCTTTCCAAAGCTGCCGAACGTGTTTGTTTCTCTATTTCAATGGTATTCTGCCTTGTATAACACACATTTACCACTCTAGTTTCCTTTAAGTAAAGAATATAGGATTCATACCGTGTTTCATGTGATCTTAACTCGAATTAAGGATTTCCCGGATTTTAGCTACCTTTTCTACACTAAGAACTGACTTGGAGATTCTCTTTCAGCTGTTCTAAACAAATTCTCATCTGTTTACAGGCATTTCCACTGAATTATTCAAGTTTTCATGTAGTTTCCTATATTCTGCCTTCTGGCCCAAGTCTAAGCTTTGCCCACTTTATCAAACAACTTCCTACACACTGTTATGAACTGAGGCAGCTAGGGAACATTGTCTCTCAACTGTGTTATAGAGTGTAGTACTACATTTCAGTGAACTGTAAGGCTTTCCAAAGCTGCCGAACGAGTTTCTTTCAATATTTCAATGGTATTCTGCCTTGTATAACACACATTTACCACTCTAGTCTCCTTTAAGTAAGCAATATAGGATTCATACTGTGTTTCATGTGATCTTAACTCGAATTAAGGATTTCCCGGATTTAGCTACCTTTTCTACACTAAGAACTGACTTGGAGAATCTCTTTCATCTGTTCTAAACAAGTTCTCATCGGTTTACAGTCATTTTCACTGAATTATTCATGTTTTCATGTAGTTTCCTATATTCTGCCTTCTGGCCCAAGTATAAGCTTTGCCCACTTTATCAAACAACTTCCTACACACTGTTATTAACTGAGGGAGCTAGGGAACATTGTCTCTCAACTGTGTTATAGAGTGTAGTACAACATTTCAGTGTAGTGTAAAGCTTTCCAAAGCTGCCAAACGTGTTTCTTTCTCTATTTCAATGGTATTCTGCCTTGTATAACACACATTTACCACTCTAGTCTCCTTTAAGTAATGAATATAGGATTCATACAGTGTTTGATGTTATCTTAACTCGAATTAAGGATTTTCCTTATCTTAGCTACCTTTTCTACACTAAGAACTGACTTGGAGATTCTCTTTCAGCTGTTCTAAACAAGTTCTCATCTGTTTACAGTCATTTTCACTGAATTATTCATGTTTTCATGTAGTTTCCTCTATTCTGCCTTCTGGCCCAAGTATAAGCTTTGCCCACTTTAAGTTCTCATCTGTTTACAGTCATTTTCACTGAATTATTCATGTTTTCATGTAGTTTCCTATATTCTGCCTTCTGGCCCAAGTATAAGCTTTGCCCACTTTATCAAACAACTTCCTACACACTGTTATGAACTGAGGCAGCTCGGGAACATTGTCTCTCAACTGTGTTATAGAGTGTAGTACTACATTTCAGTGAAGTGTAAGGCTTTCCAAAGCTGCCGAACGTGTTTGTTTCTCTATTTCAATGGTATTCTGCCTTGTATAACACACATTTACCACTCTAGTTTCCTTTAAGTAAAGAATATAGGATTCATACAGTGTTTCATGTGATCTTAACTCGAATTAAGGATTTCCCGGATTTTAGCTTCCTTTTCTACACTAAGAACTGACTTGGAGAATCTCTTTCATCTGTTCTAAACAAGTTCTCATCGGTTTACAGTCATTTTCACTGAATTATTCATGTTTTCATGTAGTTTCCTATATTCTGCCTTCTGGCCCAAGTATAAGCTTTGCCCACTTTATCAAACATCTTCCTACACACTGTTATGACTTGAGGCAGCTCTGGAACATTGTCTCTCAACTGTGTTATAGAGTGTAGTACTACATTTCAGTGAAGTGTAAGGCTTTCCAAAGCTGCCGAACGTGTTTGGTTCTCTATTTCAATGGTATTCTGCCTTGTATAACACACATTTACCACTCTAGTCTCCTTTAAGTAAAGAATATAGGATTCATACAGTGTTTCATGTGATCTTAACTCGAATTAAGGATTTCCCTTATCTTAGCTACCTTTTCTACACTAAGAACTGACTTGGAGATTCTCTTTCAGCTGTTCTAAACAAGTTCTCATCTGTTTACAGTCATTTTCACTGAATTATTCATGTTTTCATGTAGTTTCCTCTATTCTGCCTTCTGGCCCAAGTATAAGCTTTGCCCACTTTAAGTTCTCATCTGTTTACAGTCATTTTCACTGAATTATTCATGTTTTCATGTAGTTTCCTATATTCTGCCTTCTGGCCCAAGTATAAGCTTTGCCCACTTTATCAAACAACTTCCTACACACTGTTATGAACTGAGGCAGCTCGGGAACATTGTCTCTCAACTGTGTTATAGAGTGTAGTACTACATTTCAGTGAAGTGTAAGGCTTTCCAAAGCTGCCGAACGTGTTTGGTTCTCTATTTCAATGGTATTCTGCCTTGTATAACACACATTTACCACTCTAGTCTCCTTTAAGTAAAGAATATAGGATTCATACAGTGTTTCATGTGATCTTAACTCGAATTAAGGATTTCCCTTATCTTAGCTACCTTTTCTACACTAAGAACTGACTTGGAGATTCTCTTTCAGCTGTTCTAAACAAGTTCTCATCTGTTTACAGTCATTTTCACTGAATTATTCATGTTTTCATGTAGTTTCCTCTATTCTGCCTTCTGGCCCAAGTACAAGCTTTGCCCACTTTAAGTTCTCATCTGTTTACAGTCATTTTCACTGAATTATTCATGTTTTCATGTACTTTCCTATATTCTGCCTTCTGGCCCAAGTATAAGCTTTGCCCACTTTATCAAACAACTTCCTACACACTGTTATGAACTGAGGCAGCTCGGGAACATTGTCTCTCAACAGTGTTATAGAGTGTAGTACTACATTTCAGTGAAGTGTAAGGCTTTCCAAAGCTGCCGAACGTGTTTGTTTCTCTATTTCAATGGTATTCTGCCTTGTATAACACACATTTACCACTCTAGTCTCCTTTAAGTAATGAATATAGGATTCATACAGTGTTTGATGTTATCTTAACTCGAATTAAGGATTTTCCTTATCTTAGCTACCTTTTCTACACTAAGAACTGACTTGGAGATTATCTTTAAGCTGTTATAAACAAGTTCTCATCTGTTTACAGTCATTTTCACTGAATTATTCATGTTTTCATGTAGTTTCCTATATTCTGCCTTCGGGCCCAAGTGTAAGCTTTGCCCACTTTAAGTTCTCATCTGTTTACAGTCATTTTCACTGAATTATTCATGTTTTCATGTAGTTTCCTATATTCTGCCTTCTGGCCCAAGTATAAGCTTTGCCCACTTTATCAAACAACTTCCTACACACTGTTATGAACTGAGGGAGCTAGGGATCATTGTCTCTCAACTGTGTTATAGAGTGTAGTACTACATTTCAGTGAAGTGTAAGGCTTTCCAAATCTGCCGAATGTGTTTGTTTCTCTATTTCAATGGTATTCTGCCTTGTATAACACACATTTACCACTCTAGTTTCCTTTAAGTAAAGAATATAGGATTCATACAGTGTTTCATGTGATCTTAACTCGAATTAAGGATTTCCCGGATTTTAGCTACCTTTTCTACATTAAGAACTGACTTGGAGATTCTCTTTCAGCTGTTCTAAACAAATTCTCATCTGTTTACAGGCATTTCCACTGAATTATTCAAGTTTTCATGTAGTTTCCTATATTCTGCCTTCTGGCCCAAGTCTAAGCTTTGCTCACTTTATCAAACAACTTCCTACACACAGTTATGAACTGAGGCAGCTCGGGAACATTGTCTCTCAACTGTGTTATAGAGTGTAGTACTACATTTCAGTGAAGTGTAAGGCTTTCCAAAGCTGCCGAATGTGTTTGTTTCTCTATTTCAATGGTATTCTGCCTTGTATAACACACATTTACCACTCTAGTCTCCTTTAAGTAATGAATATAGGATTGATACAGTGTTTGATGTTATCTTAACTCAAATTAAGGATTTTCCTTATCTTAGCTACCTTTTCTACACTAAGAACTGACTTGGAGATTCTCTTTAAGCTGTTATAAACAAGTTCTCAACTGTTTACAGTCATTTTCAATGAATTATTCATGTTTTCATGTAGTTTCCTATATTCTGCCTTCTGGCCCAAGTATAAGCTTTGCCCACTTTATCAAACAACTTCCTACACACTGTTATTAACAGAGGGAGCTAGGGAACATTGTCTCTCAACTGTGTTATAGAGTGTAGTACTACATTTCAGTGTAGTGTTAGGCTTTCCAAAGCTGCCGAAGGTGTTTCTTTCTCTATTTCAATGGTATTCTGCCTTGTATAACACACATTTACCACTCTAGTCTCCTTTAAGTAATGAATATAGGATTCATACAGTGTTTGATGTTATCTTAACTCGAATTAAGGATTTTCCTTATCTTAGCTACCTTTTCTACACTAAGAACTGACTTGGAGATTCTCTTTAAGCTGTTATAAACAAGTTCTCATCTGTTTACAGTCATTTTCACTGAATTATTCATGTTTTCATGTAGTTTCCTATATTCTGCCTTCGGGCCCAAGTATAAGCTTTGCCCACTTTAAGTTCTCATCTGTTTACAGTCATTTTCACTGAATTATTCATGTTTTCATGTAGTTTCCTATATTCTGCCTTCTGGCCCAAGTATAAGCTTTGCCCACTTTATCAAACAACTTCCTACACACTGTTATGAACTGAGGCAGCTCGGGAACATTGTCTCTCAACTGTGTTATAGAGTGTAGTACTACATTTCAGTGTAGTGTAAGGCTTTCCAAAGCTGCTGAACGTGTTTCTTTCTCTATTTCAATGTTATTCTGCCTTGTATAACACACATTTACCACTCTAGTCTCCTTTAAGTAATGAATATAGGATTCATACAGTGTTTGATGTTATCTTAACTCGAATTAAGGATTTTCCTTATCTTAGCTACCTTTTCTACACTAAGAACTGACTTGGAGATTCTCTTTAAGCTGCTATAAACAAGTTCTCATCTGTTTACAGTCATTTTCACTGAATTATTCATGTTTTCATGTAGTTTCCTATATTCTGCCTTCGGGCCCAAGTATAAGCTTTGCCCAATTTAAGTTCTCATCTGTTTACAGTCATTTTCACTGAATTATTCATGTTTTCATGTACTTTCCTATATTCTGCCTTCTGGCCCAAGTATAAACTTTGCACACTTTATCAAACAACTTCCTACACACTGTTATTAACTGAGGGAGCTAGGGAACATTGTCTCTCAACTGTGTTATAGAGTGTAGTGCAACATTTCAGTGTAGTGTAAGGCTTTCCAAAGCTGCCAATCGTGTTTCTTTCTCTATTTCAATGGTATTCTGCCTTGTATAACACACATTTACCACTCTAGTCTCCTTTAAGTAATGAATATAGGATTCATACAGTGTTTGATGTTATCTTAACTCGAATTAAGGATTTTCCTTATCTTAGCTACCTTTTCTACACTAAGAACTGACTTGGAGATTCTCTTTAAGCTGTTATAAACAAGTTCTCATCTGTTTACAGTCATTTTCACTGAATTATTCATGTTTTCATGTAGTTTCCTATATTCTGCCTTCGGGCCCAAGTGTAAGCTTTGCCCACTTTAAGTTCTCATCTGTTTACAGTCATTTTCACTGAATTATTCATGTTTTCATGTAGTTTCCTATATTCTGCCTTCTGGCCCAAGTATAAGCTTTGCCCACTTTATCAAACAACTTCCTACACACTGTTATGAACTGAGGGAGCTAGGGAACATTGTCTCTCAACTGTGTTATAGAGTGTAGTACTACATTTCAGTGAAGTGTAAGGCTTTCCAAATCTGCCGAATGTGTTTGTTTCTCTATTTCAATGGTATTCTGCCTTGTATAACACACATTTACCACTCTAGTTTCCTTTAAGTAAAGAATATAGGATTCATACAGTGTTTCATGTGATCTTAACTCGAATTAAGGATTTCCCGGATTTTAGCTACCTTTTCTACATTAAGAACTGACTTGGAGATTCTCTTTCAGCTGTTCTAAACAAATTCTCATCTGTTTACAGGCATTTCCACTGAATTATTCAAGTTTTCATGTAGTTTCCTATATTCTGCCTTCTGGCCCAAGTCTAAGCTTTGCTCACTTTATCAAACAACTTCCTACACACAGTTATGAACTGAGGCAGCTCGGGAACATTGTCTCTCAACTGTGTTATAGAGTGTAGTACTACATTTCAGTGAAGTGTAAGGCTTTCCAAAGCTGCCGAATGTGTTTCTTTCTCTATTTCAATGGTATTCTGCCTTATATAATACACATTTATCACTCTAGTCTCCTTTAAGTAAGCAATATAGGATTTATACTGTGTTTCATGTGATCTTAACTCGAATTAAGGATTTTCCTTATCTTAGCTACCTTTTCTACACTAACAACTGACTTGGAGATTCTCTTTAAGCTGTTATAAACAAGTTCTCATCTGTTTACAGTCATTTTCACTGAATTATTCATGTTTTCATGTAGTTTCCTATACTCTGCCTTCTGGCCCAAGTTTAAGCTTTGCCCACTTTATCAAACAACTTCCTTCACACTGTTATGAACTGAGGCAGCTCGGGAACATTGTCTCTCAACTGTGTTATAGAGTGTAGTACTACATTTCAGTGAAGTGTAAGGCTTTCCAAAGCTGCCGAACGTGTTTGTTTCTCTATTTCAATGGTATTCTGCCTTGTATAACACACATTTACCACTCTAGTCTCCTTTAAGTAATGAATATAGGATTCATACAGTGTTTGATGTTATCTTAACTCAAATTAAGGATTTTCCTTATCTTAGCTACCTTTTCTACACTAAGAACTGACTTGGAGATTCTCTTTAAGCTGTTATAAACAAGTTCTCAACTGTTTACAGTCATTTTCAATGAATTATTCATGTTTTCATGTAGTTTCCTATATTCTGCCTTCTGGCCCAAGTATAAGCTTTGCCCACTTTATCAAACAACTTCCTACACACTGTTATTAACAGAGGGAGCTAGGGAACATTGTCTCTCAACTGTGTTATAGAGTGTAGTACTACATTTCAGTGTAGTGTTAGGCTTTCCAAAGCTGCCGAAGGTGTTTCTTTCTCTATTTCAATGGTATTCTGCCTTGTATAACACACATTTACCACTCTAGTCTCCTTTAAGTAATGAATATAGGATTCATACAGTGTTTGATGTTATCTTAACTCGAATTAAGGATTTTCCTTATCTTAGCTACCTTTTCTACACTAAGAACTGACTTGGAGATTCTCTTTAAGCTGTTATAAACAAGTTCTCATCTGTTTACAGTCATTTTCACTGAATTATTCATGTTTTCATGTAGTTTCCTATATTCTGCCTTCGGGCCCAAGTATAAGCTTTGCCCACTTTAAGTTCTCATCTGTTTACAGTCATTTTCACTGAATTATTCATGTTTTCATGTAGTTTCCTATATTCTGCCTTCTGGCCCAAGTATAAGCTTTGCCCACTTTATCAAACAACTTCCTACACACTGTTATGAACTGAGGCAGCTCGGGAACATTGTCTCTCAACTGTGTTATAGAGTGTAGTACTACATTTCAGTGTAGTGTAAGGCTTTCCAAAGCTGCTGAACGTGTTTCTTTCTCTATTTCAATGTTATTCTGCCTTGTATAACACACATTTACCACTCTAGTCTCCTTTAAGTAATGAATATAGGATTCATACAGTGTTTGATGTTATCTTAACTCCAATTAAGGATTTTCCTTATCTTAGCTACCTTTTCTACACTAAGAACTGACTTGGAGATTCTCTTTAAGCTGCTATAAACAAGTTCTCATCTGTTTACAGTCATTTTCACTGAATTATTCATGTTTTCATGTAGTTTCCTATATTCTGCCTTCGGGCCCAAGTATAAGCTTTGCCCACTTTAAGTTCTCATCTGTTTACAGTCATTTTCACTGAATTATTCATGTTTTCATGTACTTTCCTATATTCTGCCTTCTGGCCCAAGTATAAACTTTGCACACTTTATCAAACAACTTCCTACACACTGTTATTAACTGAGGGAGCTAGGGAACATTGTCTCTCAACTGTGTTATAGAGTGTAGTGCAACATTTCAGTGTAGTGTAAGGCTTTCCAAAGCTGCCAATCGTGTTTCTTTCTCTATTTCAATGGTATTCTGCCTTGTATAACACACATTTACCACTCTAGTCTCCTTTAAGTAATGAATATAGGATTCATACAGTGTTTGATGTTATCTTAACTCGAATTAAGGATTTTCCTTATCTTAGCTACCTTTTCTACACTAAGAACTGACTTGGAGATTCTCTTTAAGCTGTTATAAACAAGTTCTCATCTGTTTACAGTCATTTTCACTGAATTATTCATGTTTTCATGTAGTTTCCTATATTCTGCCTTCGGGCCCAAGTGTAAGCTTTGCCCACTTTAAGTTCTCATCTGTTTACAGTCATTTTCACTGAATTATTCATGTTTTCATGTAGTTTCCTATATTCTGCCTTCTGGCCCAAGTATAAGCTTTGCCCACTTTATCAAACAACTTCCTACACACTGTTATGAACTGAGGGAGCTAGGGAACATTGTCTCTCAACTGTGTTATAGAGTGTAGTACTACATTTCAGTGAAGTGTAAGGCTTTCCAAATCTGCCGAATGTGTTTGTTTCTCTATTTCAATGGTATTCTGCCTTGTATAACACACATTTACCACTCTAGTTTCCTTTAAGTAAAGAATATAGGATTCATACAGTGTTTCATGTGATCTTAACTCGAATTAAGGATTTCCCGGATTTTAGCTACCTTTTCTACATTAAGAACTGACTTGGAGATTCTCTTTCAGCTGTTCTAAACAAATTCTCATCTGTTTACAGGCATTTCCACTGAATTATTCAAGTTTTCATGTAGTTTCCTATATTCTGCCTTCTGGCCCAAGTCTAAGCTTTGCTCACTTTATCAAACAACTTCCTACACACAGTTATGAACTGAGGCAGCTCGGGAACATTGTCTCTCAACTGTGTTATAGAGTGTAGTACTACATTTCAGTGAAGTGTAAGGCTTTCCAAAGCTGCCGAATGTGTTTCTTTCTCTATTTCAATGGTATTCTGCCTTATATAATACACATTTATCACTCTAGTCTCCTTTAAGTAAGCAATATAGGATTTATACTGTGTTTCATGTGATCTTAACTCGAATTAAGGATTTTCCTTATCTTAGCTACCTTTTCTACACTAACAACTGACTTGGAGATTCTCTTTAAGCTGTTATAAACAAGTTCTCATCTGTTTACAGTCATTTTCACTGAATTATTCATGTTTTCATGTAGTTTCCTATACTCTGCCTTCTGGCCCAAGTTTAAGCTTTGCCCACTTTATCAAACAACTTCCTTCACACTGTTATGAACTGAGGCAGCTCGGGAACATTGTCTCTCAACTGTGTTATAGAGTGTAGTACTACATTTCAGTGAAGTGTAAGGCTTTCCAAAGCTGCCGAACGTGTTTGTTTCTCTATTTCAATGGTATTCTGCCTTGTATAACACACATTTACCACTCTAGTCTCCTTTAAGTAATGAATATAGGATTCATACAGTGTTTGATGTTATCTTAACTCAAATTAAGGATTTTCCTTATCTTAGCTACCTTTTCTACACTAAGAACTGACTTGGAGATTCTCTTTAAGCTGTTATAAACAAGTTCTCAACTGTTTACAGTCATTTTCAATGAATTATTCATGTTTTCATGTAGTTTCCTATATTCTGCCTTCTGGCCCAAGTATAAGCTTTGCCCACTTTATCAAACAACTTCCTACACACTGTTATTAACAGAGGGAGCTAGGGAACATTGTCTCTCAACTGTGTTATAGAGTGTAGTACTACATTTCAGTGTAGTGTTAGGCTTTCCAAAGCTGCCGAAGGTGTTTCTTTCTCTATTTCAATGGTATTCTGCCTTGTATAACACACATTTACCACTCTAGTCTCCTTTAAGTAATGAATATAGGATTCATACAGTGTTTGATGTTATCTTAACTCGAATTAAGGATTTTCCTTATCTTAGCTACCTTTTCTACACTAAGAACTGACTTGGAGATTCTCTTTAAGCTGTTATAAACAAGTTCTCATCTGTTTACAGTCATTTTCACTGAATTATTCATGTTTTCATGTAGTTTCCTATATTCTGCCTTCGGGCCCAAGTATAAGCTTTGCCCACTTTAAGTTCTCATCTGTTTACAGTCATTTTCACTGAATTATTCATGTTTTCATGTAGTTTCCTATATTCTGCCTTCTGGCCCAAGTATAAGCTTTGCCCACTTTATCAAACAACTTCCTACACACTGTTATGAACTGAGGCAGCTCGGGAACATTGTCTCTCAACTGTGTTATAGAGTGTAGTACTACATTTCAGTGTAGTGTAAGGCTTTCCAAAGCTGCTGAACGTGTTTCTTTCTCTATTTCAATGTTATTCTGCCTTGTATAACACACATTTACCACTCTAGTCTCCTTTAAGTAATGAATATAGGATTCATACAGTGTTTGATGTTATCTTAACTCCAATTAAGGATTTTCCTTATCTTAGCTACCTTTTCTACACTAAGAACTGACTTGGAGATTCTCTTTAAGCTGCTATAAACAAGTTCTCATCTGTTTACAGTCATTTTCACTGAATTATTCATGTTTTCATGTAGTTTCCTATATTCTGCCTTCGGGCCCAAGTATAAGCTTTGCCCACTTTAAGTTCTCATCTGTTTACAGTCATTTTCACTGAATTATTCATGTTTTCATGTACTTTCCTATATTCTGCCTTCTGGCCCAAGTATAAACTTTGCACACTTTATCAAACAACTTCCTACACACTGTTATTAACTGAGGGAGCTAGGGAACATTGTCTCTCAACTGTGTTATAGAGTGTAGTGCAACATTTCAGTGTAGTGTAAGGCTTTCCAAAGCTGCCAATCGTGTTTCTTTCTCTATTTCAATGGTATTCTGCCTTGTATAACACACATTTACCACTCTAGTCTCCTTTAAGTAATGAATATAGGATTCATACAGTGTTTGATGTTATCTTAACTCGAATTAAGGATTTTCCTTATCTTAGCTACCTTTTCTACACTAAGAACTGACTTGGAGATTCTCTTTAAGCTGTTATAAACAAGTTCTCATCTGTTTACAGTCATTTTCACTGAATTATTCATGTTTTCATGTAGTTTCCTATATTCTGCCTTCGGGCCCAAGTGTAAGCTTTGCCCACTTTAAGTTCTCATCTGTTTACAGTCATTTTCACTGAATTATTCATGTTTTCATGTAGTTTCCTATATTCTGCCTTCTGGCCCAAGTATAAGCTTTGCCCACTTTATCAAACAACTTCCTACACACTGTTATGAACTGAGGGAGCTAGGGAACATTGTCTCTCAACTGTGTTATAGAGTGTAGTACTACATTTCAGTGAAGTGTAAGGCTTTCCAAATCTGCCGAATGTGTTTGTTTCTCTATTTCAATGGTATTTTGCCTTGTATAACACACATTTACCACTCTAGTTTCCTTTAAGTAAAGAATATAGGATTCATACAGTGTTTCATGTGATCTTAACTCGAATTAAGGATTTCCCGGATTTTAGCTACCTTTTCTACATTAAGAACTGACTTGGAGATTCTCTTTCAGCTGTTCTAAACAAATTCTCATCTGTTTACAGGCATTTCCACTGAATTATTCAAGTTTTCATGTAGTTTCCTATATTCTGCCTTCTGGCCCAAGTCTAAGCTTTGCTCACTTTATCAAACAACTTCCTACACACAGTTATGAACTGAGGCAGCTCGGGAACATTGTCTCTCAACTGTGTTATAGAGTGTAGTACTACATTTCAGTGAAGTGTAAGGCTTTCCAAAGCTGCCGAATGTGTTTCTTTCTCTATTTCAATGGTATTCTGCCTTATATAATACACATTTATCACTCTAGTCTCCTTTAAGTAAGCAATATAGGATTCATACTGTGTTTCATGTGATCTTAACTCGAATTAAGGATTTTCCTTATCTTAGCTACCTTTTCTACACTAACAACTGACTTGGAGATTCTCTTTAAGTTGTTATAAACAAGTTCTCATCTGTTTACAGTCATTTTCACTGAATTATTCATGTTTTCATGTAGTTTCCTATATTTTGCCTTCTGGCCCAAGTATAAGCTTTGCCCACTTTATCAAACAACTTCCTACACACTGTTATTAACTGAGGGAGCTAGGGAACATTGTCTCTCAACTGTGTTATAGAGTGTAGTACAACATTTCAGTGTAGAGTAAGGCTTTCCAAAGCTGCCAAACGTGTTTCTTTCTCTATTTCAATGGTATTCTGCCTTGTATAACACACATTTACCACTCTAGTCTCCTTTAAGTAATGAATACAGGATTCATACAGTGTTTGATGTTATCTTAACTCGAATTAAGGATTTTCCTTATCTTAGCTACCTTTTCTACACTAACAACTGACTTGGAGATTCTCTTTAAGCTGTTATAAACAAGTTCTCATCTGTTTACAGTCATTTTCACTGAATTATTCATGTTTTCATGTAGTTTCCTATATTCTGCCTTCGGGCCCAAGTATAAGCTTTGCCCACTTTAAGTTCTCATCTGTTTACAGTCATTTTCACTGAATTATTCATGTTTTCATGTAGTTTCCTATACTCTGCCTTCTGGCCCAAGTTTAAGCTTTGCCCACTTTATCAAACAACTTCCTTCACACTGTTATGAACTGAGGCAGCTCGGGAACATTGTCTCTCAACTGTGTTATAGAGTGTAGTACTACATTTCAGTGAAGTGTAAGGCTTTCCAAAGCTGCCGAACGTGTTTCTTTCTCTATTTCAATGTTATTCTGCCTTGTATAACACACATTTACCACTCTAGTCTCCTTTAAGTAATGAATATAGGATTCATACAGTGTTTGATGTTATCTTAACTCGAATTAAGGATTTTCCTTATCTTAGCTACCTTTTCTACACTAAGAACTGACTTGGAGATTCTCTTTAAGCTGCTATAAACAAGTTCTCATCTGTTTACAGTCATTTTCACTGAATTATTCATGTTTTCATGTAGTTTCCTATATTCTGCCTTCTCGCCCAAGTATAAGCTTTGCCCACTTTATCAAACAACTTCCTACACACTGTTATGAACTGAGGCAGCCCGGGAACATTGTCTCTCAACTGTGTTATAGAGTGTAGTACTACATTTCAGTGAAGTGTAAGGCTTTCCAAAGCTGCCGAATGTGTTTCTTTCTCTATTTCAATGGTATTCTGCCTTATATAATACACATTTATCACTCTAGTCTCCTTTAAGTAAGCAATATAGGATTCATACTGTGTTTCATGTGATCTTAACTCGAATTAAGGATTTTCCTTATCTTAGCTACCTTTTCTACACTAACAACTGACTTGGAGATTCTCTTTAAGTTGTTATAAACAAGTTCTCATCTGTTTACAGTCATTTTCACTGAATTATTCATGTTTTCATGTAGTTTCCTATATTCTGCCTTCTGGCCCAAGTATAAGCTTTGCCCACTTTATCAAACAACTTCCTACACACTGTTATTAACTGAGGGAGCTAGGGAACATTGTCTCTCAACTGTGTTATAGAGTGTAGTACAACATTTCAGTGTAGAGTAAGGCTTTCCAAAGCTGCCAAACGTGTTTCTTTCTCTATTTCAATGGTATTCTGCCTTGTATAACACACATTTACCACTCTAGTCTCCTTTAAGTAATGAATATAGGATTCATACAGTGTTTGATGTTATCTTAACTCGAATTAAGGATTTTCCTTATCTTAGCTACCTTTTCTACACTAACAACTGACTTGGAGATTCTCTTTAAGCTGTTATAAACAAGTTCTCATCCGTTTACAGTCATTTTCACTGAATTATTCATGTTTTCATGTAGTTTCCTATATTCTGCCTTCGGGCCCAAGTATAAGCTTTGCCCACTTTAAGTTCTCATCTGTTTACAGTCATTTTCACTGAATTATTCATGTTTTCATGTAGTTTCCTATACTCTGCCTTCTGGCCCAAGTTTAAGCTCTGCCCACTTTATCAAACAACTTCCTTCACACTGTTATGAACTGAGGCAGCTCGGGAACATTGTCTCTCAACTGTGTTATAGAGTGTAGTACTACATTTCAGTGAAGTGTAAGGCTTTCCAAAGCTGCCGAACGTGTTTCTTTCTCTATTTCAATGTTATTCTGCCTTGTATAACACACATTTACCACTCTAGTCTCCTTTAAGTAATGAATATAGGATTCATACAGTGTTTGATGTTATCTTAACTCGAATTAAGGATTTTCCTTATCTTAGCTACCTTTTCTACACTAAGAACTGACTTGGAGATTCTCTTTAAGCTGCTATAAACAAGTTCTCATCTGTTTACAGTCATTTTCACTGAATTATTCATGTTTTCATGTAGTTTCCTATATTCTGCCTTCTCGCCCAAGTATAAGCTTTGCCCACTTTATCAAACAACTTCCTACACACTGTTATGAACTGAGGCAGCCCGGGAACATTGTCTCTCAACTGTGTTATAGAGTGTAGTACTACATTTCAGTGAAGTGTAAGGCTTTCCAAAGCTGCCGAACGTGTTTGTTTCTCTATTTCAATGGTATTCTGCCTTGTATAACACACATTTACCACTCCAGTCTCCTTTAAGTAAAGAATATAGGATTCATACAGTGTTTCATGTGATCTTAACTGGCATTAAGGATTTCCCTTATCTTAGCTACCTTTTCTACACTACGAACTGACTTGGAGATTCTATTTCAGCTGTTCTAAACAAGTTCTCATCTGTTTCCAGTCATTTTCACTGAATTATTCATGTTTTCATGTAGTTTCCTATATTCTGCCTTCTGGCCCAAGTATAAGCTTTGCCCACTTTATCAAACAACTTCCTACACACTGTTATGAACTGCGGGAGCTAGGGAACATTGTCTCTCAACTGTGTTATAGAGTGTAGTACTACATTTCAGTGAAGTGTAAGGCTTTCCAAAGCTGCCGAACGTGTTTCTTTCTCTATTTCAATGGTATTCTGCCTTATATAATACACATTTATCACTCTAGTCTCCTTTAAGTAAGCAATATAGGATTCATACTGTGTTTCATGTGATCTTAACTCGAATTAAGGATTTTCCTTATCTTAGCTACCTTTTCTACACTAACAACTGACTTGGAGATTCTCTTTCAGCTGTTCTAAACAAGTTCTCATCTATTTACAGTCATTTTCACTGAATTATTCATGTTTTCATGTAGTTTCCTATATTCTGCCTTCGGGCCCAAGTATAAGCTTTGCCCACTTTAAGTTCTCATCTGTTTACAGTCATTTTCACTGAATTATTCATGTTTTCATGTACTTTCCTATATTCTGCCTTCTGGCCCAAGTATAAACTTTGCCCACTTTATCAAACAACTTCCTACACACTGTTATTAACTGAGGGAGCTAGGGAACATTGTCTCTCAACTGTGTTATAGAGTGTAGTGCAACATTTCAGTGTAGTGTAAGGCTTTCCAAAGCTGCCAATCGTGTTTCTTTCTCTATTTCAATGGTATTCTGCCTTGTATAACACACATTTACCACTCTAGTCTCCTTTAAGTAATGAATATAGGATTCATACAGTGTTTGATGTTATCTTAACTCGAATTAAGGATTTTCCTTATCTTAGCTACCTTTTCTACACTAAGAACTGACTTGGAGATTCTCTTTAAGCTGTTATAAACAAGTTCTCATCTGTTTACAGTCATTTTCACTGAATTATTCATGTTTTCATGTAGTTTCCTATATTCTGCCTTCGGGCCCAAGTATAAGCTTTGCCCACTTTAAGTTCTCATCTGTTTACAGTCATTTTCACTGAATTATTCATGTTTTCATGTAGTTTCCTATATTCTGCCTTCTGGCCCAAGTATAAGCTTTGCCCACTTTATCAAACAACTTCCTACACACTGTTATGAACTGAGGGAGCTAGGGAACATTGTCTCTCAACTGTGTTATAGAGTGTAGTACTACATTTCAGTGAAGTGTAAGGCTTTCCAAAGCTGCCGAATGTGTTTGTTTCTCTATTTCAATGGTATTCTGCCTTGTATAACACACATTTACCACTCTAGTTTCCTTTAAGTAAAGAATATAGGATTCATACAGTGTTTCATGTGATCTTAACTCGAATTAAGGATTTCCCGGATTTTAGCTACCTTTTCTACATTAAGAACTGACTTGGAGATTCTCTTTCAGCTGTTCTAAACAAATTCTCATCTGTTTACAGGCATTTCCACTGAATTATTCAAGTTTTCATGTAGTTTCCTATATTCTGCCTTCTGGCCCAAGTCTAAGCTTTGCTCACTTTATCAAACAACTTCCTACACACAGTTATGAACTGAGGCAGCTCGGGAACATTGTCTCTCAACTGTGTTATAGAGTGTAGTACTACATTTCAGTGAAGTGTAAGGCTTTCCAAAGCTGCCGAATGTGTTTCTTTCTCTATTTCAATGGTATTCTGCCTTATATAATACACATTTATCACTCTAGTCTCCTTTAAGTAAGCAATATAGGATTCATACTGTGTTTCATGTGATCTTAACTCGAATTAAGGATTTTCCTTATCTTAGCTACCTTTTCTACACTAACAACTGACTTGGAGATTCTCTTTAAGCTGTTATAAACAAGTTCTCATCTGTTTACAGTCATTTTCACTGAATTATTCATGTTTTCATGTAGTTTCCTATATTCTGCCTTCTGGCCCAAGTATAAGCTTTGCCCACTTTATCAAACAACTTCCTACACACTGTTATTAACTGAGGGAGCTAGGGAACATTGTCTCTCAACTGTGTTATAGAGTGTAGTACAACATTTCAGTGTAGAGTAAGGCTTTCCAAAGCTGCCAAACGTGTTTCTTTCTCTATTTCAATGGTATTCTGCCTTGTATAACACACATTTACCACTCTAGTCTCCTTTAAGTAATGAATATAGGATTCATACAGTGTTTGATGTTATCTTAACTCGAATTAAGGATTTTCCTTATCTTAGCTACCTTTTCTACACTAACAACTGACTTGGAGATTCTCTTTAAGCTATTATAAACAAGTTCTCATCTGTTTACAGTCATTTTCACTGAATTATTCATGTTTTCATGTAGTTTCCTATATTCTGCCTTCGGGCCCAAGTATAAGCTTTGCCCACTTTAAGTTCTCATCTGTTTACAGTCATTTTCACTGAATTATTCATGTTTTCATGTAGTTTCCTATACTCTGCCTTCTGGCCCAAGTTTAAGCTTTGCCCACTTAATCAAACAACTTCCTTCACACTGTTATGAACTGAGGCAGCTCGGGAACATTGTCTCTCAACTGTGTTATAGAGTGTAGTACTACATTTCAGTGAAGTGTAAGGCTTTCCAAAGCTGCCGAACGTGTTTGTTTCTCTATTTCAATGGTATTCTGCCTTGTATAACACACATTTACCACTCTAGTCTCCTTTAAGTAATGAATATAGGATTCATACAGTGTTTGATGTTATCTTAACTCAAATTAAGGATTTTCCTTATCTTAGCTACCTTTTCTACACTAAGAACTGACTTGGAGATTCTCTTTAAGCTGTTATAAACAAGTTCTCATCTGTTTACAGTCATTTTCAATGAATTATTCATGTTTTCATGTAGTTTCCTATATTCTGCCTTCTGGCCCAAGTATAAGCTTTGCCCACTTTATCAAACAACTTCCTACACACTGTTATTAACAGAGGGAGCTAGGGAACATTGTCTCTCAACTGTGTTATAGAGTGTAGTACTACATTTCAGTGTAGTGTTAGGCTTTCCAAAGCTGCCGAAGGTGTTTCTTTCTCTATTTCAATGGTATTCTGCCTTGTATAACACACATTTACCACTCTAGTCTCCTTTAAGTAATAAATATAGGATTCATACAGTGTTTGATGTTATCTTAACTCGAATTAAGGATTTTCCTTATCTTAGCTACCTTTTCTACACTAAGAACTGACTTGGAGATTCTCTTTAAGCTGTTATAAACAAGTTCTCATCTGTTTACAGTCATTTTCACTGAATTATTCATGTTTTCATGTAGTTTCCTATATTCTGCCTTCGGGCCCAAGTATAAGCTTTGCCCACTTTAAGTTCTCATCTGTTTACAGTCATTTTCACTGAATTATTCAGGTTTTCATGTAGTTTCCTATATTCTGCCTTCTGGCCCAAGTATAAGCTTTTCCCACTTTATCAAACAACTTCCTACACACTGTTATGAACTGAGGCAGCTTGGGAACATTGTCTCTCAACTGTGTTATAGAGTGTAGTACTACATTTCAGTGTAGTGTAAGGCTTTCCAAAGCTGCTGAACGTGTTTCTTTCTCTATTTCAATGGTATTCTGCCTTGTATAACACACATTTACCACTCTAGTCTCCTTTAAGTAATGAATCTAGGATTCATACAGTGTTTGATGTTATCTTAACTCGAATTAAGGATTTTCCTTATCTTAGCTACCTTTTCTACACTAAGAACTGACTTGGAGATTCTCTTTAAGCTGCTATAAACAAGTTCTCATCTGTTTACAGTCATTTTCACTGAATTATTCATGTTTTCATGTAGTTTCCTATATTCTGCCTTCTGGCCCAAGTATAAGCTTTGCCCACTTTATCAAACAACTTCCTACACACTGTTATGAACTGAGGCAGCTCGGGAACATTGTCTCTCAACTGTGTTATAGAGTGTAGTACTACATTTCAGTGAAGTGTAAGGCTTTCCAAAGCTGCCGAATGTGTTTGTTTCTCTATTTCAATGGTATTCTGCCTTGTATAACACACATTTACCACTCCAGTCTCCTTTAAGTAAAGAATATAGGATTCATACAGTGTTTCCTGTGATCTTAACTGGCATTAAGGATTTCCCTTATCTTAGCTACCTTTTCTACACTACGAACTGACTTGGAGATTCTATTTCAGCTGTTCTAAACAAGTTCTCATCTGTTTCCAGTCATTTTCACTGAATTATTCATGTTTTCATGTAGTTTCCTATATTCTGCCTTCTGGCCCAAGTATAAGCTTTGCCCACTTTATCAAACAACTTCCTACACACTGTTATGAACTGCGGGAGCTAGGGAACATTGTCTCTCAACTGTGTTATAGAGTGTAGTACTACATTTCAGTGAAGTGTAAGGCTTTCCAAAGCTGCCGAATGTGTTTCTTTCTCTATTTCAATGGTATTCTGCCTTATATAATACACATTTATCACTCTAGTCTCCTTTAAGTAAGCAATATAGGATTCATACAGGGTTTCATGTGATCTTAACTCGAATTAAGGATTTCCCGGATTTAGCTACCTTTTCTACAGTAAGAACTGACTTGGAGAATCTCTTTCATCTGTTCTAAACAAGTTCTCATCTGTTTACAGTCATTTTCACTGAATTATTCATGTTTTCATGTAGTTTCCTATATTCTGCCTTCTGGCCCAAGTATAAGCTTTGCCCACTTTATCAAACAACTTCCTACACACTGTTATGAACTGAGGCAGCTCGGGAACATTGTCTCTCAACTGTGTTATAGAGTGTAGTACTACATTTCAGTGAAGTGTAAGGCTTTCCAAAGCTGCCGAACGAGTTTCTTTCAATATTTCAATGGTATTCTGCCTTGTATAACACACATTTACCACTCTAGTCTCCTTTAAGTAAAGAATATAGGATTCATACAGTGTTTCATGTGATCTTAACTGGAATTAAGGATTTCCCTTATCTTAGCTACCTTTTCTACACTAAGAACTGACTTGGAGATTCTCTTTCAGCTGTTCTAAACAAGTTCTCATCTGTTTACAGTCATTTTCAATGAATTATTCATGTTTTCATGTAGTTTCCTATATTCTGCCTTCTTGCCCAAGTATAAGCTTTGCCCACTTTATCAAACAACTTCCTACACACTGTTATGAACTGAGGGAGCTAGGGAACATTGTCTCTCAACTGTGTTATAGAGTGTAGTACTACATTTCAGTGAAGTGTAAGGCTTTCCAAAGCTGCCGAACGAGTTTCTTTCAATATTTCAATGGTATTCTGCCTTGTATAACACACATTTACCACTCCAGTCTCCTTTAAGTAAAGAATATAGGATTCATACAGTGTTTCATGTGATCTTAACTGGTATTACGGATTTCCCTTATCTTATCTACCTTTTCTACACTATGAACTGACTTGGAGATTCTCTTTCAGCTGTTCTAAACAAGTTCTCATCTGTTTACAGTCATTTTCACTGAATTATTCATGTTTTCATGTAGTTTCCTATATTCTGCCTTCTGGCCCAAGTATAAGCTTTGCCCACTTTATCAAACAACTTCCTACACACTGTTATTAACTGAGGGAGCTAGGGAACATTGTCTCTCAACTGTGTTATAGAGTGTAGTACTACATTTCAGTGTAGTGTAAGGCTTTCCAAAGCTGCCGAACGTGTTTCTTTCTCTATTTCAATGGTATTCTGCCTTGCATAACACACATTTACCACTCTAGTCTCTTTTAAGTAATGAATATAGGATTCATACAGTGTTTGAAGTTATCTTAACTCGAATTAAGGATTTTCCTTATCTTAGCTACCTTTTCTACACTAAGAACTGACTTGGAGATTCTCTTTCAGCTGTTCTAAACAAGTTCTCATCTGTTTACAGGCATTTCAAATGAATTATTCAAGTTTTCATGTAGTTTCCTATATTCTGCCTTCTGGCCCAAGTCTAAGCTTTGCCCACTTTATCAAACAACTTCCTACACACTGTTATGAACTGAGGGAGCTAGGGAACATTGTCTCTCAACTGTGTTATAGAGTGTAGTACTACATTTCAGTGAAGTGTAAGGCTTTCCAAAGCTGCCGAACGAGTTTCTTTCAATATTTCAATGGTATTCTGCCTTTTATAACACACATTTACCACTCCAGTCTCCTTTAAGTAAAGAATATAGGATTCATACAGTGTTTCATGAGATCTTAACTGGTATTACGGATTTCCCTTATCTTATCTACCTTTTCTACACTACGAACTGACTTGGAGATTCTCTTTCAGCTGTTCTAAAGAAGTTCTCATCTGTTTACAGTCATTTTCACTGAATTATTCATGTTTTCATGTAGTTTCCTATATTCTGCCTTCTGACCCAAGTATAAGCTTTGCCCACTTTATCAAACAACTTCCTACACACTGTTATGAACTGCGGGAGCTAGGGAACATTGTCTCTCAACTGTGTTATAGAGTGTAGTACTACATTTCAGTGAAGTGTAAGGCTTTCCAAAGCTGCCGAATGTGTTTCATTCTCTATTTCAATGGTATTCTGCCTTATATAATACACATTTATCACTCTAGTCTCCTTTGAGTAAGCAATATAGGATTCATACAGTGTTTCATGTGATCTTAACTCGAATTAAGGATTTCCCTTATCTTAGCTACGTTTTCTACACTAAGAACTGACTTGGAGATTCTCTTTCAGCTGTTCTAAACAAGTTCTCATCTGTTTACAGTCATTTTCAATGAATTATTCATGTTTTCATGTAGTTTCCTATATTCTGCCTTCTGGCCAAGTATAAGATTTGCCCACTTTATCAAACACCTTCCTACACTCTGTTATGAACTGAGGCAGCTAGGGAACATTGTCTCTCAACTGTGTTATAGAGTGTAGTACTACATTTCAGTGAAGTGTAAGCCTTTCCAAAGCTGCCGAAAGTGTTTCTTTCTCTATTTCAATGGTATTCTGCCTTGTATAACACACATTTACCACTCTAGTTTCCTTTAAGTAAAGAATATAGGATTCATACAGTGTTTCATGTGATCTTAACTCGAATTAAGGATTTTCCTTATCTTAGCTACCTTTTCTACACTAAGAACTGACTTGGAGATTCTCTTTCAGCTGTTCTAAACAAGTTCTCATCTGTTTACAGGCATTTCCACTGAATTATTCAAGTTTTCATGTAGTTTCCTATATTCTGCCTTCTGGCCCAAGTATAAGCTTTGTCCACTTTATCAAACAACTTCCTACACACTGTTATTAACTGAGGGAGCTAGGGAACATTGTCTCTCAACTGTGTTATAGAGTGTAGTACTACATTTCAGTGAAGTGTAAGGCTTTCCAAAGCTGCCGAACATGTTTCTTTATCTATTTCAATGGTATTCTGCCTTGTATAACACACATTTACCACTCTAGTCTCCTTTAAGCAATGAATATAGGATTCATACAGTGTTTCATGTGATCTTAACTGGAATTAAGGATTTCCCTTATCTTAGCTACCTTTTCTACACTAAGAACTGACTTGGAGATTCTCTTTCAGCTGGTCTAAACAAGTTCTCATCTGTTTACAGTCATTTTCACTGAATTATTCATGTTTTCATGTAGTTTCCTATATTCTGCCTTCTGGCCCAAGTATAAGCTTTGCCCACTTTATCAAACAACTTCCTACACACTGTTATTAACTGAGGGAGCTAGGGAACATTGTCTCTCAACTGTGTTATAGAGTGTAGTACTACATTTCAGTGTAGTGTAAGGCTTTCCAAAGCTACCGAACGTGTTTCTTTCTCTATTTCAATGGTATTCTGCCTTGCATAACACACATTTACCACTCTAGTCTCTTTTAAGTAATGAATATAGGATTCATACAGTGTTTGAAGTTATCTTAACTCGAATTAAGGATTTTCCTTATCTTAGCTACCTTTTCTACACTAAGAACTGACTTGGAGATTCTCTTTCAGCTGTTCTAAACAAGTTCTCATCTGTTTACAGGCATTTCAAATGAATTATTCAAGTTTTCATGTAGTTTCCTATATTCTGCCTTCTGGCCCAAGTCTAAGCTTTGCCCACTTTATCAAACAACTTCCTACACACTGTTATGAACTGCGGGAGCTAGGGAACATTGTCTCTCAACTGTGTTATAGAGTGTAGTACTACATTTCAGTGAAGTGTAAGGCTTTCCATAGCTGCCGAACGTGTTTGGTTCTCTATTTCAATGGTATTCTGCCTTGTATAACACACATTTACCACTCTAGTGTCCTTTAAGCAAAGAATATAGGATTCATACCGTGTTTCATGTGATCTTAACTGGAATTAAGGATTTCCCTTATCTTAGCTACCTTTTCTACACTAAGAACTGACTTGGAGATTCTCTTACAGCTGTTCTAAACAAGTTCTCATCTGTTTACAGTCATTTTCACTGAATTATTCATGTTTTCATGTAGTTTCCTATATTCTGCCTTCTGGCCCAAGTATAAGCTTTGCCCACTTTATCAAACAACTTCCTACACACTGTTATTAACTGAGGGAGCTAGGGAACATTGTCTCTCAACTGTGTTATAGAGTGTAGTACTACATTTCAGTGAAGTGTAAGCCTTTCCAAAGCTGCCGAAAGTGTTTCTTTCTCTATTTCAATGGTATTCTGCCTTGTATAACACACATTTACCACTCTAGTTTCCTTTAAGTAAAGAATATAGGATTCATACAGTGTTTCATGTGATCTTAACTCGAATTAAGGATTTTCCTTATCTTAGCTACCTTTTCTACACTAAGAACTGACTTGGAGATTCTCTTTAAGCTGTTCTAAACAAGTTCTCATCTGTTTACAGGCATTTCCACTGAATTATTCAAGTTTTCATGTAGTTTCCTATATTCTGCCTTCTGGCCCAAGTCTAAGCTTTGTCCACTTTATCAAACAACTTCCTACACACTGTTATTAACTGAGGGAGCTAGGGAACATTGTCTCTCAACTGTGTTATAGAGTGTAGTACTACATTTCAGTGAAGTGTAAGGCTTTCCAAAGCTGCCGAACGAGTTTCTTTCAATATTTCAATGGTATTCTGCGTTGTATAACACACATTTACCACTCCAGTCTCCTTTAAGTAAAGAATATAGGATTCATACAGTGTTTCATGTGATCTTAACTGGTATTAAGGATTTCCCTTATCTTAGCTACCTTTTCTACACTACGAACTGACTTGGAGATTCTCTTTCAGCTGTTCTAAACAAGTTCTCATCTGTTTACAGTCATTTTCAATGAATTATTCATGTTTTCATGTAGTTTCCTATATTCTGCCTTCTGGCCCAAGTATAAGCTTTGCCCACTTTATCAAACAACTTCCTACACACTGTTATGAACTGAGGGAGCTAGGGAACATTGTCTCTCAACTGTGTTATAGAGTGTAGTACTACATTTCAGTGAAGTGTAAGGCTTTCCAAAGCTGCCGAACGAGTTTCTTTCAATATTTCAATGGTATTCTGCCTTGTATAACACACATTTACCACTCCAGTCTCCTTTAAGTAAAGAATATAGGATTCATACAGTGTTTCATGAGATCTTAACTGGTATTACGGATTTCCCTTATCTTATCTACCTTTTCTACACTACGAACTGACTTGGAGATTCTCTTTCAGCTGTTCTAAAGAAGTTCTCATCTGTTTACAGTCATTTTCACTGAATTATTCATGTTTTCATGTAGTTTCCTATATTCTGCCTTCTGACCCAAGTATAAGCTTTGCCCACTTTATCAAACAACTTCCTACACACTGTTATGAACTGCGGGAGCTAGGGAACATTGTCTCTCAACTGTGTTATAGAGTGTAGTACTACATTTCAGTGAAGTGTAAGGCTTTCCAAAGCTGCCGAATGTGTTTCATTCTCTATTTCAATGGTATTCTGCCTTATATAATACACATTTATCACTCTAGTCTCCTTTGAGTAAGCAATATAGGATTCATACAGTGTTTCATGTGATCTTAACTCGAATTAAGGATTTCCCTTATCTTAGCTACGTTTTCTACACTAAGAACTGACTTGGAGATTCTCTTTCAGCTGTTCTAAACAAGTTCTCATCTGTTTACAGTCATTTTCAATGAATTATTCATGTTTTCATGTAGTTTCCTATATTCTGCCTTCTGGCCAAGTATAAGATTTGCCCACTTTATCAAACACCTTCCTACACTCTGTTATGAACTGAGGCAGCTAGGGAACATTGTCTCTCAACTGTGTTATAGAGTGTAGTACTACATTTCAGTGAAGTGTAAGCCTTTCCAAAGCTGCCGAAAGTGTTTCTTTCTCTATTTCAATGGTATTCTGCCTTGTATAACACACATTTACCACTCTAGTTTCCTTTAAGTAAAGAATATAGGATTCATACAGTGTTTCATGTGATCTTAACTCGAATTAAGGATTTTCCTTATCTTAGCTACCTTTTCTACACTAAGAACTGACTTGGAGATTCTCTTTCAGCTGTTCTAAACAAGTTCTCATCTGTTTACAGGCATTTCCACTGAATTATTCAAGTTTTCATGTAGTTTCCTATATTCTGCCTTCTGGCCCAAGTCTAAGCTTTGTCCACTTTATCAAACAACTTCCTACACACTGTTATTAACTGAGGGAGCTAGGGAACATTGTCTCTCAACTGTGTTATAGAGTGTAGTACTACATTTCAGTGAAGTGTAAGGCTTTCCAAAGCTGCCGAACGAGTTTCTTTCAATATTTCAATGGTATTCTGCGTTGTATAACACACATTTACCACTCCAGTCTCCTTTAAGTAAAGAATATAGGATTCATACAGTGTTTCATGTGATCTTAACTGGTATTAAGGATTTCCCTTATCTTAGCTACCTTTTCTACACTACGAACTGTCTTGGAGATTCTCTTTCAGCTGTTCTAAACAAGTTCTCATCTGTTTACAGTCATTTTCAATGAATTATTCATGTTTTCATGTAGTTTCCTATATTCTGCCTTCTGGCCCAAGTATAAGCTTTGCCCACTTTATCAAACAACTTCCTACACACTGTTATGAACTGAGGCAGCTCTGGAACATTGTCTCTCAACTGTGTTATAGAGTGTAGTACTACATTTCAGTGAAGTGTAAGGCTTTCCAAAGCTGCCGAACGTGTTTGGTTCTCCATTTCAATGGTATTCTGCCTTGTATAACACACATTTACCACTCTGGTCTCCTTTAAGTAAAGAATATAGGATTCATACAGTGTTTCATGTGATCTTAACTGGAATTAAGGATTTCCCTTATCTTAGCTACCTTTTGTACACTACGAACTGACTTGGAGATTCTCTTTCAGCTGTTCTAAACAAGTTCTCATCTGTTTACAGTCATTTTCACTGAATTATTCATGTTTTCATGTAGTTTCCTATATTCTGCCTTCTGGCCCAAGTATAAGCTTTGCCCACTTTATCAAACAACTTCCTACACACTGTTATTAACTGAGGGAGCTAGGGAACATTGTCTCTCAACTGTGTTATAGAGTGTAGTACTACATTTCAGTGTAGTGTAAGGCTTTCCAAAGCTACCGAACGTGTTTCTTTCTCTATTTCAATGGTATTCTGCCTTGCATAACACACATTTACCACTCTAGTCTCTTTTAAGTAATGAATATAGGATTCATACAGTGTTTGAAGTTATCTTAACTCGAATTAAGGATTTTCCTTATCTTAGCTACCTTTTCTACACTAAGAACTGACTTGGAGATTCTCTTTCAGCTGTTCTAAACAAGTTCTCATCTGTTTACAGGCATTTCAAATGAATTATTCAAGTTTTCATGTAGTTTCCTATATTCTGCCTTCTGGCCCAAGTCTAAGCTTTGCCCACTTTATCAAACAACTTCCTACACACTGTTATGAACTGCGGGAGCTAGGGAACATTGTCTCTCAACTGTGTTATAGAGTGTAGTACTACATTTCAGTGAAGTGTAAGGCTTTCCATAGCTGCCGAACGTGTTTGGTTCTCTATTTCAATGGTATTCTGCCTTGTATAACACACATTTACCACTCTAGTGTCCTTTAAGCAAAGAATATAGGATTCATACCGTGTTTCATGTGATCTTAACTGGAATTAAGGATTTCCCTTATCTTAGCTACCTTTTCTACACTAAGAACTGACTTGGAGATTCTCTTACAGCTGTTCTAAACAAGTTCTCATCTGTTTACAGTCATTTTCACTGAATTATTCATGTTTTCATGTAGTTTCCTATATTCTGCCTTCTGGCCCAAGTATAAGCTTTGCCCACTTTATCAAACAACTTCCTACACACAGTTATTAACTGAGGGAGCTAGGGAACATTGTCTCTCAACTGTGTTATAGAGTGTAGTACTACATTTCAGTGAAGTGTAAGCCTTTCCAAAGCTGCCGAAAGTGTTTCTTTCTCTATTTCAATGGTATTCTGCCTTGTATAACACACATTTACCACTCTAGTTTCCTTTAAGTAAAGAATATAGGATTCATACAGTGTTTCATGTGATCTTAACTCGAATTAAGGATTTTCCTTATCTTAGCTACCTTTTCTACACTAAGAACTGACTTGGAGATTCTCTTTCAGCTGTTCTAAACAAGTTCTCATCTGTTTACAGGCATTTCAAATGAATTATTCAAGTTTTCATGTAGTTTCCTATATTCTGCCTTCTGGCCCAAGTCTAAGCTTTGCCCACTTTATCAAACAACTTCCTACACACTGTTATGAACTGCGGGAGCTAGGGAACATTGTCTCTCAACTGTGTTATAGAGTGTAGTACTACATTTCAGTGAAGTGTAAGGCTTTCCATAGCTGCCGAACGTGTTTGGTTCTCTATTTCAATGGTATTCTGCCTTGTATAACACACATTTACCACTCTAGTGTCCTTTAAGCAAAGAATATAGGATTCATACCGTGTTTCATGTGATCTTAACTGGAATTAAGGATTTCCCTTATCTTAGCTACCTTTTCTACACTAAGAACTGACTTGGAGATTCTCTTACAGCTGTTCTAAACAAGTTCTCATCTGTTTACAGTCATTTTCACTGAATTATTCATGTTTTCATGTAGTTTCCTATATTCTGCCTTCTGGCCCAAGTATAAGCTTTGCCCACTTTATCAAACAACTTCCTACACACTGTTATTAACTGAGGGAGCTAGGGAACATTGTCTCTCAACTGTGTTATAGAGTGTAGTACTACATTTCAGTGAAGTGTAAGCCTTTCCAAAGCTGCCGAAAGTGTTTCTTTCTCTATTTCAATGGTATTCTGCCTTGTATAACACACATTTACCACTCTAGTTTCCTTTAAGTAAAGAATATAGGATTCATACAGTGTTTCATGTGATCTTAACTCGAATTAAGGATTTTCCTTATCTTAGCTACCTTTTCTACACTAAGAACTGACTTGGAGATTCTCTTTAAGCTGTTCTAAACAAGTTCTCATCTGTTTACAGGCATTTCCACTGAATTATTCAAGTTTTCATGTAGTTTCCTATATTCTGCCTTCTGGCCCAAGTCTAAGCTTTGTCCACTTTATCAAACAACTTCCTACACACTGTTATTAACTGAGGGAGCTAGGGAACATTGTCTCTCAACTGTGTTATAGAGTGTAGTACTACATTTCAGTGAAGTGTAAGGCTTTCCAAAGCTGCCGAACGAGTTTCTTTCAATATTTCAATGGTATTCTGCGTTGTATAACACACATTTACCACTCCAGTCTCCTTTAAGTAAAGAATATAGGATTCATACAGTGTTTCATGTGATCTTAACTGGTATTAAGGATTTCCCTTATCTTAGCTACCTTTTCTACACTACGAACTGACTTGGAGATTCTCTTTCAGCTGTTCTAAACAAGTTCTCATCTGTTTACAGTCATTTTCAATGAATTATTCATGTTTTCATGTAGTTTCCTATATTCTGCCTTCTGGCCCAAGTATAAGCTTTGCCCACTTTATCAAACAACTTCCTACACACTGTTATGAACTGAGGGAGCTAGGGAACATTGTCTCTCAACTGTGTTATAGAGTGTAGTACTACATTTCAGTGAAGTGTAAGGCTTTCCAAAGCTGCCGAACGAGTTTCTTTCAATATTTCAATGGTATTCTGCCTTGTATAACACACATTTACCACTCCAGTCTCCTTTAAGTAAAGAATATAGGATTCATACAGTGTTTCATGTGATCTTAACTGGTATTACGGATTTCCCTTATCTTATCTACCTTTTCTACACTATGAACTGACTTGGAGATTCTCTTTCAGCTGTTCTAAACAAGTTCTCATCTGTTTACAGTCATTTTCACTGAATTATTCATGTTTTCATGTAGTTTCCTATATTCTGCCTTCTGGCCCAAGTATAAGCTTTGCCCACTTTATCAAACAACTTCCTACACACTGTTATGAACTGCGGGAGCTAGGGAACATTGTCTCTCAACTGTGTTATAGAGTGTAGTACTACATTTCAGTGTAGTGTAAGGCTTTCCAAAGCTGCCGAACGTGTTTCTTTCTCTATTTCAATGGTATTCTGCCTTGCATAACACACATTTACCACTCTAGTCTCTTTTAAGTAATGAATATAGGATTCATACAGTGTTTGAAGTTATCTTAACTCGAATTAAGGATTTCCCTTATCTTAGCTACGTTTTCTACACTAAGAACTGACTTGGAGATTCTCTTTCAGCTGTTCTAAACAAGTTCTCATCTGTTTACAGTCATTTTCAATGAATTATTCATGTTTTCATGTAGTTTCCTATATTCTGCCTTCTGGCCAAGTATAAGATTTGCCCACTTTATCAAACACCTTCCTACACTCTGTTATGAACTGAGGCAGCTAGGGAACATTGTCTCTCAACTGTGTTATAGAGTGTAGTACTACATTTCAGTGAAGTGTAAGCCTTTCCAAAGCTGCCGAAAGTGTTTCTTTCTCTATTTCAATGGTATTCTGCCTTGTATAACACACATTTACCACTCTAGTTTCCTTTAAGTAAAGAATATAGGATTCATACAGTGTTTCATGTGATCTTAACTCGAATTAAGGATTTTCCTTATCTTAGCTACCTTTTCTACACTAAGAACTGACTTGGAGATTCTCTTTCAGCTGTTCTAAACAAGTTCTCATCTGTTTACAGGCATTTCCACTGAATTATTCAAGTTTTCATGTAGTTTCCTATATTCTGCCTTCTGGCCCAAGTCTAAGCTTTGTCCACTTTATCAAACAACTTCCTACACACTGTTATTAACTGAGGGAGCTAGGGAACATTGTCTCTCAACTGTGTTATAGAGTGTAGTACTACATTTCAGTGAAGTGTAAGGCTTTCCAAAGCTGCCGAACGAGTTTCTTTCAATATTTCAATGGTATTCTGCGTTGTATAACACACATTTACCACTCCAGTCTCCTTTAAGTAAAGAATATAGGATTCATACAGTGTTTCATGTGATCTTAACTGGTATTAAGGATTTCCCTTATCTTAGCTACCTTTTCTACACTACGAACTGACTTGGAGATTCTCTTTCAGCTGTTCTAAACAAGTTCTCATCTGTTTACAGTCATTTTCAATGAATTATTCATGTTTTCATGTAGTTTCCTATATTCTGCCTTCTGGCCCAAGTATAAGCTTTGCCCACTTTATCAAACAACTTCCTACACACTGTTATGAACTGAGGCAGCTCTGGAACATTGTCTCTCAACTGTGTTATAGAGTGTAGTACTACATTTCAGTGAAGTGTAAGGCTTTCCAAAGCTGCCGAACGTGTTTGGTTCTCCATTTCAATGGTATTCTGCCTTGTATAACACACATTTACCACTCTGGTCTCCTTTAAGTAAAGAATATAGGATTCATACAGTGTTTCATGTGATCTTAACTGGAATTAAGGATTTCCCTTATCTTAGCTACCTTTTGTACACTACGAACTGACTTGGAGATTCTCTTTCAGCTGTTCTAAACAAGTTCTCATCTGTTTACAGTCATTTTCACTGAATTATTCATGTTTTCATGTAGTTTCCTATATTCTGCCTTCTGGCCCAAGTATAAGCTTTGCCCACTTTATCAAACAACTTCCTACACACTGTTATTAACTGAGGGAGCTAGGGAACATTGTCTCTCAACTGTGTTATAGAGTGTAGTACTACATTTCAGTGTAGTGTAAGGCTTTCCAAAGCTACCGAACGTGTTTCTTTCTCTATTTCAATGGTATTCTGCCTTGCATAACACACATTTACCACTCTAGTCTCTTTTAAGTAATGAATATAGGATTCATACAGTGTTTGAAGTTATCTTAACTCGAATTAAGGATTTTCCTTATCTTAGCTACCTTTTCTACACTAAGAACTGACTTGGAGATTCTCTTTCAGCTGTTCTAAACAAGTTCTCATCTGTTTACAGGCATTTCAAATGAATTATTCAAGTTTTCATGTAGTTTCCTATATTCTGCCTTCTGGCCCAAGTCTAAGCTTTGCCCACTTTATCAAACAACTTCCTACACACTGTTATGAACTGCGGGAGCTAGGGAACATTGTCTCTCAACTGTGTTATAGAGTGTAGTACTACATTTCAGTGAAGTGTAAGGCTTTCCATAGCTGCCGAACGTGTTTGGTTCTCTATTTCAATGGTATTCTGCCTTGTATAACACACATTTACCACTCTAGTGTCCTTTAAGCAAAGAATATAGGATTCATACCGTGTTTCATGTGATCTTAACTGGAATTAAGGATTTCCCTTATCTTAGCTACCTTTTCTACACTAAGAACTGACTTGGAGATTCTCTTACAGCTGTTCTAAACAAGTTCTCATCTGTTTACAGTCATTTTCACTGAATTATTCATGTTTTCATGTAGTTTCCTATATTCTGCCTTCTGGCCCAAGTATAAGCTTTGCCCACTTTATCAAACAACTTCCTACACACTGTTATTAACTGAGGGAGCTAGGGAACATTGTCTCTCAACTGTGTTATAGAGTGTAGTACTACATTTCAGTGAAGTGTAAGCCTTTCCAAAGCTGCCGAAAGTGTTTCTTTCTCTATTTCAATGGTATTCTGCCTTGTATAACACACATTTACCACTCTAGTTTCCTTTAAGTAAAGAATATAGGATTCATACAGTGTTTCATGTGATCTTAACTCGAATTAAGGATTTTCCTTATCTTAGCTACCTTTTCTACACTAAGAACTGACTTGGAGATTCTCTTTAAGCTGTTCTAAACAAGTTCTCATCTGTTTACAGGCATTTCCACTGAATTATTCAAGTTTTCATGTAGTTTCCTATATTCTGCCTTCTGGCCCAAGTCTAAGCTTTGTCCACTTTATCAAACAACTTCCTACACACTGTTATTAACTGAGGGAGCTAGGGAACATTGTCTCTCAACTGTGTTATAGAGTGTAGTACTACATTTCAGTGAAGTGTAAGGCTTTCCAAAGCTGCCGAACGAGTTTCTTTCAATATTTCAATGGTATTCTGCGTTGTATAACACACATTTACCACTCCAGTCTCCTTTAAGTAAAGAATATAGGATTCATACAGTGTTTCATGTGATCTTAACTGGTATTAAGGATTTCCCTTATCTTAGCTACCTTTTCTACACTACGAACTGACTTGGAGATTCTCTTTCAGCTGTTCTAAACAAGTTCTCATCTGTTTACAGTCATTTTCAATGAATTATTCATGTTTTCATGTAGTTTCCTATATTCTGCCTTCTGGCCCAAGTATAAGCTTTGCCCACTTTATCAAACAACTTCCTACACACTGTTATGAACTGAGGCAGCTCTGGAACATTGTCTCTCAACTGTGTTATAGAGTGTAGTACTACATTTCAGTGAAGTGTAAGGCTTTCCAAAGCTGCCGAACGTGTTTGGTTCTCCATTTCAATGGTATTCTGCCTTGTATAACACACATTTACCACTCTGATCTCCTTTAAGTAAAGAATATAGGATTCATACAGTGTTTCATGTGATCTTAACTGGAATTAAGGATTTCCCTTATCTTAGCTACCTTTTGTACACTACGAACTGACTTGGAGATTCTCTTTCAGCTGTTCTAAACAAGTTCTCATCTGTTTACAGTCATTTTCACTGAATTATTCATGTTTTCATGTAGTTTCCTATATTCTGCCTTCTGGCCCAAGTATAAGCTTTGCCCACTTTATCAAACAACTTCCTACACACTGTTATTAACTGAGGGAGCTAGGGAACATTGTCTCTCAACTGTGTTATAGAGTGTAGTACTACATTTCAGTGTAGTGTAAGGCTTTCCAAAGCTACCGAACGTGTTTCTTTCTCTATTTCAATGGTATTCTGCCTTGCATAACACACATTTACCACTCTAGTCTCTTTTAAGTAATGAATATAGGATTCATACAGTGTTTGAAGTTATCTTAACTCGAATTAAGGATTTTCCTTATCTTAGCTACCTTTTCTACACTAAGAACTGACTTGGAGATTCTCTTTCAGCTGTTCTAAACAAGTTCTCATCTGTTTACAGGCATTTCAAATGAATTATTCAAGTTTTCATGTAGTTTCATATATTCTGCCTTCTGGCCCAAGTCTAAGCTTTGCCCACTTTATCAAACAACTTCCTACACACTGTTATGAACTGCGGGAGCTAGGGAACATTGTCTCTCAACTGTGTTATAGAGTGTAGTACTACATTTCAGTGAAGTGTAAGGCTTTCCATAGCTGCCGAACGTGTTTGGTTCTCTATTTCAATGGTATTCTGCCTTGTATAACACACATTTACCACTCTAGTGTCCTTTAAGCAAAGAATATAGGATTCATACCGTGTTTCATGTGATCTTAACTGGAATTAAGGATTTCCCTTATCTTAGCTACCTTTTCTACACTAAGAACTGACTTGGAGATTCTCTTACAGCTGTTCTAAACAAGTTCTCATCTGTTTACAGTCATTTTCACTGAATTATTCATGTTTTCATGTAGTTTCCTATATTCTGCCTTCTGGCCCAAGTATAAGCTTTGCCCACTTTATCAAACAACTTCCTACACACTGTTATTAACTGAGGGAGCTAGGGAACATTGTCTCTCAACTGTGTTATAGAGTGTAGTACTACATTTCAGTGAAGTGTAAGCCTTTCCAAAGCTGCCGAAAGTGTTTCTTTCTCTATTTCAATGGTATTCTGCCTTGTATAACACACATTTACCACTCTAGTTTCCTTTAAGTAAAGAATATAGGATTCATACAGTGTTTCATGTGATCTTAACTCGAATTAAGGATTTTCCTTATCTTAGCTACCTTTTCTACACTAAGAACTGACTTGGAGATTCTCTTTAAGCTGTTCTAAACAAGTTCTCATCTGTTTACAGGCATTTCCACTGAATTATTCAAGTTTTCATGTAGTTTCCTATATTCTGCCTTCTGGCCCAAGTCTAAGCTTTGTCCACTTTATCAAACAACTTCCTACACACTGTTATTAACTGAGGGAGCTAGGGAACATTGTCTCTCAACTGTGTTATAGAGTGTAGTACTACATTTCAGTGAAGTGTAAGGCTTTCCAAAGCTGCCGAACGAGTTTCTTTCAATATTTCAATGGTATTCTGCGTTGTATAACACACATTTACCACTCCAGTCTCCTTTAAGTAAAGAATATAGGATTCATACAGTGTTTCATGTGATCTTAACTGGTATTAAGGATTTCCCTTATCTTAGCTACCTTTTCTACACTACGAACTGACTTGGAGATTCTCTTTCAGCTGTTCTAAACAAGTTCTCATCTGTTTACAGTCATTTTCAATGAATTATTCATGTTTTCATGTAGTTTCCTATATTCTGCCTTCTGGCCCAAGTATAAGCTTTGCCCACTTTATCAAACAACTTCCTACACACTGTTATGAACTGAGGCAGCTCTGGAACATTGTCTCTCAACTGTGTTATAGAGTGTAGTACTACATTTCAGTGAAGTGTAAGGCTTTCCAAAGCTGCCGAACGTGTTTGGTTCTCTATTTCAATGGTATTCTGCCTTGTATAACACACATTTACCACTCTGGTCTCCTTTAAGTAAAGAATATAGGATTCATACAGTGTTTCATGTGATCTTAACTGGAATTAAGGATTTCCCTTATCTTAGCTACCTTTTCTACACTAAGAACTGACTTGGAGATTCTCTTACAGCTGTTCTAAACAAGTTCTCATCTGTTTACAGTCATTTTCACTGAATTATTCATGTTTTCATGTAGTTTCCTATATTCTGCCTTCTGGCCCAAGTATAAGCTTTGCCCACTTTATCAAACAACTTCCTACACACTGTTATTAACTGAGGGAGCTAGGGAACATTGTCTCTCAACTGTGTTATAGAGTGTAGTACTACATTTCAGTGAAGTGTAAGCCTTTCCAAAGCTGCCGAAAGTGTTTCTTTCTCTATTTCAATGGTATTCTGCCTTGTATAACACACATTTACCACTCTAGTTTCCTTTAAGTAAAGAATATAGGATTCATACAGTGTTTCATGTGATCTTAACTCGAATTAAGGATTTTCCTTATCTTAGCTACCTTTTCTACACTAAGAACTGACTTGGAGATTCTCTTTAAGCTGTTCTAAACAAGTTCTCATCTGTTTACAGGCATTTCCACTGAATTATTCAAGTTTTCATGTAGTTTCCTATATTCTGCCTTCTGGCCCAAGTCTAAGCTTTGTCCACTTTATCAAACAACTTCCTACACACTGTTATTAACTGAGGGAGCTAGGGAACATTGTCTCTCAACTGTGTTATAGAGTGTAGTACTACATTTCAGTGAAGTGTAAGGCTTTCCAAAGCTGCCGAACGAGTTTCTTTCAATATTTCAATGGTATTCTGCGTTGTATAACACACATTTACCACTCCAGTCTCCTTTAAGTAAAGAATATAGGATTCATACAGTGTTTCATGTGATCTTAACTGGTATTAAGGATTTCCCTTATCTTAGCTACCTTTTCTACACTACGAACTGACTTGGAGATTCTCTTTCAGCTGTTCTAAACAAGTTCTCATCTGTTTACAGTCATTTTCAATGAATTATTCATGTTTTCATGTAGTTTCCTATATTCTGCCTTCTGGCCCAAGTATAAGCTTTGCCCACTTTATCAAACAACTTCCTACACACTGTTATGAACTGAGGCAGCTCTGGAACATTGTCTCTCAACTGTGTTATAGAGTGTAGTACTACATTTCAGTGAAGTGTAAGGCTTTCCAAAGCTGCCGAACGTGTTTGGTTCTCTATTTCAATGGTATTCTGCCTTGTATAACACACATTTACCACTCTGGTCTCCTTTAAGTAAAGAATATAGGATTCATACAGTGTTTCATGTGATCTTAACTGGAATTAAGGATTTCCCTTATCTTAGCTACCTTTTGTACACTACGAACTGACTTGGAGATTCTCTTTCAGCTGTTCTAAACAAGTTCTCATCTGTTTACAGTCATTTTCACTGAATTATTCATGTTTTCATGTAGTTTCCTATATTCTGCCTTCTGGCCCAAGTCTAAGCTTTGCCCACTTTATCAAACAACTTCCTACACACTGTTATTAACTGAGGGAGCTAGGGAACATTGTCTCTCAACTGTGTTATAGAGTGTAGTACTACATTTCAGTGTAGTGTAAGGCTTTCCAAAGCTACCGAACGTGTTTCTTTCTCTATTTCAATGGTATTCTGCCTTGCATAACACACATTTACCACTCTAGTCTCTTTTAAGTAATGAATATAGGATTCATACAGTGTTTGAAGTTATCTTAACTCGAATTAAGGATTTTCCTTATCTTAGCTACCTTTTCTACACTAAGAACTGACTTGGAGATTCTCTTTCAGCTGTTCTAAACAAGTTCTCATCTGTTTACAGGCATTTCAAATGAATTATTCAAGTTTTCATGTAGTTTCCTATATTCTGCCTTCTGGCCCAAGTCTAAGCTTTGCCCACTTTATCAAACAACTTCCTACACACTGTTATGAACTGCGGGAGCTAGGGAACATTGTCTCTCAACTGTGTTATAGAGTGTAGTACTACATTTCAGTGAAGTGTAAGGCTTTCCATAGCTGCCGAACGTGTTTGGTTCTCTATTTCAATGGTATTCTGCCTTGTATAACACACATTTACCACTCTAGTGTCCTTTAAGCAAAGAATATAGGATTCATACCGTGTTTCATGTGATCTTAACTGGAATTAAGGATTTCCCTTATCTTAGCTACCTTTTCTACACTAAGAACTGACTTGGAGATTCTCTTACAGCTGTTCTAAACAAGTTCTCATCTGTTTACAGTCATTTTCACTGAATTATTCATGTTTTCATGTAGTTTCCTATATTCTGCCTTCTGGCCCAAGTATAAGCTTTGCCCACTTTATCAAACAACTTCCTACACACTGTTATTAACTGAGGGAGCTAGGGAACATTGTCTCTCAACTGTGTTATAGAGTGTAGTACTACATTTCAGTGAAGTGTAAGCCTTTCCAAAGCTGCCGAAAGTGTTTCTTTCTCTATTTCAATGGTATTCTGCCTTGTATAACACACATTTACCACTCTAGTTTCCTTTAAGTAAAGAATATAGGATTCATACAGTGTTTCATGTGATCTTAACTCGAATTAAGGATTTTCCTTATCTTAGCTACCTTTTCTACACTAAGAACTGACTTGGAGATTCTCTTTAAGCTATTATAAACAAGTTCTCATCTGTTTACAGTCATTTTCACTGAATTATTCATGTTTTCATGTAGTTTCCTATATTCTGCCTTTGGGCCCAAGTATAAGCTTTGCCCACTTTAAGTTCTCATTTGTTTACAGTCATTTTCACTGAATTATTCATGTTTTCATGTAGTTTCCTATATTCTGCCTTCTGGCCCAAGTATAAGCTTTGCCCACTTTATCAAACAACTTCCTACACACTGTTATGAACTGAGGCAGCTCGGGAACATTGTCTCTCAACTGTGTTATAGAGTGTAGTACTACATTTCAGTGAAGTGTAAGGCTTTCCAAAGCTGCCGAACGTGTTTGTTTCTCTATTTCAATGGTATTCTGCCTTGTATAACACACATTTACCACTCTAGTTTCCTTTAAGTAAAGAATATAGGATTCATACAGTGTTTCATGTGATCTTAACTCGAATTAAGGATTTCCCGGATTTTAGCTTCCTTTTCTACACTAAGAACTGACTTGGAGATTCTCTTTCAGCTGTTCTAAACAAGTTCTCATCTGTTTACAGGCATTTCCACTGAATTATTCAAGTTTTCATGTAGTTTCCTATATTCTGCCTTCTGGCCCAAGTCTAAGCTTTGTCCACTTTATCAAACAACTTCCTACACACTGTTATTAACTGAGGGAGCTAGGGAACATTGTCTCTCAACTGTGTTATAGAGTGTAGTACTACATTTCAGTGAAGTGTAAGGCTTTCCAAAGCTGCCGAACGAGTTTCTTTCAATATTTCAATGGTATTCTGCCTTGTATAACACACATTTACCACTCCAGTCTCCTTTAAGTAAAGAATATAGGATTCATACAGTGTTTCATGTGATCTTAACTGGTATTACGGATTTCCCTTATCTTATCTACCTTTTCTACACTATGAACTGACTTGGAGATTCTCTTTCAGCTGTTCTAAACAAGTTCTCATCTGTTTACAGTCATTTTCACTGAATTATTCATGTTTTCATGTAGTTTCCTACATTCTGCCTTCTGGCCCAAGTATAAGCTTTGCCCACTTTATCAAACAACTTCCTACACACTGTTATTAACTGAGGGAGCTAGGGAACATTGTCTCTCAACTGTGTTATAGAGTGTAGTACTACATTTCAGTGTAGTGTAAGGCTTTCCAAAGCTGCCGAACGTGTTTCTTTCTCTATTTCAATGGTATTCTGCCTTGTATAACACACATTTACCACTCTAGTCTCCTTTAAGTAATGAATATAGGATTCATACAGTGTTTGATGTTATCTTAACTCCAATTAAGGATTTTCCTTATCTTAGCTACCTTTTCTACACTAAGAACTGACTTGGAGATTCTCTTTAAGCTGTTATAAACAAGTTCTCATCTGTTTACAGTCATTTTCACTGAATTATTCATGTTTTCATGTAGTTTCCTATATTCTGCCTTCGGGCCCAAGTATTAGCTTTGCCCACTTTAAGTTCTCATCTGTTTACAGTCATTTTCACTGAATTATTCATGTTTTCATGTAGTTTCCTATATTCTGCCTTCTGGCCCAAGTATAAGCTTTGCGCACTTTATCAAACAACTTCCTACAAACTGTTATGAACTGCGGGAGCTAGGGAACATTGTCTCTCAACTGTGTTATAGAGTGTAGTACTACATTTCAGTGAAGTGTAAGGCTTTCCAAAGCTGCCGAACGTGTTTCTTTCTCTATTTCAATGGTATTCTGCCTTGTATAACACACATTTACCACTCTAGTCTCCTTTAAGTAAAGAATATAGGATTCATACAGTGTTTCATGTGATCTTAACTGGAATTAAGGATTTCCCTTATCTTAGCTACCTTTTCTACACTAAGAACTGACTTGGAGAATCTCTTTCAGCTGTTCTAAACAAGTTCTCATCTGTTTACAGTCATTTTCAATGAATTATTCATGTTTTCATGTAGTTTCCTATATTCTGCCTTCTGGCCCAAGTATAAGCTTTGCCCACTTTATCAAACAACTTCCTACACACTGTTATTAACTGAGGGAGCTAGGGAACATTGTCTCTCAACTGTGTTATAGAGTGTAGTACTACATTTCAGTGTAGTGTAAGGCTTTCCAAAGCTGCCGAACGTGTTTCTTTCTCTATTTCAATGGTATTCTGCCTTTTATAACACACATTTACCACTCCAGTCTCCTTTAAGTAAAGAATATAGGATTCATACAGTGTTTCATGAGATCTTAACTGGTATTACGGATTTCCCTTATCTTATCTACCTTTTCTACACTACGAACTGACTTGGAGATTCTCTTTCAGCTGTTCTAAAGAAGTTCTCATGTGTTTACAGTCATTTTCACTGAATTATTCATGTTTTCATGTAGTTTCCTATAATCTGCCTTCTGACCCAAGTATAAGCTTTGCCCACTTTATCAAACAACTTCCTACACACTGTTATGAACTGCGGGAGCTAGGGAACATTGTCTCTCAACTGTGTTATAGAGTGTAGTACTACATTTCAGTGAAGTGTAAGGCTTTCCATAGCTGCCGAACGTGTTTGGTTCTCTATTTCAATGGTATTCTGCCTTGTATAACACACATTTACCACTCTAGTGTCCTTTAAGCAAAGAATATAGGATTCATACCGTGTTTCATGTGATCTTAACTGGAATTAAGGATTTCCCTTATCTTAGCTACCTTTTCTACACTAAGAACTGACTTGGAGATTCTCTTACAGCTGTTCTAAACAAGTTTTCATCTGTTAAAGTCATTTTCACTGAATTATTCATGTTTTCATGTAGTTTCCTATATTCTGCCTTCTGGCCCAAGTATAAGCTTTGCCCACTTTATCAAACAACTTCCTACACACTGTTATTAACTGAGGGAGCTAGGGAACATTGTCTCTCAACTGTGTTATAGAGTGTAGTACTACATTTCAGTGAAGTGTAAGGCTTTCCAAAGCTGCCGAATGTGTTTCATTCTCTATTTCAATGGTATTCTGCCTTATATAATACACATTTATCACTCTAGTCTCCTTTGAGTAAGCAATATAGGATTCATACAGTGTTTCATGTGATCTTAACTCGAATTAAGGATTTCCCTTATCTTAGCTAATTTTCTACACTAAGAACTGACTTGGAGATTCTCTTTCAGCTGTTCTAAACAAATTCTCATCTGTTTACAGGCATTTCCACTGAATTATTCAAGTTTTCATGTAGTTTCCTATATTCTGCCTTCTGGCCCAAGTCTAAGCTTTGTCCACTTTATCAAACAACTTCCTACACACTGTTATTAACTGAGGGAGCTAGGGAACATTGTCTCTCAACTGTGTTATAGAGTGTAGTACTACATTTCAGTGAAGTGTAAGGCTTTCCAAAGCTGCCGAACGAGTTTCTTTCAATATTTCAATGGTATTCTGCGTTGTATAACACACATTTACCACTCCAGTCTCCTTTAAGTAAAGAATATAGGATTCATACAGTGTTTCATGTGATCTTAACTGGTATTAAGGATTTCCCTTATCTTAGCTACCTTTTCTACACTACGAACTGACTTGGAGATTCTCTTTCAGCTGTTCTAAACAAGTTCTCATCTGTTTACAGTCATTTTCAATGAATTATTCATGTTTTCATGTAGTTTCCTATATTCTGCCTTTGGGCCCAAGTATAAGCTTTGCCCACTTTAAGTTCTCATCTGTTTACAGTCATTTTCACTGAATTATTCATGTTTTCATGTAGTTTCCAATATTCTGCCTTCTGGCCCAAGTATAAGCTTTGCCCACTTTATCAAACAACTTCCTACACACTGTTATGAACTGAGGCAGCTCGGGAACATTGTCTCTCAACTGTGTTATAGAGTGTAGTACTACATTTCAGTGAAGTGTAAGGCTTTCCAAAGCTGCCGAACGTGTTTGTTTCTCTATTTCAATGGTATTCTGCCTTGTATAACACACATTTACCACTCTAGTTTCCTTTAAGTAAAGAATATAGGATTCATACAGTGTTTCATGTGATCTTAACTCGAATTAAGGATTTCCCGGATTTTAGCTTCCTTTTCTACACTAAGAACTGACTTGGAGATTCTCTTTCAGCTGTTCTAAACAAGTTCTCATCTGTTTACAGGCATTTCCACTGAATTATTCAAGTTTTCATGTAGTTTCCTATATTCTGCCTTCTGGCCCAAGTCTAAGCTTTGTCCACTTTATCAAACAACTTCCTACACACTGTTATTAACTGAGGGAGCTAGGGAACATTGTCTCTCAACTGTGTTATAGAGTGTAGTACTACATTTCAGTGTAGTGTAAGGCTTTCCAAAGCTGCCGAACGTGTTTCTTTCTCTATTTCAATGGTATTCTGCCTTGTATAACACACATTTACCACTCTAGTCTCCTTTAAGTAATGAATATAGGATTCATACAGTGTTTGATGTTATCTTAACTCGAATTAAGGATTTTCCTTATCTTAGCTACTTTTTCTACACTAAGAACTGACTTGGAGATTCTCTTTAAGCTGTTATAAACAAGATCTCATCTGTTTACAGTCATTTTCACTGAATTATTCATGTTTTCATGTAGTTTCCTATATTCTGCCTTCCGGCCCAAGTATAAGCTTTGCCCACTTTAGCAAACAACTTCCTACACACTGTTATGAACTGAGGCAGCTCGGGAACATTGTCTCTCAACTGTGTTATAGAGTGTAGTACTACATTTCAGTGAAGTGTAAGGCTTTCCAAAGCTGCCGAACGTGTTTGTTTCTCTATTTCAATGGTATTCTGCCTTGTATAACACACATTTACCACTCTAGTCTCCTTTAAGTAAAGAATATAGGATTCATACAGTGTTTCATGGGATCTTAACTGGTATTAAGGATTTCCCTTATCTTAGCTACCTTTTCTACACTAAGAACTGACTTGGAGATTCTCTTTCAGCTGTTCTAAACAAGTTCTCATCTGTTTACAGTCATTTTCACTGAATTATTCATGTTTTCATGTAGTTTCCTATATTCTGCCTTCTGGCCCAAGTATAAGCTTTGCCCACTTTATCAAACAACTTCCTACACACTGTTATGAACTGAGGCAGCTCGGGAACATTGTCTCTCAACTGTGTTATAGAGTGTAGTACTACATTTCAGTGTAGTGTAAGGCTTTCCAAAGCTGCCGAACGTGTTTTTTTCTCTATTTCAATGGTATTCTGCCTTGTTGAACACACATTTACCACTCTAGTCTCCTTTAAGCAATGAATGTAGGATTCATACAGTGTTTGATGTTATCTTAACTCGAATTAAGGATTTTCCTTATCTTAGCTACCTTTTCTACTCTAAGAACTGACTTGGAGATTCTCTTTAAGCTGTTATAAACAAATTCTCATCTGTTTACAGTCATTTTCACTGAATTATTCATGTTTTCATGTAGTTTCCTATATTCTGCCTTCTGGCCCAAGTATAAGCTTTGCCCACTTTATCAAACAACTTCCTACACACTGTTATGAACTGAGTCAGCTCGGGAACATTGTCTCTCAACTGTGTTATAGAGTGTAGTACTACATTTCAGTGAAGAGTAAGGCTTTCCAAAGCTGCCGAATGTGTTTCTTACTCTATTTCAATGGTATTCTGCCTTATATAATACACATTTACCACTCTAGTCTCCTTTAAGTAAAGAATATAGGATTCATACAGTGTTTTATGGGATCTTAACTGGTATTAAGGATTTCCCTTATCTTAGCTACCTTTTCTACACTAAGAACTGACTTGGAGAATCTCTTTCAGCTGTTCTAAACAAGTTCTCATCATTTTCCAGTCATTTTCTCTGAATTATCCATGTTTTCATGTAGTTTCCTATATTCTGCCTTCTGGTCCTAGTATAAGCTTTGCCCACTTTATCAAACAACTTCCTACACACTGTTATCAACTGAGGCAGCTCGGGAACATTGTCTCTCAACTGTGTTATAGAGTGTAGTACTACATTTCAGTGAAGTGTATGGCTTTCCAAAGCAGCCGAAAGTGTTTCTTTCTCTATTTCAATGGTATTCTGCCATGTATAACACACATTTACCACTCTAGTCTCCTTTAAGTAAAGAATATAGGATTCATAGAGTGTTTCAAGTCATCTTAACTTGAATTAAGGATTTCCCGGATCTTAGCTACCTTTTCTACATTAAGAACTGATTTGGAGAATCTCTTTCAGCTGTTTTAAACAAGTTCACATCTGTTTCCTGTCATTTTCACTGAATTATTCATGTTTTCATGTAGTTTCCTATATTCTGCCTTCGTGCCCAAGTATAAGCTTTGCCCACTTTAAGTTCTCATCTGTTTACATTCATTTTCACTGAATTTTTCATGTTTTCATGTAGTTTCCTATATTCTGCCTTCTGGCCCAAGTATAAGCTTTCCGCACTTTATCAAACAACTTCCTACACACTGTTATGAACTGCGGGAGCTAGGGAACATTGTCTCTCAACTGTGTTATAGAGTGTAGTACTACATTTCAGTGAAGTGTAAGGCTTTCCAAAGCTGCCGAACGTGTTTGGTTCTCTATTTCAATGGTATTCTGCCTTGTATAACACACATTTACCACTCTAGTCTCCTTTAAGTAAAGAATATAGGATTCATACAGTGTTTCATGTGATCTTAACTGGAATTAAGGATTTCCCTTATCTTAGCTACCTTTTCTACACTAAGAACTGACTTGGAGATTCTCTTTCAGCTGTTCTAAACAAGTTCTCATCTGTTTACAGTCATTTTCAATGAATTATTCATGTTTTCATGTAGTTTCCTATATTCTGCCTTCTGGCCCAAGTATAAGCTTTGCCCACTTTATCAAACAACTTCCTACACACTGTTATTAACTGAGGGAGCTAGGGAACATTGTCTCTCAACTGTGTTATAGAGTGTAGTACTACATTTCAGTGTAGTGTAAGGCTTTCCAAAGCTGCCGAACGTGTTTCTTTCTCTATTTCAATGGTATTCTGCCTTGTATAACACACATTTACCACTCTAGTCTCCTTTAAGTAATGAATATAGGATTCATACAGTGTTTGAAGTTATCTTAACTCGAATTAAGGATTTTCCTTATCTTAGCTACCTTTTGTACACTAAGAACTGACTTGGAGATTCTCTTTCAGCTGTTCTAAACAAGTTCTCATCTGATTACAGCCATTTCCACTGAATTATTCAAGTTTTCATGTAGTTTCCTATATTCTGCCTTCTGGCCCAAGTCTAAGCTTTGCCCACTTTATCAAACAACTTCCTACACACTGTTATGAACTGAGGGAGCTAGGGAACATTGTCTCTCAACTGTGTTATAGAGTGTAGTACTACATTTCAGTGAAGTGTAAGGCTTTCCAAAGCTGCCGAACGAGTTTCTTTCAATATTTCAATGGTATTCTGCCTTGTATAACACACATTTACCACTCCAGTCTCCTTTAAGTAAAGAATATAGGATTCATACAGTGTTTCATGTGATCTTAACTGGTATTACGGATTTCCCTTATCTTATCTACCTTTTCTACACTAAGAACTGACTTGGAGATTCTCTTTCAGCTGTTCTAAACAAGTTCTCATCTGTTTACAGTCATTTTCACTGAATTATTCATGTTTTCATGTAGTTTCCTATATTCTGCCTTCTGGCCCAAGTATAAGCTTTGCCCACTTTATCAAACAACTTCCTACACACTGTTATGAACTGAGGGAGCTAGCGAACATTGTCTCTCAACTGTGTTATAGAGTGTAGTACTACATTTCAGTGAAGTGTAAGGCTTTCCAAAGCTGCCGAACGAGTTTCTTTCTCTATTTCAATGGTATTCTGCCTTGTATAACACACATTTACCACTCCAGTATCCTTTAAGTAAAGAATATAGGATTCATACAGTGTTTCATGTGATCTTAACTGGTATTAAGGATTTCCCTTATCTTAGCTACCTTTTCTACACTAAGAACTGACTTGGAGAATCTCTTTCAGCTGTTCTAAAGAAGTTCTCATCATTTTCCAGTCATTTTCTCTGAATTATCCATGTTTTCATGTAGTTTCCTATATTCTGCCTTCTGGTCCTAGTATAAGCTTTGCCCACTTTATCAAACAACTTCCTACACACTGTTATCAACTGAGGCAGCTCGGGAACATTGTCTCTCAACTGTGTTATAGAGTGTAGTACTACATTTCAGTGAAGTGTATGGCTTTCCAAAGCAGCCGAAAGTGTTTCTTTCTCTAGTTCAATGGTATTCTGCCTTGTATAACACACATTTACCACTCTAGTCTCCTTTAAGTAAAGAATATAGGATTCATAGAGTGTTTCAAGTCATCTTAACTTGAATTAAGGATTTCCCGGATCTTAGCTACCTTTTCTACATTAAGAACTGATTTGGAGAATCTCTTTCAGCTGTTTTAAACAAGTTCACATCTGTTTCCTGTCATTTTCACTGAATTATTCATGTTTTCATGTAGTTTCCTATATTCTGCCTTCGGGCCCAAGTATAAGCTTTGCCCACTTTAAGTTCTCATCTGTTTACATTCATTTTCACTGAATTTTTCATGTTTTCATGTAGTTTCCTATATTCTGCCTTCTGGCCCAAGTATAAGCTTAGCCCACTTTATCAAACAACTTCCTACACACTGTTATGAACTGCGGGAGCTAGGGAACATTGTCTCTCAACTGTGTTATAGAGTGTAGTACTACATTTCAGTGAAGTGTAAGGCTTTCCAAAGCTGCCGAACGTGTTTGGTTCTCTATTTCAATGGTATTCTGCCTTGTATAACACACATTTACCACTCTAGTCTCCTTTAAGTAAAGAATATAGGATTCATACAGTGTTTCATGTGATCTTAACTGGAATTAAGGATTTCCCTTATCTTAGCTACCTTTTCTACACTAAGAACTGACTTGGAGATTCTCTTTCAGCTGTTCTAAACAAGTTCTCATCTGTTTACAGTCATTTTCAATGAATTATTCATGTTTTCATGTAGTTTCCAATATTCTGCCTTCTGGCCCAAGTATAAGCTTTGCCCACTTTATCAAACAACTTCCTACACACTGTTATTAACTGAGGGAGCTAGGGAACATTGTCTCTCAACTGTGTTATAGAGTGTAGTACTACATTTCAGTGTAGTGTAAGGCTTTCCAAAGCTGCCGAAGGTGTTTCTTTCTCTATTTCAATGGTATTCTGCCTTGTATAACACACATTTACCACTCTAGTCTCCTTTAAGTAATGAATATAGGATTCATACAGTGTTTGAAGTTATCTTAACTCGAATTAAGGATTTTCCTTATCTTAGCTACCTTTTGTACACTAAGAACTGACTTGGAGATTCTCTTTCAGCTGTTCTAAACAAGTTCTCATCTGATTACAGGCATTTCCACTGAATTATTCAAGTTTTCATGTAGTTTCCTATATTCTGCCTTCTGGCCCAAGTCTAAGCTTTGCCAACTTTATCAAACAACTTCCTACACACTGTTATGAACTGAGGGAGCTAGGGAACATTGTCTCTCAACTGTGTTATAGAGTGTAGTACTACATTTCAGTGAAGTGTAAGGCTTTCCAAAGCTGCCGAACGAGTTTCTTTCAATATTTCAATGGTATTCTGCCTTGTATAACACACATTTAGCACTCCAGTCTCCTTTAAGTAAAGAATATAGGATTCCTACAGTGTTTCATGTGATCTTAACTGGTATTACGGATTTCCCTTATCTTATCTACCTTTTCTACACTACGAACTGACTTGGAGATTCTCTTTCAGCTGTTCTAAACAAGTTCTCATCTGTTTACAGTCATTTTCACTGTATTATTCATGTTTTCATGTAGTTTCCTATATTCTGCCTTCTGGCCCAAGTATAAGCTTTGCCCACTTTATCAAACAACTTCCTACACACTGTTATGAACTGCGGGAGCTAGGGAACATTGTCTCTCAACTGTGTTATAGAGTGTAGTACTACATTTCAGTGAAGTGTAAGGCTTTCCATAGCTGCCGAACGTGTTTGGTTCTCTATTTCAATGGTATTCTGCCTTGTATAACACACATTTACCACTCTAGTCTCCTTTAAGCAAAGAATATAGGATTCATACCGTGTTTCATGTGATCTTAACTGGAATTAAGGATTTCCCTTATCTTAGCTACCTTTTCTACACTAAGAACTGACTTGGAGATTCTCTTTCAGCTGTTCTTAACAAGTTCTCATCTGTTTACAGTCATTTTCACTGAATTATTCATGTTTTCATGTAGTTTCCTATTTTCTGCCTTCTGGCCCAAGTATAAGCTTTGCCCACTTTATCAAACAACTTCCTACACACTGTTATGAACTGAGGCAGCTCGGGAACATTGTCTCTCAACTGTGTTATAGAGTGTAGTACTACATTTCAGTGAAGTGTATGGCTTTCCAAAGCAGCCGAAAGTGTTTCTTTCTCTATTTCAATGGTATTCTGCCTTGTATAACACACATTTACCACTCTAGTCTCCTTTAAGTAAAGAATATAGGATTCATAGAGTGTTTCAAGTCATCTTAACTTGAATTAAGGATTTCCCGGATCTTAGCTACCTTTTCTACATTAAGAACTGATTTGGAGAATCTCTTTCAGCTGTTTTAAACAAGTTCACATCTGTTTCCTGTCATTTTCACTGAATTATTCATGTTTTCATGTAGTTTCCTATATTCTGCCTTCGGGCCCAAGTATAAGCTTTGCCCACTTTAAGTTCTCATCTGTTTACATTCATTTTCACTGAATTTTTCATGTTTTCATGTAGTTTCCTATATTCTGCCTTCTGGCCCAAGTATAAGCTTTGCCCACTTTATCAAACAACTTCCTACACACTGTTATGAACTGCGGGAGCTAGGGAACATTGTCTCTCAACTGTGTTATAGAGTGTAGTACTACATTTCAGTGAAGTGTAAGGCTTTCCAAAGCTGCCGAACGTGTTTGGTTCTCTATTTCAATGGTATTCTGCCTTGTATAACACACATTTACCACTCTAGTCTCCTTTAAGTAAAGAATATAGGATTCATACAGTGTTTCATGTGATCTTAACTGTAATTAAGGATTTCCCTTATCTTAGCTACCTTTTCTACACTAAGAACTGACTTGGAGATTCTCTTTCAGCTGTTCTAAACAAGTTCTCATCTGTTTACAGTCATTTTCAATGAATTATTCCTGTTTTCATGTAGTTTCCAATATTCTGCCTTCTGGCCCAAGTATAAGCTTTGCCCACTTTATCAAACAACTTCCTACACACTGTTATTAACTGAGGGAGCTAGGGAACATTGTCTCTCAACTGTGTTATAGAGTGTAGTACTACATTTCAGTGTAGTGTAAGGCTTTCCAAAGCTGCCGAACGTGTTTCTTTCTCTATTTCAATGGTATTCTGCCTTGTATAACACACATTTACCACTCTAGTCTCCTTTAAGTAATGAATATAGGATTCATACAGTGTTTGAAGTTATCTTAACTCGAATTAAGGATTTTCCTTATCTTAGCTACCTTTTGTACACTAAGAACTGACTTGGAGATTCTCTTTCAGCTGTTCTAAACAAGTTCTCATCTGATTACAGGCATTTCCACTGAATTATTCAAGTTTTCATGTAGTTTCCTATATTCTGCCTTCTGGCCCAAGTCTAAGCTTTGCCCACTTTATCAAACAACTTCCTACACACTGTTATGAACTGAGGGAGCTAGGGAACATTGTCTCTCAACTGTGTTATAGAGTGTAGTACTACATTTCAGTGAAGTGTAAGGCTTTCCAAAGCTGCCGAACGAGTTTCTTTCAATATTTCAATGGTATTCTGCCTTGTATAACACACATTTAGCACTCCAGTCTCCTTTAAGTAAAGAATATAGGATTCATACAGTGTTTCATGTGATCTTAACTGGTATTACGGATTTCCCTTATCTTATCTACCTTTTCTACACTACGAACTGACTTGGAGATTCTCTTTCAGCTGTTCTAAACAAGTTCTCATCTGTTTACAGTCATTTTCACTGAATTATTCATGTTTTCATGTAGTTTCCTATATTCTGCCTTCTGGCCCAAGTATAAGCTTTGCCCACTTTATCAAACAACTTCCTACACACTGTTATGAACTGAGGCAGCTCGGGAACATTGTCTCTCAACTGTGTTATAGAGTGTAGTACTACATTTCAGTGAAGTGTAAGGCTTTCCATAGCTGCCGAACGTGATTGGTTCTCTATTTCAATGGTATTCTGCCTTGTATAACACACATTTACCACTCTAGTCTCCTTTAAGCAAAGAATATAGGATTCATACCGTGTTTCATGTGATCTTAACTGGAATTAAGGATTTCCCTTATCTTAGCTACCTTTTCTACACTAAGAACTGACTTGGAGATTCTCTTTCAGCTGTTCTTAACAAGTTCTCATCTGTTTACAGTCATTTTCACTGAATTATTCATGTTTTCATGTAGTTTCCTATATTCTGCCTTCTGGCCCAAGTATAAGCTTTGCCCACTTTATCAAACAACTTCCTACACACTGTTATGAACTGAGGCAGCTCGGGAACATTGTCTCTCAACTGTGTTATAGAGTGTATTACTACATTTCAGTGAAGTGTAAGGCTTTCCAAAGCTGCCGAACGTGTTTGTTTCTCTATTTCAATGGTATTCTGCCTTGTATAACACACATTTACCACTCTAGTTTTCTGTAAGTAAAGAATATAGGATTCATACAGTGTTTCATGTGATCTTAACTCGAATTATGGATTTCCCGGATTTTAGCTACCTTTTCTACACTAAGAACTGACTTGGAGATTCTCTTTCAGCTGTTCTAAACAAGTTCTCATCTGTTTACAGGCATTTCCACTGAATTATTCAAGTTTTCATGTAGTTTCCTATATTCTGCCTTCTGGCCCAAGTATAAGCTTTGCGCACTTTATCAAACAACTTCCTACACACTGTTATGAACTGCGGGAGCTAGGGAACATTGTCTCTCAACTGTGTTATAGAGTGTAGTACTACATTTCAGTGAAGTGTAAGGCTTTCCAAAGCTGCCGAACGTGTTTGGTTCTCTATTTCAATGGTATTCTGCCTTGTATAACACACATTTACCACTCTAGTCTCCTTTAAGTAAAGAATATAGGATTCATACAGTGTTTCATGTGATCTTAACTGGAATTAAGGATTTCCCTAATCTTAGCTACCTTTTCTACACTAAGAACTGACTTGGAGATTCTCTTTCAGCTGTTCTAAACAAGTTCTCATCTGTTTACAGTCATTTTCAATGAATTATTCATGTTTTCATGTAGTTTCCTATATTCTGCCTTCTGGCCCAAGTATAAGCTTTGCCCACTTTATCAAACAACTTCCTACACACTGTTATTAACTGAGGGAGCTAGGGAACATTGTCTCTCAACTGTGTTATAGAGTGTAGTACTACATTTCAGTGTAGTGTAAGGCTTTCCAAAGCTGCCGAACGTGTTTCTTTCTCTATTTCAATGGTATTCTGCCTTGTATAACACACATTTACCACTCTAGTCTCCTTTAAGTAATGAATATAGGATTCATACAGTGTTTGAAGTTATCTTAACTCGAATTAAGGATTTTCCTTATCTTAGCTACCTTTGTACACTAAGAACTGACTTGTAGATTCTCTTTCAGCTGTTCTAAACAAGTTCTCATCTGATTACAGGCATTTCCACTGAATTATTAAAGTTTTCATGTAGTTTCCTATATTCTGCCTTCTGGCCCAAGTCTAAGCTTTGCCCACTTTATCAAACAACTTCCTACACACTGTTATGAACTGCGGGAGCTAGGGAACATTGTCTCTCAACTGTGTTATAGAGTGTAGTACTACATTTCAGTGAAGTGTAAGGCTTTCCAAAGCTGCCGAATGTGTTTCTTTCTTTATTTCAATGGTATTCTGCCTTATATAATACACATTTATCACTCTAGTCTCCTTTAAGTAAGCAATATAGGATTCATACAGTGTTTCATGTGATCTTAACTGGAATTAAGTATTTCCCTTATCTTAGCTACCTTTTCTACACTAAGAACTGACTTGGAGATTCTCTTTCAGCTGTTCTAAACAAGTTCTCATCTGTTTACAGTCATTTTCACTGAATTATTCATGTTTTCATGTAGTTTCCTTTATTCTGCCTTCTGGCCCAAGTATAAGCTTTGCCCACTTTATCAAACACCTTCCTACACTCTGTTATGAACTGAGGAAGCTAGGGAACATTGTCTCTCAACTGTGTTATAGAGTGTAGTACTACATTTCAGTGAAGTGTAAGCATTTCCAAAGCTGCCGAAAGTGTTTCTTTCTCTATTTCAATGGTATTCTGCCTTGTATAACACACATTTACCACTCTAGTTTCCTTTAAGTAAAGAATATAGGATTCATACACTGTTTCACGTGATCTTAACTCGAATTAAGGATTTCCCGGATTTTAGCTACGTTTTCTACTCTAAGAACTGACTTGGAGATTCTCTTTCAGCTCTTCTAAACAAGTTCTCATCTGTTTACAGGCATTTCCACTGAATTATTCAAGTTTTCATGTAATTTCCTATATTCTGCCTTCTGGCCCAAGTATAAGCTTTGGCCACTTTATCAAACAACTTCCTACACACTGTTATGAACTGAGGCAGCTAGGGAACATTGTCTCTCAACTGTGTTATAGAGTGTAGTACTACATTTCAGTGAAGTGTAAGGCTTTCCAAAGCTCCCGAAAGTGTTTCTTTCTCTATTTCAATGGTATTCTGCCTTGTATAACACACATTTACCACTCTAGTCTCCTTTAAGTAAAGAATATAGGATTCATACAGTGTTTCATGGGATCTTAACTGGAATTAAGGATTTCCCTTATCTTAGCTACCTTTTCTACACTAAGAACTGACTTGGAGATTCTCTTTCAGCTGTTCTAAACAAGTTCTCATCTGTTTACAGTCATTTTCAATGAATTATTCATGTTTTCATGTAGTTTCCTATATTCTGCCTTCTGGCCCAAGTATAAGCTTTGCCCACTTTATCAAACAACTTCCTACACACTGTTATGAACTGCGGGAGCTCGGGAACATTGTCTCTCAACTGTGTTATAGAGTGTAGTACTACATTTCAGTGAAGTGTAAGGCTTTCCAAAGATGCCGAATGTGTTTCTTTCTCTATTTCAATGGTATTCTGTCTTATATAATACACATTTACCACTCTAGTCTCATTTAAGTAAAGAATATAGGATTCATACAGTGTTTCATGGGATCTGAACTGGTATTAAGGATTTCCCTTATCTTAGCTACATTTTCTACACTAAGAACTGACTTGGAGTTTCTCTTTCAGCTGTTCTAAACAAGTTCTCATCTGTTCACAGTCATTTTCACTGAATTATTCATGTTTTCATGTAGTTTCCTATATTCTGCCTTCTGACCAAGTCTAAGCTTTGCCCACTTTATCAAACAACTTCCTACACACTGTTATGAACTGAGGGAGCTAGGGAACATTGTCTCTCAACTGTGTTATAGAGTGTAGTACTACATTTCAGTGAAGTGTAAGGCTTTCCAAAGCTGCCGAACTTGTTTCTTTCTCTATTTCAATGGTATTCTGCCTTGTATAACACACATTTACCACTCTAGTCTCCTTTAAGTAATGAATATAGGATTCATACAGTGTTTGATGTTATCTTAACTCAAATTAAGGATTTTCCTTATCTTAGCTACCTTTTCTACAGTAAGAACTGACTTGGAGATTCTCTTTCAGCTGTTCTAAACAAGTTCTCATCTGTTTACAGTCATTTTCACTGAATTATTCATGTTTTCATGTAGTTTCCTATATTCTGCCTTCTGGCCCAAGTATAAGCTTTGGCCACTTTATCAAACAACTTCCTACACACTGTTATGAACTGAGGGAGCTAGGGAACATTGTCTCTCAACTGTGTTATAGAGTGTAGTACTACATTTCAGTGAAGTGTAAGCCTTTCCAAAGCTGCCGAACTTGTTTCTTTCTCTATTTCAATGGTATTCTGCCTTGTATAACACACATTTACCACTCTAGTCTCCTTTAAGTAATGAATATAGGATTCATACTGTGTTTGATGTTATCTTAACTCGAATTAAGGATTTTCCTTATCTTAGCTACCTTTTCTACACTAAGAACTGACTTGGAGATTGTCTTTCAGCTGTTCTAAACAAGTTCTCATCTGTTTACAGTCATTTTCACTGAATTATTCGTGATTTCATGTAGTTTCCTATATTCTGCCTTCTGGCCCAAGTATAAGCTTTGCCCACTTTATCAAACTACTTCCTACACACTGTTATGAACTGAGGCAGCTAGGGAACATTGTCTCTCAACTGTGTTATAGAGTGTAGTACTACATTTCAGTGAAGTGTAAGGCTTTTCAAAGCTCCCGAAAGTGTTTCTTTCTCTATTTCAATGGTATTCTGCCTTGTATAACACACATTTACCACTCTAGTCTCCTTTAAGTAATGAATATAGGATTCATACAGTTTTTGATGTTATCTTAACTCGAATTAAGGATTTCCCGGATTTAGCTACCTTTTCTACACTAAGAACTGACTTGGAGAATCTCTTTCATCTGTTCTAAACAAGTTCTCATCTGTTTACAGTCATTTTCACTGAATTATTCATGTTTTCATGTAGTTTCCTATATTCTGCCTTCTGGCCCAAGTATAAGCTTTGCCCACATTATCAAACAACTTCCTACACACTGTTATGAACTGAGGCAGCTCGGGAACATTGTCTCTCAACTGTGTTATAGAGTGTAGTACTACATTTCAGTGAAGTGTAAGGCTTTCCAAAGCTGCCGAACGTGTTTGTTTCTCTATTTCAATGGTATTCTGCCTTGTATAACACACATTTACCACTCTAGTTTCCTTTAAGTAAAGAATATAGGATTCATACAGTGTTTCATGTGATCTTAACTCGAATTAAGGATTTCCCGGATCTTAGCTACCTTTTCTACACTAAGAACTGACTTGGAGATTCTCTTTCAGCTGTTCTAAACAAGTTCTCATGTGTTTACAGTCATTTTAAATGAATTATTCATGTTTTCATGTAGTTTCCTATATTCTGCCTTCTGGCCCAAGTATAAGCTTTGGCCACTTTTTCAAACAACTTCCTACACACTGTTATGAACTGAGGGAGCTAGGGAACATTGTCTCTCAACTGTGTTATAGAGTGTAGTACTACATTTCAGTGAAGTGTAAGGCTTTCCAAAGCTGCCGAACTTGTTTCTTTCTCTATTTCAATGGTATTCTGCCTTGTATAACACACATTTACCACTCTAGTTTCCTTTAAGTAAAGAATATAGGATTCATACAGTGTTTCATGTGATCTTAACTCGAATTAAGGATTTCCCGGATCTTAGCTACCTTTTCTACACTAAGAACTGACATGGAGATTCTCTTTCAGCTGTTCTAAACAAGTTCTCATCTGTTTACAGTCATTTTCACTGAATTATTCATGTTTTCATGTAGTTTCCTATATTCTGCCTTCTGGCCCAAGTATAAGCTTTGCCCACTTTATCAAACAACTTCCTACACACTGTTATGAACTGAGGCAGCTCGGGAACATTGTCTCTCAACTGTGTTATAGAGTGTAGTACTACATTTCAGTGAAGTGTAAGGCTTTCCAAAGCTGCCGAACTTGTTTCTTTCTCTATTTCAATGGTATTCTGCCTTGTATAACACACATTTACCACTCTAGTCTCCTTTTAGTAAGCAATATAGGATTCATACAGTGTTTGATGTTATCTTAACTCGAATTAAGGATTTTCCTTATCTTAGCTACCTTTTCTACACTAAGAACTGACTTGGAGTTTCTCTTTCAGCTGTTCTAAACAAGTTCTCATCTGTTTACAGTCATTTTCACTGAATTATTCATGTTTTCATGTAGTTTCCTATATTCTGCCTTCGGGCCCAAGTATAAGCTTTGCCCACTTTAAGTTCTCATCTGTTTACAGTCATTTTCACTGAATTATTCATGTTTTCATGTAGTTTCCTATATTCTGCCTTCTGGCCCAAGTATAAGCTTTGCGCACTTTATCAAACAACTTCCTACACACTGTTATGAACTGCGGGAGCTAGGGAACATTGTCTCTCAACTGTGTTATAGAGTGTAGTACTACATTTCAGTGAAGTGTAAGGCTTTCCAAAGCTGCCGAACGTGTTTCTTTCTCTATTTCAATGGTATTCTGCCTTGTATAACACACATTTACCACTCTAGTCTCCTTTAAGTAAAGAATATAGGATTCATACAGTGTTTCATGTGATCTTAACTGGAATTAAGGATTTCCCTTATCTTAGCTACCTTTTCTACACTAAGAACTGACTTGGAGAATCTCTTTCAGCTGTTCTAAACAAGTTCTCATCTGTTTACAGTCATTTTCAATGAATTATTCATGTTTTCATGTAGTTTCCTATATTCTGCCTTCTGGCCCAAGTATAAGCTTTGCCCACTTTATCAAACAACTTCCTACACACTGTTATTAACTGAGGGAGCTAGGGAACATTGTCTCTCAACTGTGTTATAGAGTGTAGTACTACATTTCAGTGTAGTGTAAGGCTTTCCAAAGCTGCCGAACGTGTTTCTTTCTCTATTTCAATGGTATTCTGCCTTGCATAACACACATTTACCACACTAGTCTCTTTTAAGTAATGAATATAGGATTCATACAGTGTTTGTAGTTATCTTAACTCGAATTAAGGATTTTCCTTATCTTAGCTACCTTTTCTACACTAAGAACTGACTTGGAGATTCTCTTTCAGCTGTTCTAAACAAGTTCTCATCTGTTTACAGGCATTTCAAATGAATTATTCAAGTTTTCATGTAGTTTCCTATATTCTGCCTTCTGGCCCAAGTCTAAGCTTTGCCCACTTTATCAAACAACTTCCTACACACTGTTATGAACTGAGGGAGCTAGGGAACATTGTCTCTCAACTGTGTTATAGAGTGTAGTACTACATTTCAGTGAAGTGTAAGGCTTTCCAAAGCTGCCGAACGAGTTTCTTTCAATATTTCAATGGTATTCTGCCTTTTATAACACACATTTACCACTCCAGTCTCCTTTAAGTAAAGAATATAGGATTCATACAGTGTTTCATGAGATCTTAACTGGTATTACGGATTTCCCTTATCTTATCTACCTTTTCTACACTACGAACTGACTTGGAGATTCTCTTTCAGCTGTTCTAAAGAAGTTCTCATCTGTTTACAGTCATTTTTACTGAATTATTCATGTTTTCATGTAGTTTCGTATATTCTGCCTTCTGACCCAAGTATAAGCTTTGCCCACTTTATCAAACAACTTCCTACACACTGTTATGAACTGCGGGAGCTAGGGAACATTGTCTCTCAACTGTGTTATAGAGTGTAGTACTACATTTCAGTGAAGTGTAAGGCTTTCCATAGCTGCCGAACGTGTTTTGTTCTCTATTTCAATGGTATTCTGCCTTGTATAACACACATTTACCACTCTAGTGTCCTTTAAGCAAAGAATATAGGATTCATACCGTGTTTCATGTGATCTTAACTGGAATTAAGGATTTCCCTTATCTTAGCTACCTTTTCTACACTAAGAACTGACTTGGAGATTCTCTTACAGCTGTTCTAAACAAGTTTTCATCTGTTTACAGTCATTTTCACTGAATTATTCATGTTTTCATGTAGTTTCCTATATTCTGCCTTCTGGCCCAAGTATAAGCTTTGCCCACTTTATCAAACAACTTCCTACACACTGTTATTAACTGAGGGAGCTAGGGAACATTGTCTCTCAACTGTGTTATAGAGTGTAGTACTACATTTCAGTGAAGTGTAAGGCTTTCCAAAGCTGCCGAATGTGTTTCATTCTCTATTTCAATGGTATTCTGCCTTATATAATACACATTTATCACTCTAGTCTCCTTTGAGTAAGCAATATAGGATTCATACAGTGTTTCATGTGATCTTAACTGGAATTAAGGATTTCCCTTATCTTAGCTACGTTTTCTACACTAAGAACTGACTTGGAGATTCTCTTTCAGCTGTTCTAAACAAGTTCTCATCTGTTTACAGTCATTTTCAATGAATTATTCATGTTTTCATGTAGTTTCCTATATTCTGCCTTCTGGCCAAGTATAAGATTTGCCCACTTTATCAAACACCTTCCTACACTCTGTTATGAACTGAGGCAGCTAGGGAACATTGTCTCTCAACTGTGTTATAGAGTGTAGTACTACATTTCAGTGAAGTGTAAGCCTTTCCAAAGCTGCCGAAAGTGTTTCTTTCTCTATTTCAATGGTATTCTGCCTTGTATAACACACATTTACCACTCTAGTTTCCTTTAAGTAAAGAATATAGGATTCATACAGTGTTTCATGTGATCTTAACTCGAATTAAGGATTTTCCTTATCTTAGCTACCTTTTCTACACTAAGAACTGACTTGGAGATTCTCTTTAAGCTATTATAAACAAGTTCTCATCTGTTCACAGTCATTTTCACTGAATTATTCATGTTTTCATGTAGTTTCCTATATTCTGCCTTTGGGCCCAAGTATAAGCTTTGCCCACTTTAAGTTCTCATCTGTTTACAGTCATTTTCACTGAATTATTCATGTTTTCATGTAGTTTCCTATATTCTGCCTTCTGGCCCAAGTATAAGCTTTGCCCACTTTATCAAACAACTTCCTACACACTGTTATGAACTGAGGCAGCTCGGGAACATTGTCTCTCAACTGTGTTATAGAGTGTAGTACTACATTTCAGTAAAGTGTAAGGCTTTCCAAAGCTGCCGAACGTGTTTGTTTCTCTATTTCAATGGTATTCTGCCTTGTATAACACACATTTACCACTCTAGTTTCCTTTAAGTAAAAAATATAGGATTCATACAGTGTTTCATGTGATCTTAACTCGAATTAAGGATTTCCCTTATCTTAGCTACCTTTTCTACACTAAGAACTGACTTGGAGAATCTCTTTCAGCTGTTCTAAACAAGTTCTCATCTGTTTACAGTCATTTTCAATGAATTATTCATGTTTTCATGTAGTTTCCTATATTCTGCCTTCTGGCCCAAGTATAAGCTTTGCCCACTTTATCAAACAACTTCCTACACACTGTTATTAACTGAGGGAGCTAGGGAACATTGTCTCTCAACTGTGTTATAGAGTGTAGTACTACATTTCAGTGTAGTGTAAGGCTTTCCAAAGCTGCCGAACGTGTTTCTTTCTCTATTTCAATGGTATTCTGCCTTGCATAACACACATTTACCACACTAGTCTCTTTTAAGTAATGAATATAGGATTCATACAGTGTTTGAAGTTATCTTAACTCGAATTAAGGATTTTCCTTATCTTAGCTACCTTTTCTACACTAAGAACTGACTTGGAGATTCTCTTTCAGCTGTTCTAAACAAGTTCTCATCTGTTTACAGGCATTTCAAATGAATTATTCAAGTTTTCATGTAGTTTCCTATATTCTGCCTTCTGGCCCAAGTCTAAGCTTTGCCCACTTTATCAAACAACTTCCTACACACTGTTATGAACTGAGGGAGCTAGGGAACATTGTCTCTCAACTGTGTTATAGAGTGTAGTACTACATTTCAGTGAAGTGTAAGGCTTTCCAAAGCTGCCGAACGAGTTTCTTTCAATATTTCAATGGTATTCTGCCTTTTATAACACACATTTACCACTCCAGTCTCCTTTAAGTAAAGAATATAGGATTCATACAGTGTTTCATGAGATCTTAACTGGTATTACGGATTTCCCTTATCTTATCTACCTTTTCTACACTACGAACTGACTTGGAGATTCTCTTTCAGCTGTTCTAAAGAAGTTCTCATCTGTTTACAGTCATTTTTACTGAATTATTCATGTTTTCATGTAGTTTCGTATATTCTGCCTTCTGACCCAAGTATAAGCTTTGCCCACTTTATCAAACAACTTCCTACACACTGTTATGAACTGCGGGAGCTAGGGAACATTGTCTCTCAACTGTGTTATAGAGTGTAGTACTACATTTCAGTGAAGTGTAAGGCTTTCCATAGCTGCCGAACGTGTTTTGTTCTCTATTTCAATGGTATTCTGCCTTGTATAACACACATTTACCACTCTAGTGTCCTTTAAGCAAAGAATATAGGATTCATACCGTGTTTCATGTGATCTTAACTGGAATTAAGGATTTCCCTTATCTTAGCTACCTTTTCTACACTAAGAACTGACTTGGAGATTCTCTTACAGCTGTTCTAAACAAGTTTTCATCTGTTTACAGTCATTTTCACTGAATTATTCATGTTTTCATGTAGTTTCCTATATTCTGCCTTCTGGCCCAAGTATAAGCTTTGCCCACTTTATCAAACAACTTCCTACACACTGTTATTAACTGAGGGAGCTAGGGAACATTGTCTCTCAACTGTGTTATAGAGTGTAGTACTACATTTCAGTGAAGTGTAAGGCTTTCCAAAGCTGCCGAATGTGTTTCATTCTCTATTTCAATGGTATTCTGCCTTATATAATACACATTTATCACTCTAGTCTCCTTTGAGTAAGCAATATAGGATTCATACAGTGTTTCATGTGATCTTAACTGGAATTAAGGATTTCCCTTATCTTAGCTACGTTTTCTACACTAAGAACTGACTTGGAGATTCTCTTTCAGCTGTTCTAAACAAGTTCTCATCTGTTTACAGTCATTTTCAATGAATTATTCATGTTTTCATGTAGTTTCCTATATTCTGCCTTCTGGCCAAGTATAAGATTTGCCCACTTTATCAAACACCTTCCTACACTCTGTTATGAACTGAGGCAGCTAGGGAACATTGTCTCTCAACTGTGTTATAGAGTGTAGTACTACATTTCAGTGAAGTGTAAGCCTTTCCAAAGCTGCCGAAAGTGTTTCTTTCTCTATTTCAATGGTATTCTGCCTTGTATAACACACATTTACCACTCTAGTTTCCTTTAAGTAAAGAATATAGGATTCATACAGTGTTTCATGTGATCTTAACTCGAATTAAGGATTTTCCTTATCTTAGCTACCTTTTCTACACTAAGAACTGACTTGGAGATTCTCTTTAAGCTATTATAAACAAGTTCTCATCTGTTTACAGTCATTTTCACTGAATTATTCATGTTTTCATGTAGTTTCCTATATTCTGCCTTTGGGCCCAAGTATAAGCTTTGCCCACTTTAAGTTCTCATCTGTTTACAGTCATTTTCACTGAATTATTCATGTTTTCATGTAGTTTCCTATATTCTGCCTTCTGGCCCAAGTATAAGCTTTGCCCACTTTATCAAACAACTTCCTACACACTGTTATGAACTGAGGCAGCTCGGGAACATTGTCTCTCAACTGTGTTATAGAGTGTAGTACTACATTTCAGTAAAGTGTAAGGCTTTCCAAAGCTGCCGAACGTGTTTGTTTCTCTATTTCAATGGTATTCTGCCTTGTATAACACACATTTACCACTCTAGTTTCCTTTAAGTAAAGAATATAGGATTCATACAGTGTTTCATGTGATCTTAACTCGAATTAAGGATTTCCGGGATTTTAGCTACCTTTTCTACACTAAGAACTGACTTGGAGATTCTCTTTCAGCTGTTCTAAACAAGTTCTCATCTGTTTACAGGCATTTCCACTGAATTATTCAAGTTTTCATGTAGTTTCCTATATTCTGCCTTCTGGCCCTAGTCTAAGCTTTGTCCACTTTATCAAACAACTTCCTACACACTGTTATTAACTGAGGGAGCTAGGGAACATTGTCTCTCAACTGTGTTATAGAGTGTAGTACTACATTTCAGTGAAGTGTAAGGCTTTCCAAAGCTGCCGAACGAGTTTCTTTCAATATTTCAATGGTATTCTGCCTTGTATAACACACATTTACCACTCCAGTCTCCTTTAAGTAAAGAATATAGGATTCATACAGTGTTTCATGTGATCTTAACTGGTATTAAGGATTTCCCTTATCTTAGCTACCTTTTCTACACTACGAACTGACTTGGAGATTCTCTTTCAGCTGTTCTAAATAAGTTCTCATCTGTTTACAGTCATTTTCAATGAATTATTCATGTTTTCATGTAGTTTCCTATATTCTGCCTTCTGGCCCAAGTATAAGCTTTGCCCACTTTATCAAACAACTTCCTACACACTGTTATGAACTGAGGCAGCTCTGGAACATTGTCTCTCAACTGTGTTATAGAGTGTAATACTACATTTCAGTGAAGTGTAAGGCTTTCCAAAGCTGCCGAACGTGTTTGGTTCTCTATTTCAATGGTATTCTGCCTTGTATAACACACATTTACCACTCTGGTCTCCTTTAAGTAAAGAATATAGGATTCATACAGTGTTTCATGTGATCTTAACTGGAATTAAGGATTTCCCTTATCTTAGCTACCTTTTGTACACTACGAACTGACTTGGAGATTCTCTTTCAGCTGTTCTAAACAAGTTCTCATCTGTTTACAGTCATTTTCACTGAATTATTCATGTTTTCATGTAGTTTCCTATATTCTGCCTTCTGGCCCAAGTATAAGCTTTGCCCACTTTATCAAACAACTTCCTACACACTGTTATTAACTGAGGGAGCTAGGGAACATTGTCTCTCAACTGTGTTATAGAGTGTAGTACTACATTTCAGTGTAGTGTAAGGCTTTCCAAAGCTGCCGAACGTGTTTCTTTCTCTATTTCAATGGTATTCTGCCTTGTATAACACACATTTACCACTCTAGTCTCCTTTAAGTAATGAATATAGGATTCATACAGTGTTTGATGTTATCTTAACTCGAATTAAGGATTTTCCTTATCTTAGCTACCTTTTCTACACTAAGAACTGACTTGGAGATTCTCTTTAAGCTGTTATAAACAAGATCTCATCTGTTTACAGTCATTTTCACTGAATTATTCATGTTTTCATGTAGTTTCCTATATTCTGCCTTCGGGCCCAAGTATAAGCTTTGCCCACATTAAGTTCTCATCTGTTTACAGTCATTTTCACTGAATTATTCATGTTTTCATGTAGTTTCCTATATTCTGCCTTCTGGCCCAAGTATAAGCTTTGCGCACTTTATCAAACAACTTCCTACACACTGTTATTAACTGAGGGAGCTAGGGAACATTGTCTCTCACCTGTGTTATAGAGTGTAGTACTACATTTCAGTGTAGTGTAAGGCTTTCCAAAGCTGCCGAACGTGTTTCTTTCTCTATTTCAATGGTATTCTGCCTTGCATAACACACATTTACCACTCTAGTCTCTTTTAAGTAATGAATATAGGATTCATACAGTGTTTGAAGTTATCTTAACTCGAATTAAGGATTTTCCTTATCTTAGCTACCTTTTCTACACTAAGAACTGACTTGGAGATTCTCTTTCAGCTGTTCTAAACAAGTTCTCATCTGTTTACAGGCATTTCAAATGAATTATTCAAGTTTTCATGTAGTTTCCTATATTCTGCCTTCTGGCCCAAGTCTAAGCTTTGCCCACTTTATCAAACAACTTCCTACACACTGTTATGAACTGCGGGAGCTAGGGAACATTGTCTCTCAACTGTGTTATAGAGTGTAGTACTACATTTCAGTGAAGTGTAAGGCTTTCCATAGCTGCCGAACGTGTTTGGTTCTCTATTTCAATGGTATTCTGCCTTGTATAACACACATTTAACACTCTAGTGTCCTTTAAGCAAAGAATATAGGATTCATACCGTGTTTCATGTGATCTTAACTGGAATTAAGGATTTCCCTTATCTTAGCTACCTTTTCTACACTAAGAACTGACTTGGAGATTCTCTTACAGCTGTTCTAAACAAGTTCTCATCTGTTTACAGTCATTTTCACTGAATTATTCATGTTTTCATGTAGTTTCCTATATTCTGCCTTCTGGCCCAAGTATAAGCTTTGCCCACTTTATCAAACAACTTCCTACACACTGTTATTAACTGAGGGAGCTAGGGAACATTGTCTCTCAACTGTGTTATAGAGTGTAGTACTACATTTCAGTGAAGTGTAAGGCTTTCCAAAGCTGCCGAATGTGTTTCATTCTCTATTTCAATGGTATTCTGCCTTATATAATACACATTTATCACTCTAGTCTCCTTTGAGTAAGCAATATAGGATTCATACAGTGTTTCATGTGATCTTAACTGGAATTAAGGATTTCCCTTATCTTAGCTACGTTTTCTACACTAAGAACTGACTTGGAGATTCTCTTTCAGCTGTTCTAAACAAGTTCTCATCTGTTTACAGTCATTTTCAATGAATTATTCATGTTTTCATGTAGTTTCCTATATTCTGCCTTCTGGCCAAGTATAAGATTTGCCCACTTTATCAAACACCTTCCTACACTCTGTTATGAACTGAGGCAGCTAGGGAACATTGTCTCTCAACTGTGTTATAGAGTGTAGTACTACATTTCAGTGAAGTGTAAGCCTTTCCAAAGCTGCCGAAAGTGTTTCTTTCTCTATTTCAATGGTATTCTGCCTTGTATAACACACATTTACCACTCTAGTTTCCTTTAAGTAAAGAATATAGGATTCATACAGTGTTTCATGTGATCTTAACTCGAATTAAGGATTTTCCTTATCTTAGCTACCTTTTCTACACTAAGAACTGACTTGGAGATTCTCTTTAAGCTATTATAAACAAGTTCTCATCTGTTTACAGTCATTTTCACTGAATTATTCATGTTTTCATGTAGTTTCCTATATTCTGCCTTTGGGCCCAAGTATAAGCTTTGCCCACTTTAAGTTCTCATCTGTTTACAGTCATTTTCACTGAATTATTCATGTTTTCATGTAGTTTCCTATATTCTGCCTTCTGGCCCAAGTATAAGCTTTGCCCACTTTATCAAACAACTTCCTACACACTGTTATGAACTGAGGGAGCTAGGGAACATTGTCTCTCAACTGTGTTATAGAGTGTAGTACTACATTTCAGTGTAGTGTAAGGCTTTCCAAAGCTGCTGAATGTGTTTCTTTCTCTATTTCAATGGTATTCTGCCTTGTATAACACACATTTACCACTCTAGTCTCCTTTAAGTAATGAATATAGGATTCATACAGTGTTTGATGTTATCTTAACTCGAATTAAGGATTTTCCTTATCTTAGCTACTTTTTCTACACTAAGAACTGACTTGGAGATTCTCTTTAAGCTGTTATAAACAAGATCTCATCTGTTTACAGTCATTTTCACTGAATTATTCATGTTTTCATGTAGTTTCCTATATTCTGCCTTCGGGCCCAAGTATAAGCTTTGCCCACTTTAGCAAACAACTTCCTACACACTGTTATGAACTGAGGCAGCTCGGGAACATTGTCTCTCAACTGTGTTATAGAGTGTAGTACTACATTTCAGTGAAGTGTAAGGCTTTCCAAAGCTGCCGAACGTGTTTGTTTCTCTATTTCAATGGTATTCTGCCTTGTATAACACACATTTACCACTCTAGTCTCCTTTAAGTAAAGAATATAGGATTCATACAGTGTTTCATGGGATCTTAACTGGTATTAAGGATTTCCCTTATCTTAGCTACCTTTTCTACACTAAGAACTGACTTGGAGATTCTCTTTCAGCTGTTCTAAACAAGTTCTCATCTGTTTACAGTCATTTTCACTGAATTATTCATGTTTTCATGTAGTTTCCTATATTCTGCCTTCGGGCCCAAGTATAAGCTTTGCCCACTTTAGCAAACAACTTCCTACACACTGTTATGAACTGAGGCAGCTCGGGAACATTGTCTCTCAACTGTGTTATAGAGTGTAGTACTACATTTCAGTGAAGTGTATGGCTTTCCAAAGCAGCCGAAAGTGTTTCTTTCTCTATTTCAATGGTATTCTGCCTTGTATAACACACATTTACCACTCTAGTCTCCTTTAAGTAAAGAATATAGGATTCATAGAGTGTTTCAAGTGATCTTAACTTGAATTAAGGATTTCCGGGATCTTAGCTACCTTTTCTACATTAAGAACTGATTTGGAGAATCTCTTTCAGCTGTTTTAAACAAGTTCACATCTGTTTCCTGTCATTTTCACTGAATTATTCATGTTTTCATGTAGTTTCCTATATTCTGCCTTCGGGCCCAAGTATAAGCTTTGCCCACTTTAAGTTCTCATCTGTTTACATTCATTTTCACTGAATTTTTCATGTTTTCATGTAGTTTCCTATATTCTGCCTTCTGGCCCAAGTATAAGCTTTGCGCACTTTATCAAACAACTTCCTACACACTGTTATGAACTGCGGGAGCTAGGGAACATTGTCTCTCAACTGTTTTATAGAGTGTAGTACTACATTTCAGTGAAGTGTAAGGCTTTCCAAAGCTGCCGAACGTGTTTGGTTCTCTATTTCAATGGTATTCTGCCTTGTATAACACACATTTACCACTCTAGTCTCCTTTAAGTAAAGAATATAGGATTACTACAGTGTCTCATGTGATCTTAACTTGAATTAAGGATTTCCCGGACCTTAGCTACCTTTTCTACACTAAGAACTGACTTGGAGAATTTCTTTGAGCTGTTCTAAACAAGTTCTCATCTGTTTACAGTCATTTTCTCTGAATTATCCATGTTTTCATGTAGTTTCCTATATTCTGCCTTCTGGTCCAAGTTTAAGCTTTGCCCACTTTATCAAACAACTTCCTACACACTGTTATGAACTGAGGCAGCTCGGGAACATTGTCTCTCAACTGTGTTACAGAGTGTAGTACTATATTTCAGTGAAGTGTAAGGACTTCCAAAGCTGCCAAACGTGTTTTTTTCTCTATTTCAATGGTATTCTGCCTTGTAAAACACACATTTACCACTCCAGTCTCCTTTAAGTAAAGAATATAGGATTACTACAGTGTCTCATGTGATCTAAACTTGAATTAAGGATTTCCCGTAACTTAGCTACCTTTTCTACACTAAGAACTGACTTGGAGAATTTCTTTGAACTGTTCTAAACAAGTTCTCATCTGTTTACAGTCATTTTCTCTGAATTATCCATGTTTTCATGTAGTTTCCTATATTCTGCCTTCTGGTCCGAGTATAAGCTTTGCCCACTTTATCAAACAACTTCCTACACACTGTTATGAACTGAGGCAGCTCTGGAACATTGTCTCTCAATTGTGTTATAGAGTGTAGTACCACATTTCAGTGAAGTGTAAGGCTTTCCAAAGCTTCCGAACGTGTTTGGTTCTCTATTTCAATGGTATTCTGCCTTGTATAACACACATTTACCACTCTAGTCTCCTTTAAGTAAAGAATATAGGATTCATACAGTGTTTCATGTGATCTTAACTCGAATTAAGGATTTCCCGGATTTAGCTACCTTTTCTACACTAAGAACTGATTTGGAGAATCTCTTTCAGCAGTTCTAAACAAGTTCTCATCTGTTTCCAGTCATTTTCTCTGAATTATCCATGTTTTCATGTAGTTTTTTATATTCTACCTTCTGGTCCAAGTATAAGCTTTGCCCACTTTATCAAACAACCTCCTACACACTGTTATGAACTGAGGCAGCTCGGGAACATTGTCTCTCAACTGTGTTACAGAGTGTAGTACTATATTTCAGTGAAGTGTAAGGCTTTCCAAAGCTGACGAAAGTGTTTCTTTCTCTATTTCAATGGTATTCTGCCTTGTAAAACACACATTTACAACTCCTGTCTCCTTTAAGTAAAGAATATAGGATTCATACAGTGTTTCATGTGATCTTAACTCGAATTAAGGATTTCCCGGATCTTTGCTACCTTTACTACACTAAGAACTGACTGGAGAATCTCTTTGAGCTGTTCTAAACAAGTTCTCATCTGTTTACAGTCATTTTCTCTGAATTATCCATGTTTTCATGTAGTTTCCTATATTCTGCCTTCTGGTCCAAGTTTAAGCTTTGCCCACTTTATCAAACAACTTCCTACACACTGTTATGAAATGAGGCAGCTCAGGAACATTGTCTTTCAACTGTGTTACAGAGTGTAGTACTATATTTCAGTGAAGTGTAAGGACTTCCAAAGCTGCCAAACGTGTTTTTTTCTCTATTTCAATGGTATTCTGCCTTGTAAAACACACATTTACCACTCCAGTCTCCTTTATGTAAAGAATATAGGATTACTACAGTGTCTCATGTGATCTTAACTTGAATTAAGGATTTCCCGGATCTTAGCTACCTTTTCTACACTAAGAACTGACTTGGAGAATTTCTTTGAGCTGTTCTAAACAAGTTCTCATCTGTTTACAGTCATTTTCTCTGAATTATCCATGTTTTCATGTAGTTTCCTATATTCTGCCTTCTGGTCCAAGTTTAAGCTTTGCCCACTTTATCAAACAACTTCCTACACACTGTTATGAACTGAGGCAGCTCGGGAACATTGTCTCTCAACTGTGTTACAGAGTGTAGTACTACATTTCAGTGAAGTGTAAGGCTTTCCAAAGCTGCAGAACGTGTTTGGTTCTCTATTTCAATGGTATTCTGCCTTGTATAACACACATTTACCACTCTAGTCTCCTTTAAGTAAAGAATATAGGATTCATACAGTGTTTCATGTGATCTTAACTGGAATTAAGGATTTCCCTTGTCTTAGCTACCTTTTCTACACTACGAACTGACTTGGAGATTCTCTTTCAGCTGTTCTAAACAAGTTCTCATCTGTTTACAGTCATTTTCACTGAATTATTCATGTTTTCATGTAGTTTCCTATATTCTGCCTACTGGCCCAAGTATAAGCTTTGCCCACTTTATCAAACAACTTCCTACACACTGTTATTAACTGAGGGAGCTAGGGAACATTGTCTCTCAACTGTGTTATAGAGTGTAGTACTACATTTCATTGTAGTGTAAGGCTTTCCAAAGCTGCCGACGTGTTTCTTTCTCTATTTCAATGGTATTCTGCCTTGTATAACACACATTTACCACTCTAGTCTCCTTTAAGTAATGAATATAGGATTCATACAGTGTTTGATGTTATCTTAACTCGAATTAAGGATTTTCCTTATCTTAGCTACCTTTTCTACACTAAGAACTGCCTTGGAGATTCTCTTTCAGCTGTTCTAAACAAGTTCTCATCTGTTTACAGTCATTTTCACTGAATTATTCATGTTTTCATGTAGTTTCCTATATTCTGCCTTCGGGCCCAAGTATAAGCTTTGCCCACTTTATCAAACAACTTCCTACACACTGTTATGAACTGAGGCAGCTCGGGAACATTGTCTCTCAACTGTGTTATAGAGTGTAGTACTACATTTCAGTGTAGTGTTAGGCTTTCCAAAGCTGCCGAACGTGTTTCTTTCTCTATTTCAATGGTATTCTGCCTTGTATAACACACATTTACCACTCTAGTCTCCTTTAAGTAATGAATATAGGATTCATACAGTGTTTGATGTTATCTTAACTCGAATTAAGGATTTTCCTTATCTTAGCTACCTTTTCTACACTACGAACTGACTTGGAGATTCTCTTTAAGCTGTTATAAACAAGTTCTCATCTGTTTACAGTCATTTTCACTGAATTATTCATGTTTTCATGTAGTTTCCTATATTCTGCCTTCGGGCCCAAGTATAAGCTTTGCCCACTTTAAGTTCTCATCTGTTTACAGTCATTTTCACTGAATTATTCATGTTTTCATGTAGTTTCCTATATTCTGCCTTCTGGCCCAAGTATAAGCTTTGCCCACTTTATCAAACAACTTCCTACACACTGTTATGAACTGAGGCAGCTCGGGAACATTGTCTCTCAACTGTGTTATAGAGTGTAGTACTACATTTCAGTGTAGTGTTAGGCTTTCCAAAGCTGCCGAACGTGTTTCTTTCTCTATTTCAATGGTATTCTGCCTTGTATAACACACATTTACCACTCTAGTCTCCTTTAAGTAATGAATATAGGATTCATACAGTGTTTGATGTTATCTTAACTCGAATTAAGGATTTTCCTTATCTTAGCTACCTTTTCTACACTACGAACTGACTTGGAGATTCTCTTTAAGCTGTTATAAACAAGTTCTCATCTGTTTACAGTCATTTTCACTGAATTATTCATGTTTTCATGTAGTTTCCTATATTCTGCCTTCGGGCCCAAGTATAAGCTTTGCCCACTTTAAGTTCTCATCAGTTTACAGTCATTTTCACTGAATTATTCATGTTTTCATGTAGTTTCCTATATTCTTCCTTCTGGCCCAAGTATAAGCTTTGCCCACTTTATCAAACAACTTCCTACACACTGTTATTAACTGAGGGAGCTAGGGAACATTGTCTCTCAACTGTGTTATAGAGTGTAGTACTACATTTCAGTGTAGTGTAAGGCTTTCCAAAGCTGCCGAAAGTGTTTGTTTCTCTATTTCAATGGTATTCTGCCTTGTATAACACACATTTACCACTCTAGTCTCCTTTAAGTAATGAATATAGGATTCATACAGTGTTTGATGTTATCTTAACTCGAATTAAGGATTTTCCTTATCTTAGCTACCTTTTCTACACTAAGAACTGACTTGGAGATTCTCTTTAAGCTGTTATAAACAAGTTCTCATCTGTTTACAGTCATTTTCACTGAATTATTCATGTTTTCATGTAGTTTCCTATATTCTGCCTTCTGGCCCAAGTATAAGCTTTGAACACTTTATCAAACAACTTCCTACACACTGTTATGAACTGAGGCAGCTCGGGAACATTGTCTCTCAAATGTGTTATAGAGTGTAGTACTACATTTCAGTGAAGTGTAAGGCTTTCCAAAGCTGCCGAACGTGTTTCTTTCTCTATTTCAATGGTATTCTGCCTTGTATAACACACATTTACCACTCTAGTATCCTTTAAGTAAAGAATATAGGATTCATACAGTGTTTCATGGGATCTTAACTGGAATTAAGGATTTCCCTTATCTTAGCTACCTTTTCTACACTAAGAACTGACTTGGAGTTTCTCTTTCAGCTGTTCTAAACAAGTTCTCATCTGTTTACAGTCATTTTCACAGAATTATTCATGTTTTCATGTAGTTTCCTATATTCTGCCTTCTGGCCCAAGTCTAAGCTTTGCCCACTTTATCAAACAACTTCCTACACACTGTTATGAACTGAGGGAGCTAGCGAACATTGTCTCTCAACTGTGTTATAGAGTGTAGTACTACATTTCAGTGAAGTGTAAGGCTTTCCAAAGCTGCCGAACGAGTTTCTTTCTCTATTTCAATGGTATCCTGCCTTGTATAACACACATTTACCACTCCAGTCTCCTTTAAGTAAAGAATATAGGATTCATACAGTGTTTCATGTGATCTTAACTGGTATTAAGGATTTCCCTTATCTTAGCTACCTTTTCTACACTAAGAACTGACTTGGAGATTCTCTTTCAGCTGTTCTAAACAAGTTCTCATCATTTTCCAGTCATTTTCTCTGAATTATCCATGTTTTCATGTAGTTTCCTATATTCTGCCTTCTGGTCCTAGTATAAGCTTTGCCCACTTTATCAAACAACTTCCTACACACTGTTATCAACTGAGGCAGCTCGGGAACATTGTCTCTCAACTGTGTTATAGAGTGTAGTACTACATTTCAGTGAAGTGTATGGCTTTCCAAAACTGCCGAAAGTGTTTCTTTCTCTATTTCAATGGTATTCTGCCTTGTATAACACACATTTACCACTCTAGTCTCCTTTAAGTAAAGAATATAGGATTCATAGAGTGTTTCAAGTCATCTTAACTTGAATTAAGGATTTCCCGGATCTTAGCTACCTTTTCTACATTAAGAACTGATTTGGAGAATCTCTTTCAGCTGTTTTAAACAAGTTCACATCTGTTTCCTGTCATTTTCTCTGAATTATCCATGTTTTCATGTAGTTTCCTATATTCTGCCTTCTGGTCCAAGTATAAGCTTTGCCCACTTTATCAAACAACTTCCTACACACTGTTATGAACTGAGGCAGCTCGGGAACATTGTCTCTCAACTGTGTTACAGAGTGTAGTACTATATTTCAGTGAAGTGTAAGGCTTTCCAAAGCTGACAAAAGTGTTTCTTTCTCTATTTCTATGGTATTCTGCCTTGTAAAACACACATTTACAACTCCAGTCTCCTTTAAGTAAAGAATATAGGATTCATACAGTGTTTCATGTGATCTTAACTCGAATTAAGGATTTCCCGGATCTTAGCTACCTTTACTACACTAAGAACTGACTGGAGAATCTCTTTGAGCTGTTCTAAACAAGTTCTCATCTGTTTACAGTCATTTTCTCTGAATTATCCATGTTTTCATGTAGTTTCCTATATTCTGCCTTCTGGTCCAAGTTTAAGCTTTGCCCACTTTATCAAACAACTTCCTACACACTGTTATGAACTGAGGCAGCTCAGGAACATTGTCTCTCAACTGTGTTACAGAGTGTAGTACTATATTTCAGTGAAGTGTAAGGACTTCCAAAGGTGCCAAACGTGTTTTTTTTCTCTATTTCAATGGTATTCTGCCTTTTATAACACACATTTACCACTCCAGTCTCCTTTAAGTAAAGAATATAGGATTACTACAGTGTCTCATGTGATCTTAACTTGAATTAAGGATTTCCCGGATCTTAGCTACCTTTTCTACACTAAGAACTGACTTGGAGAATTTCTTTGAGCTGTTCTAAACAAGTTCTCATCTGTTTACAGTCATTTTCTCTGAATTATCCATGATTTCATGTAGTTTCCTATATTCTGCCTTCTGGTCCAAGTATAAGCTTTGCCCACTTTATCAAACAACTTCCTACACACTGTTATGAACTGAGGCAGCTCGGGAACATTGTCTTTCAACTGTGTTACAGCGTGTAGTACTATATTTCAGTGAAGTGTAAGGACTTCCAAAGCTGCCAAACGTGTTTTTTTCTCTATTTCAATGGTATTCTGCCTTGTAAAACACACATTTACCACTCCAGTCTCCTTTAAGTAAAGAATATAGGATTACTACAGTGTCTCATGTGATCTTAACTTTAATTAAGGATTTCCCGGATCTTAGCTACCTTTTCTACACTAAGAACTGACTTGGAGAATTTCTTTGAGCTGTTCTAAACAAGTTCTCATCTGTTTACAGTCATTTTCTCTGAATTATCCATGTTTTCATGTAGTTTCCTATATTCTGCCTTCTGGTCCAAGTATAAGCTTTGCCCACTTTATCAAACAACTTCCTACACACTGTTATCAACTGAGGCAGCTCGGGAACATTGTCTCTCAACTGTGTTATAGAGTGTAGTACTACATTTCAGTGAAGTGTATGGCTTTCCAAAACTGCCGAAAGTGTTTCTTTCTCTATTTCAATGGTATTCTGCCTTGTATAACACACATTTACCACTCTAGTCTCCTTTAAGTAAAGAATATAGGATTCATAGAGTGTTTCAAGTCATCTTAACTTGAATTAAGGATTTCCCGGATCTTAGCTACCTTTTCTACATTAAGAACTGATTTGGAGAATCTCTTTCAGCTGTTTTAAACAAGTTCACATCTGTTTCCTGTCATTTTCTCTGAATTATCCATGTTTTCATGTAGTTTCCTATATTCTGCCTTCTGGTCCAAGTATAAGCTTTGCCCACTTTATCAAACAACTTCCTACACACTGTTATGAACTGAGGCAGCTCGGGAACATTGTCTCTCAACTGTGTTACAGAGTGTAGTACTATATTTCAGTGAAGTGTAAGGCTTTCCAAAGCTGACAAAAGTGTTTCTTTCTCTATTTCAATGGTATTCTGCCTTGTAAAACACACATTTACAACTCCAGTCTCCTTTAAGTAAAGAATATAGGATTCATACAGTGTTTCATGTGATCTTAACTCGAATTAAGGATTTCCCGGATCTTAGCTACCTTTACTACACTAAGAACTGACTGGAGAATCTCTTTGAGCTGTTCTAAACAAGTTCTCATCTGTTTACAGTCATTTTCTCTGAATTATCCATGTTTTCATGTAGTTTCCTATATTCTGCCTTCTGGTCCAAGTTTAAGCTTTGCCCACTTTATCAAACAACTTCCTACACACTGTTATGAACTGAGGCAGCTCAGGAACATTGTCTCTCAACTGTGTTACAGAGTGTAGTACTATATTTCAGTGAAGTGTAAGGACTTCCAAAGGTGCCAAACGTGTTTTTTTCTCTATTTCAATGGTATTCTGCCTTGTATAACACACATTTACCACTCCAGTCTCCTTTAAGTAAAGAATATAGGATTACTACAGTGTCTCATGTGATCTTAACTTGAATTAAGGATTTCCCGGATCTTAGCTACCTTTTCTACACTAAGAACTGACTTGGAGAATTTCTTTGAGCTGTTCTAAACAAGTTCTCATCTGTTTACAGTCATTTTCTCTGAATTATCCATGATTTCATGTAGTTTCCTATATTCTGCCTTCTGGTCCAAGTATAAGCTTTGCCCACTTTATCAAACAACTTCCTACACACTGTTATGAACTGAGGCAGCTCGGGAACATTGTCTTTCAACTGTGTTACAGCGTGTAGTACTATATTTCAGTGAAGTGTAAGGACTTCCAAAGCTGCCAAACGTGTTTTTTTCTCTATTTCAATGGTATTCTGCCTTGTAAAACACACATTTACCACTCCAGTCTCCTTTAAGTAAAGAATATAGGATTACTACAGTGTCTCATGTGATCTTAACTTTAATTAAGGATTTCCCGGATCTTAGCTACCTTTTCTACACTAAGAACTGACTTGGAGAATTTCTTTGAGCTGTTCTAAACAAGTTCTCATCTGTTTACAGTCATTTTCTCTGAATTATCCATGTTTTCATGTAGTTTCCTATATTCTGCCTTCTGGTCCAAGTATAAGCTTTGCCCACTTTATCAAACAACTTCCTACACACTGTTATGAACTGAGGCAGCTCGGGAACATTGTCTCTCAACTGTGTTATAGAGTGTAGTACTACATTTCAGTGAAGTGTAAGGCTTTCCAAAGCTGCCAAACGTGTTTAATTCTCTATTTCAATGGTATTCTACCTTGTATAACACACATTTAGCACTCTAGTCTCCTTTAAGTAAAGAAGATAGGATTCATACAGTGTTTCATGTGATCTTAACTCGAATTAAAGATTTCCCGGATCTTAGCTACATTTACTACAATAAGAACTGACTGGAGAATCTCTTTGAGCTGTTCTAAACAAGTTCTCATCTGTTTACAGTCATTTTCTCTGAATTATCCATGTTTTCATGTAGTTTCCTATATTCTGCCTTCTGGTCCAAGTATAAGCTTTGCCCACGTTATCAAACAACTTCCTACACACTCTTTTGAACTGAAGCAGCTCGGGAACATTGTCTCTCAACTGTGTTACAGAGTGTAGTACTACATTTCAGTGAAGTATAAGGCTTTCCAAAGCTGCCGAACGTGTTTCTTTCTCTATTTCAATGGCATTCTGCCTTGTATAAAACACATTTACCACTCTAGTCTCCTTTAAGTAAAGAATATAGGATTCATACAGTGTTTCCTGTCATCTTAACTCGAATTAAGGATTTCCCGGATCTTAGCTACCTTTTCTACACTAAGAACTGACTTGGAGAATCTCTTTGAGCGGTTCTAAACAAGTTCTCATCCGTTTACAGTCATTTTCTCTGAATTATCCATGTTTTCATGTAGTTTCCTATATTCTGCCTTCTGTTTCAAGTATAAGCTTTGCCCACTTTATCAAACAACTTCCTACACACTGTTATGAACTGAAGCAGCTCGGGAACATTGTCTCTCAACTGTGTTACAGAGTGTAGTACTACATTTCAGTGAAGTATAAGGCTTTCCAAAGCTGCCGAACGAGTTTCTTTCTCTATTTCAATGGTATCCTGCCTTGTATAACACACATTTACCACTCCAGTCTCCTTTAAGTAAAGAATATAGGATTCATACAGTGTTTCATGTGATCTTAACTGGTATTAAGGATTTCCCTTATCTTAGCTACCTTTTCTACACTAAGAACTGACTTGGAGATTCTCTTTCAGCTGTTCTAAACAAGTTCTCATCATTTTCCAGTCATTTTCTCTGAATTATCCATGTTTTCATGTAGTTTCCTATATTCTGCCTTCTGGTCCTAGTATAAGCTTTGCCCACTTTATCAAACAACTTCCTACACACTGTTATCAACTGAGGCAGCTCGGGAACATTGTCTCTCAACTGTGTTATAGAGTGTAGTACTACATTTCAGTGAAGTGTATGGCTTTCCAAAACTGCCGAAAGTGTTTCTTTCTCTATTTCAATGGTATTCTGCCTTGTATAACACACATTTACCACTCTAGTCTCCTTTAAGTAAAGAATATAGGATTCATAGAGTGTTTCAAGTCATCTTAACTTGAATTAAGGATTTCCCGGATCTTAGCTACCTTTTCTACATTAAGAACTGATTTGGAGAATCTCTTTCAGCTGTTTTAAACAAGTTCACATCTGTTTCCTGTCATTTTCTCTGAATTATCCATGTTTTCATGTAGTTTCCTATATTCTGCCTTCTGGTCCAAGTATAAGCTTTGCCCACTTTATCAAACAACTTCCTACACACTGTTATGAACTGAGGCAGCTCGGGAACATTGTCTCTCAACTGTGTTACAGAGTGTAGTACTATATTTCAGTGAAGTGTAAGGCTTTCCAAAGCTGACAAAAGTGTTTCTTTCTCTATTTCTATGGTATTCTGCCTTGTAAAACACACATTTACAACTCCAGTCTCCTTTAAGTAAAGAATATAGGATTCATACAGTGTTTCATGTGATCTTAACTCGAATTAAGGATTTCCCGGATCTTAGCTACCTTTACTACACTAAGAACTGACTGGAGAATCTCTTTGAGCTGTTCTAAACAAGTTCTCATCTGTTTACAGTCATTTTCTCTGAATTATCCATGTTTTCATGTAGTTTCCTATATTCTGCCTTCTGGTCCAAGTTTAAGCTTTGCCCACTTTATCAAACAACTTCCTACACACTGTTATGAACTGAGGCAGCTCAGGAACATTGTCTCTCAACTGTGTTACAGAGTGTAGTACTATATTTCAGTGAAGTGTAAGGACTTCCAAAGGTGCCAAACGTGTTTTTTTTCTCTATTTCAATGGTATTCTGCCTTTTATAACACACATTTACCACTCCAGTCTCCTTTAAGTAAAGAATATAGGATTACTACAGTGTCTCATGTGATCTTAACTTGAATTAAGGATTTCCCGGATCTTAGCTACCTTTTCTACACTAAGAACTGACTTGGAGAATTTCTTTGAGCTGTTCTAAACAAGTTCTCATCTGTTTACAGTCATTTTCTCTGAATTATCCATGATTTCATGTAGTTTCCTATATTCTGCCTTCTGGTCCAAGTATAAGCTTTGCCCACTTTATCAAACAACTTCCTACACACTGTTATGAACTGAGGCAGCTCGGGAACATTGTCTTTCAACTGTGTTACAGCGTGTAGTACTATATTTCAGTGAAGTGTAAGGACTTCCAAAGCTGCCAAACGTGTTTTTTTCTCTATTTCAATGGTATTCTGCCTTGTAAAACACACATTTACCACTCCAGTCTCCTTTAAGTAAAGAATATAGGATTACTACAGTGTCTCATGTGATCTTAACTTTAATTAAGGATTTCCCGGATCTTAGCTACCTTTTCTACACTAAGAACTGACTTGGAGAATTTCTTTGAGCTGTTCTAAACAAGTTCTCATCTGTTTACAGTCATTTTCTCTGAATTATCCATGTTTTCATGTAGTTTCCTATATTCTGCCTTCTGGTCCAAGTATAAGCTTTGCCCACTTTATCAAACAACTTCCTACACACTGTTATCAACTGAGGCAGCTCGGGAACATTGTCTCTCAACTGTGTTATAGAGTGTAGTACTACATTTCAGTGAAGTGTATGGCTTTCCAAAACTGCCGAAAGTGTTTCTTTCTCTATTTCAATGGTATTCTGCCTTGTATAACACACATTTACCACTCTAGTCTCCTTTAAGTAAAGAATATAGGATTCATAGAGTGTTTCAAGTCATCTTAACTTGAATTAAGGATTTCCCGGATCTTAGCTACCTTTTCTACATTAAGAACTGATTTGGAGAATCTCTTTCAGCTGTTTTAAACAAGTTCACATCTGTTTCCTGTCATTTTCTCTGAATTATCCATGTTTTCATGTAGTTTCCTATATTCTGCCTTCTGGTCCAAGTATAAGCTTTGCCCACTTTATCAAACAACTTCCTACACACTGTTATGAACTGAGGCAGCTCGGGAACATTGTCTCTCAACTGTGTTACAGAGTGTAGTACTATATTTCAGTGAAGTGTAAGGCTTTCCAAAGCTGACAAAAGTGTTTCTTTCTCTATTTCAATGGTATTCTGCCTTGTAAAACACACATTTACAACTCCAGTCTCCTTTAAGTAAAGAATATAGGATTCATACAGTGTTTCATGTGATCTTAACTCGAATTAAGGATTTCCCGGATCTTAGCTACCTTTACTACACTAAGAACTGACTGGAGAATCTCTTTGAGCTGTTCTAAACAAGTTCTCATCTGTTTACAGTCATTTTCTCTGAATTATCCATGTTTTCATGTAGTTTCCTATATTCTGCCTTCTGGTCCAAGTTTAAGCTTTGCCCACTTTATCAAACAACTTCCTACACACTGTTATGAACTGAGGCAGCTCAGGAACATTGTCTCTCAACTGTGTTACAGAGTGTAGTACTATATTTCAGTGAAGTGTAAGGACTTCCAAAGGTGCCAAACGTGTTTTTTTCTCTATTTCAATGGTATTCTGCCTTGTATAACACACATTTACCACTCCAGTCTCCTTTAAGTAAAGAATATAGGATTACTACAGTGTCTCATGTGATCTTAACTTGAATTAAGGATTTCCCGGATCTTAGCTACCTTTTCTACACTAAGAACTGACTTGGAGAATTTCTTTGAGCTGTTCTAAACAAGTTCTCATCTGTTTACAGTCATTTTCTCTGAATTATCCATGATTTCATGTAGTTTCCTATATTCTGCCTTCTGGTCCAAGTATAAGCTTTGCCCACTTTATCAGACAACTTCCTACACACTGTTATGAACTGAGGCAGCTCGGGAACATTGTCTTTCAACTGTGTTACAGCGTGTAGTACTATATTTCAGTGAAGTGTAAGGACTTCCAAAGCTGCCAAACGTGTTTTTTTCTCTATTTCAATGGTATTCTGCCTTGTAAAACACACATTTACCACTCCAGTCTCCTTTAAGTAAAGAATATAGGATTACTACAGTGTCTCATGTGATCTTAACTTTAATTAAGGATTTCCCGGATCTTAGCTACCTTTTCTACACTAAGAACTGACTTGGAGAATTTCTTTGAGCTGTTCTAAACAAGTTCTCATCTGTTTACAGTCATTTTCTCTGAATTATCCATGTTTTCATGTAGTTTCCTATATTCTGCCTTCTGGTCCAAGTATAAGCTTTGCCCACTTTATCAAACAACTTCCTACACACTGTTATGAACTGAGGCAGCTCGGGAACATTGTCTCTCAACTGTGTTATAGAGTGTAGTACTACATTTCAGTGAAGTGTAAGGCTTTCCAAAGCTGCCAAACGTGTTTAATTCTCTATTTCAATGGTATTCTACCTTGTATAACACACATTTAGCACTCTAGTCTCCTTTAAGTAAAGAAGATAGGATTCATACAGTGTTTCATGTGATCTTAACTCGAATTAAAGATTTCCCGGATCTTAGCTACATTTACTACAATAAGAACTGACTGGAGAATCTCTTTGAGCTGTTCTAAACAAGTTCTCATCTGTTTACAGTCATTTTCTCTGAATTATCCATGTTTTCATGTAGTTTCCTATATTCTGCCTTCTGGTCCAAGTATAAGCTTTGCCCACGTTATCAAACAACTTCCTACACACTCTTTTGAACTGAAGCAGCTCGGGAACATTGTCTCTCAACTGTGTTACAGAGTGTAGTACTACATTTCAGTGAAGTATAAGGCTTTCCAAAGCTGCCGAACGTGTTTCTTTCTCTATTTCAATGGCATTCTGCCTTGTATAAAACACATTTACCACTCTAGTCTCCTTTAAGTAAAGAATATAGGATTCATACAGTGTTTCCTGTCATCTTAACTCGAATTAAGGATTTCCCGGATCTTAGCTACCTTTTCTACACTAAGAACTGACTTGGAGAATCTCTTTGAGCGGTTCTAAACAAGTTCTCATCTGTTTACAGTCATTTTCTCTGAATTATCCATGTTTTCATGTAGTTTCCTATATTCTGCCTTCTGTTTCAAGTATAAGCTTTGCCCACTTTATCAAACAACTTCCTACACACTGTTATGAACTGAGGCAGCTCGGGAACATTGTCTCTCAACTGTGTTATAGAGTGTAGTACTATATTTCAGTGAAGTGTAAGGCTTTCCAAAGCTGACGAAAGTGTTTCTTTCTCTATTTCAATGGTATTCTGCCTTGTAAAACACACATTTACAACTCCAGTCTCCTATAAGTAAAGAATATAGGATTCCTACAGTGTTTCAAGTCATCTTAAATCGAATTAAGGATTTCCCGGATCTAAAGCTACCTTTTCTACACTAAGAACTGATTTGGAGAATCTCTTTCAGCAGTTCTAAACAAGTTCTCAACTGTTTCCAGTCATTTTCTCTGAATTATCCATGTTTTCATGTAGTTTCCTATATTCTGCCTTCTGGTCCAAGTATAAGCTTTGGCCACTTTATCAAACAACCTCCTACACACTGTTATGAACTGAGGCAGCTCGGGAACATTGTCTCTCAACTGTGTTACAGAGTGTAGTACTATATTTCAGTGAAGTGTAAGGCTTTCCAAAGCTGACGAAAGTGTTTCTTTCTCTATTTCAATGGTATTCTGCCTTGTAAAACACACATTTACAACTCCAGTCTCCTTTAAGTAAAGAATATAGGATTCATACAGTGTTTCATGTGATCTTAACTCGAATTAAGGATTTCCCGGATCTTAGCTACCTTTACTACACTAAGAACTGACTGGAGAATCTCTTTGAGCTGTTCTAAACAAGTTCTCATCTGTTTACAGTCATTTTCTCTGAATTATCCATGTTTTCATGTAGTCCTATATTCTGCCTTCTGGTCCAAGTATAAGCTTTGCCCACTTTATCAAACAACTTCCTACACACTGTTATGAAGTGAGGCAGCTCGGGAACATTGTCTCTCAACTGTGTTACAGAGTGTAGTACTATATTTCAGTGAAGTGTAAGGCTTTCCAAAGGTGCCAAACGTGTTTTTTTTCTCTATTTCAATGGTATTCTGCCTTGTAAAACACACATTTACCACTCCAGTCTCCTTTAAGTAAAGAATATAGGATTACTACAGTGTCTCATGTGATCTTCACTTGAATTAAGGATTTCCCGGATCTTAGCTACCTTTTCTACACTAAGAACTGACTTGGAGAATTTCTTTGAGCTGTTCTAAACAAGTTCTCATCTGTTTACAGTCATTTTCTCTGAATTATCCATGTTTTCATGTAGTTTCCTATATTCTGCCTTCTGGTCCAAGTATAAGCTTTGCCCACTTTATCAAACAACTTCCTAAACACTGTTATGAACTGAGGTAGCTCGGGAACATTGTCTCTCAACTGTGTTATAGAGTGTAGTACTACATTTCAGTGAAGTGTAAGGCTTTCCAAAGCTGCCAAACGTGTTTAATTCTCTATTTCAATGGTATTCTACCTTGTATAACACACATTTAGCACTCTAGTCTCCTTTAAGTAAAGAATATAGGATTCATACAGTGTTTCATGTGATCTTAACTCGAATTAAAGATTTCCCGGATCTTAGCTACATTTACTACAATAAGAACTGACTGGAGAATCTCTTTGAGCTGTTCTAAACAAGTTCTCATCTGTTTACAGTCATTTTCTCTGAATTATCCATGTTTTCATGTAGTTTCCTATATTCTGCATTCTGGTCCAAGTATAAGCTTTGCCCACGTTATCAAACAACTTCCTACACACTGTTATGAAATGAGGCAGCTCGGGAACATTGTCTCTAAACTGTGTTATAGAGTGTAGTACTAAATTTCAGTGAAGTGTAAGGCTTTCCAAAGCTGCCAAACGTGTTTAATTCTCTATTTTAATGGTATTCTACCTTGTATAACACATATTTAGCACTCTAGTCTCCTTCAAGTATAGAATATACGATTCATACAGTGTTTCATGTGATCTTAACTCGAATTAAGGATTTCCCGGATCTTAGCTACATTTACTACAATAAGAACTGACTGGAGAATCTCTTTGAGCTGTTCTAAACAAGTTCTCATCTGTTTACAGTCATTTTCTCTGAATTATCCATGTTTTCATGTAGTTTCCTATATTCTGCCTTCTGGTCCAAGTATAAGCTTTGCCCACGTTATCAAACAACTTCCTACACACTGTTATGAACTGAAGCAGCTCGGGAACATTGTCTCTCAACTGTGTTACAGAGTGTAGTACTACATTTCAGTGAAGTATAAGGCTTTCCAAAGCTGCCGAACGTGTTTCTTTCTCTATTTCAATGGTATTCTGCCTTGTATAAAACACATTTACCACTCTAGTCTCCTTTAAGTAAAGAATATAGGATTCATACAGTGTTTCCTGTCATCTTAACTTGAATTAAGGATTTCCCGGATCTTAGCTACCTTTTCTACACTAAGAACTGACTTGGAGAATCTCTTTGAGCGGTTCTAAACAAGTTCTCATCTGTTTACAGTCATTTTCTCTGAATTATTCATGTTTTCATGTAGTTTCCTATATTCTGCCTTCTGGTCCAAGTTTAAGCTTTGCCCACTTTATCAAACAACTTCCTACACACTGTTATGAACTGAGGCAGCTCGGGAACATTGTCGCTCAAATGTGTTACAGAGTGTAGTACTATATTTCAGTGAAGTGTAAGGCCTTCCAAAGCTGCCAAACGTGTTTTTTCTCTATTTCAATGGTGTTCTGCCTCTTAAAACACACATTTACCACTCCAGTCTCCTTTAAGTAAAGATTATAGGATTACAACAGTGTCTCATGTGATCTTAACTTGATTTAAGGATTTCCCGGATCTTAGCTACCTTTTCTACACTAAGAACTGACTTGGAGAATTCTTTGAGCTGTTCTAAAAAATTCTCATGTGTTTACAGTCATTTTCTCTGAATTATCCATGTTTTCATGTGGTTTCCAATATTCTGCCTTCTGGTCCAAGTATAAGCTTTGCCCACTTTATCAAACAACTTCCTACACACTGTTATGAACTGAGGCAGCTCGGGAACATTGTCTCTCAACTGTGTTATAGAGTGTAGTACTTCATTTCAGTGAAGTGTAAGGCTTTCCAAAGCTGCCAAACGTGTTTAATTCTCTATTTCAATGGTATTCTACCTCGTATAATACACATTTAGCACTCTAGTCTCCTTTAAGTAAAGAATATAGGATTCATACAGTGTTTCATGTGATCTTAACTCGAATTAAGGATTTCCCGGATCTTAGCTACCTTTACTACGCTAAGAACTGACTGGAGAATCTCTTTCAGCTGTTCTAAACAAGTTCTCATCTGTTTACAGTCATTTTCTCTGAATTATCCATGTTTTCATGTAGTTTCCTATATTCTGCCTTCTGGTCCAAGTATAAGCTTTGCCCACTTTATCAAACAACCTCCTACACACTGTTATGAACTGAGGCAGCTCGGGAACATTTTCTCTCAACTGTGTTACAGAGTGTAGTACTATATTTCAGTGAAGTGTAAGGCTTTCCAAAGCTGACGAAAGTGTTTCTTTCTCTATTTCAATGGTATTCTGCCTTGTAAAACACACATTTACAACTCCAGTCTCCTTTAAGTAAAGAATATAGGATTCCTACAGTGTTTCAAGTCATCTTAACTCGAATTAAGGATTTCCCTGATCTAAAGGTACCTTTTCTACACTAAGAACTGATTTGGAGAATCTCTTTCAGCAGTTCTAAACAAGTTCTCATCTGTTTCCAGTCATTTTCTCTGAATTATCCATGTTTTCATGTAGTTTCCTATATTCTACCTTCTGGTCCAAGTATAAGCTTTGCCCACTTTATCAAGCAACCTCCTACACACTGTTATGAACTGAGGCAGCTCGGGAACATTGTCTCTCAACTGTGTTACAGAGTGTAGTACTATATTTCAGTGAAGTGTAAGGCTTTCCAAAGCTGACGAAAGTGTTTCTTTCTCTATTTCAATGGTATTCTGCCTTGTAAAACACACATTTACAACTCCAGTCTCCTTTAAGTAAAGAATATAGGATTCATACAGTGTTTCATGTGATCTTAACTCGAATTAAGGATTTCCCGGATCTTAGCTACCTTTACTACACTAAGAACTGACTGGAGAATCTCTTTGAGCTGTTCTAAACAAGTTCTCATCTGTTTACAGTCATTTTCTCTGAATTATCCATGTTTTCATGTAGTCCTATATTCTGCCTTCTGGTCCAAGTATAAGCTTTGCCCACTTTATCAAACAACTTCCTACACACTGTTTTGAACTGAGTCAGCTCGGGAACATTGTCTCTCAACTGTGTTACAGAGTGTAGTACTATATTTCAGTGAAGTGTAAGGCCTTCCAAAGCTGCCAAACGTGTTTCTTTCTCTATTTCAATGGTATTCTGCCTTGTAAAACACACATTTACCACTCCAGTCTCCTTTAAGTAAAGAATATAGGATTCATACAGTGTTTCATGTGATCTTAAGTTGAATTAAGGATTTCCCGGATCTTAGCTACCTTTTCTACACTAAGAACTGACTTGGAGAATTTCTTTGAGCTGTTCTAAACAAGTTCTCATCTGTTTACAGTCATTTTCTCTGAATTATCCATGTTTTCATGTAGTTTCCTATATTCTGCCTTCTGGTCCAAGTATAAGCTTTGCCCACTTTATCAAACAACTTCCTACACACTGTTATGAACTGAGGCAGCTCGGGAACATTGTCTCTCAACTGTGTTATAGAGTGTAGTACTACATTTCAGTGAAGTGTAAGGCTTTCCAAAGCTGCCAAACGTGTTTAATTCTCTATTTCTATGGTATTCTACCTTGTATAACACACATTTAGCACTCTAGTCTCCTTTAAGTAAAGAATATAGGATTCATACAGTGTTTCATGTGATCTTAACTCGAATTAAAGATTTCCCGGATCTTAGCTACATTTACTACAATAAGAACTGACTGGAGAGTCTCTTTGAGCTGTTCTAAACAAGTTCTCATCTGTTTACAGTCATTTTCTCTGAATTATCCATGTTTTCATGTAGTTTCCTATATTCTGCCTTCTGGTCCAAGTATAAGCTTTGCCCACGTTATCAAACAACTTCCTACACACTGTTATGAACTGAGGCAGCTCGGGAATATTGTCTCTCAACTGTGTTATAGAGTGTAGTACTACATTTCAGTGAAGTGTAAGGCTTTCCAAAGCTGCCAAACGTGTTTAATTCTCTATTTTAATGGTATTCTACCTTGTATAACACACATTTAGCACTCTAGTCTCCTTCAAGTGAAGAATATAGGATTCATACAGTGTTTCATGTGATCTTAACTCGAATTAAGGATTTCCCGGATCTTAGCTACATTTACTACAATAAGAACTGACTGCAGAATCTCTTTGAGCTGTTCTAAACAAGTTCTCATCTGTTTACAGTCATTTTCTCTGAATTATCCATGTTTTCATGTAGTTTCCTATATTCTGCCTTCTGGTCCAAGTATAAGCTTTGCCCACTTTATCAAACAACCTCCTACACACTGTTATGAACTGAGGCAGCTCGGGAACATTTTCTCTCAACTGTGTTATAGAGTGTAGTACTATATTTCAGTGAAGTGTAAGGCCTTCCAAAGCTGCCAAACGTGTTTCTTTCTCTATTTCAATGGTATTCTGCCTTGTAAAACACACATTTACAACTCCAGTCTCCTTTAAGTAAAGAATATAGGATTCCTACAGTGTTTCAAGTCATCTTAACTCGAATTAAGGATTTCCCGGATCTAAAGCTACCTTTTCTACACTAAGAACTGATTTGGAGAATCTCTTTCAGCAGTTCTAAACAAGTTCTCATCTGTTTCCAGTCATTTTCTCTGAATTATCCATGTTTTCATGTAGTTTCCTATTTTCTGCCTTCTGGTCCAAGTATGAGCTTTGCCCACTTTATCAAACAACCTCCTACACACTGTTATGAACTGAGGCAGCTCGGGGACATTGTCTCTCAACTGTGTTACAGAGAGTAGTACTATATTTCAGTGAAGTGTAAGGCTTACCAAAGCTGACGAAAGTGTTTCTTTCTCTATTTCAATGGTATTCTGCCTTGTAAAACACACATTTACAAATCCAGTCTCCTTTAAGTAAAGAATATAGGATTCCTACAGTGTTTCAAGTCATCTTAACTCGAATTAAGGATTTCCCGGATCTTAGCTACCTTTTCTACACTAAGAACTGATTTGGAGAATCTCTTTCAGCTGATCTAAACAAATTCTCATCTGTTTCCAGTCATTTTCTCTAAATTATTCATGTTTTCATGTAGTTTCCTATATTCTGCCTTCTGGTCCAAGTTTAAGCTTTGCCCACTTTATCAAACAACTTCCTACACACTGTTATGAACTGAGGCAGCTCGGGAACATTGTCGCTCAACTGTGTTACAGAGTGTAGTACTATATTTCAGTGAAGTGTAAGGCCTTCCAAAGCTGCCAAACGTGTTTTTTTCTCTATTTCAATGGTATTCTGCCTTGTAAAACACACATTTACCACTCCAGTCTCCTTTAAGTAAAGAATATAGGATTACAACAGTGTCTCATGTGATCTTAACTTGAATTAAGGATTTCCCGGATCTTAGCTACCTTTACTATGCTCAGAACTGACTGGAGAATCTCTTTCAGCTGTTCTAAACAAGTTCTCATCTGTTTACAGTCATTTTCTCTGAATTATCCATGTTTTCATGTAGTTTCCTATATTCTGCCTTCTGGTGCAAGTATAAGCTTTGCCCACTTTATCAAACAACCTCCTACACACTGTTATGAACTGAGGCAGCTCGGGAACATTTTCTCTCAACTGTGTTACAGAGAGTAGTACTATATTTCAGTGAAGTGTAAGGCTTTCCAAAGCTGACGAAAGTGTTTCTTTCTCTATTTCAATGGTATTCTGCCTTGTAAAACACACATTTACCACTCCAGTCTACTTTAAGTAAAGAATATAGGATTACAACAGTGTCTCTTGTGATCTTAACTTGAATTAAGGATTTCCCGGATCTTAGCTACCTTTTCTACACTAAGAACTGACTTGGAGAATTTCTTTGAGCTGTTCTAAAAAATTCTCATCTGTTTACAGTCATTTTCTCTGAATTATCCATGTTTTCATGTGGTTTCCTATATTCTGCCTTCTGGTCCAAGTATAAGCTTTGCCCACTTTATCAAACAACTTCCTACACACTGTTATGAACTGAGGCAGCTCGCGAACATTGTCTCTCAACTGTGTTATAGAGTGTAGTACTACATTTCAGTGAAGTGTAAGGCTTTCCAAAGCTGCCAAACGTGTTTAATTCTCTATTTCAATGGTATTCTACCTCGTATAATACACATTTAGCACTCTAGTCTCCTTTAAGTAAAGAATATAGGATTCATACAGTGTTTCATGTGATCTTAACTCGAATTAAGGATTTCCCGGATCTTAGCTACAATTACTACAATAAGAACTGACTGGAGAATCTCTTTGAGCTGTTCTAAGCAAGTTCTCATCTGTTTACAGTCATTTTCTCTGAATTATCCATGTTTTCAAGTAGTTTCCTATATTCTGCCTTCTGGTCCAAGTATAAGCTTTGCCCACGTTATCAAACAACTTCCTACACACTGTTATGAACTGAAGCAGCTCGGGAACATTGTCTCTCAACTGTGTTACAGAGTGTAGTACTACATTTCAGTGAAGTATAAGGCTTTCCAAAGCTGCCGAACGTGTTTCTTTCTCTATTTCAATGGTATTCTGCCTTGTATAACACACATTTACCACTCTAGTCTCCTTTAAGTAAAGAATATAGGATTCATACAGTGTTTCATGTCATCTTAACTCGAATTAAGGATTTCCCGGATCTTAGCTACCTTTACTACGCTAAGAACTGACTGGAGAATCTCTTTGAGCGGTTCTAAACAAGTTCTCATCTGTTTACAGTCATTTTCTCTGAATTATCCATGTTTTCATGTAGTTTCCTATATTCTGCCTTTTGGACCAAGTATAAGCTTTGCCCCCTTTATCAAAGAACTTCCTACACACTGTTATGAACTGAGGCAGCTCGGGAACATTGTCTCTCAACTGTGTTATAGAGTGTAGTACTACATTTCAGTGAAGTGTAAGGCTTTCCAAAGCTACCGATCGTGTTTCTTTCTCTATTTCAATGGTATTCTGCCTTGTATAACACACATTTACCACTCTATTCTCCTTTAAGTGAAGAATATAGGATTCATACAGTGTTTCATGTGATCTGAACTCGAATTAAGGATTTCCCGGATCTTAGCTACCTTTACTACACTAAGAATTGACTGGAGAATCTCTTTGAGCTGTTCTAAACAAGTTCTCATCTGTTTACAGTCATTTTCTCTGAATTATCCATGTTTTCATGTAGTTTCCTATATTCTGCCTTCTGGTCCAAGTATAAGCTTTGCCCACTTTATCAAACAACTTAATACACACTGTTTTGAACTTAGGCAGCTCGGGAACATTGTCTCTCAACTGTGTTACAGAGTGTAGTACTATATTTCAGTGAAGTGTAAGGCTTTCCAAAGCTGACGAAAGTGTTTCTTTCTCTATTTCAATGGTATTCTGCGTTGTAAAACACACATTTACAACTCCAGACTCCTTTAAGTAAAGAATATAGGATTCCTACAGTGTTTCATGTGATCTTAACTCGAATTAAGGATTTCCCGGATCTTAGCTACCTTTTCTACACTAAGAACTGACTTGGAGAATTTCTTTGAGCTGTTCTAAACAAGTTCTCATCTGTTTACAGTCATTTTCTCTGAATTATCCATGTTTTCATGTAGTTTCCTATATTCTGCCTTCTGGTCCAAGTATAAGCTTTGCCCACTTTATCAAACAACTTCCTACACACTGTTATGAACTGAGGCAGCTCGGGAACATTGTCTCTCAACTGTGTTATAGAGTGTAGTACTACATTTCAGTGAAGTGTAAGGCTTTCCAAAGCTGCCAAACGTCTTTAATTCTCTATTTCAATGGTATTCTACCTTGTATAACACACATTTAGCACTCTAGTCTCCTTTAAGTAAAGAATATAGGATTCATACAGTGTTTCATGTGATCTTAACTCGAATTAAAGATTTCCCGGATCTTAGCTACATTTACTACAATAAGAACTGACTGGAGAATCTCTTTGAGCTGTTCTAAACAAGTTCTCATCTGTTTACAGTCATTTTCTCTGAATTATCCATGTTTTCATATTGTTTCCTATATTCTGCCTTCTGGTCCAAGTATAAGCTTTGCCCACTTTATCAAACAACCTCCTACACACTTTTATGAACTGAGGCAGCTCGGGAACATTGTCTCTCAACTGTGTTACAGAGAGTAGTACTATATTTCAGTGAAGTGTAAGGCTTTCCAAAGCTGACGAAAGTGTTTCTTTCTCTATTTCAATGGTATTCTGCCTTGTAAAACACACATTTACAACTCCAGTCTCCTTTAAGTAAAGAATATAGGATTCCTACAGTGTTTCAAGTCATCTTAACTCGAATTAAGGATTTCCCGGATCTTAGCTACCTTTTCTACACTAAGAACTGATTTGGAGAATCTCTTTCAGCAGTTCTAAACAAGTTCTCATCTGTTTCCAGTCATTTTCTCTGAATTATCCATGTTTTCATGTAGTTTCCTATATTCTGCCTTCTGGTCCAAGTATAAGCTTTGCCCACTTTATCAAACAACTGCCTACACACTGTTATGAACTGAGGCAGCTCGGGAACATTGTCTCTCAACTGTGTTATAGAGTGTAGTACTACATTTCAGTGAAGTGTAAGGCTTTCCAAAGCTACCGATCGTGTTCCTTTCTCTATTTCAATGGTATTCTGCCTTGTATAACACACATTTACCACTCTATTCTCCTTTAAGTAAAGAATATAGGATTCATACAGTGTTTCATGTGAACTGAACTCGAATTAAGGATTTCCCGGATCTTAGCTACCTTTACTACACTAAGAATTGACTGGAGAATCTCTTTGAGCTGTTCTAAACAAGTTCTCATCTGTTTACAGTCATTTTCTCTGAATTATCCATGTTTTCATGTAGTTTCCTATATTCTGCCTTCTGGTCCATGTATAAGCTTTGCCCACTTTATCAAACAACTTAATACACACTGTTTTGAACTTAGGCAGCTCGGGAACATTGTCTCTCAACTGTGTTACAGAGTGTAGTACTATATTTCAGTGAAGTGTAAGGCTTTCCAAAGCTGACGAAAGTGTTTCTTTCTCTATTTCAATGGTATTCTGCGTTGTAAAACACACATTTACAACTCCAGACTCCTTTAAGTAAAGAATATAGGATTCCTACAGTGTTTCATGTGATCTTAACTCGAATTAAGGATTTCCCGGATCTTAGCTACGTTTTCTACACTAAGAACTGATTTGGAGAATCTCTTTCAGCTGTTCTAAACAAGTTCTCATCTGTTTACAGTCATTTTCTCTGAATTATCCATGTTTTCATGTAGTTTCCTATATTCTGCCTTCTTGTCCAAGTATAAGCTTTGCCCACTTTATCAAAAAACTTCCTACACACTGTTTTGAACTGAGGCAGTTCGGGAACATTGTCTCTCAACTGTGTTATAGAGTGTAGTACTATATTTCAGTGAAGTGTAAGGATTTCCGAAGCTGCCAAACGTGTTTCTTTCTCTATTTCAATGGTATTCTGCCTTGTGAAACACACATTTACCACTCCAGTCTCCTTTAAGTAAAGAATATAGGATTCATGCAGTGTTTCATGTGATCTTAACTTGAATTAAGGATTTCCCGGATCTTAGCTACCTTTTCTACACTAAGAACTGATTTGGAGAATCTCTTTCAGCTGTTCTAAACAAGTTCTCATCTGTTTCCAGTCATTTTCTCTGAATTATCCATGTTTTCATGTAGTTTCCTATATTCTGCCTTCTGGTCCAAGTTTAAGCTTTGCCCACTTTATCAAACAACTTCCTACACACTGTTATGAACTGAGGCAGCTCGGGAACATTGTCTCTCAACTGTATTACAGAGTGTAGTACTATATTTCAGTGAAGTGTAAGGACTTCCAAAGCTGCCAAACGTGTTTTTTTCTCTATTTCAATGGTATTCTGCCTTGTAAAACACACATTTACCACTCCAGTCTCCTTTAAGTAAAGAATATAGGATTACTACAGTGTCTCATGTGATCTTAACTTGAATTAAGGATTTCCCGGATCTTAGCTACCTTTTCTACACTAAGAACTGACTTGGAGAATTTCTTTGAGCTGTTCTAAACAAGTTCTCATCTGTTTACAGTCATTTTCTCTGAATTATCCATGTTTTCATGTAGTTTCCTATATTCTGCCTTCTGTTCCAAGTATAAGCTTTGCCCACTTTATCAAACAACCTCCTACACACTGTTATGAACTGAGGCAGCTCGGGATCATTTTCTCTCAACTGTGTTACAGAGTGTAGTACTATATTTCAGTGAAGTGTAAGGCTTTCCAAAGCTGACGAAAGTGTTTCTTTCTCTATTTCAATGGTATTCTGCCTTGTAAAACACACATTTACAACTCCAGTCTCCTTTAAGTAAAGAATATAGGATTCCTACAGTGTTTCAAGTCATCTTAACTCGAATTAAGGATTTCCCGGATCTAAAGCTACCTTTTCTACACTAAGAACTGATTTGGAGAATCTCTTTCAGCAGTTCTAAACAAGTTCTCATCTGTTTCCAGTCATTTTCTCTGAATTATCCATGTTTTCATATAGTTTCCTATATTCTGCCTTCTGGTCCAAGTATAAGCTTTGCCCACTTTATCAAACAACCTCCTACACACTGTTATGAACTGAGGCAGCTCGGGAACATTGTCTCTCAACTGTGTTACGTAGAGTAGTACTATACTTCAGTGAAGTGTAAGGCTTTCCAAAGCTTACGAAAGTGTTTCTTTCTCTATTTCAATGGTATTCTGCCTTGTAAAACACACATTTACAACTCCAGTCTCCTTTAAGTAAAGAATATAGGATTCCTACAGTGTTTCAAGTCATCTTAACTCGAATTAAGGATTTCCCGGATCTTAGCTACCTTTTCTACACTAAGAACTGATTTGGAGAATCTCTTTCAGCAGTTCTAAAGAAGTTCTCATCTGTTTCCAGTCATTTTCTCTGAATTATCCATGTTTTCATTTAGTTTCCTATATTCTGCCTTCTTGACCAAGTATAAGCTTTGCCCACTTTATCAAACAACTTCCTACACACTGTTATGAACTGAGGCAGTTCGGGAACATTGTCTCTCAACTGTGTTATAGAGTGTAGTACTACATTTCAGTGAAGTGTAAGGCTTTCCAAAGCTGCCGAACTTGTTTCTTTCTCTATTTCAATGGTATTCTACCTCGTATAATACACATTTAGCACTCTAGTCTCCTTTAAGTAAAGAATATAGGATTACAACAGTGTCTCATGTGATCTTAACTTGAATTAAGGATTTCCCGGATCTTAGCTACCTTTTCTACACTAAGAACTGACTTGGAGAATTTCTTTGAGCTGTTCTAAAAAATTCTCATCTGTTTACAGTCATTTTCTCTGAATTATCCATGTTTTCATGTAGTTTCCTATATTCTGCCTTCTTGTCCAAGTATAAGCTTTGCCCACTTTATCAAACAACTTCCTACACACTGTTATGAACTGAGGCAGTTCGGGAACATTGTCTCTCAACTGTGTTATAGAGTGTAGTACTACATTTCAGTGAAGTGTAAGGCTTTCCAAAGCTGCCAAACGTGTTTTTTTCTCTATTTCAATGGTATTCTGCCTTGTAAAACACACATTTACCACTCCAGTCTACTTTAAGTAAAGAATATAGGATTACAACAGTGTCTCATGTGATCTTAACTTGAATTAAGGATTTCCCGGATCTTAGCTACAATTACTACAATAAGAACTGACTGGAGAATCTCTTTGAGCTGTTCTAAACAAGTTCTCATCTGTTTACAGTCATTTTCTCTGAATTATCCATGTTTTCATGTAGTTTCCTATATTCTGCCTTCTGGTCCAAGTATAAGCTTTGCCCACGTTATCAAACAACTTCCTACACACTGTTATGAACTGAAGCAGCTCGGGAACATTGTCTCTCAACTGTGTTACAGAGTGTAGTACTACATTTCAGTGAAGTATAAGGCTTTCCAAAGCTGCCGAACGTGTTTCTTTCTCTATTTCAATGGTATCCTGCCTTGTATAACACACATTTACCACTCTAGTCTCCTTTAAGTAAAGAATATAGGATTCATACAGTGTTTCATGTCATCTTAACTCGAATTAAGGATTTCCCGGACCTTAGCTACCTTTACTACGCTAAGAACTGACTGGAGAATCTCTTTGAGCGGTTCTAAACAAGTTCTCATCTGTTTACAGTCATTTTCTCTGAATTATCCATGTTTTCATGTAGTTTCCTATATTCTGCCTTCTGGTCCAAGTATAAGCTTTGCCCACGTTATCAAACAACTTCCTACACACTGTTATGAACTGAGGCAGCTCGGGAACATTGTCTCTCAATTGTGTTACAGAGTGTAGTACTATATTTCAGTGAAGTGTAAGGCTTTCCAAAGCTGACGAAAGTGTTTCTTTCTCTATTTCAATGGTATTCTGCCTTGTAAAACACACATTTACAACTCCAGTCTCCTTTAAGTAAAGAATATAGGATTCATACAGTGTTTCATGGGATCTTAACTCGAATTAAGGATTTCCCGGATCTTAGCTACCTTTACTACGCTAAGAACTGACTGGAGAATCTCTTTGAGCTGTTCTAAACAAGTTCTCATCTGTTTACAGTCATTTTCTCTGAATTATCCATGTTTTCATATTGTTTCCTATATTCTGCCTTCTGGTCCAAGTATAAGCTTTGCCCACTTTATCAAACAACCTCCTACACACTTTTATGAACTGAGGCAGCTCGGGAACATTGTCTCTCAACTGTGTTACAGAGAGTAGTACTATATTTCAGTGAAGTGTAAGGCTTTCCAAAGCTGACGAAAGTGTTTCTTTCTCTATTTCAATGGTATTCTGCCTTGTAAAACACACATTTACAACTCCAGTCTCCTTTAAGTAAAGAATATAGGATTCCTACAGTGTTTCAAGTCATCTTAACTCGAATTAAGGATTTCCCGGATCTTAGCTACCTTTTCTACACTAAGAACTGATTTGGAGAATCTCTTTCAGCAGTTCTAAACAAGTTCTCATCTGTTTCCAGTCATTTTCTCTGAATTATCCATGTTTTCATGTAGTTTCCTATATTCTGCCTTCTGGTCCAAGTATAAGCTTTGCCCACTTTATCAAACAACTGCCTACACACTGTTATGAACTGAGGCAGCTCGGGAACATTGTCTCTCAACTGTGTTATAGAGTGTAGTACTACATTTCAGTGAAGTGTAAGGCTTTCCAAAGCTACCGATCGTGTTCCTTTCTCTATTTCAATGGTATTTTGCCTTGTATAACACACATTTACCACTCTATTCTCCTTTAAGTAAAGAATATAGGATTCATACAGTGTTTCATGTGATCTGAACTCGAATTAAGGATTTCCCGGATCTTAGCTACCTTTACTACACTAAGAATTGACTGGAGAATCTCTTTGAGCTGTTCTAAACAAGTTCTCATCTGTTTACAGTCATTTTCTCTGAATTATCCATGTTTTCATGTAGTTTCCTATATTCTGCCTTCTGGTCCATGTATAAGCTTTGCCCACTTTATCAAACAACTTAATACACACTGTTTTGAACTTAGGCAGCTCGGGAACATTGTCTCTCAACTGTGTTACAGAGTGTAGTACTATATTTCAGTGAAGTGTAAGGCTTTCCAAAGCTGACGAAAGTGTTTCTTTCTCTATTTCAATGGTATTCTGCGTTGTAAAACACACATTTACAACTCCAGACTCCTTTAAGTAAAGAATATAGGATTCCTACAGTGTTTCATGTGATCTTAACTCGAATTAAGGATTTCCCGGATCTTAGCTACGTTTTCTACACTAAGAACTGATTTGGAGAATCTCTTTCAGCTGTTCTAAACAAGTTCTCATCTGTTTCCAGTCATTTTCTCTGAATTATCCATGTTTTCATGTAGTTTCCTATATTCTGCCTTCTTGTCCAAGTATAAGCTTTGCCCACTTTATCAAAAAACTTCCTACACACTGTTTTGAACTGAGGCAGTTCGGGAACATTGTCTCTCAACTGTGTTATAGAGTGTAGTACTATATTTCAGTGAAGTGTAAGGATTTCCGAAGCTGCCAAACGTGTTTCTTTCTCTATTTCAATGGTATTCTGCCTTGTGAAACACACATTTACCACTCCAGTCTCCTTTAAGTAAAGAATATAGGATTCATGCAGTGTTTCATGTGATCTTAACTTGAATTAAGGATTTCCCGGATCTTAGCTACCTTTTCTACACTAAGAACTGATTTGGAGAATCTCTTTCAGCTGTTCTAAACAAGTTCTCATCTGTTTCCAGTCATTTTCTCTGAATTATCCATGTTTTCATGTAGTTTCCTATATTCTGCCTTCTGGTCCAAGTTTAAGCTTTGCCCACTTTATCAAACAACTTCCTACACACTGTTATGAACTGAGGCAGCTCGGGAACATTGTCTCTCAACTGTATTACAGAGTGTAGTACTATATTTCAGTGAAGTGTAAGGACTTCCAAAGCTGCCAAACGTGTTTTTTTCTCTATTTCAATGGTATTCTGCCTTGTAAAACACACATTTACCACTCCAGTCTCCTTTAAGTAAAGAATATAGGATTACTACAGTGTCTCATGTGATCTTAACTTGAATTAAGGATTTCCCGGATCTTAGCTACCTTTTCTACACTAAGAACTGACTTGGAGAATTTCTTTGAGCTGTTCTAAACAAGTTCTCATCTGTTTACAGTCATTTTCTCTGAATTATCCATGTTTTCATGTAGTTTCCTATATTCTGCCTTCTGTTCCAAGTATAAGCTTTGCCCACTTTATCAAACAACCTCCTACACACTGTTATGAACTGAGGCAGCTCGGGATCATTTTCTCTCAACTGTGTTACAGAGTGTAGTACTATATTTCAGTGAAGTGTAAGGCTTTCCAAAGCTGACGAAAGTGTTTCTTTCTCTATTTCAATGGTATTCTGCCTTGTAAAACACACATTTACAACTCCAGTCTCCTTTAAGTAAAGAATATAGGATTCCTACAGTGTTTCAAGTCATCTTAACTCGAATTAAGGATTTCCCGGATCTAAAGCTACCTTTTCTACACTAAGAACTGATTTGGAGAATCTCTTTCAGCAGTTCTAAACAAGTTCTCATCTGTTTCCAGTCATTTTCTCTGAATTATCCATGTTTTCATATAGTTTCCTATATTCTGCCTTCTGGTCCAAGTATAAGCTTTGCCCACTTTATCAAACAACCTCCTACACACTGTTATGAACTGAGGCAGCTCGGGAACATTGTCTCTCAACTGTGTTACGTAGAGTAGTACTATACTTCAGTGAAGTGTAAGGCTTTCCAAAGCTTATGAAAGTGTTTCTTTCTCTATTTCAATGGTATTCTGCCTTGTAAAACACACATTTACAACTCCAGTCTCCTTTAAGTAAAGAATATAGGATTCCTACAGTGTTTCAAGTCATCTTAACTCGAATTAAGGATTTCCCGGATCTTAGCTACCTTTTCTACACTAAGAACTGATTTGGAGAATCTCTTTCAGCAGTTCTAAAGAAGTTCTCATCTGTTTCCAGTCATTTTCTCTGAATTATCCATGTTTTCATTTAGTTTCCTATATTCTGCCTTCTTGACCAAGTATAAGCTTTGCCCACTTTATCAAACAACTTCCTACACACTGTTATGAACTGAGGCAGTTCGGGAACATTGTCTCTCAACTGTGTTATAGAGTGTAGTACTACATTTCAGTGAAGTGTAAGGCTTTCCAAAGCTGCCGAACTTGTTTCTTTCTCTATTTCAATGGTATTCTACCTCGTATAATACACATTTAGCACTCTAGTCTCCTTTAAGTAAAGAATATAGGATTACAACAGTGTCTCATGTGATCTTAACTTGAATTAAGGATTTCCCGGATCTTAGCTACCTTTTCTACACTAAGAACTGACTTGGAGAATTTCTTTGAGCTGTTCTAAAAAATTCTCATCTGTTTACAGTCATTTTCTCTGAATTATCCATGTTTTCATGTAGTTTCCTATATTCTGCCTTCTTGTCCAAGTATAAGCTTTGCCCACTTTATCAAACAACTTCCTACACACTGTTATGAACTGAGGCAGTTCGGGAACATTGTCTCTCAACTGTGTTATAGAGTGTAGTACTACATTTCAGTGAAGTGTAAGGCTTTCCAAAGCTGCCAAACGTGTTTTTTTCTCTATTTCAATGGTATTCTGCCTTGTAAAACACACATTTACCACTCCAGTCTACTTTAAGTAAAGAATATAGGATTACAACAGTGTCTCATGTGATCTTAACTTGAATTAAGGATTTCCCGGATCTTAGCTACAATTACTACAATAAGAACTGACTGGAGAATCTCTTTGAGCTGTTCTAAACAAGTTCTCATCTGTTTACAGTCATTTTCTCTGAATTATCCATGTTTTCATGTAGTTTCCTATATTCTGCCTTCTGGTCCAAGTATAAGCTTTGCCCACGTTATCAAACAACTTCCTACACACTGTTATGAACTGAAGCAGCTCGGGAACATTGTCTCTCAACTGTGTTACAGAGTGTAGTACTACATTTCAGTGAAGTATAAGGCTTTCCAAAGCTGCCGAACGTGTTTCTTTCTCTATTTCAATGGTATCCTGCCTTGTATAACACACATTTACCACTCTAGTCTCCTTTAAGTAAAGAATATAGGATTCATACAGTGTTTCATGTCATCTTAACTCGAATTAAGGATTTCCCGGACCTTAGCTACCTTTACTACGCTAAGAACTGACTGGAGAATCTCTTTGAGCGGTTCTAAACAAGTTCTCATCTGTTTACAGTCATTTTCTCTGAATTATCCATGTTTTCATGTAGTTTCCTATATTCTGCCTTCTGGTCCAAGTATAAGCTTTGCCCACGTTATCAAACAACTTCCTACACACTGTTATGAACTGAGGCAGCTCGGGAACATTGTCTCTCAATTGTGTTACAGAGTGTAGTACTATATTTCAGTGAAGTGTAAGGCTTTCCAAAGCTGACGAAAGTGTTTCTTTCTCTATTTCAATGGTATTCTGCCTTGTAAAACACACATTTACAACTCCAGTCTCCTTTAAGTAAAGAATATAGGATTCATACAGTGTTTCATGGGATCTTAACTCGAATTAAGGATTTCCCGGATCTTAGCTACCTTTACTACGCTAGGAACTGACTGGAGAATCTCTTTCAGCTGTTCTAAACAAGTTCTCATCTCTTTACAGTCATTTTCTCTGAATTATCCATGTTTTCATGTAGTTTCCTATATTCTGCCTTCTGTTCCAAGTATAAGCTTTGCCCACTTTATCAAACAACCTCCTACACACTGTTATGAACTGAGGCAGCTCGGGAACATTTTCTCTCAACTGTGTTACAGAGTGTAGTACTATATTTCAGTGAAGTGTAAGGCTTTCCAAAGCTGACGAAAGTGTTTCTTTCTCTATTTCAATGGTATTCTGCCTTGTAAAACACACATTTACAACTCCAGTCTCCTTTAAGTAAAGAATATAGGATTCCTACAGTGTTTCAAGTCATCTTAACTCGAATTAAGGATTTCCCGGATATAAAGCTACCTTTTCTACACTAAGAACTGATTTGGAGAATCTCTTTCAGCAGTTCTAAACAAGTTCTCATCTGTTTCCAGTCATTTTCTCTGAATTATCCATGTTTTCATGTAGTTTCCTATATTCTGCCTTCTGGTCCAAGTATAAGCTTTGCCCACTTTATCAAACAACCTCCTACACACTGTGATGAACTGAGGCAGCTCGGGAACATTGTCTCTCAACTGTGTTACAGAGAGTAGTACTATATTTCAGTGAAGTGTAAGGCTTTCCAAAGCTTACGAAAGTGTTTCTTTCTCTATTTCAATGGTATTCTGCCTTGTAAAACACACATTTACAACTCCAGTCTCCTTTAAGTAAAGAATATAGGATTCCTACAGTGTTTCAAGTCATCTTAACTCGAATTAAGGATTTCCCGGATCTTAGCTACCTTTTCTACACTAAGAACTGATTTGGAGAATCTCTTTCAGCAGTTCTAAACAAGTTCTCATCTGTTTCCAGTCATTTTCTCTGAATTATCCATGTTTTCATTTAGTTTCCTATATTCTGCCTTCTTGACCAAGTATAAGCTTTGCCCACTTTATCAAACAACTTCCTACACACTGTTATGAACTGAGGCAGTTCGGGAACATTGTCTCTCAACTGTGTTATAGAGTGTAGTACTACATTTCAGTGAAGTGTAAGGCTTTCCAAAGCTGCCGAACTTGTTTCTTTCTCTATTTCAATGGTATTCTGCCTTGTATAACACACATTTACCACTCTAGTCTCCTTTAAGTAAGAATATAGGATTCATAGAGTGTTTCAAGTCATCTTAACTTGAATTAAGGATTTCCTGGATCTTAGCTACCTTTTCTACACTAAGAACTGATTTGGAGAATCTCTTTCAGCTGATCTAAACAAGTTCTCATCTGTTTCCAGTCATTTTCTCTGAATTATCCATGTTTTCATGTAGTTTCCTATATTCTGCCTTCTGGTCCAAGTTTAAGCTTTGCCCACTTTATCAAACAACTTCCTACACACTGTTATGAACTGAGGCAGCTCGGGAACATTGTCGCTCAACTGTGTTACAGAGTGTAGTACTATATTTCAGTGAAGTGTAAGGCCTTCCAAAGCTGCCAAACGTGTTTTTTTCTCTATTTCAATGGTATTCTGCCTTGTAAAACACACATTTACCACTCCAGTCTCCTTTAAGTAAAGAATATAGGATTACAACAGTGTCTCATGTGATCTTAACTTGAATTAAGGATTTCCCGGATCTTAGCTACCTTTTCTACACTAAGAACTGACTTGGAGAATTTCTTTGAGCTGTTCTAAAAAATTATCATCTGTTTACAGTCATTTTCTCTGAATTATCCATGTTTTCATGTAGTTTCCTATATTCTGCCTTCTTGTCCAAGTATAAGCTTTGCCCACTTTATCAAACAACTTCCTACACACTGTTATGAACTGAGGCAGTTCGGGAACATTGTCTCTCAACTGTGTTATAGAGTGTAGTACTACATTTCAGTGAAGTGTAAGGCTTTCCAAAGCTGCCAAACGTGTTTTTTTCTCTATTTCAATGGTATTCTGCCTTGTAAAACACACATTTACCACTCCAGTCTCCTTTAAGTAAAGAATATAGGATTACTACAGTGTCTCATGTGATCTTAACTTGAATTAAGGATTTCCCGGATCTTAGCTACCTTTTATACACTAAGAACTGACTTGGAGAATTTCTTTGAGCTGTTCTAAACAAGTTCTCATCTGTTTACAGTCATTTTCTCTGAATTATCCATGTTTTCATGTAGTTTCCTATATTCTGCCTTCTGGTCCAAGTTTAAGCTTTGCCCACTTTATCAAACAACTTCCTACACACTGTTATGAACTGAGGCAGCTCGGGAACATTGTCGCTCAACTGTGTTACAGAGTGTAGTACTATATTTCAGTGAAGTGTAAGGCCTTCCAAAGCTGCCAAACGTGTTTTTTTCTCTATTTCAATGGTATTCTGCCTTGTAAAACACACATTTACCACTCCAGTCTACTTTAAGTAAAGAATATAGGATTACAACAGTGTCTCATGTGATCTTAACTTGAATTAAGGATTTCCCGGATCTTAGCTACAATTACTACAATAAGAACTGACTGGAGAATCTCTTTGAGCTGTTCTAAACAAGTTCTCATCTGTTTACAGTCATTTTCTCTGAATTATCCATGTTTTCATGTAGTTTCCTATATTCTGCCTTCTGTTCCAAGTATAAGCTTTGCCCACTTTATCAAACAACCTCCTACACACTGTTATGAACTGAGGCAGCTCGGGATCATTTTCTCTCAACTGTGTTACAGAGTGTAGTACTATATTTCAGTGAAGTGTAAGGCTTTCCAAAGCTGACGAAAGTGTTTCTTTCTCTATTTCAATGGTATTCTGCCTTGTAAAACACACATTTACAACTCCAGTCTCCTTTAAGTAAAGAATATAGGATTCCTACAGTGTTTCAAGTCATCTTAACTCGAATTAAGGATTTCCCGGATCTAAAGCTACCTTTTCTACACTAAGAACTGATTTGGAGAATCTCTTTCAGCAGTTCTAAACAAGTTCTCATCTGTTTCCAGTCATTTTCTCTGAATTATCCATGTTTTCATATAGTTTCCTATATTCTGCCTTCTGGTCCAAGTATAAGCTTTGCCCACTTTATCAAACAACCTCCTACACACTGTTATGAACTGAGGCAGCTCGGGAACATTGTCTCTCAACTGTGTTACGTAGAGTAGTACTATACTTCAGTGAAGTGTAAGGCTTTCCAAAGCTTATGAAAGTGTTTCTTTCTCTATTTCAATGGTATTCTGCCTTGTAAAACACACATTTACAACTCCAGTCTCCTTTAAGTAAAGAATATAGGATTCCTACAGTGTTTCAAGTCATCTTAACTCGAATTAAGGATTTCCCGGATCTTAGCTACCTTTTCTACACTAAGAACTGATTTGGAGAATCTCTTTCAGCAGTTCTAAAGAAGTTCTCATCTGTTTCCAGTCATTTTCTCTGAATTATCCATGTTTTCATTTAGTTTCCTATATTCTGCCTTCTTGACCAAGTATAAGCTTTGCCCACTTTATCAAACAACTTCCTACACACTGTTATGAACTGAGGCAGTTCGGGAACATTGTCTCTCAACTGTGTTATAGAGTGTAGTACTACATTTCAGTGAAGTGTAAGGCTTTCCAAAGCTGCCGAACTTGTTTCTTTCTCTATTTCAATGGTATTCTACCTCGTATAATACACATTTAGCACTCTAGTCTCCTTTAAGTAAAGAATATAGGATTACAACAGTGTCTCATGTGATCTTAACTTGAATTAAGGATTTCCCGGATCTTAGCTACCTTTTCTACACTAAGAACTGACTTGGAGAATTTCTTTGAGCTGTTCTAAAAAATTCTCATCTGTTTACAGTCATTTTCTCTGAATTATCCATGTTTTCATGTAGTTTCCTATATTCTGCCTTCTTGTCCAAGTATAAGCTTTGCCCACTTTATCAAACAACTTCCTACACACTGTTATGAACTGAGGCAGTTCGGGAACATTGTCTCTCAACTGTGTTATAGAGTGTAGTACTACATTTCAGTGAAGTGTAAGGCTTTCCAAAGCTGCCAAACGTGTTTTTTTCTCTATTTCAATGGTATTCTGCCTTGTAAAACACACATTTACCACTCCAGTCTACTTTAAGTAAAGAATATAGGATTACAACAGTGTCTCATGTGATCTTAACTTGAATTAAGGATTTCCCGGATCTTAGCTACAATTACTACAATAAGAACTGACTGGAGAATCTCTTTGAGCTGTTCTAAACAAGTTCTCATCTGTTTACAGTCATTTTCTCTGAATTATCCATGTTTTCATGTAGTTTCCTATATTCTGCCTTCTGGTCCAAGTATAAGCTTTGCCCACGTTATCAAACAACTTCCTACACACTGTTATGAACTGAAGCAGCTCGGGAACATTGTCTCTCAACTGTGTTACAGAGTGTAGTACTACATTTCAGTGAAGTATAAGGCTTTCCAAAGCTGCCGAACGTGTTTCTTTCTCTATTTCAATGGTATCCTGCCTTGTATAACACACATTTACCACTCTAGTCTCCTTTAAGTAAAGAATATAGGATTCATACAGTGTTTCATGTCATCTTAACTCGAATTAAGGATTTCCCGGACCTTAGCTACCTTTACTACGCTAAGAACTGACTGGAGAATCTCTTTGAGCGGTTCTAAACAAGTTCTCATCTGTTTACAGTCATTTTCTCTGAATTATCCATGTTTTCATGTAGTTTCCTATATTCTGCCTTCTGGTCCAAGTATAAGCTTTGCCCACGTTATCAAACAACTTCCTACACACTGTTATGAACTGAGGCAGCTCGGGAACATTGTCTCTCAATTGTGTTACAGAGTGTAGTACTATATTTCAGTGAAGTGTAAGGCTTTCCAAAGCTGACGAAAGTGTTTCTTTCTCTATTTCAATGGTATTCTGCCTTGTAAAACACACATTTACAACTCCAGTCTCCTTTAAGTAAAGAATATAGGATTCATACAGTGTTTCATGGGATCTTAACTCGAATTAAGGATTTCCCGGATCTTAGCTACCTTTACTACGCTAAGAACTGACTGGAGAATCTCTTTCAGCTGTTCTAAACAAGTTCTCATCTCTTTACAGTCATTTTCTCTGAATTATCCATGTTTTCATGTAGTTTCCTATATTCTGCCTTCTGTTCCAAGTATAAGCTTTGCCCACTTTATCAAACAACCTCCTACACACTGTTATGAACTGAGGCAGCTCGGGAACATTTTCTCTCAACTGTGTTACAGAGTGTAGTACTATATTTCAGTGAAGTGTAAGGCTTTCCAAAGCTGACGAAAGTGTTTCTTTCTCTATTTCAATGGTATTCTGCCTTGTAAAACACACATTTACAACTCCAGTCTCCTTTAAGTAAAGAATATAGGATTCCTACAGTGTTTCAAGTCATCTTAACTCGAATTAAGGATTTCCCGGATATAAAGCTACCTTTTCTACACTAAGAACTGATTTGGAGAATCTCTTTCAGCAGTTCTAAACAAGTTCTCATCTGTTTCCAGTCATTTTCTCTGAATTATCCATGTTTTCATGTAGTTTCCTATATTCTGCCTTCTGGTCCAAGTATAAGCTTTGCCCACTTTATCAAACAACCTCCTACACACTGTGATGAACTGAGGCAGCTCGGGAACATTGTCTCTCAACTGTGTTACAGAGAGTAGTACTATATTTCAGTGAAGTGTAAGGCTTTCCAAAGCTTACGAAAGTGTTTCTTTCTCTATTTCAATGGTATTCTGCCTTGTAAAACACACATTTACAACTCCAGTCTCCTTTAAGTAAAGAATATAGGATTCCTACAGTGTTTCAAGTCATCTTAACTCGAATTAAGGATTTCCCGGATCTTAGCTACCTTTTCTACACTAAGAACTGATTTGGAGAATCTCTTTCAGCAGTTCTAAACAAGTTCTCATCTGTTTCCAGTCATTTTCTCTGAATTATCCATGTTTTCATTTAGTTTCCTATATTCTGCCTTCTTGACCAAGTATAAGCTTTGCCCACTTTATCAAACAACTTCCTACACACTGTTATGAACTGAGGCAGTTCGGGAACATTGTCTCTCAACTGTGTTATAGAGTGTAGTACTACATTTCAGTGAAGTGTAAGGCTTTCCAAAGCTGCCGAACTTGTTTCTTTCTCTATTTCAATGGTATTCTGCCTTGTATAACACACATTTACCACTCTAGTCTCCTTTAAGTAAGAATATAGGATTCATAGAGTGTTTCAAGTCATCTTAACTTGAATTAAGGATTTCCTGGATCTTAGCTACCTTTTCTACACTAAGAACTGATTTGGAGAATCTCTTTCAGCTGATCTAAACAAGTTCTCATCTGTTTCCAGTCATTTTCTCTGAATTATCCATGTTTTCATGTAGTTTCCTATATTCTGCCTTCTGGTCCAAGTTTAAGCTTTGCCCACTTTATCAAACAACTTCCTACACACTGTTATGAACTGAGGCAGCTCGGGAACATTGTCGCTCAACTGTGTTACAGAGTGTAGTACTATATTTCAGTGAAGTGTAAGGCCTTCCAAAGCTGCCAAACGTGTTTTTTTCTCTATTTCAATGGTATTCTGCCTTGTAAAACACACATTTACCACTCCAGTCTCCTTTAAGTAAAGAATATAGGATTACAACAGTGTCTCATGTGATCTTAACTTGAATTAAGGATTTCCCGGATCTTAGCTACCTTTTCTACACTAAGAACTGACTTGGAGAATTTCTTTGAGCTGTTCTAAAAAATTATCATCTGTTTACAGTCATTTTCTCTGAATTATCCATGTTTTCATGTAGTTTCCTATATTCTGCCTTCTTGTCCAAGTATAAGCTTTGCCCACTTTATCAAACAACTTCCTACACACTGTTATGAACTGAGGCAGTTCGGGAACATTGTCTCTCAACTGTGTTATAGAGTGTAGTACTACATTTCAGTGAAGTGTAAGGCTTTCCAAAGCTGCCAAACGTGTTTTTTTCTCTATTTCAATGGTATTCTGCCTTGTAAAACACACATTTACCACTCCAGTCTCCTTTAAGTAAAGAATATAGGATTACTACAGTGTCTCATGTGATCTTAACTTGAATTAAGGATTTCCCGGATCTTAGCTACCTTTTATACACTAAGAACTGACTTGGAGAATTTCTTTGAGCTGTTCTAAACAAGTTCTCATCTGTTTACAGTCATTTTCTCTGAATTATCCATATTTTCATGTAGTTTCCTATATTCTGCCTTCTGGTCCAAGTTTAAGCTTTGCCCACTTTATCAAACAACTTCCTACACACTGTTATGAACTGAGGCAGCTCGGGAACATTGTCGCTCAACTGTGTTACAGAGTGTAGTACTATATTTCAGTGAAGTGTAAGGCCTTCCAAAGCTGCCAAACGTGTTTTTTTCTCTATTTCAATGGTATTCTGCCTTGTAAAACACACATTTACCACTCCAGTCTACTTTAAGTAAAGAATATAGGATTACAACAGTGTCTCATGTGATCTTAACTTGAATTAAGGATTTCCCGGATCTTAGCTACAATTACTACAATAAGAACTGACTGGAGAATCTCTTTGAGCTGTTCTAAACAAGTTCTCATCTGTTTACAGTCATTTTCTCTGAATTATCCATGTTTTCATGTAGTTTCCTATATTCTGCCTTCTGGTCCAAGTATAAGCTTTGCCCACGTTATCAAACAACTTCCTACACACTGTTATGAACTGAAGCAGCTCGGGAACATTGTCTCTCAACTGTGTTACAGAGTGTAGTACTACATTTCAGTGAAGTATAAGGCTTTCCAAAGCTGCCGAACGTGTTTCTTTCTCTATTTCAATGGTATCCTGCCTTGTATAACACACATTTACCACTCTAGTCTCCTTTAAGTAAAGAATATAGGATTCATACAGTGTTTCATGTCATCTTAACTCGAATTAAGGATTTCCCGGACCTTAGCTACCTTTACTAGGCTAAGAACTGACTGGAGAATCTCTTTGAGCGGTTCTAAACAAGTTCTCATCTGTTTACAGTCATTTTCTCTGAATTATCCATGTTTTCATGTAGTTTCCTATATTCTGCCTTCTGGTCCAAGTATAAGCTTTGCCCACGTTATCAAACAACTTCCTACACACTGTTATGAACTGAGGCAGCTCGGGAACATTTTCTCTCAACTGTGTTACAGAGTGTAGTACTATATTTCAGTGAAGTGTAAGGCTTTCCAAAGCTGACGAAAGTGTTTCTTTCTCTATTTCAATGGTATTCTGCCTTGTAAAACACACATTTACAACTCCAGTCTCCTTTAAGTAAAGAATATAGGATTCCTACAGTGTTTCAAGTCATCTTAACTCGAATTAAGGATTTCCCGGATATAAAGCTACCTTTTCTACACTAAGAACTGATTTGGAGAATCTCTTTCAGCAGTTCTAAACAAGTTCTCATCTGTTTCCAGTCATTTTCTCTGAATTATCCATGTTTTCATGTAGTTTCCTATATTCTGCCTTCTGGTCCAAGTATAAGCTTTGCCCACTTTATCAAACAACCTCCTACACACTGTGATGAACTGAGGCAGCTCGGGAACATTGTCTCTCAACTGTGTTACAGAGAGTAGTACTATATTTCAGTGAAGTGTAAGGCTTTCCAAAGCTTACGAAAGTGTTTCTTTCTCTATTTCAATGGTATTCTGCCTTGTAAAACACACATTTACAACTCCAGTCTCCTTTAAGTAAAGAATATAGGATTCCTACAGTGTTTCAAGTCATCTTAACTCGAATTAAGGATTTCCCGGATCTTAGCTACCTTTTCTACACTAAGAACTGATTTGGAGAATCTCTTTCAGCAGTTCTAAACAAGTTCTCATCTGTTTCCAGTCATTTTCTCTGAATTATCCATGTTTTCATTTAGTTTCCTATATTCTGCCTTCTTGACCAAGTATAAGCTTTGCCCACTTTATCAAACAACTTCCTACACACTGTTATGAACTGAGGCAGTTCGGGAACATTGTCTCTCAACTGTGTTATAGAGTGTAGTACTACATTTCAGTGAAGTGTAAGGCTTTCCAAAGCTGCCGAACTTGTTTCTTTCTCTATTTCAATGGTATTCTGCCTTGTATAACACACATTTACCACTCTAGTCTCCTTTAAGTAAGAATATAGGATTCATAGAGTGTTTCAAGTCATCTTAACTTGAATTAAGGATTTCCTGGATCTTAGCTACCTTTTCTACACTAAGAACTGATTTGGAGAATCTCTTTCAGCTGATCTAAACAAGTTCTCATCTGTTTCCAGTCATTTTCTCTGAATTATCCATGTTTTCATGTAGTTTCCTATATTCTGCCTTCTGGTCCAAGTTTAAGCTTTGCCCACTTTATCAAACAACTTCCTACACACTGTTATGAACTGAGGCAGCTCGGGAACATTGTCGCTCAACTGTGTTACAGAGTGTAGTACTATATTTCAGTGAAGTGTAAGGCCTTCCAAAGCTGCCAAACGTGTTTTTTTCTCTATTTCAATGGTATTCTGCCTTGTAAAACACACATTTACCACTCCAGTCTCCTTTAAGTAAAGAATATAGGATTACAACAGTGTCTCATGTGATCTTAACTTGAATTAAGGATTTCCCGGATCTTAGCTACCTTTTCTACACTAAGAACTGACTTGGAGAATTTCTTTGAGCTGTTCTAAAAAATTATCATCTGTTTACAGTCATTTTCTCTGAATTATCCATGTTTTCATGTAGTTTCCTATATTCTGCCTTCTTGTCCAAGTATAAGCTTTGCCCACTTTATCAAACAACTTCCTACACACTGTTATGAACTGAGGCAGTTCGGGAACATTGTCTCTCAACTGTGTTATAGAGTGTAGTACTACATTTCAGTGAAGTGTAAGGCTTTCCAAAGCTGCCAAACGTGTTTTTTTCTCTATTTCAATGGTATTCTGCCTTGTAAAACACACATTTACCACTCCAGTCTCCTTTAAGTAAAGAATATAGGATTACTACAGTGTCTCATGTGATCTTAACTTGAATTAAGGATTTCCCGGATCTTAGCTACCTTTTATACACTAAGAACTGACTTGGAGAATTTCTTTGAGCTGTTCTAAACAAGTTCTCATCTGTTTACAGTCATTTTCTCTGAATTATCCATGTTTTCATGTAGTTTCCTATATTCTGCCTTCTGGTCCAAGTTTAAGCTTTGCCCACTTTATCAAACAACTTCCTACACACTGTTATGAACTGAGGCAGCTCGGGAACATTGTCTCTCAACTGTGTTACAGAGTGTAGTACTACATTTCAGTGAAGTATAAGGCTTTCCAAAGCTGCCGAACGTGTTTCTTTCTCTATTTCAATGGTATCCTGCCTTGTATAACACACATTTACCACTCTAGTCTCCTTTAAGTAAAGAATATAGGATTCATACAGTGTTTCATGTCATCTTAACTCGAATTAAGGATTTCCCGGACCTTAGCTACCTTTACTACGCTAAGAACTGACTGGAGAATCTCTTTGAGCGGTTCTAAACAAGTTCTCATCTGTTTACAGTCATTTTCTCTGAATTATCCATGTTTTCATGTAGTTTCCTATATTCTGCCTTCTGGTCCAAGTATAAGCTTTGCCCACGTTATCAAACAACTTCCTACACACTGTTATGAACTGAGGCAGCTCGGGAACATTGTCTCTCAATTGTGTTACAGAGTGTAGTACTATATTTCAGTGAAGTGTAAGGCTTTCCAAAGCTGACGAAAGTGTTTCTTTCTCTATTTCAATGGTATTCTGCCTTGTAAAACACACATTTACAACTCCAGTCTCCTTTAAGTAAAGAATATAGGATTCATACAGTGTTTCATGGGATCTTAACTCGAATTAAGGATTTCCCGGATCTTAGCTACCTTTACTACGCTAAGAACTGACTGGAGAATCTCTTTCAGCTGTTCTAAACAAGTTCTCATCTCTTTACAGTCATTTTCTCTGAATTATCCATGTTTTCATGTAGTTTCCTATATTCTGCCTTCTGTTCCAAGTATAAGCTTTGCCCACTTTATCAAACAACCTCCTACACACTGTTATGAACTGAGGCAGCTCGGGAACATTTTCTCTCAACTGTGTTACAGAGTGTAGTACTATATTTCAGTGAAGTGTAAGGCTTTCCAAAGCTGACGAAAGTGTTTCTTTCTCTATTTCAATGGTATTCTGCCTTGTAAAACACACATTTACAACTCCAGTCTCCTTTAAGTAAAGAATATAGGATTCCTACAGTGTTTCAAGTCATCTTAACTCGAATTAAGGATTTCCCGGATATAAAGCTACCTTTTCTACACTAAGAACTGATTTGGAGAATCTCTTTCAGCAGTTCTAAACAAGTTCTCATCTGTTTCCAGTCATTTTCTCTGAATTATCCATGTTTTCATTTAGTTTCCTATATTCTGCCTTCTTGACCAAGTATAAGCTTTGCCCACTTTATCAAACAACTTCCTACACACTGTGATGAACTGAGGCAGCTCGGGAACATTGTCTCTCAACTGTGTTACAGAGAGTAGTACTATATTTCAGTGAAGTGTAAGGCTTTCCAAAGCTACCGATCGTGTTCCTTTCTCTATTTCAATGGTATTCTGCCTTGTAAAACACACATTTACAACTCCAGTCTCCTTTAAGTAAAGAATATAGGATTCCTACAGTGTTTCAAGTCATCTTAACTCGAATTAAGGATTTCCCGGATCTTAGCTACCTTTTCTACACTAAGAACTGATTTGGAGAATCTCTTTCAGCAGTTCTAAACAAGTTCTCATCTGTTTCCAGTCATTTTCTCTGAATTATCCATGTTTTCATTTAGTTTCCTATATTCTGCCTTCTTGACCAAGTATAAGCTTTGCCCACTTTATCAAACAACTTCCTACACACTGTTATGAACTGAGGCAGTTCGGGAACATTGTCACTCAACTGTGTTATAGAGTGTAGTACTACATTTCAGTGAAGTGTAAGGCTTTCCAAAGCTGCCGAACTTGTTTCTTTCTCTATTTCAATGGTATTCTGCCTTGTATAACACACATTTACCACTCTAGTCTCCTTTAAGTAAGAATATAGGATTCATAGAGTGTTTCAAGTCATCTTAACTTGAATTAAGGATTTCCTGGATCTTAGCTACCTTTTCTACACTAAGAACTGATTTGGAGAATCTCTTTCAGCTGATCTAAACAAGTTCTCATCTGTTTCCAGTCATTTTCTCTGAATTATCCATGTTTTCATGTAGTTTCCTATATTCTGCCTTCTGGTCCAAGTTTAAGCTTTGCCCACTTTATCAAACAACTTCCTACACACTGTTATGAACTGAGGCAGCTCGGGAACATTGTCGCTCAACTGTGTTACAGAGTGTAGTACTATATTTCAGTGAAGTGTAAGGCCTTCCAAAGCTGCCAAACGTGTTTTTTTCTCTATTTCAATGGTATTCTGCCTTGTAAAACACACATTTACCACTCCAGTCTCCTTTAAGTAAAGAATATAGGATTACAACAGTGTCTCATGTGATCTTAACTTGAATTAAGGATTTCCCGGATCTTAGCTACCTTTTCTACACTAAGAACTGACTTGGAGAATTTCTTTGAGCTGTTCTAAAAAATTATCATCTGTTTACAGTCATTTTCTCTGAATTATCCATGTTTTCATGTAGTTTCCTATATTCTGCCTTCTTGTCCAAGTATAAGCTTTGCCCACTTTATCAAACAACTTCCTACACACTGTTATGAACTGAGGCAGTTCGGGAACATTGTCTCTCAACTGTGTTATAGAGTGTAGTACTACATTTCAGTGAAGTGTAAGGCTTTCCAAAGCTGCCAAACGTGTTTTTTTCTCTATTTCAATGGTATTCTGCCTTGTAAAACACACATTTACCACTCCAGTCTCCTTTAAGTAAAGAATATAGGATTACTACAGTGTCTCATGTGATCTTAACTTGAATTAAGGATTTCCCGGATCTTAGCTACCTTTTATACACTAAGAACTGACTTGGAGAATTTCTTTGAGCTGTTCTAAACAAGTTCTCATCTGTTTACAGTCATTTTCTCTGAATTATCCATGTTTTCATGTAGTTTCCTATATTCTGCCTTCTGGTCCAAGTTTAAGCTTTGCCCACTTTATCAAACAACTTCCTACACACTGTTATGAACTGAGGCAGCTCGGGAACATTGTCGCTCAACTGTGTTACAGAGTGTAGTACTATATTTCAGTGAAGTGTAAGGCCTTCCAAAGCTGCCAAACGTGTTTTTTTCTCTATTTCAATGGTATTCTGCCTTGTAAAACACACATTTACCACTCCAGTCTACTTTAAGTAAAGAATATAGGATTACAACAGTGTCTCATGTGATCTTAACTTGAATTAAGGATTTCCCGGATCTTAGCTACAATTACTACAATAAGAACTGACTGGAGAATCTCTTTGAGCTGTTCTAAACAAGTTCTCATCTCTTTACAGTCATTTTCTCTGAATTATCCATGTTTTCATGTAGTTTCCTATATTCTGCCTTCTGGTCCAAGTATAAGCTTTGCCCACGTTATCAAACAACTTCCTACACACTGTTATGAACTGAGGCAGCTCGGGAACATTGTCTCTCAATTGTGTTACAGAGTGTAGTACTATATTTCAGTGAAGTGTAAGGCTTTCCAAAGCTGACGAAAGTGTTTCTTTCTCTATTTCAATGGTATTCTGCCTTGTAAAACACACATTTACAACTCCAGTCTCCTTTAAGTAAAGAATATAGGATTCATACAGTGTTTCATGGGATCTTAACTCAAATTAAGGATTTCCCGGATCTTAGCTACCTTTACTACGCTAAGAACTGACTGGAGAATCTCTTTCAGCAGTTCTAAACAAGTTCTCATCTGTTTCCAGTCATTTTCTCTGAATTATCCATGTTTTCATGTAGTTTCCTATATTCTGCCTTCTGGTCCAAGTATAAGCTTTGCCCACTTTATCAAACAACCTCCTACACACTGTGATGAACTGAGGCAGCTCGGGAACATTGTCTCTCAACTGTGTTACAGAGAGTAGTACTATATTTCAGTGAAGTGTAAGGCTTTCCAAAGCTTACGAAAGTGTTTCTTTCTCTATTTCAATGGTATTCTGCCTTGTAAAACACACATTTACAACTCCAGTCTCCTTTAAGTAAAGAATATAGGATTCCTACAGTGTTTCAAGTCATCTTAACTCGAATTAAGGATTTCCCGGATCTTAGCTACCTTTTCTACACTAAGAACTGATTTGGAGAATCTCTTTCAGCAGTTCTAAACAAGTTCTCATCTGTTTCCAGTCATTTTCTCTGAATTATCCATGTTTTCATTTAGTTTCCTATATTCTGCCTTCTTGACCAAGTATAAGCTTTGCCCACTTTATCAAACAACTTCCTACACACTGTTATGAACTGAGGCAGTTCGGGAACATTGTCTCTCAACTGTGTTATAGAGTGTAGTACTACATTTCAGTGAAGTGTAAGGCTTTCCAAAGCTGCCGAACTTGTTTCTTTCTCTATTTCAATGGTATTCTGCCTTGTATAACACACATTTACCACTCTAGTCTCCTTTAAGTAAGAATATAGGATTCATAGAGTGTTTCAAGTCATCTTAACTTGAATTAAGGATTTCCTGGATCTTAGCTACCTTTTCTACACTAAGAACTGATTTGGAGAATCTCTTTCAGCTGATCTAAACAAGTTCTCATCTGTTTCCAGTCATTTTCTCTGAATTATCCATGTTTTCATGTAGTTTCCTATATTCTGCCTTCTGGTCCAAGTTTAAGCTTTGCCCACTTTATCAAACAACTTCCTACACACTGTTATGAACTGAGGCAGCTCGGGAACATTGTCGCTCAACTGTGTTACAGAGTGTAGTACTATATTTCAGTGAAGTGTAAGGCCTTCCAAAGCTGCCAAACGTGTTTTTTTCTCTATTTCAATGGTATTCTGCCTTGTAAAACACACATTTACCACTCCAGTCTCCTTTAAGTAAAGAATATAGGATTACAACAGTGTCTCATGTGATCTTAACTTGAATTAAGGATTTCCCGGATCTTAGCTACCTTTTCTACACTAAGAACTGACTTGGAGAATTTCTTTGAGCTGTTCTAAAAAATTATCATCTGTTTACAGTCATTTTCTCTGAATTATCCATGTTTTCATGTAGTTTCCTATATTCTGCCTTCTTGTCCAAGTATAAGCTTTGCCCACTTTATCAAACAACTTCCTACACACTGTTATGAACTGAGGCAGTTCGGGAACATTGTCTCTCAACTGTGTTATAGAGTGTAGTACTACATTTCAGTGAAGTGTAAGGCTTTCCAAAGCTGCCAAACGTGTTTTTTTCTCTATTTCAATGGTATTCTGCCTTGTAAAACACACATTTACCACTCCAGTCTCCTTTAAGTAAAGAATATAGGATTACTACAGTGTCTCATGTGATCTTAACTTGAATTAAGGATTTCCCGGATCTTAGCTACTTTTTCTACACTAAGAACTGATTTGGAGAATCTCTTTCAGCTGTTCTAAACAAGTTCTCATCTGTTTCCAGTCATTTTCTCTGAATTATCCATGTTTTCATGTAGTTTCCTATATTCTGCCTTCTGGTCCAAGTTTAAGCTTTGCCCACTTTATCAAACAACTTCCTACACACTGTTATGAACTGAGGCAGCTCGGGAACATTGTCGCTCAACTGTGTTACAGAGTGTAGTACTATATTTCAGTGAAGTGTAAGGCCTTCCAAAGCTGCCAAACGTGTTTTTTTCTCTATTTCAATGGTATTCTGCCTTGTAAAACACACATTTACCACTCCAGTCTACTTTAAGTAAAGAATATAGGATTACATCAGTGTCTCTTGTGATCTTAACTTGAATTAAGGATTTCCCGGATCTTAGCTACCTTTTCTACACTAAGAACTGACTTGGAGAATTTCTTTGAGCTGTTCTAAAAAATTCTCATCTGTTTACAGTCATTTTCTCTGAATTATCCATGTTTTCACGTGGTTTCCTATATTCTGCCTTCTGGTCCAAGTATAAGCTTTGCCCACTTTATCAAACAACTTCCTACACACTGTTATGAACTGAGGCAGCTCGCGAACATTGTCTCTCAACTGTGTTATAGAGTGTAGTACTACATTTCAGTGAAGTGTAAGGCTTTCCAAAGCTGCCAAACGTGTTTAATTCTCTATTTCAATGGTATTCTACCTCGTATAATACACATTTAGCACTCTAGTCTCCTTTAAGTAAAGAATATAGGATTCATACAGTGTTTCATGTAATCTTAACTCGAATTAAGGATTTCCCGGATCTTAGCTACAATTACTACAATAAGAACTGACTGGAGAATCTCTTTGAGCTGTTCTAAGCAAGTTCTCATCTGTTTACAGTCATTTTCTCTGAATTATCCATGTTTTCAAGTAGTTTCCTATATTCTGCCTTCTGGTCCAAGTATAAGCTTTGCCCACGTTATCAAACAACTTCCTACACACTGTTATGAACTGAGGTAGCTCGGGAACATTGTCTCTCAACTGTGTTACAGAGTGTAGTACTATATTTCAGTGAAGTGAAAGGACTTCCAAAGATGCCAAACGTGTTTTTTTCTCTATTTCAATGGTATTCTGCCTTGTAAAACACACATTTACCACTCCAGTCTCCTTTAAGTAAAGAATATAGGATTCATACAGTGTTTCATGTCATCTTAACTCGAATTAAGGATTTCCCGGATCTTAGCTACCTTTACTACGCTAAGAACTGACTGGAGAATCTCTTTGAGCGGTTCTAAACAAGTTCTCATCTGTTTACAGTCATTTTCTCTGAATTATACATGTTTTCATGTAGTTTCCTATATTCTGCCTTCTGGTCCAAGTATAAGCTTTGCCCACTTTATCAAACAACTTAATACACACTGTTTTGAACTGAGGCAGCTCGGGAACATTGTCTCTCAACTGTGTTACAGAGTGTAGTACTATATTTCAGTGAAGTGTAAGGATTTCCGAAGCTGCCAAACGTGTTTCTTTCTCTATTTCAATGGTATTCTGCCTTGTGAAACACACATTTACCACTCCAGTCTCCTTTAAGTAAAGAATATAGGATTCATACAGTGTTTCATGTGATCTTAACTTGAATTAAGGATTTCCCGGATCTTAGCTACCTTTTCTACACTAAGAACTGATTTGGAGAATCTCTTTCAGCTCTTCTAAACAAGTTCTCATATGTTTCCAGTCATTTTCTCTGAATTATCCATGTTTTCATGTAGTTTCCTATATTCTGCCTTCTGGTCCAAGTTTAAGCTTTGCCCACTTTATCAAACAACTTCCTACACACTGTTATGAACTGAGGCAGCTCGGGAACATTGCCTCTCAACTGTGTTATAGAGTGTTGTACTACATTTTAGTGAAGTGTAAGGCTGTCCAAAGCTGCCAAACGTGTTTAATTCTCTATTTCAATGGTATTCTACCTTGTATAACACACATTTAGCACTCTAGTCTCCTTTAAGTAAAGAATATAGGATTCATACAGTGTTTCATGTGATCTTAACTCGAATTAAAGATTTCCCGGATCTTAGCTACATTTACTACAATAAGAACTGACTGGAGAATCTCTTTGAGCTGTTCTAAACAAGTTCTCATCTGTTTACAGTCATTTTCTCTGAATTATCCATGTTTTCATGTAGTTTCCTATATTCTGCCTTCTGGTCCAAGTATAAGCTTTGCCCACGTTATCAAACAACTTCCTACACACTGTTATGAACTGAGGCAGCTCGGGAACATTGTCTCTCAATTGTGTTATAGAGTGTAGTACTACATTTCAGTGAAGTGTAAGGCTTTCCAAAGCTGCCAAACGTGTTTAATTCTCTATTTTAATGGTATTCTACCTCGTATAACACACATTTAGCACTCTAGTCTCCTTTAAGTAAAGAATATAGGATTCATACAGTGTTTCATGTGATCTTAACTCGAATTAAGGATTTCCCGGATCTTAGCTACATTTACTACAATAAGAACTGACTGGAGAATCTCTTTGAGCTGTTCTAAACAAGTTCTCATCTGTTTACAGTCATTTTCTCTGAATTATCCATGTTTTCATGTAGTTTCCTATATTCTGCCTTCTTGACCAAGTATAAGCTTTGCCCACTTTATCAAACAACTTCCTACACACTGTTATGAACTGAGGCAGTTCGGGAACATTGTCTCTCAACTGTGTTATAGAGTGTAGTACTACATTTCAGTGAAGTGTAAGGCTTTCCGAAGCTGCCGAACTTGTTTCTTTCTCTATTTCAATGGTATTCTGCCTTGTAAAACACACATTTACAACTCCAGTCTCCTTTAAGTAAAGAATATAGGATTCCTACAGTGTTTCAAGTCATCTTAACTCGAATTAAGGATTTCCCGGATCTTAGCTACCTTTTCTACACTAAGAACTGATTTGGAGAATCTCTTTCAGCAGTTCTAAACAAGTTCTCATCTGTTTCCAGTCATTTTCTCTGAATTATCCATGTTTTCATTTAGTTTCCTATATTCTGCCTTCTTGACCAAGTATAAGCTTTGCCCACTTTATCAAACAACTTCCTACACACTGTTATGAACTGAGGCAGTTCGGGAACATTGTCTCTCAACTGTGTTATAGAGTGTAGTACTACATTTCAGTGAAGTGTAAGGCTTTCCGAAGCTGCCGAACTTGTTTCTTTCTCTATTTCAATGGTATTCTGCCTTGTATAACACACATTTACCACTCTAGTCTCCTTTAAGTAAGAATATAGGATTCATAGAGTGTTTCAAGTCATCTTAACTTGAATTAAGGATTTCCTGGATCTTAGCTACCTTTTCTACACTAAGAACTGATTTGGAGAATCTCTTTCAGCTGATCTAAACAAGTTCTCATCTGTTTCCAGTCATTTTCTCTGAATTATCCATGTTTTCATGTAGTTTCCTATATTCTGCCTTCTGGTCCAAGTTTAAGCTTTGCCCACTTTATCAAACAACTTCCTACACACTGTTATGAACTGAGGCAGCTCGGGAACATTGTCGCTCAACTGTGTTACAGAGTGTAGTACTATATTTCAGTGAAGTGTAAGGCCTTCCAAAGCTGCCAAACGTGTTTTTTTCTCTATTTCAATGGTATTCTGCCTTGTAAAACACACATTTACCACTCCAGTCTCCTTTAAGTAAAGAATATAGGATTACAACAGTGTCTCTTGTGATCTTAACTTGAATTAAGGATTTCCCGGATCTTAGCTACCTTTTCTACACTAAGAACTGACTTGGAGAATTTCTTTGAGCTGTTCTAAAAAATTCTCATCTGTTTACAGTCATTTTCTCTGAATTATCCATGTTTTCATGTGGTTTCCTATATTCTGCCTTCTGGTCCAAGTATAAGCTTTGCCCACTTTATCAAACAACTTCCTACACACTGTTATGAACTGAGGCAGCTCGCGAACATTGTCTCTCAACTGTGTTATAGAGTGTAGTACTACATTTCAGTGAAGTGTAAGGCTTTCCAAAGCTGCCAAACGTGTTTAATTCTCTATTTCAATGGTATTCTACCTCGTATAATACACATTTAGCACTCTAGTCTCCTTTAAGTAAAGAATATAGGATTCATACAGTGTTTCATGTCATCTTAACTCGAATTAAGGATTTCCCGGATCTTAGCTACCTTTACTACGCTAAGAACTGACTGGAGAATCTCTTTGAGCGGTTCTAAACAAGTTCTCATCTGTTTACAGTCATTTTCTCTGAATTATCCATGTTTTCATGTAGTTTCCTATATTCTGCTTTCTGGTCCAAGTATAAGCTTTGCCCACTTTATCAAACAACTTAATACACACTGTTTTGAACTGAGGCAGCTCGGGAACATTGTCTCTCAACTGTGTTACAGAGTGTAGTACTATATTTCAGTGAAGTGTAAGGATTTCCGAAGCTGCCAAACGTGTTTCTTTCTCTATTTCAATGGTATTCTGCCTTGTGAAACACACATTTACCACTCCAGTCTCCTTTAAGTAAAGAATATAGGATTCATAGAGTGTTTCAAGTCATCTTAACTTGAATTAAGGATTTCCTGGATCTTAGCTACCTTTTCTACACTAAGAACTGATTTGGAGAATCTCTTTCAGCAGTTCTAAACAAGTTCTCATCTGTTTCCAGTCATTTTCTCTGAATTATCCATGTTTTCATGTAGTTTCCTATATTCTGCCTTCTGGTCCAAGTATAAGCTTTGCCCACTTTATCAAACAACCTCCTACACACTGTGATGAACTGAGGCAGCTCGGGAACATTGTCTCTCAACTGTGTTACAGAGAGTAGTACTATATTTCAATGAAGTGTAAGGCTTTCCAAAGCTTACGAAAGTGTTTCTTTCTCTATGTCAATGGTATTCTGCCTTGTAAAACACACATTTACAACTCCAGTCTCCTTTAAGTAAAGAATATAGGATTCCTACAGTGTTTCAAGTCATCTTAACTCGAATTAAGGATTTCCCGGATCTTAGCTACCTTTTCTACACTAAGAACTGATTTGGAGAATCTCTTTCAGCAGTTCTAAACAAGTTCTCATCTGTTTCCAGTCATTTTCTCTGAATTATCCATGTTTTCATTTAGTTTCCTATATTCTGCCTTCTTGACCAAGTATAAGCTTTGCCCACTTTATCAAACAACTTCCTACACACTGTTATGAACTGAGGCAGTTCGGGAACATTGTCTCTCAACTGTGTTATAGAGTGTAGTACTACATTTCAGTGAAGTGTAAGGCTTTCCGAAGCTGCCGAACTTGTTTCTTTCTCTATTTCAATGGTATTCTGCCTTGTATAACACACATTTACCACTCTAGTCTCCTTTAAGTAAGAATATAGGATTCATAGAGTGTTTCAAGTCATCTTAACTTGAATTAAGGATTTCCTGGATCTTAGCTACCTTTTCTACACTAAGAACTGATTTGGAGAATCTCTTTCAGCTGATCTAAACAAGTTCTCATCTGTTTCCAGTCATTTTCTCTGAATTATCCATGTTTTCATGTAGTTTCCTATATTCTGCCTTCTGGTCCAAGTTTAAGCTTTGCCCACTTTATCAAACAACTTCCTACACACTGTTATGAACTGAGGCAGCTCGGGAACATTGTCGCTCAACTGTGTTACAGAGTGTAGTACTATATTTCAGTGAAGTGTAAGGCCTTCCAAAGCTGCCAAACGTGTTTTTTTCTCTATTTCAATGGTATTCTGCCTTGTAAAACACACATTTACCACTCCAGTCTCCTTTAAGTAAAGAATATAGGATTACAACAGTGTCTCTTGTGATCTTAACTTGAATTAAGGATTTCCCGGATCTTAGCTACCTTTTCTACACTAAGAACTGACTTGGAGAATTTCTTTGAGCTGTTCTAAAAAATTCTCATCTGTTTACAGTCATTTTCTCTGAATTATCCATGTTTTCATGTGGTTTCCTATATTCTGCCTTCTGGTCCAAGTATAAGCTTTGCCCACTTTATCAAACAACTTCCTACACACTGTTATGAACTGAGGCAGCTCGCGAACATTGTCTCTCAACTGTGTTATAGAGTGTAGTACTACATTTCAGTGAAGTGTAAGGCTTTCCAAAGCTGCCAAACGTGTTTAATTCTCTATTTCAATGGTATTCTACCTCGTATAATACACATTTAGCACTCTAGTCTCCTTTAAGTAAAGAATATAGGATTCATACAGTGTTTCATGTCATCTTAACTCGAATTAAGGATTTCCCGGATCTTAGCTACCTTTACTACGCTAAGAACTGACTGGAGAATCTCTTTGAGCGGTTCTAAACAAGTTCTCATCTGTTTACAGTCATTTTCTCTGAATTATCCATGTTTTCATGTAGTTTCCTATATTCTGCTTTCTGGTCCAAGTATAAGCTTTGCCCACTTTATCAAACAACTTAATACACACTGTTTTGAACTGAGGCAGCTCGGGAACATTGTCTCTCAACTGTGTTACAGAGTGTAGTACTATATTTCAGTGAAGTGTAAGGATTTCCGAAGCTGCCAAACGTGTTTCTTTCTCTATTTCAATGGTATTCTGCCTTGTGAAACACACATTTACCACTCCAGTCTCCTTTAAGTAAAGAATATAGGATTCATACAATGTTTCATGGTATCTTAACTGGTATTAAGGATTTCCCTTATCTTAGCTACCTTTTCTACACTAAGAACCGACTTGGAGATTCTCTTTCAGCTGTTCTAAACAAGTTCTCATCCGTTTACAGTCATTTTCAATGAATTATTCATGTTTTCATATAGTTTCCTATATTCTGCCTTCTGGCCCAAGTATAAGCTTTGCCCACCTTATCAAACAACTTCCTACACACTGTTATGAACTGCGGGAGCTAGGGAACATTGTCTCTGAACTGTGTTATAGAGTGTAGTACTACATTTCAGTGTAGTGTAAGGCTTTCCAAAGCTGCCGAACGTGTTTCTTTCTCTATTTCAATGGTATTCTGCCTTGTATAACACACATTTACCACTCTAGTTTCCTTTAAGTAAAGAATATAGGATTCATACAATGTTTCATGGTATCTTAACTGGTATTAAGGATTTCCCTTATCTTAGCTACCTTTTCTACACTAAGAACTGACTTGGAGTTTCTCTTTCAGCTGTTCTAAACAAGTTCTCATCTGTTTACAGTCATTTTCACTGAATTATTCATGTTTTCATGTAGTTTCCTATATTCTGCCTTCTGGCCCAAGTATAAGCTTTGCCTACTTTATCAAACACCTTCCTACACTCTGTTATGAACTGAGGCAGCTAGGGAACATTGTCTCTCAACTGTGTTATAGAGTGTAGTACTACATTTCAGTGAAGTGTAAGCCTTTCCAAAGCTGCCGAAAGTGTTTCTTTCTCTATTTCAATGGTATTCTGCCTTGTATAACACACATTTACCACTCTAGTTTCCTTTAAGTAAAGAATATAGGATTCATACAGTGTTTCATGTGATCTTAACTTGAATTAAGGATTTCCCGGATCTTAGCTACCTTTTCTACACTAAGAACTGACTTGGAGATTCTCTTTCAGCTGTGCTAAACAAGTTCTCATGTGTTTACAGTCGTTTTCAATGAATTATTCATGTTTTCATGCAGTTTCTTATATTCTGCCTTCTGGCCCAAGTATAAGCTTTGCCCACTTTATCAAACAACTTCCTACACACTGTTATGAACTGAGGCAGCTCTGGACCATTGTCTCTCAACTGTGTTATAGAGTGTAGTACTACATTTCAGTGAAGTGTAAGCCTTTCCAAAGCTGCCGAAAGTGTTTCTTTCTCTATTTCAATCGTATTCTGCCTTGTATAACACACATTTACCACTCTAGTTTCCTTTAAGTAAAGAATATAGGATTCATACAATGTTTCATGGTATCTTAACTGGTATTAAGGATTTCCCTTATCTTAGCTACCTTTTCTACACTAAGAACCGACTTGGAGATTCTCTTTCAGCTGTTCTAAACAAGTTCTCATCCGTTTACAGTCATTTTCAATGAATTATTCATGTTTTCATGTAGTTTCCTATATTCTGCCTTCTGGCCCAAGTATAAGCTTTGCCCACCTTATCAAACAACTTCCTACACACTGTTATGAACTGAGGCAGCTCTGGAACATTGTCTCTCAACTGTGTTATAGAGTGTAGTACTACATTTCAGTGAAGTGTAAGCCTTTCCAAAGCTGCCGAAAGTGTTTCTTTCTCTATTTCAATGGTATTCTGCCTTGTATAACACACATTTACCACTCTAGTCTCCTTTAAGTAATGAATATAGGATTCATACAGTATTTGATGTTATCTTAACTCGAATTAAGAATTTCCCTTATCTTAGCTACCTTTTCTACACTTAGAACTGACTTGGAGATTCTCTTTCAGCTGTTCTAAACAAGTTCTCATGTGTTTACAGTCATTTTCACTGAATTATTCATGTTTTCATGTAGTTTCCTATATTCTGCCTTCTGGCCCAAGTATAAGCTTTGCCCACTTTATCAAACACCTTCCTACACTCTGTTATGAACTGAGGCAGCTAGGGAACATTGTCTCTCAACTGTGTTATAGAGTGTAGTACTACATTTCAGTGAAGTGTAAGCCTTTCCAAAGCTGCCGAAAGTGTTTCTTTCTCTATTTCAATGGTATTCTGCCTTGTATAACACACATTTACCACTCTAGTTTCCTTTAAGTAAAGAATATAGGATTCATACAGTGTTTCATGTGATCTTAACTCGAATTAAGGATTTCCCGGATCTTAGCTACCTTTTCTACACTAAGAACTGACTTGGAGATTCTCTTTCAGCTGTGCTAAACAAGTTCTCATGTGTTTACAGTCGTTTTCAATGAATTATTCATGTTTTCATGCAGTTTCTTATATTCTGCCTTCTGGCCCAAGTATAAGCTTTGCCCACTTTATCAAACAACTTCCTACACACTGTTATGAACTGAGGCAGCTCTGGAACATTGTCTCTCAACTGTGTTATAGAGTGTAGTACTACATTTCAGTGAAGTGTAAGGCTTTCCAAAGCTGCCGAAAGTGTTTCTTTCTCTATTTCAATGGTATTCTGCCTTGTATAACACACATTTACCACTCTAGTTTCCTTTAAGTAAAGAATATAGGATTCATACAGTGTTTCATGTGATCTTAACTCGAATTAAGGATTTCCCGGATCTTAGCTACCTTTTCTACACTAAGAACTGACTTGGAGATTCTCTTTCAGCTGTGCTAAACAAGTTCTCATGTGTTTACAGTCGTTTTCAATGAATTATTCATGTTTTCATGCAGTTTCTTATATTCTGCCTTCTGGCCCAAGTATAAGCTTTGCCCACTTTATCAAACAACTTCCTACACACTGTTATGAACTGAGGCAGCTCTGGAACATTGTCTCTCAACTGTGTTATAGAGTGTAGTACTACATTTCAGTGAAGTGTAAGCCTTTCCAAAGCTGCCGAAAGTGTTTCTTTCTCTATTTCAATGGTATTCTGCCTTGTATAACACACATTTACCACTCTAGTCTCCTTTAAGTAAAGAATATAGGATTCATAGAGTGTTTCATGTGATCTTAACTGGAATTAAGGATTTCCCTTATCTTATCTACCTTTTCTACACTAAGAACTGACTTGGAGATTCTCTTTCAGCTGTTCTAAACAAGTTCTCATCTGTTTACAGTCATTTTAATGAATTATTCATGTTTTCATGTAGTTTCCTATATTCTGCCTTCTGGCCCAAGTATAAGCTTTGCCCACCTTATCAAACAACTTCCTACACACTGTTATGAACTGAGGGAGCTAGGGAACATTGTCTCTGAACTGTGTTATAGAGTGTAGTACTACATTTCAGTGTAGTGTAAGGCTTTCCAAAGCTGCCGAACGTGTTTCTTTCTCTATTTCAATGGTATTCTGCCTTGTATAACACACATTTACCACTCTAGTCTCCTTTAAGTAATGAATATAGGATTCATACAGTGTTTGATGTTATCTTAACTAGAATTAAGGATTTCCATTATCTTAGCTACCTTTTCTACACTAGGAACTGACTTGGAGATTCTCTTTCAGCTGTTCTAAACAAGTTCTCATCTGTTTACAGTCATTTTCACTGAATTATTCATGTTTTCATGTAGTTTCCTATATTCTGCCTTCTGGCCCAAGTATAAGATTTGGCCACTTTATCAAACAACTTCCTACACACTGTTATGAACTGAGGGAGCTAGGGAACATTTTCTCTCAACTGTGTTATAGAGTGTAGTACTACATTTCAGTGAAGTGTAAGGCTTTCCAAAGCTGCCGAACTTGTTTCTTTCTCTATTTCAATGGTATTCTGCCTTGTATAACACACATTTACCACTCTAGTCTCCTTTAAGTAATGAATATAGGATTCATACAGTGTTTGATGTTATCTTAACTCGAATTAAGGATTTTCCTTATCTCAGCTACCTTTTCTACACTAAGAACTGACTTGGAGATTCTCTTTCAGCAGTTCTAAACAAGTTCTCATCTCTTTACAGTCATTTTCACTGAATTATTCATGTTTTCATGTAGTTTCCTATATTCTGCCTTCTGGCCCAAGTATAAGCTTTGCCCACTTTATCAAACACCTTCCTACACTCTGTTATGAACTGAGGCAGCTAGGGAACATTGTCTCTCAACTGTGTTATAGAGTGTAGTACTACATTTCAGTGAAGTGTAAGCCTTTCCAAAGCTGCCAAAAGTGTTTCTTTCTCTATTTCAATGGTATTCTGCCTTGTATAACACACATTTACCACTCTAGTTTCCTTTAAGTAAAGAATATAGGATTCATACAATGTTTCATGGTATCTTAACTGGTATTAAGGATTTCCCTTATCTTAGCTACCTTTTCTACACTAAGAACTGACTTGGAGTTTCTCTTTCAGCTGTTCTAAACAAGTTCTCATCTGTTTACAGTCATTTTCACTGAATTATTCATGTTTTCATGTAGTTTCCTATATTGTGCCTTCTGGCCCATGTATAAGCTTTGCCTACTTTATCAAACACCTTCCTACACTCTGTTATGAACTGAGGCAGCTAGGGAACATTGTCTCTCAACTGTGTTATAGAGTGTAGTACTACATTTCAGTGAAGTGTAAGCCTTTCCAAAGCTGCCGAAAGTGTTTCTTTCTCTATTTCAATGGTATTCTGCCTTGTATAACACACATTTACCACTCTAGTTTCCTTTAAGTAAAGAATATAGGATTCATACAGTGTTTCATGTGATCTTAACTCGAATTAAGGATTTCCCGGATCTTAGCTACCTTTTCTACACTAAGAACTGACTTGGAGATTCTCTTTCAGCTGTGCTAAACAAGTTCTCATGTGTTTACAGTCGTTTTCAATGAATTATTCATGTTTTCATGCAGTTTCTTATATTCTGCCTTCTGGCCCAAGTATAAGCTTTGCCCACTTTATCAAACAACTTCCTACACACTGTTATGAACTGAGGCAGCTCTGGACCATTGTCTCTCAACTGTGTTATAGAGTGTAGTACTACATTTCAGTGAAGTGTAAGCCTTTCCAAAGCTGCCGAAAGTGTTTCTTTCTCTATTTCAATGGTATTCTGCCTTGTATAACACACATTTACCACTCTAGTCTCCTTTAAGTAAAGAATATAGGATTCATAGAGTGTTTCATGTGATCTTAACTGGAATTAAGGATTTCCCTTATCTTATCTACCTTTTCTACACTAAGAACTGACTTGGAGATTCTCTTTCAGCTGTTCTAAACAAGTTCTCATCTGTTTACAGTCATTTTAATGAATTATTCATGTTTTCATGTAGTTTCCTATATTCTGCCTTCTGGCCCAAGTATAAGCTTTGCCCACCTTATCAAACAACTTCCTACACACTGTTATGAACTGAGGGAGCTAGGGAACATTGTCTCTGAACTGTGTTATAGAGTGTAGTACTACATTTCAGTGTAGTGTAAGGCTTTCCAAAGCTGCCGAACGTGTTTCTTTCTCTATTTCAATGGTATTCTGCCTTGTATAACACACATTTACCACTCTAGTCTCCTTTAAGTAATGAATATAGGATTCATACAGTGTTTGATGTTATCTTAACTAGAATTAAGGATTTCCATTATCTTAGCTACCTTTTCTACACTAGGAACTGACTTGGAGATTCTCTTTCAGCTGTTCTAAACAAGTTCTCATCTTTTTACAGTCATTTTCACTGAATTATTCATGTTTTCATGTAGTTTCCTATATTCTGCCTTCTGGCCCAAGTATAAGATTTGGCCACTTTATCAAACAACTTCCTACACACTGTTATGAACTGTGGGAGCTAGGGAATATTTTCTCTCAACTGTGTTATAGAGTGCAGTACTACATTTCAGTGAAGTGTACGGCTTTCCAAAGCTGCCGAACTTGTTTCTTTCTCTATTTCAATGGTATTCTGCCTTTTATAACACACATTTACCACTCTAGTCTCCTTTAAGTAATGAATATAGGATTCATACAGTGTTTGATGTTATCTTAACTCGAATTAAGGATTTTCCTTATCTTAGCTACCTTTTCTACACTAAGAACTGACTTGGAGATTCTCTTTCAGCTGTTCTAAACAAGTTCTCATCTGTTTATAGTCATTTTCACTGAATTATTCAAGTTTTCATGTAGTTTCCTATATTCTGCCTTCTGGCCCAAGTATAAGCTTTGGCCACTTTATCAAACAACTTCCTACACACTGTTATGAACTGAGGGAGCTAGGGAACATTGTCTCTCAACTGTGTTATAGAGTGTAGTACTACATTTCAGTGAAGTGTAAGGCTTTCCAAAGCTGCCGAACTTGTTTCTTTCTCTATTTCAATGGTATTCTGCTTTGTATAACACACATTTACCACTCTAGTCTCCTTTAAGTAATGAATATAGGATTCATACAGTGTTTGATGTTATCTTAACTCGAATTAAGGATTTTCCTTATCTCAGCTACCTTTTCTACACTAAGAACTGACTTGGAGATTCTCTTTCAGCAGTTCTAAACAAGTTCTCATCTGTTTACAGTCATTTTCACTGAATTATTCATGTTTTCATGTAGTTTCCTATATTCTGCCTTCTGGCCCAAGTATAAGCTTTGCCCACTTTATCAAACACCTTCCTACACTCTGTTATGAACTGAGGCAGCTAGGGAACATTGTCTCTCAACTGTGTTATAGAGTGTAGTACTACATTTCAGTGAAGTGTAAGCCTTTCCAAAGCTGCCAAAAGTGTTTCTTTCTCTATTTCAATGGTATTCTGCCTTGTATAACACACATTTACCACTCTAGTTTCCTTTAAGTAAAGAATATAGGATTCATACAATGTTTCATGGTATCTTAACTGGTATTAAGGATTTCCCTTATCTTAGCTACCTTTTCTACACTAAGAACTGACTTGGAGTTTCTCTTTCAGCTGTTCTAAACAAGTTCTCATCTGTTTACAGTCATTTTCACTGAATTATTCATGTTTTCATGTAGTTTCCTATATTCTGCCTTCTGGCCCAAGTATAAGCTTTGCCTACTTTATCAAACACCTTCCTACACTCTGTTATGAACTGAGGCAGCTAGGGAACATTGTCTCTCAACAGTGTTATAGAGTGTAGTACTACATTTCAGTGAAGTGTAAGCATTTCCAAAGCTGCCGAAAGTGTTTCTTTCTCTATTTCAATGGTATTCTGCCTTGTATAACACACATTTACCACTCTAGTTTCCTTTAAGTAAAGAATATAGGATTCATACAGTGTTTCATGTGATCTTAACTCGAATTAAGGATTTCCCGGATCTTAGCTACCTTTTCTACACTAAGAACTGACTTGGAGATTCTCTTTCAGCTGTGCTAAACAAGTTCTCATGTGTTTACAGTCGTTTTCAATGAATTATTCATGTTTTCATGCAGTTTCTTATATTCTGCCTTCTGGCCCAAGAATAAGCTTTGCCCACTTTATCAAACAACTTCCTACACACTGTTATGAACTGAGGCAGCTCTGGAACATTGTCTCTCAACTGTGTTATAGAGTGTAGTACTACATTTCAGTGAAGTGTAAGCCTTTCCAAAGCTGCCGAAAGTGTTTCTTTCTCTATTTCAATGGTATTCTGCCTTGTATAACACACATTTACCACTCTAGTTTCCTTTAAGTAAAGAATATAGGATTCATACAATGTTTCATGGTATCTTAACTGGTATTAAGGATTTCCCTTATCTTAGCTACCTTTTCTACACTAAGAACCGACTTGGAGATTCTCTTTCAGCTGTTCTAAAAAGGTCTCATCCGTTTACAGTCATTTTCAATGAATTATTCATGTTTTCATGTAGTTTCCTATATTCTGCCTTCAGGCCCAAGTATAAGCTTTGCCCACCTTATCAAACAACTTCCTACACACTGTTATGAACTGAGGCAGCTCTGGAACATTGTCTCTCAACTGTGTTATAGAGTGTAGTACTACATTTCAGTGAAGTGTAAGCCTTTCCAAAGCTGCCGAAAGTGTTTCTTTCTCTATTTCAATGGTATTCTGCCTTGTATAACACACATTTACCACTCTAGTCTCCTTTAAGTAATGAATATAGGATTCATACAGTATTTGATGTTATCTTAACTCGAATTAAGAATTTCCCTTATCTTAGCTACCTTTTCTACACTAAGAACTGACTTGGAGATTCTCTTTCAGCTGTTCTAAACAAGTTCTCATGTGTTTACAGTCATTTTCACTGAATTATTCATGTTTTCATGTAGTTTCCTATATTCTGCCTTCTGGCCCAAGTATAAGCTTTGCCCACTTTATCAAACACCTTCCTACACTCTGTTATGAACTGAGGCAGCTAGGGAACATTGTCTCTCAACTGTGTTATAGAGTGTAGTACTACATTTCAGTGAAGTGTAAGCCTTTCCAAAGCTGCCGAAAGTGTTTCTTTCTCTATTTCAATGGTATTCTGCCTTGTATAACACACATTTACCACTCTAGTTTCCTTTAAGTAAAGAATATAGGATTCATACAGTGTTTCATGTGATCTTAACTCGAATTAAGGATTTCCCGGATCTTAGCTACCTTTTCTACACTAAGAACTGACTTGGAGATTCTCTTTCAGCTGTGCTAAACAAGTTCTCATGTGTTTACAGTCGTTTTCAATGAATTATTCATGTTTTCATGCAGTTTCTTATATTCTGCCTTCTGGCCCAAGTATAAGCTTTGCCCACTTTATCAAACAACTTCCTACACACTGTTATGAACTGAGGCAGCTCTGGAACATTGTCTCTCAACTGTGTTATAGAGTGTAGTACTACATTTCAGTGAAGTGTAAGGCTTTCCAAAGCTGCCGAAAGTGTTTCTTTCTCTATTTCAATGGTATTCTGCCTTGTATAACACACATTTACCACTCTAGTTTCCTTTAAGTAAAGAAGATAGGATTCATACAGTGTTTTTTGTGATCTTAACTCGAATTAAGGATTTCCCAGATCTTAGCTACCTTTTCTACACTAAGAACTGACTTGGAGATTCTCTTTCAGCTGTGCTAAACAAGTTCTCATGTGTTTACAGTCGTTTTCAATGAATTATTCATGTTTTCATGCAGTTTCTTATATTCTGCCTTCTGGCCCAAGTATAAGCTTTGCCCACTTTATCAAACAACTTCCTACACACTGTTATGAACTGAGGCAGCTCTGGAACATTGTCTCTCAACTGTGTTATAGAGTGTAGTACTACATTTCAGTGAAGTGTAAGCCTTTCCAAAGCTGCCGAAAGTGTTTCTTTCTCTATTTCAATGGTATTCTGCCTTGTATAACACACATTTACCACTCTAGTCTCCTTTAAGTAAAGAATATAGGATTCATAGAGTGTTTCATGTGATCTTAACTGGAATTAAGGATTTCCCTTATCTTATCTACCTTTTCTACACTAAGAACTGACTTGGAGATTCTCTTTCAGCTGTTCTAAACAAGTTCTCATCTGTTTACAGTCATTTTAATGAATTATTCATGTTTTCATGTAGTTTCCTATATTCTGCCTTCTGGCCCAAGTATAAGCTTTGCCCACCTTATCAAACAACTTCCTACACACTGTTATGAACTGAGGGAGCTAGGGAACATTGTCTCTGAACTGTGTTATAGAGTGTAGTACTACATTTCAGTGTAGTGTAAGGCTTTCCAAAGCTGCCGAACGTGTTTCTTTCTCTATTTCAATGGTATTCTGCCTTGTATAACACACATTTACCACTCTAGTCTCCTTTAAGTAATGAATATAGGATTCATACAGTGTTTGATGTTATCTTAACTAGAATTAAGGATTTCCATTATCTTAGCTACCTTTTCTACACTAGGAACTGACTTGGAGATTCTCTTTCAGCTGTTCTAAACAAGTTCTCATCTGTTTACAGTCATTTTCACTGAATTATTCATGTTTTCATGTAGTTTCCTATATTCTGCCTTCTGGCCCAAGTATAAGATTTGGCCACTTTATCAAACAACTTCCTACACACTGTTATGAACTGAGGGAGCTAGGGAACATTTTCTCTCAACTGTGTTATAGAGTGCAGTACTACATTTCAGTGAAGTGTACGGCTTTCCAAAGCTGCCAAACTTGTTTCTTTCTCTATTTCAATGGTATTCTGCCTTTTATAACACACATTTACCACTCTAGTCTCCTTTAAGTAATGAATATAGGATTCATACAGTGTTTGATGTTATCTTAACTCGAATTAAGGATTTTCCTTATCTTAGCTACCTTTTCTACACTAAGAACTGACTTGGAGATTCTCTTTCAGCTGTTCTAAACAAGTTCTCATCTGTTTATAGTCATTTTCACTGAATTATTCAAGTTTTCATGTAGTTTCCTATATTCTGCCTTCTGGCCCAAGTATAAGCTTTGGCCACTTTATCAAACAACTTCCTACACACTGTTATGAACTGAGGGAGCTAGGGAACATTGTCTCTCAACTGTGTTATAGAGTGTAGTACTACATTTCAGTGAAGTGTAAGGCTTTCCAAAGCTGCCGAACTTGTTTCTTTCTCTATTTCAATGGTATTCTGCCTTGTATAACACACATTTACCACTCTAGTCTCCTTTAAGTAATGAATATAGGATTCATACAGTGTTTGATGTTATCTTAACTCGAATTAAGGATTTTCCTTATCTCAGCTACCTTTTCTACACTAAGAACTGACTTGGAGATTCTCTTTCAGCAGTTCTAAACAAGTTCTCATCTGTTTACAGTCATTTTCACTGAATTATTCATGTTTTCATGTAGTTTCCTATATTCTGCCTTCTGGCCCAAGTATAAGCTTTGCCCACTTTATCAAACACCTTCCTACACTCTGTTATGAACTGAGGCAGCTAGGGAACATTGTCTCTCAACTGTGTTATAGAGTGTAGTACTACATTTCAGTGAAGTGTAAGCCTTTCCAAAGCTGCCAAAAGTGTTTCTTTCTCTATTTCAATGGTATTCTGCCTTGTATAACACACATTTACCACTCTAGTTTCCTTTAAGTAAAGAATATAGGATTCATACAATGTTTCATGGTATCTTAACTGGTATTAAGGATTTCCCTTATCTTAGCTACCTTTTCTACACTAAGAACTGACTTGGAGTTTCTCTTTCAGCTGTTCTAAACAAGTTCTCATCTGTTTACAGTCATTTTCACTGAATTATTCATGTTTTCATGTAGTTTCCTATATTCTGCCTTCTGGCCCAAGTATAAGCTTTGCCTACTTTATCAAACACCTTCCTACACTCTGTTATGAACTGAGGCAGCTAGGGAACATTGTCTCTCAACTGTGTTATAGAGTGTAGTACTACATTTCAGTGAAGTGTAAGCCTTTCCAAAGCTGCCGAAAGTGTTTCTTTCTCTATTTCAATGGTATTCTGCCTTGTATAACACACATTTACCACTCTAGTTTCCTTTAAGTAAAGAATATAGGATTCATACAGTGTTTCATGTGATCTTAACTCGAATTAAGGATTTCCCGGATCTTAGCTACCTTTTCTACACTAAGAACTGACTTGGAGATTCTCTTTCAGCTGTGCTAAACAAGTTCTCATGTGTTTACAGTCGTTTTCAATGAATTATTCATGTTTTCATGCAGTTTCTTATATTCTGCCTTCTGGCCCAAGTATAAGCTTTGCCCACTTTATCAAACAACTTCCTACACACTGTTATGAACTGAGGCAGCTCTGGAACATTGTCTCTCAACTGTGTTATAGAGTGTAGTACTACATTTCAGTGAAGTGTAAGGCTTTCCAAAGCTGCCGAAAGTGTTTCTTTCTCTATTTCAATGGTATTCTGCCTTGTATAACACACATTTACCACTCTAGTTTCCTTTAAGTAAAGAATATAGGATTCATACAGTGTTTTTTGTGATCTTAACTCGAATTAAGGATTTCCCGGATCTTAGCTACCTTTTCTACACTAAGAACTGACTTGGAGATTCTCTTTCAGCTGTGCTAAACAAGTTCTCATGTGTTTACAGTCGTTTTCAATGAATTATTCATGTTTTCATGCAGTTTCTTATATTCTGCCTTCTGGCCCAAGTATAAGCTTTGCCCACTTTATCAAACAACTTCCTACACACTGTTATGAACTGAGGCAGCTCTGGAACATTGTCTCTCAACTGTGTTATAGAGTGTAGTACTACATTTCAGTGAAGTGTAAGCCTTTCCAAAGCTGCCGAAAGTGTTTCTTTCTCTATTTCAATGGTATTCTGCCTTGTATAACACACATTTACCACTCTAGTCTCCTTTAAGTAAAGAATATAGGATTCATAGAGTGTTTCATGTGATCTTAACTGGAATTAAGGATTTCCCTTATCTTATCTACCTTTTCTACACTAAGAACTGACTTGGAGATTCTCTTTCAGCTGTTCTAAACAAGTTCTCATCTGTTTACAGTCATTTTCACTGAATTATTCATGTTTTCATGTAGTTTCCTATATTCTGCCTTCTGGCCCAAGTATAAGATTTGGCCACTTTATCAAACAACTTCCTACACACTGTTATGAACTGAGGGAGCTAGGGAACATTTTCTCTCAACTGTGTTATAGAGTGCAGTACTACATTTCAGTGAAGTGTAAGGCTTTCCAAAGCTGCTGAACTTGTTTCTTTCTCTATTTCAATGGTATTCTGCCTTGTATAACACACATTTACCACTCTAGTCTCCTTTAAGTAATGAATATAGGATTCATACAGTGTTTGATGTTATCTTAACTCGAATTAAGGATTTTCCCTATCTCAGCTACCTTTTCTACACTAAGAACTGACTTGGAGATTCTCTTTCAGCAGTTCTAAACAAGTTCTCATCTGTTTACAGTCATTTTCACTGAATTATTCATGTTTTCATGTAGTTTCCTATATTCTGCCTTCTGGCCCAAGTATAAGCTTTGCCCACCTTATCAAACAACTTCCTACACACTGTTATGAACTGAGGGAGCTAGGGAACATTGTCTCTGAACTGTGTTATAGAGTGTAGTACTACATTTCAGTGTAGTGTAAGGCTTTCCAAAGCTGCCGAACGTGTTTCTTTCTCTATTTCAATGGTATTCTGCCTTGTATAACACACATTTACCACTCTAGTCTCCTTTAAGTAATGAATATAGGATTCATACAGTATTTGATGTTATCTTAACTCGAATTAAGAATTTCCCTTATCTTAGCTACCTTTTCTACACTAAGAACTGACTTGGAGATTCTCTTTCAGCTGTTCTAAACAAGTTCTCATGTGTTTACAGTCATTTTCACTGAATTATTCATGTTTTCATGTAGTTTCCTATATTCTGTCTTCTGGCCCAAGTATAAGCTTTGCCCACTTTATCAAACACCTTCCTACACTCTGTTATGAACTGAGGCAGCTAGGGAACATTGTCTCTCAACTGTGTTATAGAGTGTAGTACTACATTTCAGTGAAGTGTAAGCCTTTCCAAAGCTGCCGAAAGTGTTTCTTTCTCTATTTCAATGGTATTCTGCCTTGTATAACACACATTTACCACTCTAGTTTCCTTTAAGTAAAGAATATAGGATTCATACAGTGTTTCATGTGATCTTAACTCGAATTAAGGATTTCCCGGATCTTAGCTACCTTTTCTACACTAAGAACTGACTTGGAGATTCTCTTTCAGCTGTGCTAAACAAGTTCTCATGTGTTTACAGTCGTTTTCAATGAATTATTCATGTTTTCATGCAGTTTCTTATATTCTGCCTTCTGGCCCAAGTATAAGCTTTGCCCACTTTATCAAACAACTTCCTACACACTGTTATGAACTGAGGCAGCTCTGGAACATTGTCTCTCAACTGTGTTATAGAGTGTAGTACTACATTTCAGTGAAGTGTAAGGCTTTCCAAAGCTGCCGAAAGTGTTTCTTTCTCTATTTCAATGGTATTCTGCCTTGTATAACACACATTTACCACTCTAGTTTCCTTTAAGTAAAGAATATAGGATTCATACAGTGTTTTTTGTGATCTTAACTCGAATTAAGGATTTCCCGGATCTTAGCTACCTTTTCTACACTAAGAACTGACTTGGAGATTCTCTTTCAGCTGTGCTAAACAAGTTCTCATGTGTTTACAGTCGTTTTCAATGAATTATTCATGTTTTCATGCAGTTTCTTATATTCTGCCTTCTGGCCCAAGTATAAGCTTTGCCCACTTTATCAAACAACTTCCTACACACTGTTATGAACTGAGGCAGCTCTGGAACATTGTCTCTCAACTGTGTTATAGAGTGTAGTACTACATTTCAGTGAAGTGTAAGCCTTTCCAAAGCTGCCGAAAGTGTTTCTTTCTCTATTTCAATGGTATTCTGCCTTGTATAACACACATTTACCACTCTAGTCTCCTTTAAGTAAAGAATATAGGATTCATAGAGTGTTTCATGTGATCTTAACTGGAATTAAGGATTTCCCTTATCTTATCTACCTTTTCTACACTAAGAACTGACTTGGAGATTCTCTTTCAGCTGTTCTAAACAAGTTCTCATCTGTTTACAGTCATTTTAATGAATTATTCATGTTTTCATGTAGTTTCCTATATTCTGCCTTCTGGCCCAAGTATAAGCTTTGCCCACCTTATCAAACAACTTCCTACACACTGTTATGAACTGAGGGAGCTAGGGAACATTGTCTCTGAACTGTGTTATAGAGTGTAGTACTACATTTCAGTGTAGTGTAAGGCTTTCCAAAGCTGCCGAACGTGTTTCTTTCTCTATTTCAATGGTATTCTGCCTTGTATAACACACATTTACCACTCTAGTCTCCTTTAAGTAATGAATATAGGATTCATACAGTGTTTGATGTTATCTTAACTAGAATTAAGGATTTCCATTATCTTAGCTACCTTTTCTACACTAGGAACTGACTTGGAGATTCTCTTTCAGCTGTTCTAAACAAGTTCTCATCTGTTTACAGTCATTTTCACTGAATTATTCATGTTTTCATGTAGTTTCCTATATTCTGCCTTCTGGCCCAAGTATAAGATTTGGCCACTTTATCAAACAACTTCCTACACACTGTTATGAACTGAGGGAGCTAGGGAACATTTTCTCTCAACTGTGTTATAGAGTGCAGTACTACATTTCAGTGAAGTGTACGGCTTTCCAAAGCTGCCAAACTTGTTTCTTTCTCTATTTCAATGGTATTCTGCCTTTTATAACACACATTTACCACTCTAGTCTCCTTTAAGTAATGAATATAGGATTCATACAGTGTTTGATGTTATCTTAACTCGAATTAAGGATTTTCCTTATCTTAGCTACCTTTTCTACACTAAGAACTGACTTGGAGATTCTCTTTCAGCTGTTCTAAACAAGTTCTCATCTGTTTATAGTCATTTTCACTGAATTATTCAAGTTTTCATGTAGTTTCCTATATTCTGCCTTCTGGCCCAAGTATAAGCTTTGGCCACTTTATCAAACAACTTCCTACACACTGTTATGAACTGAGGGAGCTAGGGAACATTGTCTCTCAACTGTGTTATAGAGTGTAGTACTACATTTCAGTGAAGTGTAAGGCTTTCCAAAGCTGCCGAACTTGTTTCTTTCTCTATTTCAATGGTATTCTGCCTTGTATAACACACATTTACCACTCTAGTCTCCTTTAAGTAATGAATATAGGATTCATACAGTGTTTGATGTTATCTTAACTCGAATTAAGGATTTTCCTTATCTCAGCTACCTTTTCTACACTAAGAACTGACTTGGAGATTCTCTTTCAGCAGTTCTAAACAAGTTCTCATCTGTTTACAGTCATTTTCACTGAATTATTCATGTTTTCATGTAGTTTCCTATATTCTGCCTTCTGGCCCAAGTATAAGCTTTGCCCACTTTATCAAACACCTTCCTACACTCTGTTATGAACTGAGGCAGCTAGGGAACATTGTCTCTCAACTGTGTTATAGAGTGTAGTACTACATTTCAGTGAAGTGTAAGCCTTTCCAAAGCTGCCAAAAGTGTTTCTTTCTCTATTTCAATGGTATTCTGCCTTGTATAACACACATTTACCACTCTAGTTTCCTTTAAGTAAAGAATATAGGATTCATACAATGTTTCATGGTATCTTAACTGGTATTAAGGATTTCCCTTATCTTAGCTACCTTTTCTACACTAAGAACTGACTTGGAGTTTCTCTTTCAGCTGTTCTAAACAAGTTCTCATCTGTTTACAGTCATTTTCACTGAATTATTCATGTTTTCATGTAGTTTCCTATATTCTGCCTTCTGGCCCAAGTATAAGCTTTGCCTACTTTATCAAACACCTTCCTACACTCTGTTATGAACTGAGGCAGCTAGGGAACATTGTCTCTCAACTGTGTTATAGAGTGTAGTACTACATTTCAGTGAAGTGTAAGCCTTTCCAAAGCTGCCGAAAGTGTTTCTTTCTCTATTTCAATGGTATTCTGCCTTGTATAACACACATTTACCACTCTAGTTTCCTTTAAGTAATGAATATAGGATTCATACAGTGTTTCATGTGATCTTAACTCGAATTAAGGATTTCCCGGATCTTAGCTACCTTTTCTACACTAAGAACTGACTTGGAGATTCTCTTTCAGCTGTGCTAAACAAGTTCTCATGTGTTTACAGTCGTTTTCAATGAATTATTCATGTTTTCATGCAGTTTCTTATATTCTGCCTTCTGGCCCAAGTATAAGCTTTGCCCACTTTATCAAACAACTTCCTACACACTGTTATGAACTGAGGCAGCTCTGGAACATTGTCTCTCAACTGTGTTATAGAGTGTAGTACTACATTTCAGTGAAGTGTAAGCCTTTCCAAAGCTGCCGAAAGTGTTTCTTTCTCTATTTCAATGGTATTCTGCCTTGTATTACACACATTTACCACTCTAGTTTCCTTTAAGTAAAGAATATAGGATTCATGCAATGTTTCATGGTATCTTAACTGGTATTAAGGATTTCCCTTATCTTAGCTACCTTTTCTACACTAAGAACCGACTTGGAGATTCTCTTTCAGCTGTTCTAAACAAGTTCTCATCCGTTTACAGTCATTTTCAATGAATTATTCATGTTTTCATGTAGTTTCCTATATTCTGCCTTCTGGCCCAAGTATAAGCTTTGCCCACCTTATCAAACAACTTCCTACACACTGTTATGAACTGAGGGAGCTAGGGAACATTGTCTCTGAACTGTGTTATAGAGTGTAGTACTACATTTCAGTGTAGTGTAAGGCTTTCCAAAGCTGCCGAACGTGTTTCTTTCTCTATTTCAATGGTATTCTGCCTTGTATAACACACATTTACCACTCTAGTCTCCTTTAAGTAATGAATATAGGATTCATACAGTATTTGATGTTATCTTAACTCGAATTAAGAATTTCCCTTATCTTAGCTACCTTTTCTACACTAAGAACTGACTTGGAGATTCTCTTTCAGCTGTTCTAAACAAGTTCTCATGTGTTTACAGTCATTTTCACTGAATTATTCATGTTTTCATGTAGTTTCCTATATTCTGTCTTCTGGCCCAAGTATAAGCTTTGCCCACTTTATCAAACACCTTCCTACACTCTGTTATGAACTGAGGCAGCTAGGGAACATTGTCTCTCAACTGTGTTATAGAGTGTAGTACTACATTTCAGTGAAGTGTAAGCCTTTCCAAAGCTGCCGAAAGTGTTTCTTTCTCTATTTCAATGGTATTCTGCCTTGTATAACACACATTTACCACTCTAGTTTCCTTTAAGTAAAGAATATAGGATTCATACAGTGTTTCATGTGATCTTAACTCGAATTAAGGATTTCCCGGATCTTAGCTACCTTTTCTACACTAAGAACTGACTTGGAGATTCTCTTTCAGCTGTGCTAAACAAGTTCTCATGTGTTTACAGTCGTTTTCAATGAATTATTCATGTTTTCATGCAGTTTCTTATATTCTGCCTTCTGGCCCAAGTATAAGCTTTGCCCACTTTATCAAACAACTTCCTACACACTGTTATGAACTGAGGCAGCTCTGGAACATTGTCTCTCAACTGCGTTATAGAGTGTAGTACTACATTTCAGTGAAGTGTAAGCCTTTCCAAAGCTGCCAAAAGTGTTTCTTTCTCTATTTCAATGGTATTCTGCCTTGTATAACACACATTTACCACTCTAGTTTCCTTTAAGTAAAGAATATAGGATTCATACAATGTTTCATGGTATCTTAACTGGTATTAAGGATTTCCCTTATCTTAGCTACCTTTTCTACACTAAGAACTGACTTGGAGTTTCTCTTTCAGCTGTTCTAAACAAGTTCTCATCTGTTTACAGTCATTTTCACTGAATTATTCATGTTTTCATGTAGTTTCCTATATTCTGCCTTCTGGCCCAAGTATAAGCTTTGCCTACTTTATCAAACACCTTCCTACACTCTGTTATGAACTGAGGCAGCTAGGGAACATTGTCTCTCAACTGTGTTATAGAGTGTAGTACTACATTTCAGTGAAGTGTAAGCCTTTCCAAAGCTGCCGAAAGTGTTTCTTTCTCTATTTCAATGGTATTCTGCCTTGTATAACACACATTTACCACTCTAGTTTCCTTTAAGTAAAGAATATAGGATTCATACAGTGTTTCATGTGATCTTAACTCGAATTAAGGATTTCCCGGATCTTAGCTACCTTTTCTACACTAAGAACTGACTTGGAGATTCTCTTTCAGCTGTGCTAAACAAGTTCTCATGTGTTTACAGTCGTTTTCAATGAATTATTCATGTTTTCATGCAGTTTCTTATATTCTGCCTTCTGGCCCAAGTATAAGCTTTGCCCACTTTATCAAACAACTTCCTACACACTGTTATGAACTGAGGCAGCTCTGGAACATTGTCTCTCAACTGTGTTATAGAGTGTAGTACTACATTTCAGTGAAGTGTAAGCCTTTCCAAAGCTGCCGAAAGTGTTTCTTTCTCTATTTCAATGGTATTCTGCCTTGTATTACACACATTTACCACTCTAGTTTCCTTTAAGTAAAGAATATAGGATTCATGCAATGTTTCATGGTATCTTAACTGGTATTAAGGATTTCCCTTATCTTAGCTACCTTTTCTACACTAAGAACCGACTTGGAGATTCTCTTTCAGCTGTTCTAAACAAGTTCTCATCCGTTTACAGTCATTTTCAATGAATTATTCATGTTTTCATGTAGTTTCCTATATTCTGCCTTCTGGCCCAAGTATAAGCTTTGCCCACCTTATCAAACAACTTCCTACACACTGTTATGAACTGAGGGAGCTAGGGAACATTGTCTCTGAACTGTGTTATAGAGTGTAGTACTACATTTCAGTGTAGTGTAAGGCTTTCCAAAGCTGCCGAACGTGTTTCTTTCTCTATTTCAATGGTATTCTGCCTTGTATAACACACATTTACCACTCTAGTCTCCTTTAAGTAATGAATATAGGATTCATACAGTATTTGATGTTATCTTAACTCGAATTAAGAATTTCCCTTATCTTAGCTACCTTTTCTACACTAAGAACTGACTTGGAGATTCTCTTTCAGCTGTTCTAAACAAGTTCTCATGTGTTTACAGTCATTTTCACTGAATTATTCATGTTTTCATGTAGTTTCCTATATTCTGTCTTCTGGCCCAAGTATAAGCTTTGCCCACTTTATCAAACACCTTCCTACACTCTGTTATGAACTGAGGCAGCTAGGGAACATTGTCTCTCAACTGTGTTATAGAGTGTAGTACTACATTTCAGTGAAGTGTAAGCCTTTCCAAAGCTGCCGAAAGTGTTTCTTTCTCTATTTCAATGGTATTCTGCCTTGTATAACACACATTTACCACTCTAGTTTCCTTTAAGTAAAGAATATAGGATTCATACAGTGTTTCATGTGATCTTAACTCGAATTAAGGATTTCCCGGATCTTAGCTACCTTTTCTACACTAAGAACTGACTTGGAGATTCTCTTTCAGCTGTGCTAAACAAGTTCTCATGTGTTTACAGTCGTTTTCAATGAATTATTCATGTTTTCATGCAGTTTCTTATATTCTGCCTTCTGGCCCAAGTATAAGCTTTGCCCACTTTATCAAACAACTTCCTACACACTGTTATGAACTGAGGCAGCTCTGGAACATTGTCTCTCAACTGCGTTATAGAGTGTAGTACTACATTTCAGTGAAGTGTAAGCCTTTCCAAAGCTGCCAAAAGTGTTTCTTTCTCTATTTCAATGGTATTCTGCCTTGTATAACACACATTTACCACTCTAGTTTCCTTTAAGTAAAGAATATAGGATTCATACAATGTTTCATGGTATCTTAACTGGTATTAAGGATTTCCCTTATCTTAGCTACCTTTTCTACACTAAGAACTGACTTGGAGTTTCTCTTTCAGCTGTTCTAAACAAGTTCTCATCTGTTTACAGTCATTTTCACTGAATTATTCATGTTTTCATGTAGTTTCCTATATTCTGCCTTCTGGCCCAAGTATAAGCTTTGCCTACTTTATCAAACACCTTCCTACACTCTGTTATGAACTGAGGCAGCTAGGGAACATTGTCTCTCAACTGTGTTATAGAGTGTAGTACTACATTTCAGTGAAGTGTAAGCCTTTCCAAAGCTGCCGAAAGTGTTTCTTTCTCTATTTCAATGGTATTCTGCCTTGTATAACACACATTTACCACTCTAGTTTCCTTTAAGTAAAGAATATAGGATTCATACAGTGTTTCATGTGATCTTAACTCGAATTAAGGATTTCCCGGATCTTAGCTACCTTTTCTACACTAAGAACTGACTTGGAGATTCTCTTTCAGCTGTGCTAAACAAGTTCTCATGTGTTTACAGTCGTTTTCAATGAATTATTCATGTTTTCATGCAGTTTCTTATATTCTGCCTTCTGGCCCAAGTATAAGCTTTGCCCACTTTATCAAACAACTTCCTACACACTGTTATGAACTGAGGCAGCTCTGGAACATTGTCTCTCAACTGTGTTATAGAGTGTAGTACTACATTTCAGTGAAGTGTAAGCCTTTCCAAAGCTGCCGAAAGTGTTTCTTTCTCTATTTCAATGGTATTCTGCCTTGTATTACACACATTTACCACTCTAGTTTCCTTTAAGTAAAGAATATAGGATTCATACAATGTTTCATGGTATCTTAACTGGTATTAAGGATTTCCCTTATCTTAGCTACCTTTTCTACACTAAGAACCGACTTGGAGATTCTCTTTCAGCTGTTCTAAACAAGTTCTCATCCGTTTACAGTCATTTTCAATGAATTATTCATGTTTTCATGTAGTTTCCTATATTCTGCCTTCTGGCCCAAGTATAAGCTTTGCCCACCTTATCAAACAACTTCCTACACACTGTTATGAACTGAGGGAGCTAGGGAACATTGTCTCTGAACTGTGTTATAGAGTGTAGTACTATATTTCAGTGTAGTGTAAGGCTTTCCAAAGCTTCCGAACGTGTTTCTTTCTCTATTTCAATGGTATTCTGCCTTGTATAACACACATTTACCACTCTAGTCTCCTTTAAGTAATGAATATAGGATTCATACAGTATTTGATGTTATCTTAACTCGAATTAAGAATTTCCCTTATCTTAGCTACCTTTTCTACACTAAGAACTGACTTGGAGATTCTCTTTCAGCTGTTCTAAACAAGTTCTCATGTGTTTACAGTCATTTTCACTGAATTATTCATGTTTTCATGTAGTTTCCTATATTCTGTCTTCTGGCCCAAGTATAAGCTTTGCCCACTTTATCAAACACCTTCCTACACTCTGTTATGAACTGAGGCAGCTAGGGAACATTGTCTCTCAACTGTGTTATAGAGTGTAGTACTACATTTCAGTGAAGTGTAAGCCTTTCCAAAGCTTCCGAAAGTGTTTCTTTCTCTATTTCAATGGTATTCTGCCTTGTATAACACACATTTACCACTCTAGTTTCCTTTAAGTAAAGAATATAGGATTCATACAGTGTTTCATGTGATCTTAACTCGAATTAAGGATATCCCGGATCTTAGCTACCTTTTCTACACTAAGAACTGACTTGGAGATTCTCTTTCAGCTGTGCTAAACAAGTTCTCATGTGTTTACAGTCGTTTTCAATGAATTATTCATGTTTTCATGCAGTTTCTTATATTCTGCCTACTGGCCCAAGTATAAGCTTTGCCCACTTTATCAAACAACTTCCTACACACTGTTATGAACTGAGGCAGCTCTGGAACATTGTCTCTCAACTGTGTTATAGAGTGTAGTACTACATTTCAGTGAAGTGTAAGCCTTTCCAAAGCTGCCAAAAGTGTTTCTTTCTCTATTTCAATGGTATTCTGCCTTGTATAACACACATTTACCACTCTAGTTTCCTTTAAGTAAAGAATATAGGATTCATACAATGTTTCATGGTATCTTAACTGGTATTAAGGATTTCCCTTATCTTAGCTACCTTTTCTACACTAAGAACTGACTTGGAGTTTCTCTTTCAGCTGTTCTAAACAAGTTCTCATCCGTTTACAGTCATTTTCAATGAATTATTCATGTTTTCATGTAGTTTCCTATATTCTGCCTTCTGGCCCAAGTATAAGCTTTGCCCACCTTATCAAACAACTTCCTACACACTGTTATGAACTGAGGGAGCTAGGGAACATTGTCTCTGAACTGTGTTATAGAGTGTAGTACTACATTTCAGTGTAGTGTAAGGCTTTCCAAAGCTGCCGAACGTGTTTCTTTCTCTATTTCAATGGTATTCTGCCTTGTATAACACACATTTACCACTCTAGTCTCCTTTAAGTAATGAATATAGGATTCATACAGTATTTGATGTTATCTTAACTCGAATTAAGAATTTCCCTTATCTTAGCTACCTTTTCTACACTAAGAACTGACTTGGAGATTCTCTTTCAGCTGTTCTAAACAAGTTCTCATGTGTTTACAGTCATTTTCACTGAATTATTCATGTTTTCATGTAGTTTCCTATATTCTGTCTTCTGGCCCAAGTATAAGCTTTGCCCACTTTATCAAACACCTTCCTACACTCTGTTATGAACTGAGGCAGCTAGGGAACATTGTCTCTCAACTGTGTTATAGAGTGTAGTACTACATTTCAGTGAAGTGTAAGCCTTTCCAAAGCTGCCGAAAGTGTTTCTTTCTCTATTTCAATGGTATTCTGCCTTGTATAACACACATTTACCACTCTAGTTTCCTTTAAGTAAAGAATATAGGATTCATACAGTGTTTCATGTGATCTTAACTCGAATTAAGGATTTCCCGGATCTTAGCTACCTTTTCTACACTAAGAACTGACTTGGAGATTCTCTTTCAGCTGTGCTAAACAAGTTCTCATGTGTTTACAGTCGTTTTCAATGAATTATTCATGTTTTCATGCAGTTTCTTATATTCTGCCTTCTGGCCCAAGTATAAGCTTTGCCCACTTTATCAAACAACTTCCTACACACTGTTATGAACTGAGGCAGCTCTGGAACATTGTCTCTCAACTGTGTTATAGAGTGTAGTACTACATTTCAGTGAAGTGTAAGCCTTTCCAAAGCTGCCGAAAGTGTTTCTTTCTCTATTTCAATGGTATTCTGCCTTGTATAACACACATTTACCACTCTAGTTTCCTTTAAGTAAAGAATATAGGATTCATACAATGTTTCATGGTATCTTAACTGGTATTAAGGATTTCCCTTATCTTAGCTACCTTTTCTACACTAAGAACCGACTTGGAGATTCTCTTTCAGCTGTTCTAAACAAGTTCTCATCCGTTTACTGTCATTTTCAATGAATTATTCATGTTTTCATGTAGTTTCCTATATTCTGCCTTCTGGCCCAAGTATAAGCTTTGCCCACCTTATCAAACAACTTCCTACACACTGTTATGAACTGCGGGAGCTAGGGAACATTGTCTCTGAACTGTGTTATAGAGTGTAGTACTACATTTCAGTGTAGTGTAAGGCTTTCCAAAGCTGCCGAACGTGTTTCTTTCTCTATTTCAATGGTATTCTGCCTTGTATAACACACATTTACCACTCCAGTTTCCTTTAAGTAAAGAATATAGGATTCATACAATGTTTCATGGTATCTTAACTGGTATTAAGGATTTCCCTTATCTTAGCTACCTTTTCTACACTAAGAACTGACTTGGAGTTTCTCTTTCAGCTGTTCTAAACAAGTTCTCATCTGTTTACAGTCATTTTCACTGAATTATTCATGTTTTCATGTAGTTTCCTATATTCTGCCTTCTGGCCCAAGTATAAGCTTTGCCTACTTTATCAAACACCTTCCTACACTCTGTTATGAACTGAGGCAGCTAGGGAACATTGTCTCTCAACTGTGTTATAGAGTGTAGTACTACATTTCAGTGAAGTGTAAGCCTTTCCAAAGCTGCCGAAAGTGTTTCTTTCTCTATTTCAATGGTATTCTGCCTTGTATAACACACATTTACCACTCTAGTTTCCTTTAAGTAAAGAATATAGGATTCATACAGTGTTTCATGTGATCTTAACTCGAATTAAGGATTTCCCGGATCTTAGCTACCTTTTCTACACTAAGAACTGACTGGGAGATTCTCTTTCAGCTGTGCTAAACAAGTTCTCATGTGTTTACAGTCGTTTTCAATGAATTATTCATGTTTTCATGCAGTTTCTTATATTCTGCCTTCTGGCCCAAGTATAAGCTTTGCCCACTTTATCAAACAACTTCCTACACACTGTTATGAACTGAGGCAGCTCTGGAACATTGTCTCTCAACTGTGTTATAGAGTGTAGTACTACATTTCAGTGAAGTGTAAGCCTTTCCAAAGCTGCCGAAAGTGTTTCTTTCTCTATTTCAATGGTATTCTGCCTTGTATTACACACATTTACCACTCTAGTTTCCTTTAAGTAAAGAATATAGGATTCATACAATGTTTCATGGTATCTTAACTGGTATTAAGGATTTCCCTTATCTTAGCTACCTTTTCTACACTAAGAACCGACTTGGAGATTCTCTTTCAGCTGTTCTAAACAAGTTCTCATCCGTTTACAGTCATTTTCAATGAATTATTCATGTTTTCATGTAGTTTCCTATATTCTGCCTTCTGGCCCAAGTATAAGCTTTGCCCACCTTATCAAACAACTTCCTACACACTGTTATGAACTGAGGGAGCTAGGGAACATTGTCTCTGAACTGTGTTATAGAGTGTAGTACTACATTTCAGTGTAGTGTAAGGCTTTCCAAAGCTGCCGAACGTGTTTCTTTCTCTATTTCAATGGTATTCTGCCTTGTATAACACACATTTACCACTCTAGTCTCCTTTAAGTAATGAATATAGGATTCATACAGTATTTGATGTTATCTTAACTCGAATTAAGAATTTCCCTTATCTTAGCTACCTTTTCTACACTAAGAACTGACTTGGAGATTCTCTTTCAGCTGTTCTAAACAAGTTCTCATGTGTTTACAGTCATTTTCACTGAATTATTCATGTTTTCATGTAGTTTCCTATATTCTGTCTTCTGGCCCAAGTATAAGCTTTGCCCACTTTATCAAACACCTTCCTACACTCTGTTATGAACTGAGGCAGCTAGGGAACATTGTCTCTCAACTGTGTTATAGAGTGTAGTACTACATTTCAGTGAAGTGTAAGCCTTTCCAAAGCTGCCGAAAGTGTTTCTTTCTCTATTTCAATGGTATTCTGCCTTGTATAACACACATTTACCACTCTACTTTCCTTTAAGTAAAGAATATAGGATTCATACAGTGTTTCATGTGATCTTAACTCGAATTAAGGATTTCCCGGATCTTAGCTACCTTTTCTACACTAAGAACTGACTTGGAGATTCTCTTTCAGCTGTGCTAAACAAGTTCTCATGTGTTTACAGTCGTTTTCAATGAATTATTCATGTTTTCATGCAGTTTCTTATATTCTGCCTTCTGGCCCAAGTATAAGCTTTGCCCACTTTATCAAACAACTTCCTACACACTGTTATGAACTGAGGCAGCTCTGGAACATTGTCTCTCAACTGTGTTATAGAGTGTAGTACTACATTTCAGTGAAGTGTAAGCCTTTCCAAAGCTGCCGAAAGTGTTTCTTTCTCTATTTCAATGGTATTCTGCCTTGTATAACACACATTTACCACTCTAGTTTCCTTTAAGTAAAGAACATAGGATTCATACAATGTTTCATGGTATCTTAACTGGTATTAAGGATTTCCCTTATCTTAGCTACCTTTTCTACACTAAGAACCGACTTGGAGATTCTCTTTCAGCTGTTCTAAACAAGTTCTCATCCGTTTACTGTCATTTTCAATGAATTATTCATGTTTTCATGTAGTTTCCTATATTCTGCCTTCTGGCCCAAGTATAAGCTTTGCCCACCTTATCAAACAACTTCCTACACACTGTTATGAACTGCGGGAGCTAGGGAACATTGTATCTGAACTGTGTTATAGAGTGTAGTACTACATTTCAGTGTAGTGTAAGGCTTTCCAAAGCTGCCGAACGTGTTTCTTTCTCTATTTCAATGGTATTCTGCCTTGTATAACACACATTTACCACTCCAGTTTCCTTTAAGTAAAGAATATAGGATTCATACAATGTTTCATGGTATCTTAACTGGTATTAAGGATTTCCCTTATCTTAGCTACCTTTTCTACACTAAGAACTGACTTGGAGTTTCTCTTTCAGCTGTTCTAAACAAGTTCTCATCTGTTTACAGTCATTTTCACTGAATTATTCATGTTTTCATGTAGTTTCCTATATTCTGCCTTCTGGCCCAAGTATAAGCTTTGCCTACTTTATCAAACACCTTCCTACACTCTGTTATGAACTGAGGCAGCTAGGGAACATTGTCTCTCAACTGTGTTATAGAGTGTAGTACTACATTTCAGTGAAGTGTAAGCCTTTCCAAAGCTGCCGAAAGTGTTTCTTTCTCTATTTCAATGGTATTCTGCCTTGTATAACACACATTTACCACTCTAGTTTCCTTTAAGTAAAGAATATAGGATTCATACAGTGTTTCATGTGATCTTAACTCGAATTAAGGATTTCCCGGATCTTAGCTACCTTTTCTACACTAAGAACTGACTGGGAGATTCTCTTTCAGCTGTGCTAAACAAGTTCTCATGTGTTTACAGTCGTTTTCAATGAATTATTCATGTTTTCATGCAGTTTCTTATATTCTGCCTTCTGGCCCAAGTATAAGCTTTGCCCACTTTATCAAACAACTTCCTACACACTGTTATGAACTGAGGCAGCTCTGGAACATTGTCTCTCAACTGTGTTATAGAGTGTAGTACTACATTTCAGTGAAGTGTAAGCCTTTCCAAAGCTGCCGAAAGTGTTTCTTTCTCTATTTCAATGGTATTCTGCCTTGTATTACACACATTTACCACTCTAGTTTCCTTTAAGTAAAGAATATAGGATTCATACAATGTTTCATGGTATCTTAACTGGTATTAAGGATTTCCCTTATCTTAGCTACCTTTTCTACACTAAGAACCGACTTGGAGATTCTCTTTCAACTGTTCTAAACAAGTTCTCATCCGTTTACAGTCATTTTCAATGAATTATTCATGTTTTCATGTAGTTTCCTATATTCTGCCTTCTGGCCCAAGTATAAGCTTTGCCCACCTTATCAAACAACTTCCTACACACTGTTATGAACTGAGGGAGCTAGGGAACATTGTCTCTGAACTGTGTTATAGAGTGTAGTACTACATTTCAGTGTAGTGTAAGGCTTTCCAAAGCTGCCGAACGTGTTTCTTTCTCTATTTCAATGGTATTCTGCCTTGTATAACACACATTTACCACTCTAGTCTCCTTTAAGTAATGAATATAGGATTCATACAGTATTTGATGTTATCTTAACTCGAATTAAGAATTTCCCTTATCTTAGCTACCTTTTCTACACTAAGAACTGACTTGGAGATTCTCTTTCAGCTGTTCTAAACAAGTTCTCATGTGTTTACAGTCATTTTCACTGAATTATTCATGTTTTCATGTAGTTTCCTATATTCTGTCTTCTGGCCCAAGTATAAGCTTTGCCCACTTTATCAAACACCTTCCTACACTCTGTTATGAACTGAGGCAGCTAGGGAACATTGTCTCTCAACTGTGTTATAGAGTGTAGTACTACATTTCAGTGAAGTGTAAGCCTTTCCAAAGCTGCCGAAAGTGTTTCTTTCTCTATTTCAATGGTATTCTGCCTTGTATAACACACATTTACCACTCTAGTTTCCTTTAAGTAAAGAATATAGGATTCATACAGTGTTTCATGTGATCTTAACTCGAATTAAGGATTTCCCGGATCTTAGCTACCTTTTCTACACTAAGAACTGACTTGGAGATTCTCTTTCAGCTGTGCTAAACAAGTTCTCATGTGTTTACAGTCGTTTTCAATGAATTATTCATGTTTTCATGCAGTTTCTTATATTCTGCCTTCTGGCCCAAGTATAAGCTTTGCCCACTTTATCAAACAACTTCCTACACACTGTTATGAACTGAGGCAGCTCTGGAACATTGTCTCTCAACTGTGTTATAGAGTGTAGTACTACATTTCAGTGAAGTGTAAGCCTTTCCAAAGCTGCCGAAAGTGTTTCTTTCTCTATTTCAATGGTATTCTGCCTTGTATAACACACATTTACCACTCTAGTTTCCTTTAAGTAAAGAATATAGGATTCATACAATGTTTCATGGTATCTTAACTGGTATTAAGGATTTCCCTTATCTTAGCTACCTTTTCTACACTAAGAACCGACTTGGAGATTCTCTTTCAGCTGTTCTAAACAAGTTCTCATCCGTTTACTGTCATTTTCAATGAATTATTCATGTTTTCATGTAGTTTCCTATATTCTGCCTTCTGGCCCAAGTATAAGCTTTGCCCACCTTATCAAACAACTTCCTACACACTGTTATGAACTGCGGGAGCTAGGGAACATTGTCTCTGAACTGTGTTATAGAGTGTAGTACTACATTTCAGTGTAGTGTAAGGCTTTCCAAAGCTGCCGAACGTGTTTCTTTCTCTATTTCAATGGTATTCTGCCTTGTATAACACACATTTACCACTCTAGTCTCCTTTAAGTAATGAATATAGGATTCATACAGTATTTGATGTTATCTTAACTCGAATTAAGAATTTCCCTTATCTTAGCTACCTTTTCTACACTAAGAACTGACTTGGAGATTCTCTTTCAGCTGTTCTAAACAAGTTCTCATGTGTTTACAGTCATTTTCACTGAATTATTCATGTTTTCATGTAGTTTCCTATATTCTGTCTTCTGGCCCAAGTATAAGCTTTGCCCACTTTATCAAACACCTTCCTACACTCTGTTATGAACTGAGGCAGCTAGGGAACATTGTCTCTCAACTGTGTTATAGAGTGTAGTACTACATTTCAGTGAAGTGTAAGCCTTTCCAAAGCTGCCGAAAGTGTTTCTTTCTCTATTTCAATGGTATTCTGCCTTGTATAACACACATTTACCACTCTACTTTCCTTTAAGTAAAGAATATAGGATTCATACAGTGTTTCATGTGATCTTAACTCGAATTAAGGATTTCCCGGATCTTAGCTACCTTTTCTACACTAAGAACTGACTTGGAGATTCTCTTTCAGCTGTGCTAAACAAGTTCTCATGTGTTTACAGTCGTTTTCAATGAATTATTCATGTTTTCATGCAGTTTCTTATATTCTGCCTTCTGGCCCAAGTATAAGCTTTGCCCACTTTATCAAACAACTTCCTACACACTGTTATGAACTGAGGCAGCTCTGGAACATTGTCTCTCAACTGTGTTATAGAGTGTAGTACTACATTTCAGTGAAGTGTAAGCCTTTCCAAAGCTGCCGAAAGTGTTTCTTTCTCTATTTCAATGGTATTCTGCCTTGTATAACACACATTTACCACTCTAGTTTCCTTTAAGTAAAGAATATAGGATTCATACAATGTTTCATGGTATCTTAACTGGTATTAAGGATTTCCCTTATCTTAGCTACCTTTTCTACACTAAGAACCGACTTGGAGATTCTCTTTCAGCTGTTCTAAACAAGTTCTCATCCGTTTACTGTCATTTTCAATGAATTATTCATGTTTTCATGTAGTTTCCTATATTCTGCCTTCTGGCCCAAGTATAAGCTTTGCCCACCTTATCAAACAACTTCCTACACACTGTTATGAACTGCGGGAGCTAGGGAACATTGTCTCTGAACTGTGTTATAGAGTGTAGTACTACATTTCAGTGTAGTGTAAGGCTTTCCAAAGCTGCCGAACGTGTTTCTTTCTCTATTTCAATGGTATTCTGCCTTGTATAACACACATTTACCACTCCAGTTTCCTTTAAGTAAAGAATATAGGATTCATACAATGTTTCATGGTATCTTAACTGGTATTAAGGATTTCCCTTATCTTAGCTACCTTTTCTACACTAAGAACTGACTTGGAGTTTCTCTTTCAGCTGTTCTAAACAAGTTCTCATCTGTTTACAGTCATTTTCACTGAATTATTCATGTTTTCATGTAGTTTCCTATATTCTGCCTTCTGGCCCAAGTATAAGCTTTGCCTACTTTATCAAACACCTTCCTACACTCTGTTATGAACTGAGGCAGCTAGGGAACATTGTCTCTCAACTGTGTTATAGAGTGTAGTACTACATTTCAGTGAAGTGTAAGCCTTTCCAAAGCTGCCGAAAGTGTTTCTTTCTCTATTTCAATGGTATTCTGCCTTGTATAACACACATTTACCACTCTAGTTTCCTTTAAGTAAAGAATATAGGATTCATACAGTGTTTCATGTGATCTTAACTCGAATTAAGGATTTCCCGGATCTTAGCTACCTTTTCTACACTAAGAACTGACTGGGAGATTCTCTTTCAGCTGTGCTAAACAAGTTCTCATGTGTTTACAGTCGTTTTCAATGAATTATTCATGTTTTCATGCAGTTTCTTATATTCTGCCTTCTGGCCCAAGTATAAGCTTTGCCCACTTTATCAAACAACTTCCTACACACTGTTATGAACTGAGGCAGCTCTGGAACATTGTCTCTCAACTGTGTTATAGAGTGTAGTACTACATTTCAGTGAAGTGTAAGCCTTTCCAAAGCTGCCGAAAGTGTTTCTTTCTCTATTTCAATGGTATTCTGCCTTGTATTACACACATTTACCACTCTAGTTTCCTTTAAGTAAAGAATATAGGATTCATACAATGTTTCATGGTATCTTAACTGTTATTAAGGATTTCCCTTATCTTAGCTACCTTTTCTACACTAAGAACCGACTTGGAGATTCTCTTTCAGCTGTTCTAAACAAGTTCTCATCCGTTTACAGTCATTTTCAATGAATTATTCATGTTTTCATGTAGTTTCCTATATTCTGCCTTCTGGCCCAAGTATAAGCTTTGCCCACCTTATCAAACAACTTCCTACACACTGTTATGAACTGAGGGAGCTAGGGAACATTGTCTCTGAACTGTGTTATAGAGTGTAGTACTACATTTCAGTGTAGTGTAAGGCTTTCCAAAGCTGCCGAACGTGTTTCTTTCTCTATTTCAATGGTATTCTGCATTGTATAACACACATTTACCACTCTAGTCTCCTTTAAGTAATGAATATAGGATTCATACAGTATTTGATGTTATCTTAACTCGAATTAAGAATTTCCCTTATCTTAGCTACCTTTTCTACACTAAGAACTGACTTGGAGATTCTCTTTCAGCTGTTCTAAACAAGTTCTCATGTGTTTACAGTCATTTTCACTGAATTATTCATGTTTTCATGTAGTTTCCTATATTCTGTCTTCTGGCCCAAGTATAAGCTTTGCCCACTTTATCAAACACCTTCCTACACTCTGTTATGAACTGAGGCAGCTAGGGAACATTGTCTCTCAACTGTGTTATAGAGTGTAGTACTACATTTCAGTGAAGTGTAAGCCTTTCCAAAGCTGCCGAAAGTGTTTCTTTCTCTATTTCAATGGTATTCTGCCTTGTATAACACACATTTACCACTCTAGTTTCCTTTAAGTAAAGAATATAGGATTCATACAGTGTTTCATGTGATCTTAACTCGAATTAAGGATTTCCCGGATCTTAGCTACCTTTTCTACACTAAGAACTGACTTGGAGATTCTCTTTCAGCTGTGCTAAACAAGTTCTCATGTGTTTACAGTCGTTTTCAATGAATTATTCATGTTTTCATGCAGTTTCTTATATTCTGCCTTCTGGCCCAAGTATAAGCTTTGCCCACTTTATCAAACAACTTCCTACACACTGTTATGAACTGAGGCAGCTCTGGAACATTGTCTCTCAACTGTGTTATAGAGTGTAGTACTACATTTCAGTGAAGTGTAAGCCTTTCCAAAGCTGCCGAAAGTGTTTCTTTCTCTATTTCAATGGTATTCTGCCTTGTATAACACACATTTACCACTCTAGTTTCCTTTAAGTAAAGAATATAGGATTCATACAATGTTTCATGGTATCTTAACTGGTATTAAGGATTTCCCTTATCTTAGCTACCTTTTCTACACTAAGAACCGACTTGGAGATTCTCTTTCAGCTGTTCTAAACAAGTTCTCATCCGTTTACTGTCATTTTCAATGAATTATTCATGTTTTCATGTAGTTTCCTATATTCTGCCTTCTGGCCCAAGTATAAGCTTTGCCCACCTTATCAAACAACTTCCTACACACTGTTATGAACTGCGGGAGCTAGGGAACATTGTCTCTGAACTGTGTTATAGAGTGTAGTACTACATTTCAGTGTAGTGTAAGGCTTTCCAAAGCTGCCGAACGTGTTTCTTTCTCTATTTCAATGGTATTCTGCCTTGTATAACACACATTTACCACTCTAGTTTCCTTTAAGTAAAGAATATAGGATTCATACAATGTTTCATGGTATCTTAACTGGTATTAAGGATTTCCCTTATCTTAGCTACCTTTTCTACACTAAGAACTGACTTGGAGTTTCTCTTTCAGCTGTTCTAAACAAGTTCTCATCTGTTTACAGTCATTTTCACTGAATTATTCATGTTTTCATGTAGTTTCCTATATTCTGCCTTCTGGCCCAAGTATAAGCTTTGCCTACTTTATCAAACACCTTCCTACACTCTGTTATGAACTGAGGCAGCTAGGGAACATTGTCTCTCAACTGTGTTATAGAGTGTAGTACTACATTTCAGTGAAGTGTAAGCCTTTCCAAAGCTGCCGAAAGTGTTTCTTTCTCTATTTCAATGGTATTCTGCCTTGTATAACACACATTTACCACTCTAGTTTCCTTTAAGTAAAGAATATAGGATTCATACAGTGTTTCATGTGATCTTAACTCGAATTAAGGATTTCCCGGATCTTAGCTACCTTTTCTACACTAAGAACTGACTTGGAGATTCTCTTTCAGCTGTGCTAAACAAGTTCTCATGTGTTTACAGTCGTTTTCAATGAATTATTCATGTTTTCATGCAGTTTCTTATATTCTGCCTTCTGGCCCAAGTATAAGCTTTGCCCACTTTATCAAACAACTTCCTACACACTGTTATGAACTGAGGCAGCTCTGGAACATTGTCTCTCAACTGTGTTATAGAGTGTAGTACTACATTTCAGTGAAGTGTAAGCCTTTCCAAAGCTGCCGAAAGTGTTTCTTTCTCTATTTCAATGGTATTCTGCCTTGTATTACACACATTTACCACTCTAGTTTCCTTTAAGTAAAGAATATAGGATTCATGCAATGTTTCATGGTATCTTAACTGGTATTAAGGATTTCCCTTATCTTAGCTACCTTTTCTACACTAAGAACCGACTTGGAGATTCTCTTTCAGCTGTTCTAAACAAGTTCTCATCCGTTTACAGTCATTTTCAATGAATTATTCATGTTTTCATGTAGTTTCCTATATTCTGCCTTCTGGCCCAAGTATAAGCTTTGCCCACCTTATCAAACAACTTCCTACACACTGTTATGAACTGAGGGAGCTAGGGAACATTGTCTCTGAACTGTGTTATAGAGTGTAGTACTACATTTCAGTGTAGTGTAAGGCTTTCCAAAGCTGCCGAACGTGTTTCTTTCTCTATTTCAATGGTATTCTGCCTTGTATAACACACATTTACCACTCTAGTCTCCTTTAAGTAATGAATATAGGATTCATACAGTATTTGATGTTATCTTAACTCGAATTAAGAATTTCCCTTATCTTAGCTACCTTTTCTACACTAAGAACTGACTTGGAGATTCTCTTTCAGCTGTTCTAAACAAGTTCTCATGTGTTTACAGTCATTTTCACTGAATTATTCATGTTTTCATGTAGTTTCCTATATTCTGTCTTCTGGCCCAAGTATAAGCTTTGCCCACTTTATCAAACACCTTCCTACACTCTGTTATGAACTGAGGCAGCTAGGGAACATTGTCTCTCAACTGTGTTATAGAGTGTAGTACTACATTTCAGTGAAGTGTAAGCCTTTCCAAAGCTGCCGAAAGTGTTTCTTTCTCTATTTCAATGGTATTCTGCCTTGTATAACACACATTTACCACTCTAGTTTCCTTTAAGTAAAGAATATAGGATTCATACAGTGTTTCATGTGATCTTAACTCGAATTAAGGATTTCCCGGATCTTAGCTACCTTTTCTACACTAAGAACTGACTTGGAGATTCTCTTTCAGCTGTGCTAAACAAGTTCTCATGTGTTTACAGTCGTTTTCAATGAATTATTCATGTTTTCATGCAGTTTCTTATATTCTGCCTTCTGGCCCAAGTATAAGCTTTGCCCACTTTATCAAACAACTTCCTACACACTGTTATGAACTGAGGCAGCTCTGGAACATTGTCTCTCAACTGTGTTATAGAGTGTAGTACTACATTTCAGTGAAGTGTAAGGCTTTCCAAAGCTGCCGAAAGTGTTTCTTTCTCTATTTCAATGGTATTCTGCCTTGTATAACACACATTTACCACTCTAGTTTCCTTTAAGTAAAGAATATAGGATTCATACAGTGTTTCATGTGATCTTAACTCGAATTAAGGATTTCCCGGATCTTAGCTACCTTTTCTACACTAAGAACTGACTTGGAGATTCTCTTTCAGCTGTGCTAAACAAGTTCTCATGTGTTTACAGTCGTTTTCAATGAATTATTCATGTTTTCATGCAGTTTCTTATATTCTGCCTTCTGGCCCAAGTATAAGCTTTGCCCACTTTATCAAACAACTTCCTACACACTGTTATGAACTGAGGCAGCTCTGGAACATTGTCTCTCAACTGTGTTATAGAGTGTAGTACTACATTTCAGTGAAGTGTAAGGCTTTCCAAAGCTGCCGAACGTGTTTGTTTCTCTATTTCAATGGTATTCTGCCTTGTATAACACACATTTACCACTCTAGTCTCCTTTAAGTAAAGAATATAGGATTCATAGAGTGTTTCATGTGATCTTAACTGGAATTAAGGATTTCCCTTATCTTAGCTACCTTTTCTACACTAAGAACCGACTTGGAGATTCTCTTTCAGCTGTTCTAAACAAGTTCTCATCCGTTTACAGTCATTTTCAATGAATTATTCATGTTTTCATGTAGTTTCCTATATTCTGCCTTCTGTCCCAAGTATAAGCTTTGCCCACCTTATCAAACAACTTCCTACACACTGTTATGAACTGAGGGAGCTAGGGAACATTGTCTCTGAACTGTGTTATAGAGTGTAGTACTACATTTCAGTGAAGTGTAAGCCTTTCCAAAGCTGCCGAAAGTGTTTCTTTCTCTATTTCAATGGTATTCTGCCTTGTATAACACACATTTACCACTCTAGTTTCCTTTAAGTAAAGAATATAGGATTCATACAGTGTTTCATGTGATCTTAACTCGAATTAAGGATTTCCCGGATCTTAGCTACCTTTTCTACACCAAGAACTGACTTGGAGATTCTCTTTCAGCTGTGCTAAACAAGTTCTCATCTGTTTACAGTCATTTTCACTGAATTATTCATGTTTTCATGTAGTTTCCTATATTCTGCCTTCTGGCCCAAGTATAAGCTTTGCCTACTTTATCAAACACCTTCCTACAATCTGTTATGAACTGAGGCAGCTAGGGAACGTTGTCTCTCAACTGTGTTATAGAGTGTAGTACTACATTTCAGTGAAGTGTAAGCCTTTCCAAAGCTGCTGAAAGTGTTTCTTTCTCTATTTCAATGGTATTCTGCCTTGTATAACACACATTTACCACTCTAGTCTCCTTTAAGTAAAGAATATAGGATTCATAGAGTGTTTCATGTGATCTTAACTGGAATTAAGGATTTCCCTTATCTTAGCTACCTTTTCTACACTAAGAACTGACTTGGAGATTCTCTTTCAGCTGTTCTAACAAGTTCAAATCTGTTTACAGTTATTTTCAATGAATTATTCATGTTTTCATGTAATTTCCTATATTCTGCCTTCTGGCCCAAGTATAAGCTTTGCCCACCTTATCAAACAACTTCCTACACACTGTTATGAACTGAGGGAGCTAGGGAACATTGTCTCTGAACTGTGTTATAGAGTGTAGTACTACATTTCAGTGTAGTGTAAGGCTTTCCAAAGCTGCCGAACCTGTTTCTTTCTCTATTTCAATGGTATTCTGCCTTGTATAACACACATTTACCACTCTAGTCTCCTTTAAGTAATGAATATAGGATTCATACAGTGTTTGATGTTATCTTAACTCGAATTAAGGATTTCCCTTATCTTAGCTACCTTTTCTACACTAAGAACTGACTTGGAGATTCTCTTTCAGCTGTTCTAAACAAGTTCTCATGTGTTTACAGTCATTTTCACTGAATTATTCATGTTTTCATGTAGTTTCCTATATTCTGCCTTCTGGCCCAAGTATAAGCTTTGCCCACTTTATCAAACACCTTCCTACACTCTGTTATGAACTGAGGCAGCTAGGGAACATTGTCTCTGAACTGTCTTATAGAGTGTAGTACTACATTTCAGTGTAGTGTAAGGCTTTCCAAAGCTGCCGAACCTGTTTCTTTCTCTATTTCAATGGTATTCTGCCTTGTATAACACACATTTACCACTCTAGTTTCCTTTAAGTAAAGAATATAGGATTCATACAGTGTTTCATGTGATCTTAACTCGAATTAAGGATTTCCCGGATCTTAGCTACCTTTTCTACACTAAGAACTGACTTGGAGATTCTCTTTCAGCTGTGCTAAACAAGTTCTCATGTGTTTACAGTCGTTTTCAATGAATTATTCATGTTTTCATGCAGTTTCTTATATTCTGCCTTCTGGCCCAAGTATAAGCTTTGCCCACTTTATCAAACAACTTCCTACACACTGTTATGAACTGAGGCAGCTCTGGAACATTGTCTCTCAACTGTGTTATAGAGTGTAGTACTACATTTCAGTGAAGTGTAAGGCTTTCCAAAGCTGCCGAACGTGTTTGTTTCTCTATTTCAATGGTATTCTGCCTTGTATAACACACATTTACCACTCTAGTCTCCTTTAAGTAAAGAATATAGGATTCATAGAGTGTTTCATGTGATCTTAACTGGAATTAAGGATTTCCCTTATCTTAGCTACCTTTTCTACACTAAGAACCGACTTGGAGATTCTCTTTCAGCTGTTCTAAACAAGTTCTCATCCGTTTACAGTCATTTTCAATGAATTATTCATGTTTTCATGTAGTTTCCTATATTCTGCCTTCTGTCCCAAGTATAAGCTTTGCCCACCTTATCAAACAACTTCCTACACACTGTTATGAACTGAGGGAGCTAGGGAACATTGTCTCTGAACTGTGTTATAGAGTGTAGTACTACATTTCAGTGAAGTGTAAGCCTTTCCAAAGCTGCCGAAAGTGTTTCTTTCTCTATTTCAATGGTATTCTGCCTTGTATAACACACATTTACCACTCTAGTTTCCTTTAAGTAAAGAATATAGGATTCATACAGTGTTTCATGTGATCTTAACTCGAATTAAGGATTTCCCGGATCTTAGCTACCTTTTCTACACCAAGAACTGACTTGGAGATTCTCTTTCAGCTGTGCTAAACAAGTTCTCATGTGTTTACAGTCGTTTTCAATGAATTATTCATGTTTTCATGCAGTTTCTTATATTCTGCCTTCTGGCCCAAGTATAAGCTTTGCCCACTTTATCAAACAACTTCCTACACACTGTTATGAACTGAGGCAGCTCTGGAACATTGTCTCTCAACTGTGTTATAGAGTGTAGTACTACATTTCAGTGAAGTGTAAGGCTTTCCAAAGCTGCCGAACGTGTTTGTTTCTCTATTTCAATGGTATTCTGCCTTGTATAACACACATTTACCACTCTAGTCTCCTTTAAGTAAAGAATATAGGATTCATAGAGTGTTTCATGTGATCTTAACTGGAATTAAGGATTTCCCTTATCTTAGCTACCTTTTCTACACTAAGAACCGACTTGGAGATTCTCTTTCAGCTGTTCTAAACAAGTTCTCATCCGTTTACAGTCATTTTCAATGAATTATTCATGTTTTCATGTAGTTTCCTATATTCTGCCTTCTGGCCCAAGTATAAGCTTTGCCCACCTTATCAAACAACTTCCTACACACTGTTATGAACTGAGGGAGCTAGGGAACATTGTCTCTGAACTGTGTTATAGAGTGTAGTACTACATTTCAGTGTAGTGTAAGGCTTTCCAAAGCTACCGAACGTGTTTGTTTCTCTATTTCAATGGTATTCTGCCTTGTATAACACACATTTACCACTCTAGTCTCCTTTAAGTAATGAATATAGGATTCATACAGTGTTTGATGTTATCTTAACTCGAATTAAGGATTTCCCGGATTTAGCTACCTTTTCTACACTAAGAACTGACTTGGAGAATCTCTTTCATCTGTTCTAAACAAGTTCTCATCTGTTTACAGTCATTTTCACTGAATTATTCATGTTTTCATGTAGTTTCCTATATTCTGCCTTCTGGCCCAAGTATAAGCTTTGCCCACTTTATCAAACAACTTCCTACACACTGTTATGAACTGAGGCAGCTCGGGAACATTGTCTCTCAACTGTGTTATAGAGTGTAGTACTACATTTCAGTGAAGTGTAAGGCTTTCCAAAGCTGCCGAACGTGTTTGTTTCTCTATTTCAATGGTATTCTGCCTTGTATAACACACATTTACCACTCTAGTCTCCTTTAAGTAAAGAATATAGGATTCATAGAGTGTTTCATGTGATCTTAACTGGAATTAAGGATTTCCCTTATCTTAGCTACCTTTTCTACACTAAGAACTGACTTGGAGATTCTCTTTCAGCTGTTCTAACAAGTTCAAATCTGTTTACAGTTATTTTCAATGAATTATTCATGTTTTCATGTAGTTTCCTATATTCTGCCTTCTGGCCCAAGTATAAGCTTTGCCCACCTTATCAAACAACTTCCTACACACTGTTATGAACTGAGGGAGCTAGGGAACATTGTCTCTGAACTGTGTTATAGAGTGTAGTACTACATTTCAGTGTAGTGTAAGGCTTTCCAAAGCTGCCGAACCTGTTTCTTTCTCTATTTCAATGGTATTCTGCCTTGTATAACACACATTTACCACTCTAGTCTCCTTTAAGTAATGAATATAGGATTCATACAGTGTTTGATGTTATCTTAACTCGAATTAAGGATTTCCCTTATCTTAGCTACATTTTCTACACTAAGAACTGACTTGAAGATTCTCTTTCAGCTGTTCTAAACAAGTTCTCATGTGTTTAGAGTCATTTTCACTGAATTATTCATGTTTTCATGTAGTTTCCTATATTCTGCCTTCTGGCCCAAGTATAAGCTTTGCCCACTTTATCAAACACCTTCCTACACTCTGTTATGAACTGAGGCAGCTAGGGAACATTGTCTCTGAACTGTCTTATAGAGTGTAGTACTACATTTCAGTGTAGTGTAAGGCTTTCCAAAGCTGCCGAACCTGTTTCTTTCTCTATTTCAATGGTATTCTGCCTTGTATAACACACATTTACCACTCTAGTTTCCTTTAAGTAAAGAATATAGGGTTCATACAATGTTTCATGGGATCTTAACTGGTATTAAGGATTTCCCTTATCTTAGCTACCTTTTCTACACTAAGAACTGACTTGGAGTTTCTCTTTCAGCTGTTCTAAACAAGTTCTCATCTGTTTACAGTCATTTTCACTGAATTATTCATGTTTTCATGTAGTTTCCTATATTCTGCCTTCTGGCCCAAGTATAAGCTTTGCCTACTTTATCAAACAACTTCCTACAATCTGTTATGAACTGAGGCAGCTAGGGAACGTTGTCTCTCAACTGTGTTATAGAGTGTAGTACTACATTTCAGTGAAGTGTAAGCCTTTCCAAAGCTGCTGAAAGTGTTTCTTTCTCTATTTCAATGGTATTCTGCCTTGTATAACACACATTTACCACTCTAGTTTCCTTTAAGTAAAGAATATAGGATTCATACAGTGTTTCATGTGATCATAACTCGAATTAAGGATTTCCCGGATCTTAGCTACCTTTTCTACACTAAGAACTGACTTGGAGATGCTCTTTCAGCTGTTCTAAACAAGTTCTCATCTGTTTACAGACATTTTCACTGAATTATTCATGTTTTCATGTAGTTTCCTATATTCTGCCTTCTGGCCCAAGTATAAGCTTTGGCCACTTTATCAAACAACTTCCTACACACTGTTATGAACTGAGGGAGCTAGGGAACATTGTCTCTGAACTGTGTTATAGAGTGTAGTACTACATTTCAGTGTAGTGTAAGGCTTTCCAAAGCTGTCCAACCTGTTTCTTTCTCTATTTCAATGGTATTCTGCCTTGTATAACACACATTTACTACTCTAGTCTCCTTTAAGTAATGAATATAGGATTCATACAGTGTTTGATGTTATCTTAACTCGAATTAAGGATTTCCCTTATCTTAGCTACCTTTTCTACACTAAGAACTGACTTGGAGATTCTCTTTCAGCTGTTCTAAACAAGTTCTCATCTGTTTACAGTCATTTTCACTGAATTATTCATGTTTTCATGTAGTTTCCTATATTCTGCCTTCTGGCCCAAGTATAAGCTTTGCCTACTTTATCAAACACCTTCCTACAATCTGTTATGAACTGAGGCAGCTAGGGAACGTTGTCTCTCAACTGTGTTATAGAGTGTAGTACTACATTTCAGTGAAGTGTAAGCCTTTCCAAAGCTGCTGAAAGTGTTTCTTTCTCTATTTCAATGGTATTCTGCCTTGTATAACACACATTTACCACTCTAGTTTCCTTTAAGTAAAGAATATAGGATTCATACAGTGTTTCATGTGATCATAACTCGAATTAAGGATTTCCCGGATCTTAGCTACCTTTTCTACACTAAGAACTGACTTGGAGATTCTCTTTCAGCTGTTCTAAACAAGTTCTCATCTGTTTACAGTCATTTTCACTGAATTATTCATGTTTTCATGTAGTTTCCTATATTCTGCCTTCTGGCCCAAGTATAAGCTTTGGCCACTTTATCAAACAACTTCCTACACACTGTTATGAACTGAGGGAGCTAGGGAACATTGTCTCTGAACTGTGTTATAGAGTGTAGTACTACATTTCAGTGAAGTGTAAGGCTTTCCAAAGCAGCCAAACTTGTTTCTTTCTCTATTTCAATGGTATTCTGCCTTGTATAACACACATTTACCACTCTAGTCTCCTTTAAGTAATGAATATAGGATTCATACAGTGTTTGATGTTATCTTAACTCGAATTAAGGATTTTCCTTATCTTAGCTACCTTTTCTACACGAAGAAGTGACTTGGAGATTCTCTTTCAGCTGTTATAAACAAGTTCTCATCTGTTTACAGTCATTTTCACTGAATTATTCATGTTTTCATGTAGTTACCTATATTCTGCCTTCTGGCCCAAGTATTTGCTTTGCCTACTTTATCAAACACCTTCCTACACTCTGTTATGAACTGAGGCAGCTAGGGAACATTGTCTCTCAACTGTGTTATAGAGTGTAGTACTACATTTCAGTGAAGTGTAAGCCTTTCCAAAGATGCGGAACGTGTTTCTTTCTCTATTTCAATGGTATTCTGGCTTATATAACACACATTTACCACTCTAGTCTCCTTTAAGTAAACAATATAGGATTCATACAGTGTTTGATGTTATCTTAACTCGAATTAAGGATTTCCCGGATTTAGCTACCTTTTCTACACTAAGAACTGACTTGGAGAATCTCTTTCATCTGTTCTAAACAAGTTCTCATCTGTTTACAGTCATTTTCACTGAATTATTCATGTTTTCATGTAGTTTTCTATATTCTGCCTTCTGGCCCAAGTATAAGCTTTGCCCACCTTATCAAACAACTTCCTACACACTGTTATGAACTGAGGGAGCTAGGGAACATTGTCTCTGAACTGTGTTATAGAGTGTAGTACTACATTTCAGTGTAGTGTAAGGCTTTCCAAAGCTGCCGAACGTGTTTCTTTCTCTATTTCAATGGTATTCTGCCTTGTATAACACACATTTACCACTCTAGTCTCCTTTAAGTAATGAATATAGGATTCATACAGTGTTTGATGTTATCTTAACTCGAATTAAGGATTTCCCTTATCTTAGCTACCTTTTCTACACTAAGAACTGACTTGGAGATTCTCTGTCAGCTGTTCTAAACAAGTTCTCATGTGTTTACAGTCATTTTCACTGAATTATTCATGTTTTCATGTAGTTTCCTATATTCTGCCTTCTGGCCCAAGTATAAGCTTTGCCCACTTTATCAAACACCTTCCTACACTCTGTTATGAACTGAGGCAGCTAGGGAACATTGTCTCTCAACTGTGTTATAGAGTGTAGTACTACATTTCAGTGAAGTGTAAGCCTTTCCAAAGCTGCCGAAAGTGTTTCTTTCTCTATTTCAATGGTATTCTGCCTTGTATAACACACATTTACCACTCTAGTTTCCTTTAAGTAAAGAATATAGGGTTCATACAATGTTTCATGGGATCTTAACTGGTATTAAGAATTTCCCTTATCTTAGCTACCTTTTCTACACTAAGAACTGACTTGGAGTTTCTCTTTCAGCTGTTCTAAACAAGTTCTCATCTGTTTACAGTCATTTTCACTGAATTATTCATGTTTTCATGTAGTTTCCTATATTCTGCCTTCTGGCCCAAGTATAAGCTTTGCCTACTTTATCAAACACCTTCCTACAATCTGTTATGAACTGAGGCAGCTAGGGAACGTTGTCTCTCAACTGTGTTATAGAGTGTAGTACTACATTTCAGTGAAGTGTAAGCCTTTCCAAAGCTGCTGAAAGTGTTTCTTTCTCTATTTCAATGGTATTCTGCCTTGTATAACACACATTTACCACTCTAGTTTCCTTTAAGTAAAGAATATAGGATTCATACAGTGTTTCATGTGATCATAACTCGAATTAAGGATTTCCCGGATCTTAGCTACCTTTTCTACACTAAGAACTGACTTGGAGATTCTCTTTCAGCTGTTCTAAACAAGTTCTCATCTGTTTACAGTCATTTTCACTGAATTATTCATGTTTTCATAGAGTTTCCTATATTCTGCCTTCTGGCCCAAGTATAAGCTTTGGCCACTTTATCAAACAACTTCCTACACACTGTTATGAACTGAGGGAGCTAGGGAACATTGTCTCTGAACTGTGTTATAGAGTGTAGTACTACATTTCAGTGAACTGTAAGGCTTTCCAAAGCAGCCAAACTTGTTTCTTTCTCTATTTCAATGGTATTCTGCCTTGTATAACACACATTTACCACTCTAGTTTCCTTTAAGTAAAGAATATAGGATTCATACAGTGTTTCATGTGATCTTAACTCGAATTAAGGATTTCCCGGATCTTAGCTACCTTTTCTACACCAAGAACTGACTTGGAGATTCTCTTTCAGCTGTGCTAAACAAGTTCTCATGTGTTTACAGTCGTTTTCAATGAATTATTCATGTTTTCATGCAGTTTCTTATATTCTGCCTTCTGGCCCAAGTATAAGCTTTGCCCACTTTATCAAACAACTTCCTACACACTGTTATGAACTGAGGCAGCTCTGGAACATTGTCTCTCAACTGTGTTATAGAGTGTAGTACTACATTTCAGTGAAGTGTAAGGCTTTCCAAAGCTGCCGAACGTGTTTGTTTCTCTATTTCAATGGTATTCTGCCTTGTATAACACACATTTACCACTCTAGTCTCCTTTAAGTAAAGAATATAGGATTCATAGAGTGTTTCATGTGATCTTAACTGGAATTAAGGATTTCCCTTATCTTAGCTACCTTTTCTACACTAAGAACCGACTTGGAGATTCTCTTTCAGCTGTTCTAAAAAAGTTCTCATCCGTTTACAGTCATTTTCAAAGAATTATTCATGTTTTCATGTAGTTTCCTATATTCTGCCTTCTGGCCCAAGTATAAGCTTTGCCCACCTTATCAAACAACTTCCTACACACTGTTATGAACTGAGGGAGCTAGGGAACATTGTCTCTGAACTGTGTTATAGAGTGTAGTACTACATTTCAGTGTAGTGTAAGGCTTTCCAAAGCTACCGAACGTGTTTGTTTCTCTATTTCAATGGTATTCTGCCTTGTATAACACACATTTACCACTCTAGTCTCCTTTAAGTAATGAATATAGGATTCATACAGTGTTTGATGTTATCTTAACTCGAATTAAGGATTTCCCGGATTTAGCTACCTTTTCTACACTAAGAACTGACTTGGAGAATCTCTTTCATCTGTTCTAAACAAGTTCTCATCTGTTTACAGTCATTTTCACTGAATTATTCATGTTTTCATGTAGTTTCCTATATTCTGCCTTCTGGCCCAAGTATAAGCTTTGCCCACTTTATCAAACAACTTCCTACACACTGTTATGAACTGAGGCAGCTCGGGAACATTGTCTCTCAACTGTGTTATAGAGTGTAGTACTACATTTCAGTGAAGTGTAAGGCTTTCCAAAGCTGCCGAACGTGTTTGTTTCTCTATTTCAATGGTATTCTGCCTTGTATAACACACATTTACCACTCTAGTCTCCTTTAAGTAAAGAATATAGGATTCATAGAGTGTTTCATGTGATCTTAACTGGAATTAAGGATTTCCCTTATCTTAGCTACCTTTTCTACACTAAGAACTGACTTGGAGATTCTCTTTCAGCTGTTCTAACAAGTTCAAATCTGTTTACAGTTATTTTCAATGAATTATTCATGTTTTCATGTAGTTTCCTATATTCTGCCTTCTGGCCCAAGTATAAGCTTTGCCCACCTTATCAAACAACTTCCTACACACTGTTATGAACTGAGGGAGCTAGGGAACATTGTCTCTGAACTGTGTTATAGAGTGTAGTACTACATTTCAGTGTAGTGTAAGGCTTTCCAAAGCTGCCGAACCTGTTTCTTTCTCTATTTCAATGGTATTCTGCCTTGTATAACACACATTTACCACTCTAGTCTCCTTTAAGTAATGAATATAGGATTCATACAGTGTTTGATGTTATCTTAACTCGAATTAAGGATTTCCCTTATCTTAGCTACATTTTCTACACTAAGAACTGACTTGGAGATTCTCTTTCAGCTGTTCTAAACAAGTTCTCATGTGTTTACAGTCATTTTCACTGAATTATTCATGTTTTCATGTAGTTTCCTATATTCTGCCTTCTGGCCCAAGTATAAGCTTTGCCCACTTTATCAAACACCTTCCTACACTCTGTTATGAACTGAGGCAGCTAGGGAACATTGTCTCTGAACTGTCTTATAGAGTGTAGTACTACATTTCAGTGTAGTGTAAGGCTTTCCAAAGCTGCCGAACCTGTTTCTTTCTCTATTTCAATGGTATTCTGCCTTGTATAACACACATTTACCACTCTAGTTTCCTTTAAGTAAAGAATATAGGGTTCATACAATGTTTCATGGGATCTTAACTGGTATTAAGGATTTCCCTTATCTTAGCTACCTTTTCTACACTAAGAACTGACTTGGAGTTTCTCTTTCAGCTGTTCTAAACAAGTTCTCATCTGTTTACAGTCATTTTCACTGAATTATTCATGTTTTCATGTAGTTTCCTATATTCTGCCTTCTGGCCCAAGTATAAGCTTTGCCTACTTTATCAAACAACTTCCTACAATCTGTTATGAACTGAGGCAGCTAGGGAACGTTGTCTCTCAACTGTGTTATAGAGTGTAGTACTACATTTCAGTGAAGTGTAAGCCTTTCCAAAGCTGCTGAAAGTGTTTCTTTCTCTATTTCAATGGTATTCTGCCTTGTATAACACACATTTACCACTCTAGTTTCCTTTAAGTAAAGAATATAGGATTCATACAGTGTTTCATGTGATCATAACTCGAATTAAGGATTTCCCGGATCTTAGCTACCTTTTCTACACTAAGAACTGACTTGGAGATGCTCTTTCAGCTGTTCTAAACAAGTTCTCATCTGTTTACAGACATTTTCACTGAATTATTCATGTTTTCATGTAGTTTCCTATATTCTGCCTTCTGGCCCAAGTATAAGCTTTGGCCACTTTATCAAACAACTTCCTACACACTGTTATGAACTGAGGGAGCTAGGGAACATTGTCTCTGAACTGTGTTATAGAGTGTAGTACTACATTTCAGTGTAGTGTAAGGCTTTCCAAAGCTGTCCAACCTGTTTCTTTCTCTATTTCAATGGTATTCTGCCTTGTATAACACACATTTACTACTCTAGTCTCCTTTAAGTAATGAATATAGGATTCATACAGTGTTTGATGTTATCTTAACTCGAATTAAGGATTTCCCTTATCTTAGCTACCTTTTCTACACTAAGAACTGACTTGGAGATTCTCTTTCAGCTGTTCTAAACAAGTTCTCATCTGTTTACAGTCATTTTCACTGAATTATTCATGTTTTCATGTAGTTTCCTATATTCTGCCTTCTGGCCCAAGTATAAGCTTTGCCTACTTTATCAAACACCTTCCTACAATCTGTTATGAACTGAGGCAGCTAGGGAACGTTGTCTCTCAACTGTGTTATAGAGTGTAGTACTACATTTCAGTGAAGTGTAAGCCTTTCCAAAGCTGCTGAAAGTGTTTCTTTCTCTATTTCAATGGTATTCTGCCTTGTATAACACACATTTACCACTCTAGTTTCCTTTAAGTAAAGAATATAGGATTCATACAGTGTTTCATGTGATCATAACTCGAATTAAGGATTTCCCGGATCTTAGCTACCTTTTCTACACTAAGAACTGACTTGGAGATTCTCTTTCAGCTGTTCTAAACAAGTTCTCATCTGTTTACAGTCATTTTCACTGAATTATTCATGTTTTCATGTAGTTTCCTATATTCTGCCTTCTGGCCCAAGTATAAGCTTTGGCCACTTTATCAAACAACTTCCTACACACTGTTATGAACTGAGGGAGCTAGGGAACATTGTCTCTGAACTGTGTTATAGAGTGTAGTACTACATTTCAGTGAAGTGTAAGGCTTTCCAAAGCAGCCAAACTTGTTTCTTTCTCTATTTCAATGGTATTCTGCCTTGTATAACACACATTTACCACTCTAGTCTCCTTTAAGTAATGAATATAGGATTCATACAGTGTTTGATGTTATCTTAACTCGAATTAAGGATTTTCCTTATCTTAGCTACCTTTTCTACACGAAGAAGTGACTTGGAGATTCTCTTTCAGCTGTTATAAACAAGTTCTCATCTGTTTACAGTCATTTTCACTGAATTATTCATGTTTTCATGTAGTTACCTATATTCTGCCTTCTGGCCCAAGTATTTGCTTTGCCTACTTTATCAAACACCTTCCTACACTCTGTTATGAACTGAGGCAGCTAGGGAACATTGTCTCTCAACTGTGTTATAGAGTGTAGTACTACATTTCAGTGAAGTGTAAGCCTTTCCAAAGATGCGGAACGTGTTTCTTTCTCTATTTCAATGGTATTCTGGCTTATATAACACACATTTACCACTCTAGTCTCCTTTAAGTAAACAATATAGGATTCATACAGTGTTTGATGTTATCTTAACTCGAATTAAGGATTTCCCGGATTTAGCTACCTTTTCTACACTAAGAACTGACTTGGAGAATCTCTTTCATCTGTTCTAAACAAGTTCTCATCTGTTTACAGTCATTTTCACTGAATTATTCATGTTTTCATGTAGTTTTCTATATTCTGCCTTCTGGCCCAAGTATAAGCTTTGCCCACCTTATCAAACAACTTCCTACACACTGTTATGAACTGAGGGAGCTAGGGAACATTGTCTCTGAACTGTGTTATAGAGTGTAGTACTACATTTCAGTGTAGTGTAAGGCTTTCCAAAGCTGCCGAACGTGTTTCTTTCTCTATTTCAATGGTATTCTGCCTTGTATAACACACATTTACCACTCTAGTCTCCTTTAAGTAATGAATATAGGATTCATACAGTGTTTGATGTTATCTTAACTCGAATTAAGGATTTCCCTTATCTTAGCTACCTTTTCTACACTAAGAACTGACTTGGAGATTCTCTGTCAGCTGTTCTAAACAAGTTCTCATGTGTTTACAGTCATTTTCACTGAATTATTCATGTTTTCATGTAGTTTCCTATATTCTGCCTTCTGGCCCAAGTATAAGCTTTGCCCACTTTATCAAACACCTTCCTACACTCTGTTATGAACTGAGGCAGCTAGGGAACATTGTCTCTCAACTGTGTTATAGAGTGTAGTACTACATTTCAGTGAAGTGTAAGCCTTTCCAAAGCTGCCGAAAGTGTTTCTTTCTCTATTTCAATGGTATTCTGCCTTGTATAACACACATTTACCACTCTAGTTTCCTTTAAGTAAAGAATATAGGGTTCATACAATGTTTCATGGGATCTTAACTGGTATTAAGAATTTCCCTTATCTTAGCTACCTTTTCTACACTAAGAACTGACTTGGAGTTTCTCTTTCAGCTGTTCTAAACAAGTTCTCATCTGTTTACAGTCATTTTCACTGAATTATTCATGTTTTCATGTAGTTTCCTATATTCTGCCTTCTGGCCCAAGTATAAGCTTTGCCTACTTTATCAAACACCTTCCTACAATCTGTTATGAACTGAGGCAGCTAGGGAACGTTGTCTCTCAACTGTGTTATAGAGTGTAGTACTACATTTCAGTGAAGTGTAAGCCTTTCCAAAGCTGCTGAAAGTGTTTCTTTCTCTATTTCAATGGTATTCTGCCTTGTATAACACACATTTACCACTCTAGTTTCCTTTAAGTAAAGAATATAGGATTCATACAGTGTTTCATGTGATCATAACTCGAATTAAGGATTTCCCGGATCTTAGCTACCTTTTCTACACTAAGAACTGACTTGGAGATTCTCTTTCAGCTGTTCTAAACAAGTTCTCATCTGTTTACAGTCATTTTCACTGAATTATTCATGTTTTCATAGAGTTTCCTATATTCTGCCTTCTGGCCCAAGTATAAGCTTTGGCCACTTTATCAAACAACTTCCTACACACTGTTATGAACTGAGGGAGCTAGGGAACATTGTCTCTGAACTGTGTTATAGAGTGTAGTACTACATTTCAGTGAACTGTAAGGCTTTCCAAAGCAGCCAAACTTGTTTCTTTCTCTATTTCAATGGTATTCTGCCTTGTATAACACACATTTACCACTCTAGTCTCCTTTAAGTAATGAATATAGGATTCATACAGTGTTTGATGTTATCTTAACTCGAATTAAGGATTTTCCTTATCTTAGCTACCTTTTCTACACGAAGAAGTGACTTGGAGATTCTCTTTCAGCTGTTATAAACAAGTTCTCATCTGTTTACAGTCATTTTCACTGAATTATTCATGTTTTCATGTAGTTACCTATATTCTGCCTTCTGGCCCAAGTATTTGCTTTGCCTACTTTATCAAACACCTTCCTACACTCTGTTATGAACTGAGGCAGCTAGGGAACATTGTCTCTCAACTGTGTTATAGAGTGTAGTACTACATTTCAGTGTAGTGTAAGGCTTTCCAAAGCTGCCGAACGTGTTTCTTTCTCTATTTCAATGGTATTCTGCCTTGTATAACACACATTTACCACTCTAGTCTCCTTTAAGTAATGAATATAGGATTCATACAGTGTTTGATGTTATCTTAACTCGAATTAAGGATTTCCCTTATCTTAGCTACCTTTTCTACACTAAGAACTGACTTGGAGATTCTCTTTCAGCTGTTCTAAACAAGTTCTCATGTGTTTACAGTCATTTTCACTGAATTATTCATGTTTTCATGTAGTTTCCTATATTCTGCCTTCTGGCCCAAGTATAAGCTTTGCCCACTTTATCAAACACCTTCCTACACTCTGTTATGAACTGAGGCAGCTAGGGAACATTGTCTCTCAACTGTGTTATAGAGTGTAGTACTACATTTCAGTGAAGTGTAAGCCTTTCCAAAGCTGCCGAAAGTGTTTCTTTCTCTATTTCAATGGTATTCTGCCTTGTATAACACACATTTACCACTCTAGTTTCCTTTAAGTAAAGAATATAGGATTCATACAATGTTTCATGGGATCTTAACTGGTATTAAGGATTTCCCTTATCTTAGCTACCTTTTCTACACTAAGAACTGACTTGGAGTTTCTCTTTCAGCTGTTCTAAACAAGTTCTCATCTGTTTACAGTCATTTTCACTGAATTATTCATGTTTTCATGTAGTTTCCTATATTCTGTCTTCTGGCCCAAGTATAAGCTTTGCCTACTTTATCAAACACCTTCCTACACTCTGTTATGAACTGAGGCAGCTAGGGAACATTGTCTCTCAACTGTGTTATAGAGTGTAGTACTACATTTCACTGAAGTGTAAGCCTTTCCAAAGCTGTCGAAAGTGTTTCTTTCTCTATTTCAATGGTATTCTGCCTTGTATAACAAACATTTACCACTCTAGTTTCCTTTAAGTAAAGAATATAGGATTCATACAGTGTTTCATGTGATCATAACTCGAATTAAGGATTTCCCGGATCTTAGCTATCTTTTCTACACTAAGAACTGACTTGGAGATTCTCTTTCAGCTGTTCTAAACAAGTTCTCATGTGTTTACAGTCGTTTTCAATGAATTATTCATGTTTTCATGTAGTTTCCTATATTCTGCCTTCTGGCCCAAGTATAAGCTTTGCCCACTTTATCAAACAACTTCCTACACACTGTTATGAACTGAGGCAGCTCTGGAACATTGTCTTTCAACTGTGTTATAGAGTGTAGTACTACATTTCAGTGAAGTGTAAGCCTTTCCAAAGCTGCCGAACGTATTTCTTTCTCTATTTCAATGGTATTCTGCCTTGTATAACACACATTTACCACTCTAGTTTCCTTTAAGTAAAGAATATAGGATTCATACAGTGTTTCATGTGATCTTAAATCGAATTAAGGATTTTCCGGATCTTAGCTACCTTTTCTACACTAAGAACTGACTTGGAGATTCTCTTTCAACTGTTCTAAACAAGTTCTCATTTGTTTACAGTCATTTTCACTGAATTATTCATGTTTTCATGTAGTTTCCTATATTCTGCCTTCTGGCCCAAGAATAAGCTTTGGCCACTTTATCAAACAACTTCCTACACACTGTTATGAACTGAGGGAGCTAGGGAACATTGTCTCTCAACGGTGTTATAGAGTGTAGTACTACATTTCAGTGAAGTGTAAGGCTTTCCAAAGCTGCCAAACTTGTTTCTTTCTCTATTTCAATGGTATTCTGCCTTGTATAACACACATTTACCACTCTAGTCTCCTTTAAGTAATGAATATAGGATTCATACAGTGTTTGATTTATCTTAACTCGAATTAAGGATTTCCCTTATCTTAGCTACCTTTTCTACACTAAGAACTGACTTGGAGATTCTCTTTCAGCTGTTCTAAACAAGTTCTCATCTGTTTACAGTCATTTTCACTGAGTTATTCATGTTTTCATGTAGTTTCCTATATTCTGCCTTCTGGCCCTAGTATAAGCTTTGCCCACTTTATCAAACAACTTCCTACACACTGTTATGAACTGAGGCAGCTCGGGAACATTGTCTCTCAACTGTTTTATAGAGTGTAGTACTATATTTCAGTGAAGTGTAAGGCTTTCCAAAGCTGCCAAACGTGTTTGTTTCTCTATTTCAATGGTATTCTGCCTTGTATAACACACATTTACCACTCTAGTCTCCTTTAAGTAATGAATATAGGATTCATACAGTGTTTGATGTTATCTTAACTGGAATTAAGGATTTTCCTTATCTTAGCTACCTTTTCTACACTAAGAACTGACTTGGAGATTCTCTTTCAGCTGTTCTAAACAAGTTCTCATCTGTTTACCGTCATTTTCACTGAATTATTCATGTATTCATGTAGTTTCCTATATTCTGCCTTCTGGCCCAAGTATAAGCTTTGCCCACTTTATCAAACACCTTCCTACACTCTGTTATGAACTGAGGCAGCTAGGGAACATTGTCTCTCAACTGTGTTATAGAGTGTAGTACTACATTTCAGTGAAGTGTAAGCCTTTCCAAAGCTGCCGAAAGTGTTTCTTTCTCTATTTCAATGGTATTCTGCCTTGTATAACACACATTTACCACTCTAGTTTCCTTTAAGTAAAGAATATAGGATTCATATAATGTTTCATGGGATCTTAACTGGTATTAAGGATTTCCCTTATCTTAGATACCTTTTCTACACTAAGAACTGACTTGGAGTTTCTCTTTCAGCTGTTCTAAACAAGTTCTCATTTGTTTACAGTCATTTTCACTGAATTATTCATGTTTTCATGTAGTTTCCTATATTCTGCCTTCTGGTCCTAGTATAAGCTTGCCCAGGTTATCAAACAACTTCCTACACACTGTTATGAACTGAAGCAGCTCGGGAACATTGTCTCTCAACTGTGTTATAGAGTGTAGTACTACATTTCAGTGAAGTGTAAGCCTTTCCAAAGCTGCCGAACGTGTTTCTTTCTCTATTTCAATGGTATTCTGCCTTATATAACACACATTTACCACTCTAGTCTCCTTTAAGTAAACAATATAGGATTCATACAGTGTTTGATGTTATCTTAACTTGAATTAAGGATTTCCCGGATTTAGCTACCTTTTCTACACTAAGAACTGACTTGGAGAATATTTTTCATCTGTTCTAAACAAGTTCTCATCTGTTTACAGTCATTTTCACTGAATTATTTATGTTTTCATGTAGTTTCCTATATTCTGCCTTCTGGCCCAAGTATAAGCTTTGCCCACTTTATCAAACAACTTTCTACACACTGTTATGAACTGAGGCAGCTCGGGAACATTGTCTCTCAACTGTGTTATAGAGTGTAGTACTACATTTCAGTGAAGTGTAAGGCTTTCCAAAGCTGCCGAACGTGTTTGTTTCTCTATTTCAATGGTATTCTGCCTTGTATAACACACATTTACCACTCTAGTCTCCTTTAAGTAAAGAATATAGGATTCATACAGTGTTTCATGTGATCTTAACTCGAATTAAGGATTTCCCGGATCTTAGCTACCTTTTCTACACTAAGAACTGACTTGGAGATTCTCTTTCAGCTGTTCTAAACAAGTTCTCATGTGTTTACAGTCATTTTCAATGAATTATTCATGTTTTCATGTAGTTTCCTATATTCTGCCTTCTGGCCCATGTATAAGCTTTTCCCACTTTATCAAACAACTTCCTACACACTGTTATGAACTGAGGGAGCTAGGAACATTGTCTCTCAACTGTGTTATAGAGTGTAGTACTACATTTCAGTGAAGTGTAAGGCTTTCCAAAGCTGCCAAACGAGTTTCTTAATCTATTTCAATGGTATTCTGCCTTATATAACACACATTTACCACTCTAGTCTCCTTTAAGTAAACAATATAGGATTCAGACAGTGTTTGATGTTATCTTAACTCAAATTAAGGATTTTCCTTATCTTAGCTACCTTTTCTACACTAAGAACTGACTTGGAGATTCTCTTTCAGCTGTTCTAAACAAGTTCTCATCTGTTTACAGTCATTTTCAAAGAATTATTCATGTTTTCATGTAGTTTCCTATATTCTGCCTTCTGGCCCAAGTATGAGCTTTGGCCACTTTATCAAACAACTTCCTACACACTGTTATGAACTGAGGGAACTGGGGAACATTGTCTCTCAACTGTGTTATAGAGTGTAGTACTACATTTGAGTGAAGTGTAAGGCTTTCCAAAGCTGCCGAACTTGTTTCTTTCTCTATTTCAATGGTATTCTGCCTTGTATAACACACATTTACCACTCTAATCTCCTTTAAGTAATGAATATAGGATTCATACAGTGTTTGATGTTATCTTAACTCGAATTAAGGATTTTCCTTATCTTAGCTACCTTTTCTACACTAAGAACTGACTTGGAGATTCTCTTTCAGCTGTTCTAAACAAGTTCTCATCTGTTTACAGTCATTTTCACTGAATTATTCAAGTTTTCATGTAGTTTCCTATATTCTGCCTTCTGGCCCAAGTATAAGCTTTGGCCACTTTATCAAACAACTTCCTACACACTGTTATGAACTGAGGGAGCTAGGGAACATTGTCTCTCAACTGTGTTATAAAGTGTAGTACTACATTTCAGTGAAGTGTAAGGCTTTCCAAAGCTGCCGAACTTGTTTCTTTCTCTATTTCAATGGTATTCTGCCTTGTATAACACACATTTACCACTCTAGTCTCCTTTAAGTAATGAATATAGGATTCATACAGTGTTTGATGTTATCTTAACTCGAATTAAGGATTTTCCTTATCTTAGCTACCTTTTCTACACTAAGAACTGACTTGGATATTCTCTTTAAGCTGTTATAAACAAGTTCTCATCTGTTTACAGTCATTTTCACTGAATTATTCATGTTTTCATGTAGTTTCCTATATTCTGCCTTCTGGCCCAAGTATAAGCTTTGCCTACTTTATCAAACACCTTCCTACACTCTGTTATGAACTGAGGCAGCTAGGGAACATTGTCTCTCAACTGTGTTATAGAGTGTAGTACTACATTTGAGAGAAGTATAAGGCTTTCCAAAGCTGCCGAACGTGTTTCTTTCTCTATTTCAATGGTATTCTGCCTTCTATAACACACATTTACCACTCTAGTCTCCTTTAAGTAAAGAATATAGGATTCATACAGTGTTTGATGTGATCTTAACTCGAATTAAGGATTTCCCGGATCTTAGCTACCTTTTCTACACTAAGAACTGACTTGGAGATTCTCTTTCAGCTGTTCTAAACAAGTTCTCATGTGTTTACAGTCATTTTCAATGAATTATTCATGTTTTCATGTAGTTTCCTATATTCTGCCTTCTGGCCCATGTATAAGCTTTTCCCACTTTATCAAACAACTTCCTACACACTGTTATGAACTGAGGGAGCTAGGAACATTGTCTCTCAACTGTGTTATAGAGTGTAGTACTACATTTCTGTGAAGTGTAAGGCTTTCCAAAGCTGCCAAACGTGTTTCTTTCTCTATTTCAATGGTATTCTGCCTTATATAACACACATTTACCACTCTAGTCTCCTTTAAGTAAACAATATCGGATTCATACAGTGTTTGATGTTATCTTAACTCGAATTAAGGATTTTCCTTATCTTAGCTACCTTTTCTACACTAAGAACTGACTTGGAGATTCTCTTTAAGCTGTTATAAACAAGTTCTCATCTGTTTACAGTCATTTTCACTGAATTATTCATGTTTTCATGTAGTTTCCTATATTCTGCCTTCTGGCCCAAGTATAAGCTTTGCCTACTTTATCAAACAACTTCCTACACACTGTTATGAACTGAGGGAGCTAGGAACATTGTCTCTCAACTGTGTTATAGATTGTAGTACTACATTTCTGTGAAGTATAAGGCTTTCCAAAGCTGCCAAACGTGTTTCTTTCTCTATTTCAATGGTATTCTGCCTTATATAACACACATTTACCACTCTACTCTCCTTTAAGTAAACAATATAGGATTCATACAGTGTTTCATGGGATCTTAACTCGAATTAAGGATTTTCAGGATCTTAGCTACCTTTTCTACACTAAGAACTGACTTGGAGATTCTCTTTCAGCTGTTCTACACAAGTTCTCATGTGTTTACAGTCATTTTCAATGAATTATTCATGTTTTCATGTAGTTTCCTATATTATGCCTTCTGGCCCAAGTATAAGCTTTGCCCACTTTATCAAACAACTTCCTACACACTGTTATGAACTGAGGCAGCTCGGGAACATTGTCTCTCAACTGTGTTATAGAGTGTAGTACTACATTTCAGTGAAGTGTAAGCCTTTCCAAAGCTGCCGAACGTGTTTCTTTCTCTATTTCAATGGTATTCTGCCATGTATAACACACATTTACCACTCTAGTTTCCTTTAAGTAAAGAATATAGGATTCATACAGTGTTTCATGTGATCTTAACTCGAATTAAGGATTTCCCAGATCTTAGCTACCTTTTCTACACTAAGAACTGATTTGGAGATTCTCTTTCAGCTGTTCTAAACAAGTTCTCATCTGTTTACAGTCATTTTCAATGAATTATTCATGTTTTCATGTAGTTTCCTATATTCTGCCTTCTGGCCCAAGTATGAGCTTTGGCCACTTTATCAAACAACTTCCTACACACTGTTATGAACTGAGGGAGCTAGGGAACATTGTCTCTCAACTGTGTTATAGAGTGTAGTACTACATTTGAGTGAAGTGTAAGGCTTTCCAAAGCTGCCGAACTTGTTTCTTTCTCTATTTCAATGGTATTCTGCCTTGTATAACACACATTTACCACTCTAGTCTCCTTTAAGTAATGAATATAGGATTCATACAGTGTTTGATGTTATCTTAACTCGAATTAAGGATTTTCCTTATCTTAGCTACCTTTTCTACACTAAGAACTGACTTGGAGATTTTCTTTCAGCTGTTCTAAACAAGTTCTCATCTGTTTACTGTCATTTTCACTGAATTATTCAAGTTTTCATGTAGTTTCCTATATTCTGCCTTCTGGCCCAAGTATAAGCTTTGGCCACTTTATCAAACAACTTCCTACACACTGTTATGAACTGAGGGAGCTAGGGAACATTGTCTCTCAACTGTGTTATAGAGTGTAGTACTACATTTCAGTGAAGTGTAAGGCTTTCCAAAGCTGCCGAACTTGTTTCTTTCTCTATTTCAATGGTATTCTGCCTTGTATAACACACATTTACCACTCTAGTCTCCTTTAAGTAATGAATATAGGATTCATACAGTGTTTGATGTTATCTTAACTCGAATTAAGGATTTTCCTTATCTTAGCTACCTTTTCTACACTAAGAACTGACTTGGAGATTCTCTTTAAGCTGTTATGAACAAGTTCTCATCTGTTTACAGTCATTTTCACTGAATTGTTCATGTTTTCATGTAGTTTCCTATATTCTGCCTTCTGGCCCAAGTATAAGCTTTGCCTACTTTATCAAACACCTTCCTACACTCTGTTATGAACTGAGGCAGATAGGGAACATTGTCTCTCAACTGTGTTATAGAGTGTAGTACTACATTTCAGTGAAGTGTAAGCCTTTCCAAAGCTGCCGAACGTGTTTCTTTCTCTATTTCAATGGTATTCTGCCTTATATAACACACATTTACCACTCTAGTCTCCTTTAAGTAAACAATATAGGATTCATACAGTGTTTGATGTTATCTTAACTTGAATTAAGGATTTCCCGGATTTAGCTACCTTTTCTACACTAAGAACTGACTTGGAGAATATTTTTCATCTGTTCTAAACAAGTTCTCATCTGTTTACAGTCATTTTCACTGAATTATTTATGTTTTCATGTAGTTTCCTATATTCTGCCTTCTGGCCCAAGTATAAGCTTTGCCCACTTTATCAAACAACTTTCTACACACTGTTATGAACTGAGGCAGCTCGGGAACATTGTCTCTCAACTGTGTTATAGAGTGTAGTACTACATTTCAGTGAAGTGTAAGGCTTTCCAAAGCTGCCGAACGTGTTTGTTTCTCTATTTCAATGGTATTCTGCCTTGTATAACACACATTTACCACTCTAGTCTCCTTTAAGTAAAGAATATAGGATTCATACAGTGTTTCATGTGATCTTAACTCGAATTAAGGATTTCCCGGATCTTAGCTACCTTTTCTACACTAAGAACTGACTTGGAGATTCTCTTTCAGCTTTTCTAAACAAGTTCTCATGTGTTTACAGTCATTTTCAATGAATTATTCATGTTTTCATGTAGTTTCCTATATTCTGCCTTCTGGCCCATGTATAAGCTTTTCCCACTTTATCAAACAACTTCCTACACACTGTTATGAACTGAGGGAGCTAGGAACATTGTCTCTCAACTGTGTTATAGAGTGTAGTACTACATTTCAGTGAAGTGTAAGGCTTTCCAAAGCTGCCAAACGAGTTTCTTTCTCTATTTCAATGGTATTCTGCCTTATATAACACACATTTACCACTCTAGTCTCCTTTAAGTAAACAATATAGGATTCAGACAGTGTTTGATGTTATCTTAACTCAAATTAAGGATTTTCCTTATCTTAGCTACCTTTTCTACACTAAGAACTGACTTGGAGATTCTCTTTCAGCTGTTCTAAACAAGTTCTCATCTGTTTACAGTCATTTTCAAAGAATTATTCATGTTTTCATGTAGTTTCCTATATTCTGCCTTCTGGCCCAAGTATGAGCTTTGGCCACTTTATCAAACAACTTCCTACACACTGTTATGAACTGAGGGAGCTGGGGAACATTGTCTCTCAACTGTGTTATAGAGTGTAGTACTACATTTGAGTGAAGTGTAAGGCTTTCCAAAGCTGCCGAACGTGTTTCTTTCTCTATTTCAATGGTATTCTGCCTTGTATAACACACATTTACCACTCTAATCTCCTTTAAGTAATGAATATAGGATTCATACAGTGTTTGATGTTATCTTAACTCGAATTAAGGATTTTCCTTATCTTAGCTACCTTTTCTACACTAAGAACTGACTTGGATATTCTCTTTAAGCTGTTATAAACAAGTTCTCATCTGTTTACAGTCATTTTCACTGAATTATTCATGTTTTCATGTAGTTTCCTATATTCTGCCTTCTGGCCCAAGTATAAGCTTTGCCTACTTTATCAAACACCTTCCTACACTCTGTTATGAACTGAGGCAGCTAGGGAACATTGTCTCTCAACTGTGTTATAGAGTGTAGTACTACATTTGAGAGAAGTATAAGGCTTTCCAAAGCTGCCGAACGTGTTTCTTTCTCTATTTCAATGGTATTCTGCCTTGTATAACACACATTTACCACTCTAGTTTCCTTTAAGTAAAGAATATAGGATTCATACAGTGTTTCATGTGATCTTAACTCGAATTAAGGATTTTCAGGATCTTAGCTACCTTTTCTACACTAAGAACTGACTTGGAGATTCTCTTTCAGCTGTTCTAAACAAGTTCTCATCTGTTTACAGTCATTTTCACTGAATTATTCAAGTTTTCATGTAGTTTCCTATATTCTGCCTTCTGGCCCAAGTATAAGCTTTGGCCACTTTATCAAACAACTTCCTACACACTGTTATGAACTGAGGGAGCTAGGGAACATTGTCTCTCAACTGTGTTATAAAGTGTAGTACTACATTTCAGTGAAGTGTAAGGCTTTCCAAAGCTGCCGAACTTGTTTCTTTCTCTATTTCAATGGTATTCTGCCTTGTATAACACACATTTACCACTCTAGTCTCCTTTAAGTAATGAATATAGGATTCATACAGTGTTTGATGTTATCTTAACTCGAATTAAGGATTTTCCTTATCTTAGCTACCTTTTCTACACTAAGAACTGACTTGGAGATTCTCTTTAAGCTGTTATAAACAAGTTCTCATCTGTTTACAGTCATTTTCACTGAATTATTCATGTTTTCATGTAGTTTCCTATATTCTGCCTTCTGGCCCAAGAATAAGCTTTGCCTACTTTATCAAACACCTTCCTACACTCTGTTATGAACTGAGGCAGCTAGGGAACATTGTCTGTCAACTGTGTTATAGAGTGTAGTACTACATTTCAGTGAAGTGTAAGGCTTTCCAAAGCTGCCGAACGTGTTTGTTTCTCTATTTCAATGGTATTCTGCCTTGTATAACACACATTTACCACTCTAGTTTCCTTTAAGTAAAGAATATAGGATTCATACAGTGTTTCATGTGATCTTAACTCGAATTAAGGATTTTCAGGATCTTAGCTACCTTTTCTACACTAAGAACTGACTTGGAGATTCTTTTTCAGCTGTTCTACACAAGTTCTCATGTGTTTACAGTCATTTTCAATGAATTATTCATGTTTTCATGTAGTTTCCTATATTCTGCCTTCTGGCCCAAGTATAAGCTTTGCCCACTTTATCAAACAACTTCCTAAACACTGTTATGAACTGAGGAAGCTCGGGAACATTGTCTCTCAACTGTGTTATAGAGTGTAGTACTACATTTCTGTGAAGTGTAAGGCTTACAAAGCTGCCAAACGTGTTTCTTTCTCTATTTCAATGGTATTCTGCCTTATATAACACACATTTACCACTCTAGTCTCCTTTAAGTAAACAATATAGGATTCATACAGTGTTTGATGTTATCTTAACTCGAATTAAGGATTTCCCGGATTTAGCTACCTTTTCTACACTAAGAACTGACTTGGAGAATATTTTTCATCTGTTCTAAACAAGTTCTCATGTGTTTACAGTCATTTTCACTGAATTATTTATGTTTTCATGTAGTTTCCTATATTCTGCCTTCTGGCCCAAGTATAAGCTTTGCCCACTTTATCAAACAACTTCCTACACACTGTTATGAACTGAGGCAGCTCGGGAACATTGTCTCTCAACTGTGTTATAGAGTGTAGTACTACATTTCAGTGAAGTGTAAGGCTTTCCAAAGCTGCCGAACTTGTTTCTTTCTCTATTTCAATGGTATTCTGCCTTGTATAACACACATTTACCACTCTAGTCTCCTTTAAGTAATGAATATAGGATTCATACAGTGTTTGATATTATCTTAACTCGAATTAAGGATTTTCCTTATCTTAGCTACCTTTTCTACACTAAGAACTGACTTGGAGATTCTCTTTCAGCTGTTCTAAACAAGTTCTCATCTGTTTATAGTCATTTTCAATGAATTATTCTTGTTTTCATGTAGTTTCCTATATTCTGCCTTCTGGCCCAAGTATGAGCTTTGGCCACTTTATCAAACAACTTCCTACACACTGTTATGAACTGAGGGAGCTGGGGAACATTGTCTCACAACTGTGTTATAGAGTGTAGTACTACATTTGAGTGAAGTTTAAGGCTTTCCAAAGCTGCCGAACTTGTTTCTTTCTCTATTTCAATGGTATTCTGCCTTGTATAACACACATTTACCACTCTAGTCTCCTTTAAGTAATGAATATAGGATTCATACAGTGTTTGATGTTATCTTAACTCGAATTAAGGATTTTCCTTATCTTAGCTACCTTTTCTACACTAAGAACTGACTTGGAGATTCTCTTTCAGCTGTTCTAAACAAGTTCTCATCTGTTTACAGTCATTTTCACTGAATTATTCAAGTTTTCATGTAGTTTCATATATTCTGCCTTCTGGCCCAAGTATAAGCTTTGGCCACTTTATCAAACAACTTCCTACACACTGTTATGAACTGAGGGAGCTAGGGAACATTGTCTCTCAACTGTGTTATAAAGTGTAGTACTACATTTCAGTGAAGTGTAAGGCTTTCCAAAGCTGCCGAACTTGTTTCTTTCACTATTTCAATGGTATTCTGCCTTGTATAACACACATTTACCACTCTAGTCTCCTTTAAGTAATGAATATAGGATTCATACAGTGTTTGATGTTATCTTAACTCGAATTAAGGATTTTCCTTATCTTAGCTACCTTTTCTACACTAAGAACTGACTTGGAGATTCTCTTTCAGCTGTTCTAAACAAGTTCTCATCTGTTTACAGTCATTTTCACTGAATTATTCAAGTTTTCATGTAGTTTCATATATTCTGCCTTCTGGCCCAAGTATAAGCTTTGGCCACTTTATCAAACAACTTCCTACACACTGTTATGAACTGAGGGAGCTAGGGAACATTGTCTCTCAACTGTGTTATAAAGTGTAGTACTACATTTCAGTGAAGTGTAAGGCTTTCCAAAGCTGCCGAACTTGTTTCTTTCTCTATTTCAATGGTATTCTGCCTTGTATAACACACATTTACCACTCTAGTCTCCTTTAAGTAATGAATATAGGATTCATACAGTGTTTGATGTTATCTTAACTCGAATTAAGGATTTTCCTTATCTTAGCTACCTTTTCTACACTAAGAACTGACTTGGAGATTCTCTTTCAGCTGTTCTAAACAAGTTCTCATCTGTTTACAGTCATTTTCACTGAATTATTCAAGTTTTCATGTAGTTTCCTATATTCTGCCTTCTGGCCCAAGTATAAGCTTTGGCCACTTTATCAAACAACTTCCTACACACTGTTATGAACTGAGGGAGCTAGGGAACATTGTCTCTCAACTGTGTTATAAAGTGTAGTACTACATTTCAGTGAAGTGTAAGGCTTTCCAAAGCTGCCTAACTTGTTTCTTTCTCTATTTCAATGGTATTCTGCCTTGTATAACACACATTTACCACTCTAGTCTCCTTTAAGTAATGAATATAGGATTCATACAGTGTTTGATGTTATCTTAACTCGAATTAAGGATTTTCCTTATCTTAGCTACCTTTTCTACACTAAGAACTGACTTGGATATTCTCTTTAAGCTGTTATAAACAAGTTCTCATCTGTTTACAGTCATTTTCACTGAATTATTCATGTTTTCATGTACTTTCCTATATTCTGCCTTCTGGCCCAAGTATAAGCTTTGCCTACTTTATCAAACACCTTCCTACACTCTGTTATGAACTGAGGCAGCTAGGGAACATTGTCTCTCAACTGTGTTATAGAGTGTAGTACTACATTTCAGTGAAGTGTATGCCTTTCCAAAGCTGCCGAACGTGTTTCTTTCTCTATTTCAATGGTATTCTGCCTTGTATAACACACATTTACCACTCTAGTTTCCTTTAAGTAAAGAATATAGGATTCATACAGTGTTTCATGTGATCTTAACTCGAATTAAGGAATTTCAGGATCTTAGCTACCTTTTCTACACTAAGAACTGACTTGGAGATTCTCTTTCAGCTGTTCTAAACAAGTTCTCATCTGTTTACAGTCATTTTCACTGAATTATTCAAGTTTTCATGTAGTTTCCTATATTCTGCCTTCTGGCCCAAGTATAAGCTTTGGCCACTTTATCAAACAACTTCCTACACACTGTTATGAACTGAGGGAGCTAGGGAACATTGTCTCTCAACTGTGTTATAAAGTGTAGTACTACATTTCAGTGAAGTGTAAGGCTTTCCAAAGCTGCCGAACTTGTTTCTTTCTCTATTTCAATGGTATTCTGCCTTGTATAACACACATTTACCACTCTAGTCTCCTTTAAGTAATGAATATAGGATTCATACAGTGTTTGATGTTATCTTAACTCGAATTAAGGATTTTCCTTATCTTAGCTACCTTTTCTACACTAAGAACTGACTTGGAGATTCTCTTTAAGCTGTTATAAACAAGTTCTCATCTGTTTACAGTCATTTTCACTGAATTATTCATGTTTTCATGTAGTTTCCTATATTCTGCCTTCTGGCCCAAGTATAAGCTTTGCCTACTTTATCAAACACCTTCCTACACTCTGTTATGAACTGAGGCAGCTAGGGAACATTGTCTCTCAACTGTGTTATAGAGTGTAGTACTACATTTCAGTGAAGTGTATGCCTTTCCAAAGCTGCCGAACGTGTTTCTTTCTCTATTTCAATGGTATTCTGCCTTGTATAACACACATTTACCACTCTAGTTTCCTTTAAGTAAAGAATATAGGATTCATACAGTGTTTCATGTGATCTTAACTCGAATTAAGGATTTTCAGGATCTTAGCTACCTTTTCTACACTAAGAACTGACTTGGAGATTCTCTTTCAGCTGTTCTACACAAGTTCTCATGTGTTTACAGTCATTTTCAATGAATTATTCATGTTTTCATGTAGTTTCCTATATTCTGCCTTCTGGCCCAAGTATAAGCTTTGCCCACTTTATCAAACAACTTCCTAAACACTGTTATGAACTGAGGAAGCTCGGGAACATTGTCTCTCAACTGTGTTATAGAGTGTAGTACTACATTTCAGTGAAGTGTAAGCCTTTCCAAAGCTGCCGAACGTGTTTCTTTCTCTATTTCAATGGTATTCTGCCTTGTATAACACACATTTACCACTCTAGTTTCCATTAAGTAAAGAATATAGGATTCCTACAGTGTTTCATGTGATCTTAACTAGAATTAAGGATTTCCCTTATCTTAGCTACCTTTTCTACACTAAGAACTGACTTGGAGATTCTCTTTCAGCTGTTCTAAACAAGTTCTTATCTGTTTACAGTCATTTTCAATGAATTATTCATGTTTTCATGTAGTTTCCTATATTCTGCCTTCTGGCCCAAGTATAAGCTTTGCCCACCTCATCAAACAACTTCCTACACACTGTTATGAACTGAGGGAGCTAGGGAACATTGTCTCTGAACTGTGTTATAGAGTGTAGTACTACATTTCTGTGAAGTGTAAGGCTTACAAAGCTGCCAAACGTGTTTCTTTCTCTATTTCAATGGTATTCCGCCTTGTATAACACACATTTACCACTCTAGTCTCCTTTAAGTAATGAATATAGGATTCATACAGTGTTTGATGTTATCTTAACTCGAATTAAGGATTTTCCGGATCTTAGCTACCTTTTCTACACTAAGAACTGACTTGGAGATTCTCTTTCAGCTGTTCTAAACAAGTTCTCATCTGTTTACAGTCATTTTCAATGAATTATTCATGTTTTCATGTAGTTTCCTATATTCTGCCTTCTGGCCCAAGTATAAGCTTTGCCCACCTTATCAAACAACTTCCTACACACTGTTATGAACTGAAGGAGCTAGGGAACATTGTCTCTGAACTGTGTTATAGAGTGTAGTACTACATTTCAGTGTAGTGTAAGGCTTTCCAAAGCTGCCGAACGTGTTTCTTTCTCTATTTCAATGGTATTCCGCCTTGTATAACACACATTTACCACTCTAGTCTCCTTTAAGTAATGAATATAGGATTCATACAGTGTTTGATGTTATCTTAACTCGAATTAAGGATTTTCCTTATCTTAGCTACCTTTTCTACACTAAGAACTGACTTGGAGATTCTCTTTCAGCTGTTCTAAACAAGTTCTCATCTGTTTACAGTCATTTTCACTGAATTATTCATGTTTTCATGTAGTTTCCTATATTCTGCCTTCTGGCCCAAGTATAAGCTTTGCCTACTTTATCAAACACCTTCTTACACTCTGTTATGAACTGAGGCAGCTAGGGAACATTGTCTCTCAACTGTGTTATAGAGTGTAGTACTACATTTCAGTGAAGTGTAAGCCTTTCCAAAGCTGCCGAACGTGTTTCTTTCTCTATTTCAATGGTATTCTGCCTTGTATAACACACATTTACCACTCTAGTTTCCTTTAAGTAAAGAATATAGGATTCATACAGTGTTTCATGTGATCTTAAATCGAATTAAGGATTTTCCGGATCTTAGCTACCTTTTCTACACTAAGAACTGACTTGGAGATTCTCTTTCAGCTGTTCTACAGAATTTCTCATGTGTTTACAGTCATTTTCAATGAATTATTCATGTTTTCATGTAGTTTCCTATATTCTGCCTTCTGGCCCAAATATAAGCTTTGCCCACTTTATCAAACAACTTCCTACACACTGTGTTAGGAAGTTGTTTGATAAAGCTTTGCCGACTTTATCAAACAACTTCCTACACACTGCCTCAGTTCATAACTGTGTTATGAACTGAGGCAGCTCGGGAACATTGTCTCTCAACTGTGTTATAGAGTGTAGTACTACATTTCAGTGAAGTGTAAGGCTTTCCAAAGCTGCCTAACGTGTTTGTTTCTCTATTTCAATGGTATTCTGCCTTGTATAACACACATTTACCACTCTAGTCTCCTTTAAGTAAGGAATATAGGATTCATAGAGTGTTTCATGTGATCTTAACTGGAATTAAGGATTTCCCTTATCTTAGCTACCGTTTCTACACTAAGAACTGACTTGGAGATTCTCTTTCAGCTGTTCTAAACAAGTTCTCATCTGTTTACAGTCATTTTCAATGAATTATTCATGTTTTCATGTAGTTTCCTATATTCTGCCTTCTGGCCCAAGTATAAGCTTTGCCTACTTTATCAAACACCTTCCTACACTCTGTTATGAACTGAGGCAGCTAGGGAACATTGTCTCTCAACTGTGTTATAGAGTGTAGTACTACATTTCAGTGAAGTGTAAGCCTTTTAAAAGCTGCCGAACGTGTTTCTTTCTCTATTTCAATGGTATTCTGCCTTGTATAACACACATTTACCACTCTAGTCTCCTTTAAGTAATGAATATAGGATTCATACAGTGTTTGATGTTATCTTAACTCGAATTAAGGATTTTCCGGATCTTAGCTACCTTTTCTACACTAAGAACTGACTTGGAGATTCTCTTTCAGCTGTTCTACACAATTTCTCATGTGTTTACAGTCATTTTCAATGAATTATTCATGTTTTCATGTAGTTTCCTATATTCTGCCTTCTGGCCCAATTATAAGCTTTGCCCACTTTATCAAACAACTTCCTACACACTGTTATGAACTGAGGCAGCTCGGGAACATTGCCTCTCAACTGTGTTATAGAGTGTAGTACTACATTTCAGTGAAGTGTAAGCCTTTCCAAAGCTGCCGAACGTGTTTGTTTCTCTATTTCAATGGTATTCTGCCTTGTATAACACACATTTACCACTCTAGTCTCCTTTAAGTAAAGAATATAGGATTCATAGAGTGTTTCATGTGATCTTAACTGGAATTAAGGATTTCCCTTATCTTAGCTACCGTTTCTACACTAAGAACTGACTTGGAGATTCTCTTTCAGCTGTTCGAAACAAGTTCTCATCTGTTTACAGTTATTTTCAATGAATTATTCATGTTTTCATGTAGTTTCCTATATTCTGCCTTCTGGCCCAAGTATAAGCTTTGCCCACCTTATCAAACAACTTCCTACACACTGTTATGAACTGAAGGAGCTAGGGAACATTGTCTCTGAACTGTGTTATAGAGTGTAGTACTACATTTCAGTGTAGTGTAAGGCTTTCCAAAGCTGCCGAACGTGTTTCTTTCTCTATTTCAATGGTATTCCGCCTTGTATAACACACATTTACCACTCTAGTCTCCTTTAAGTAATGAATATAGGATTCATACAGTGTTTGATGTTATCTTAACTCGAATTAAGGATTTTCCTTATCTTAGCTACCTTTTCTACACTAAGAACTGACTTGGAGATTCTGTTTCAGCTGTTCTAAACAAGTTCTCATCTGTTTACAGTCATTTTCACTGAATTATTCATGTTTTCATGTAGTTTCCTATATTCTGCCTTCTGGCCCAAGTATAAGCTTTGGCCACTTTATCAAACAACTTCCTACACACTGTTATGAACTGAGGGAGCTAGGGAACATTGTCTCTCAACTGTGTTATAGAGTGTAGTACTACATTTCAGTGAAGTGTAAGGCTTTACAACGCTGCCGAACTTGTTTCTTTCTCTATTTCAATGGTATTCTGCCTTGTATAACACACATTTACCACTCTAGTCTCCTTTAAGTAATGAATATAGGATTCATACAGTGTTTCATGTGATCTTAACTCGAATTAAGGATTTTCCGGATCTTAGCTACCTTTTCTACACTAAGAACTGACTTGGAGATTCTCTTTCAGCTGTTCTACACAATTTCTCATGTGTTTACAGTCATTTTCAATGAATTATTCATGTTTTCATGTAGTTTCCTATATTCTGCCTTCTGGCCCAATTATAAGCTTTGCCCACTTTATCAAACAACTTCCTACACACTGTTATGAACTGAGGCAGCTCGGGAACATTGCCTCTCAACTGTGTTATAGAGTGTAGTACTACATTTCAGTGAAGTGTAAGGCTTTCCAAAGCTGCCGAACGTGTTTGTTTCTCTATTTCAATGGTATTCTGCCTTGTATAACACACATTTACCACTCTAGTCTCCTTTAAGTAAAGAATATAGGATTCATAGAGTGTTTCATGTGATCTTAACTGGAATTAAGGATTTCCCTTATCTTAGCTACCGTTTCTACACTAAGAACTGACTTGGAGATTCTCTTTCAGCTGTTCTAAACAAGTTCTCATCTGTTTACAGTCATTTTCAATGAATTATTCATGTTTTCATGTAGTTTCCTATATTCTGCCTTCTGGCCCAAGTATAAGCTTTGCCCACCTTATCAAACAACTTCCTACACACTGTTATGAACTGAAGGAGCTAGGGAACATTGTCTCTGAACTGTGTTATAGAGTGTAGTACTACATTTCAGTGTAGTGTAAGGCTTTCCAAAGCTGCCGAACGTGTTTCTTTCTCTATTTCAATGGTATTCTGCCTTGTATAACACACATTTACCACTCTAGTCTCCTTTAAGTAATGAATATAGGATTCATACAGTGTTTGATGTTATCTTAACTCGAATTAAGGATTTTCCTTATCTTAGCTACCTTTTCTACACTAAGAACTGACTTGGAGATTCTCTTTCAGCTGTTCTAAACAAGTTCTCATCTGTTTACAGTCATTTTCACTGAATTATTCATGTTTTCATGTAGTTTCCTATATTCTGCCTTCTGGCCCAAGTATAAGCTTTGGCCACTTTATCAAACAACTTCCTACACACTGTTATGAACTGAGGGAGCTAGGGAACATTGTCTCTCAACTGTGTTATAGAGTGTAGTACTACATTTCAGTGAAGTGTAAGGCTTTACAAAGCTGCCGAACTTGTTTCTTTCTCTATTTCAATGGTATTCTGCCTTGTATAACACACATTTACCACTCTAGTCTCCTTTAAGTAATGAATATAGGATTCATACAGTGTTTCATGTGATCTTAACTCGAATTAAGGATTTTCCGGATCTTAGCTACCTTTTCTACACTAAGAACTGACTTGGAGATTCTCTTTCAGCTGTTCTACACAATTTCTCATGTGTTTACAGTCATTTTCAATGAATTATTCATGTTTTCATGTAGTTTCCTATATTCTGCCTTCTGGCCCAATTATAAGCTTTGCCCACTTTATCAAACAACTTCCTACACACTGTTATGAACTGAGGCAGCTCGGGAACATTGCCTCTCAACTGTGTTATAGAGTGTAGTACTACATTTCAGTGAAGTGTAAGGCTTTCCAAAGCTGCCGAACGTGTTTGTTTCTCTATTTCAATGGTATTCTGCCTTGTATAACACACATTTACCACTCTAGTCTCCTTTAAGTAAAGAATATAGGATTCATAGAGTGTTTCATGTGATCTTAACTGGAATTAAGGATTTCCCTTATCTTAGCTACCGTTTCTACACTAAGAACTGACTTGGAGATTCTCTTTCAGCTGTTCTAAACAAGTTCTCATCTGTTTACAGTCATTTTCAATGAATTATTCATGTTTTCATGTAGTTTCCTATATTCTGCCTTCTGGCCCAAGTATAAGCTTTGCCCACCTTATCAAACAACTTCCTACACACTGTTATGAACTGAAGGAGCTAGGGAACATTGTCTCTGAACTGTGTTATAGAGTGTAGTACTACATTTCAGTGTAGTGTAAGGCTTTCCAAAGCTGCCGAACGTGTTTCTTTCTCTATTTCAATGGTATTCCGCCTTGTATAACACACATTTACCACTCTAGTCTCCTTTAAGTAATGAATATAGGATTCATACAGTGTTTGAGGTTATCTTAACTCGAATTAAGGATTTTCCTTATCTTAGCTACCTTTTCTACACTAAGAACTGACTTGGAGATTCTCTTTCAGCTGTTCTAAACAAGTTCTCATCTGTTTACAGTCATTTTCACTGAATTATTCATGTTTTCATGTAGTTTCCTATATTCTGCCTTCTGGCCCAAGTATAAGCTTTGCCTACTTTATCAAACACCTTCTTACACTCTGTTATGAACTGAGGCAGCTAGGGAACATTGTCTCTCAACTGTGTTATAGAGTGTAGTACTACATTTCAGTGAAGTGTAAGCCTTTCCAAAGCTGCCGAACGTGTTTCTTTCTCTATTTCAATGGTATTCTGCCTTGTATAACACACATTTACCACTCTAGTTTCCTTTAAGTAAAGAATATAGGATTCATACAGTGTTTCATGTGATCTTAAATCGAATTAAGGATTTTCCGGATCTTAGCTACCTTTTCTACACTAAGAACTGACTTGGAGATTCTCTTTCAGCTGTTCTACAGAATTTCTCATGTGTTTACAGTCATTTTCAATGAATTATTCATGTTTTCATGTAGTTTCCTATATTCTGCCTTCTGGCCCAAATATAAGCTTTGCCCACTTTATCAAACAACTTCCTACACACTGTGTTAGGAAGTTGTTTGATAAAGCTTTGCCGACTTTATCAAACAACTTCCTACACACTGCCTCAGTTCATAACTGTGTTATGAACTGAGGCAGCTCGGGAACATTGTCTCTCAACTGTGTTATAGAGTGTAGTACTACATTTCAGTGAAGTGTAAGGCTTTCCAAAGCTGCCTAACGTGTTTGTTTCTCTATTTCAATGGTATTCTGCCTTGTATAACACACATTTACCACTCTAGTCTCCTTTAAGTAAGGAATATAGGATTCATAGAGTGTTTCATGTGATCTTAACTGGAATTAAGGATTTCCCTTATCTTAGCTACCGTTTCTACACTAAGAACTGACTTCGAGATTCTCTTTCAGCTGTTCTAAACAAGTTCTCATCTGTTTACAGTCATTTTCAATGAATTATTCATGTTTTCATGTAGTTTCCTATATTCTGCCTTCTGGCCCAAGTATAAGCTTTGCCTACTTTATCAAACACCTTCCTACACTCTGTTATGAACTGAGGCAGCTAGGGAACATTGTCTCTCAACTGTGTTATAGAGTGTAGTACTACATTTCAGTGAAGTGTAAGCCTTTTAAAAGCTGCCGAACGTGTTTCTTTCTCTATTTCAATGGTATTCTGCCTTGTATAACACACATTTACCACTCTAGTCTCCTTTAAGTAATGAATATAGGATTCATACAGTGTTTGATGTTATCTTAACTCGAATTAAGGATTTTCCGGATCTTAGCTACCTTTTCTACACTAAGAACTGACTTGGAGATTCTCTTTCAGCTGTTCTACACAATTTCTCATGTGTTTACAGTCATTTTCAATGAATTATTCATGTTTTCATGTAGTTTCCTATATTCTGCCTTCTGGCCCAATTATAAGCTTTGCCCACTTTATCAAACAACTTCCTACACACTGTTATGAACTGAGGCAGCTCGGGAACATTGCCTCTCAACTGTGTTATAGAGTGTAGTACTACATTTCAGTGAAGTGTAAGCCTTTCCAAAGCTGCCGAACGTGTTTGTTTCTCTATTTCAATGGTATTCTGCCTTGTATAACACACATTTACCACTCTAGTCTCCTTTAAGTAAAGAATATAAGATTCATAGAGTGTTTCATGTGATCTTAACTGGAATTAAGGATTTCCCTTATCTTAGCTACCGTTTCTACACTAAGAACTGACTTGGAGATTCTCTTTCAGCTGTTCTAAACAAGTTCTCATCTGTTTACAGTCATTTTCAATGAATTATTCATGTTTTCATGTAGTTTCCTATATTCTGCCTTCTGGCCCAAGTATAAGCTTTGCCCACCTTATCAAACAACTTCCTACACACTGTTATGAACTGAAGGAGCTAGGGAACATTGTCTCTGAACTGTGTTATAGAGTGTAGTACTACATTTCAGTGTAGTGTAAGGCTTTCCAAAGCTGCCGAACGTGTTTCTTTCTCTATTTCAATGGTATTCCGCCTTGTATAACACACATTTACCACTCTAGTCTCCTTTAAGTAATGAATATAGGATTCATACAGTGTTTGAGGTTATCTTAACTCGAATTAAGGATTTTCCTTATCTTAGCTACCTTTTCTACACTAAGAACTGACTTGGAGATTCTCTTTCAGCTGTTCTAAACAAGTTCTCATCTGTTTACAGTCATTTTCACTGAATTATTCATGTTTTCATGTAGTTTCCTATATTCTGCCTTCTGGCCCAAGTATAAGCTTTGCCTACTTTATCAAACACCTTCTTACACTCTGTTATGAACTGAGGCAGCTAGGGAACATTGTCTCTCAACTGTGTTATAGAGTGTAGTACTACATTTCAGTGAAGTGTAAGCCTTTCCAAAGCTGCCGAACGTGTTTCTTAATCTATTTCAATGGTATTCTGCCTTGTATAACACACATTTACCACTCTAGTTTCCTTTAAGTAAAGAATATAGGATTCATACAGTGTTTCATGTGATCTTAAATCGAATTAAGGATTTTCCGGATCTTAGCTACCTTTTCTACACTAAGAACTGACTTGGAGATTCTCTTTCAGCTGTTCTACAGAATTTCTCATGTGTTTACAGTCATTTTCAATGAATTATTCATGTTTTCATGTAGATTCCTATATTCTGCCTTCTGGCCCAAATATAAGCTTTGCCCACTTTATCAAACAACTTCCTACACACTGTGTTAGGAAGTTGTTTGATAAAGCTTTGCCCACTTTATCAAACAACTTCCTACACACTGCCTCAGTTCATAACTGTGTTATGAACTGAGGCAGCTCGGGAACATTGTCTCTCAACTGTGTTATAGAGTGTAGTACTACATTTCAGTGAAGTGTAAGGCTTTCCAAAGCTGCCTAACGTGTTTGTTTCTCTATTTCAATGGTATTCTGCCTTGTATAACACACATTTACCACTCTAGTCTCCTTTAAGTAAAGAATATAGGATTCATAGAGTGTTTCATGTGATCTTAACTGGAATTAAGGATTTCCCTTATCTTAGCTACCGTTTCTACACTAAGAACTGACTTGGAGATTCTCTTTCAGCTGTTCTAAACAAGTTCTCATCTGTTTACAGTCATTTTCAATGAATTATTCATGTTTTCATGTAGTTTCCTATATTCTGCCTTCTGGCCCAAGTATAAGCTTTGCCTACTTTATCAAACACCTTCCTACACTCTGTTATGAACTGAGACAGCTAGGGAACATTGTCTCTCAACTGTGTTATAGAGTGTAGTACTACATTTCAGTGAAGTGTAAGCCTTTTCAAAGCTGCCGAACGTGTTTCTTTCTCTATTTCAATGGTATTCTGCCTTGTATAACACACATTTACCACTCTAGTCTCCTTTAAGTAATGAATATAGGATTCATACAGTGTTTGATGTTATCTTAACTCGAATTAAGGATTTTCCTTATCTTAGCTACCTTTTCTACACTAAGAAATGACTTGGAGATTCTCTTTCAGCTGTTCTAAACAAGTTCTCATCTGTTTACAGTCATTTTCACTGAATTATTCATGTTTTCATGTAGTTTCCTATATTCTGCCTTCTGGCCCAAGTATAAGCTTTGCCTACTTTATCAAACACCTTCCTACACTCTGTTATGAACTGAGGCAGCTAGAGAACATTGTCTCTCAACTGTGTTATAGAGTGTAGTACTACATTTCAGTGAAGTGTAAGCCTTTCCAAAGCTGCCGAACGTGTTTCTTTCTCTATTTCAATGGTATTCTGCCTTGTATAACACACATTTACCACTCTAGTTTCCTTTAAGTAAAGAATATAGGATTCATACAGTGTTTCATGTGATCTTAACTCGAACTAAGGATTTTCTGGATCTTAGCTACCTTTTCTACACTAAGAACTGACTTGGAGATTCTCTTTCAGCTGTTCTACAGAATTTCTCATGTGTTTACCGTCATTTTCAATGAATTATTCATGTTTTCATGTAGTTTCCTATATTCTGCCTTCTGGCCCAAGTATACGCTTTGCCCACTTTATCAAACAACTTCCTACACACTGTTATGAACTGAGGAAGCTCGGGAACATTGTCTCTCAACTGTGTTATACAGTGTAGTACTACATTTCAGTGAAGTGTAAGGCTTTCCAAAGCTGCCGAACTTGTTTCTTTCTCTATTTCAATGGTATTCTGCCTTGTATAACACACATTTACCACTCTAGTCTCCTTTAAGTAAAGAATATAGGATTCATAGAGTGTTTCATGTGATCTTAACTGGAATTAAGGATTTCCCTTATCTTAGCTACAGTTTCTACATTAAGAACTGACTTGGAGATTCTCTTTCAGCTGTTCTAAACAAGTTCTCATCTGTTTACAGTCATTTTCAATGAATTATTCATGTTTTCATGTAGTTTCCTATATTCTGCCTTCTGGCCCAAGTATAAGCTTTGCCCACCTCATCAAACAACTTCCTACACACTGTTATGAACTGAGGGAGCTAGGGAACATTGTCTCTGAACTGTGTTATAGAGTGTAGTACTACATTTCTGTGAAGTGTAAGGCTTACAAAGCTGCCAAACGTGTTTCTTTCTCTATTTCAATGGTATTCTGCCTTATATAACACACATTTACCACTCTAGTCTCCTTTAAGTAAACAATATAGGATTCATACAGTGTTTGATGTTATCTTAACTCGAATTAAGGATTTCCCGGATTTAGCTACCTTTTCTACACTAAGAACTGACTTGGAGAATATTTTTCATCTGTTCTAAACAAGTTCTCTTCTGTTTACAGTCATTTTCACTGAATTATTTATGTTTTCATGTAGTTTCCTATATTCTGCCTTCTGGCCCAAGTATAAGCTTTGCCCACTTTATCAAACAACTTCCTACACACTGTTATGAACTGAGGCAGCTCGGGAACATTGTCTCTCAACTGTGTTATAGAGTGTAGTACTACATTTCAGTGAAGTGTAAGGCTTTCCAAAGCTGCCAAACGTGTTTGTTTCTCTATTTCAATGGTATTCTGCCTTGTATAACACACATTTACCACTCTAGTCTCCTTTAAGTAAAGAATATAGGATTCATACAGTGTTTCATGTGATCTTAACTGGAATTAAGGATTTCCCTTATCTTAGCTACCTTTTCTACACTAAGAACTGACTTGGAGATTCTCTTTCAGCTGTTCTAAACAAGTTCTCATCTGTTTACAGTCATTTTCACTGAATTATTCACGTTTTCACATAGTTTCCTATATTCTGCCTTCTGGCCCAAGTATAAGCTTTGGCCACTTTATCAAACAACTTCCTACACACTGTTATGAACTGAGGGAGCTAGGGAACATTGTCTCTCAACTGTGTTATAGAGTGTAGTACTACATTTCAGTGAAGTGTAAGGCTTTCCAAAGCTGCCGAACTTGTTTCTTTCTCTATTTCAATGGTATTCTGCCTTGTATAACACACGTTTACCACTCTAGTCTCCTTTAAGTAATGAATATAGGATTCATACAGTGTTTGATATTATCTTAACTCGAATTAAGGATTTTCCTTATCTTAGCTACCTTTTCTACACTAAGAACTGACTTGGAGATTCTCTTTCAGCTGTTCTAAACAAGTTCTCATCTGTTTACAGTCATTTTCACTGAATTATTCATGTTTTCATGTAGTTTCCTATATTCTGCCTTCTGGCCCAAGTATAAGCTTTGCCTACTTTATCAAACACCTTCCTACACTCTGTTATGAACTGAGGGAGCTAGGGAACATTGTCTCTCAACTGTGTTATAGAGTGTAGTACTACATTTGAGTGAAGTGTAAGGCTTTCCAAAGCTGCCGAACTTGTTTCTTTCTCTATTTCAATGGTATTCTGCCTTGTATAACACACATTTACCACTCTAGTCTCCTTTAAGTAATGAATATAGGATTCATACAGTGTTTCATGTGATCTTAACTCGAATTAAGGATTTTCCGGATCTTAGCTACCTTTTCTACACTAAGAACTGTCTTGGAGATTCTCTTTCAGCTGTTCTACACAATTTCTCATGTGTTTACAGTCATTTTCAATGAATTATTCATGTTTTCATGTAGTTTCCTATATTCTGCCTTCTGGCCCAAGTATAAGCTTTGCCCACTTTATCAAACAACTTCCTACACACTGTTATGAACTGAGGGAGCTAGGGAACATTGTCTCTCAACTGTGTTATAGAGTGTAGTACTACATTTCAGTGAAGTGTAAGCCTTTCCAAAGCTGCCGAACGTGTTTGTTTCTCTATTTCAATGGTATTCTGCCTTGTATAACACACATTTACCACTCTAGTCTCCTTTAAGTAAAGAATATAGGATTCATAGAGTGTTTCATGTGATCTTAACTGGAATTAAGGATTTCCCTTATCTTAGCTACCGTTTCTACACTAAGAACTGACTTGGAGATTCTCTTTCAGCTGTTCTAAACAAGTTCTCATCTGTTTACAGTCATTTTCAATGAATTATTCATGTTTTCATGTAGTTTCCTATATTCTGCCTTCTGGCCCAAGTATAAGCTTTGCCTACTTTATCAAACACCTTCCTACACTCTGTTATGAACTGAGGCAGCTAGGGAACATTGTCTCTCAACTGTGTTATAGAGTGTAGTACTACATTTCAGTGAAGTGTAAGCCTTTTCAAAGCTGCCGAACGTGTTTCTTTCTCTATTTCAATGGTATTCTGCCTTGTATAACACACATTTACCACTCTAGTCTCCTTTAAGTAATGAATATAGGATTCATACAGTGTTTGATGTTATCTTAACTCGAATTAAGGATTTTCCTTATCTTAGCTACCTTTTCTACACTAAGAAATGACTTGGAGATTCTCTTTCAGCTGTTCTAAACAAGTTCTCATCTGTTTACAGTCATTTTCACTGAATTATTCATGTTTTCATGTAGTTTCCTATATTCTGCCTTCTGGCCCAAGTATAAGCTTTGCCTACTTTATCAAACACCTTCCTACACTCTGTTATGAACTGAGGCAGCTAGAGAACATTGTCTCTCAACTGTGTTATAGAGTGTAGTACTACATTTCAGTGAAGTGTAAGCCTTTCCAAAGCTGCCGAACGTGTTTCTTTCTCTATTTCAATGGTATTCTGCCTTGTATAACACACATTTACCACTCTAGTTTCCTTTAAGTAAAGAATATAGGATTCATACAGTGTTTCATGTGATCTTAACTCGAACTAAGGATTTTCTGGATCTTAGCTACCTTTTCTACACTAAGAACTGACTTGGAGATTCTCTTTCAGCTGTTCTACAGAATTTCTCATGTGTTTACCGTCATTTTCAATGAATTATTCATGTTTTCATGTAGTTTCCTATATTCTGCCTTCTGGCCCAATTATACGCTTTGCCCACTTTATCAAACAACTTCCTACACACTGTTATGAACTGAGGCAGCTCGGGAACATTGTCTCTCAACTGTGTTATACAGTGTAGTACTACATTTCAGTGAAGTGTAAGCCTTTCCAAAGCTGCCGAACGTGTTTGTTTCTCTATTTCAATGGTATTCTGCCTTGTATAACACACATTTACCACTCTAGTCTCCTTTAAGTAAAGAATATAGGATTCATAGAGTGTTTCATGTGATCTTAACTGGAATTAAGGATTTCCCTTATCTTAGCTACCGTTTCTACACTAAGAACTGACTTGGAGATTCTCTTTCAGCTGTTCGAAACATGTTCTCATCTGTTTACAGTCATTTTCACTGAATTATTCATGTTTTCATGTAGTTTCCTATATTCTTCCTTCTGGCCCAAGTATAAGCTTTGGCCACTTTATCAAACAACTTCCTACACACTGTTATGAACTGAGGGAGCTAGGGAACATTGTCTCTCAACTGTGTTATAGAGTGTAGTACTACATTTCAGTGAAGTGTAAGGCTTTACAAAGCTGCCGAACTTGTTTCTTTCTCTATTTCAATGGTATTCTGCCTTGTATAACACACATTTACCACTCTAGTCTCCTTTAAGTAATGAATATAGGATTCATACAGTGTTTCATGTGATCTTAACTCGAATTAAGGATTTTCCGGATCTTAGCTACCTTTTCTACACTAAGAACTGACTTGGAGATTCTCTTTCAGCTGTTCTACACAATTTCTCATGTGTTTACAGTCATTTTCAATGAATTATTCATGTTTTCATGTAGTTTCCTATATTCTGCCTTCTGGCCCAATTATAAGCTTTGCCCACTTTATCAAACAACTTCCTACACACTGTTATGAACTGAGGCAGCTCGGGAACATTGCCTCTCAACTGTGTTATAGAGTGTAGTACTACATTTCAGTGAAGTGTAAGGCTTTCCAAAGCTGCCGAACGTGTTTGTTTCTCTATTTCAATGGTATTCTGCCTTGTATAACACACATTTACCACTCTAGTCTCCTTTAAGTAAAGAATATAGGATTCATAGAGTGTTTCATGTGATCTTAACTGGAATTAAGGATTTCCCTTATCTTAGCTACCGTTTCTACACTAAGAACTGACTTGGAGATTCTCTTTCAGCTGTTCTAAACAAGTTCTCATCTGTTTACAGTCATTTTCAATGAATTATTCATGTTTTCATGTAGTTTCCTATATTCTGCCTTCTGGCCCAAGTATAAGCTTTGCCCACCTTATCAAACAACTTCCTACACACTGTTATGAACTGAAGGAGCTAGGGAACATTGTCTCTGAACTGTGTTATAGAGTGTAGTACTACATTTCAGTGTAGTGTAAGGCTTTCCAAAGCTGCCGAACGTGTTTCTTTCTCTATTTCAATGGTATTCCGCCTTGTATAACACACATTTACCACTCTAGTCTCCTTTAAGTAATGAATATAGGATTCATACAGTGTTTGATGTTATCTTAACTCGAATTAAGGATTTTCCTTATCTTAGCTACCTTTTCTACACTAAGAACTGACTTGGAGATTCTCTTTCAGCTGTTCTAAACAAGTTCTCATCTGTTTACAGTCATTTTCACTGAATTATTCATGTTTTCATGTAGTTTCCTATATTCTGCCTTCTGGCCCAAGTATAAGCTTTGCCTACTTTATCAAACACCTTCTTACACTCTGTTATGAACTGAGGCAGCTAGGGAACATTGTCTCTCAACTGTGTTATAGAGTGTAGTACTACATTTCAGTGAAGTGTAAGCCTTTCCAAAGCTGCCGAACGTGTTTCTTTCTCTATTTCAATGGTATTCTGCCTTGTATAACACACATTTACCACTCTAGTTTCCTTTAAGTAAAGAATATAGGATTCATACAGTGTTTCATGTGATCTTAAATCGAATTAAGGATTTTCCGGATCTTAGCTACCTTTTCTACACTAAGAACTGACTTGGAGATTCTCTTTCAGCTGTTCTACAGAATTTCTCATGTGTTTACAGTCATTTTCAATGAATTATTCATGTTTTCATGTAGATTCCTATATTCTGCCTTCTGGCCCAAATATAAGCTTTGCCCACTTTATCAAACAACTTCCTACACACTGTGTTAGGAAGTTGTTTGATAAAGCTTTGCCCACTTTATCAAACAACTTCCTACACACTGCCTCAGTTCATAACTGTGTTATGAACTGAGGGAGCTAGGGAACATTGTCTCTCAACTGTGTTATAGAGTGTAGTACTACATTTCAGTGAAGTGTAAGGCTTTCCAAAGCTGCCTAACGTGTTTGTTTCTCTATTTCAATGGTATTCTGCCTTGTATAACACACATTTACCACTCTAGTCTCCTTTAAGTAAAGAATATAGGATTCATAGAGTGTTTCATGTGATCTTAACTGGAATTAAGGATTTCCCTTATCTTAGCTACCGTTTCTACACTAAGAACTGACTTGGAGATTCTCTTTCAGCTGTTCTAAACAAGTTCTCATCTGTTTACAGTCATTTTCAATGAATTATTCATGTTTTCATGTAGTTTCCTATATTCTGCCTTCTGGCCCAAGTATAAGCTTTGCCTACTTTATCAAACACCTTCCTACACTCTGTTATGAACTGAGGCAGCTAGGGAACATTGTCTCTCAACTGTGTTATAGAGTGTAGTACTACATTTCAGTGAAGTGTAAGCCTTTTCAAAGCTGCCGAACGTGTTTCTTTCTCTATTTCAATGGTATTCTGCCTTGTATAACACACATTTACCACTCTAGTCTCCTTTAAGTAATGAATATAGGATTCATACAGTGTTTGATGTTATCTTAACTCGAATTAAGGATTTTCCTTATCTTAGCTACCTTTTCTACACTAAGAAATGACTTGGAGATTCTCTTTCAGCTGTTCTAAACAAGTTCTCATCTGTTTACAGTCATTTTCACTGAATTATTCATGTTTTCATGTAGTTTCCTATATTCTGCCTTCTGGCCCAAGTATAAGCTTTGCCTACTTTATCAAACACCTTCCTACACTCTGTTATGAACTGAGGCAGCTAGAGAACATTGTCTCTCAACTGTGTTATAGAGTGTAGTACTACATTTCAGTGAAGTGTAAGCCTTTCCAAAGCTGCCGAACGTGTTTCTTTCTCTATTTCAATGGTATTCTGCCTTGTATAACACACATTTACCACTCTAGTTTCCTTTAAGTAAAGAATATAGGATTCATACAGTGTTTCATGTGATCTTAACTCGAACTAAGGATTTTCTGGATCTTAGCTACCTTTTCTACACTAAGAACTGACTTGGAGATTCTCTTTCAGCTGTTCTACAGAATTTCTCATGTGTTTACCGTCATTTTCAATGAATTATTCATGTTTTCATGTAGTTTCCTATATTCTGCCTTCTGGCCCAAGTATACGCTTTGCCCACTTTATCAAACAACTTCCTACACACTGTTATGAACTGAGGCAGCTTGGGAACATTGTCTCTCAACTGTGTTATACAGTGTAGTACTACATTTCAGTGAAGTGTAAGGCTTTCCAAAGCTGCCGAACTTGTTTCTTTCTCTATTTCAATGGTATTCTGCCTTGTATAACACACATTTACCACTCTAGTCTCCTTTAAGTAAAGAATATAGGATTCATAGAGTGTTTCATGTGATCTTAACTGGAATTAAGGATTTCCCTTAACTTAGCTACAGTTTCTACATTAAGAACTGACTTGGAGATTCTCTTTCAGCTGTTCTAAACAAGTTCTCATCTGTTTACAGTCATTTTCAATGAATTATTCATGTTTTCATGTAGTTTCCTATATTCTGCCTTCTGGCCCAAGTATAAGCTTTGCCCACCTTATCAAACAACTTACTACACACTGTTATGAACTGAGGGAGCTAGAGAACATTGTCTCTCAACTGTGTTATAGAGTGTAGTACTATATTTCTGTGTAGTGTAAGGCTTTCCAAAGCTGCCGAACATGTTTCTTTCTCTATTTCAATGGTATTCTGCCTTATATAATACACATTTATCACTCTAGTCTCCTTTAAGTAAGCAATATAGGATTCATACAGTGTTTCATGTGATCTTAACTCGAATTAAGGATTTCCCTTATCTTAGCTACCTTTTCTACACTAAGAACTGACTTGGAGATTTTCTTTCAGCTGTTCTAAACAAGTTCTCATCTGTTTACAGTCATTTTCACTGAATTATTCATGTTTTCATGTAGTTTCCCATATTCTGCCTTCTGGCCCAAGTATAAGCTTTGGCCACTTTATCAAACAATTTCCTACACACTGTTATGAACTGCGGGAGCTAGGGAACATTGTCTCTCAACTGTGTTATAGAGTGTAGTACTACATTTCAGTGAAGTGTAAGGCTTTCCAAAGCTGCCGAATGTGTTTCTTTCTCTATTTCAATGGTATTCTGCCTTATATAATACACATTTATCACTCTAGTCTCCTTTAAGTAAGCAATATAGGATTCATACAGTGTTTCATGTGATCTTAACTGGAATTAAGGATTTCCCTTATCTTAGCTACCTTTTCTACACTAAGAACTGACTTGGAGATTCTCTTTCATCTGTTCTAAACAAGTTCTCATCTGTTTACAGTCATTTTCACTGAATTATTCATGTTTTCATGTAGTTTCCTATATTCTGCCTTCTGGCCCAAGTATAAGCTTTGCCCACTTTATCAAACAACTTCCTACACACTGTTATGAACTGAGGCAGCTCGAGAACATTGTCTCTCAACTGTGTTATAGAGTGTAGTACTACATTTCAGTGAAGTGTAAGGCTTTCCAAAGCTGCCGAACGTGTTTGTTTCTCTATTTCAATGGTATTCTGCCTTGTATAACACACATTTACCACTCTAGTCTCCTTTAAGTAATGAATATAGGATTCATACAGTGTTTGATGTTATCTTAACTCGAATTAAGAATTTTCCTTATCTTAGCTACCTTTTCTACACTAAGAACTGACTTGGAGATTCTCTTTCAGCTGTTCTAAACAAGTTCTCATCTGTTTACAGTCATTTTCACTGAATTATTCATGTTTTCATGTAGTTTCCTATATTCTGCCTTCTGGCCCAAGTATAAGCTTTGGCCACTTTATCAAACAACTTCCTACACACTGTTATGAACTGAGGGAGCTAGGGAACATTGTCTCTCAACTGTGTTATAGAGTGTAGTACTACATTTCAGTGAAGTGTAAGGCTTTCCAAAGCTGCCGAACTTGTTTCTTTCTCTATTTCAATGGTATTCTGCCTTGTATAACACACATTTACCACTCTAGTCTCCTTTAAGTAATGAATATAGGATTCATACAGTGTTTGATGTTATCTTAACTCGAATTAAGGATTTTCCTTATCTTAGCTACCTTTTCTACACTAAGAACTGACTTGGAGATTCTCTTTCAGCTGTTCTAAACAAGTTCTCATCTGTTTACAGTCATTTTCACTGAATTATTCATGTTTTCATGTAGTTTCCTATATTCTGCCTTCTGGCCCAAGTATAAGCTTTGCCTACTTTATCAAACAACTTCCTACACACTGTTATGAACTGAGGCAGCTAGGGAACATTGTCTCTGAACTGTGTTATAGACTGTAGTACTACATTTCAGTGAAGTGTAAGCCTTTCCGAAGCTGCCGAACGTGTTTCTTTCTCTATTTCAATGGTATTCTGCCTTGTATAACACACATTTACCACTCTAGTTTCCTTTAAGTAAAGAATATAGGATTCATAGAGTGTTTCATGTGATCTTAACTCGAATTAAGGATTTTCCGGATCTTAGCTACCTTTTCTACACTAAGAACTGACTTGGAGATTCTCTTTCAGCTGTTCTACAGAATTTCTCATGTGTTTACAGTCATTTTCAATGAATTATTCATGTTTTCATGTAGTTTCCTATATTCTGCCTTCTGGCCCAAATATAAGCTTTGCCCACTTTATCAAACAACTTCCTACACACTGTTATGAACTGAGGCAGCTCGGGAACATTGTCTCTCAACTGTGTTATAGAGTGTAGTACTACATTTCAGTGAAGTGTAAGGCTTTCCAAAGCTGCCTAACGTGTTTGTTTCTCTATTTCAATGGTATTCTGCCTTGTATAACACACATTTACCACTCTAGTCTCCTTTAAGTAATGAATATAGGATTCATACAGTGTTTGATGTTATCTTAACTCGAATTAAGGATTTTCCTTATCTTAGCTACCTTTTCTACACTAAGAACTGACTTGGAGATTCTCTTTCAGCTGTTCTAAACAAGTTCTCATCTGTTTACAGTCATTTTCACTGAATTATTCATGTTTTCATGTAGTTTCCTATATTCTGCCTTCTGGCCCAAGTATAAGCTTTGCCTACTTTATCAAACACCTTCCTACACTCTGTTATGAACTGAGGCAGCTAGGGAACATTGTCTCTCAACTGTGTTATAGAGTGTAGTACTACATTTCAGTGAAGTGTAAGCCTTTCCAAAGCTGCCGAACGTGTTTCTTTCTCTATTTCAATGGTATTCTGCCTTGTATAACACACATTTACCACTCTAGTTTCCTTTAAGTAAAGAATATAGGATTCATACAGTGTTTCATGTTATCTTAACTCGAATTCAGGATTTTCCTTATCTTAGCTACCTTTTCTACACTAAGAACTGACTTGGAGATTCTCTTTCAGCTGTTCTAAACAAGTTCTCATCTGTTTACAGTCATTTTCACTGAATTATTCAAGTTTTCATGTAGTTTCCTATATTCTGCCTTCTGGCCAAAGTATAAGCTTTGCCCACCTTATCAAACAACTTCCTACACACTGTTATGAACTTAGGGAGCTAGAGAACATTGTCTCTGAACTGTGTTATAGAGTGTAATAGTATATTTCTGTGTAGTGTAAGGCTTTCCAAAGCTGCCGAACGTGTTTCTTTCTCTATTTCAATGGTATTCTGCCTTATATAATACACATTTATCAGCTAGTCTCCTTTAAGTAAGCAATATAGGATTCATACAGTGTTTCATGTGATCTTAACTGGAATTAAGGATTTCCCTTATCTTAGCTACCTTTTGTACACTAAGAACTTACTTGGAGATTCTCTTTCATCTGTTCTAAACAAGTTCTCATCTGTTTACAGTCATTTTCACTCAATTATTCATGTTTTCATGTAGTTTCCTATATTCTGCCTTCTGGCCCAAGTATAAGCTTTGCCCACTTTATCAAACAACTTCCTACACACTGTTATGAACTGATGCAGCTCGTGAACAGTGTCTCTCAACTGTGTTATAGAGTGTAGTACTACATTTCAGTGAAGTGTAAGGCTTTCCAAAGCTGCCAAACGTGTTTGTTTCTCTATTTCAATGGTATTCTCCCTTGTATAACACACGTTTACCACTCTAGTCTCCTTTCAGTAAAGAATATAGGATTCATACAGTGTTTCATGTGATCTTAACTGGAATTAAGGATTTCCCTTATCTTAGCTACCTTTTCTACACTAAGAACTGACTTGGAGATTCTCTTTCAGCTGTTCTAAACAAGTTCTCATCTGTTTGCAGTCATTTTCAATGAATTATTCATGTTTTCATGTAGTTTCCTATATTCTGCCTTATGGCCCAAGTATAAGCCTTGGCCACTTTATCAAACAACTTCCTACACACTGTTATGAACTGAGGGAGCTAGGGAACATTGTCTCTCAACGGTGTTATAGAGTGTAGTACTACATTTCAGTGAAGTGTAAGGCTTTCCAAAGCTGCCAAACTTGTTTCTTTCTCTATTTCAATGGTATTCTGCCTTGTATAACACACATTTACCACTCTAGTCTCCTTTAAGTAATGAATATAGGATTCATACAGTGTTTGATTTATCTTAACTCGAATTAAGGATTTCCCTTATCTTAGCTACCTTTTCTACACTAAGAACTGACTTGGAGATTCTCTTTCAGCTGTTCTAAACAAGTTCTCATCTGTTTACAGTCATTTTCACTGAATTATTCATGTTTTCATGTAGTTTCCTATATTCTGCCTTCTGGCCCAAGTATAAGCTTTGCCTACTTTATCAAACAACTTCCTACACACTGTTATGAACTGAGGCAGCTAGGGAACATTGTCTCTGAACTGTGTTATAGACTGTAGTACTACATTTCAGTGAAGTGTAAGCCTTTCCGAAGCTGCCGAACGTGTTTCTTTCTCTATTTCAATGGTATTCTGCCTTGTATAACACACATTTACCACTCTAGTTTCCTTTAAGTAAAGAATATAGGATTCATACAGTGTTTCATGTGATCTTAACTCGAATTAAGGATTTCCCGGATCTTAGCTTCCTTTTCTACTCTAAGAACTGACTTGGAGATTCTCTTTCAGCTGTTCTAAACAAGTTCTCATGTGTTTACAGTCATTTTCAATGAATTATTCATGTTTTCATGTAGTTTCCTATATTCTGCCTTCTGGCCCAAGTATAAGCTTTGGCCACTTTATCAAACAACTTCCTACACACTGTTATGAACTGAGGGAGCTAGGGAACATTGTCTCTCAACTGTGTTATAGAGTGTAGTACTACATTTCAGTGAAGTGTAAGGCTTTCCAAAGCTGCCGAACTTGTTTCTTTCTCTATTTCAATGGTATTCTGCCTTGTATAACACACATTTACCACTCTAGTCTCCTTTAAGTAATGAATATAGGATTCATACAGTGTTTGATGTTATCTTAACTCGAATTCAGGATTTTCCGGATCTTAGCTACCTTTTCTACACTAAGAACTGACTTGGAGATTCTCTTTCAGCTGTTCTAAACAAGTTCTCATCTGTTTACAGTCATTTTCACTGAATTATTCAAGTTTTCATGTAGTTTCCTATATTCTGCCTTCTGGCCCAAGTATAAGCTTTGCCCACCTTATCAAACAACTTCCTACACACTGTTATGAACTTAGGGAGCTAGAGAACATTGTCTCTGAACTGTGTTATAGAGTGTAGTAGTATATTTCTGTGTAGTATAAGGCTTTCCAAAGCTGCCGAACGTGTTTCTTTCTCTATTTCAATGGTATTCTGCCTTATATAATACACATTTATCACTCTAGTCTCCTTTAAGTAAGCAATATAGGATTCATACAGTGTTTCATGTGATCTTAACTGGAATTAAGGATTTCCCTTATCTTAGCTACCTTTTCTACACTAAGAACTTACTTGGAGATTCTCTTTCATCTGTTCTAAACAAGTTCTCATCTGTTTACAGTCATTTTCACTCAATTATTCATGTTTTCATGTAGTTTCCTATATTCTGCCTTCTGGCCCAAGTATAAGCTTTGCCCACTTTATCAAACAACTTCCTACACACTGTTATGAATTGATGCAGCTCGTGAACATTGTCTCTCAACTGTGTTATAGAGTGTAGTACTACATTTCAGTGAAGTGTAAGGCTTTCCAAAGCTGCCGAACGTGTTTGTTTCTCTATTTCAATGGTATTCTCCCTTGTATAACACACATTTACCACTCTAGTCTCCTTTCAGTAAAGAATATAGGATTCATACAGTGTTTCATGTGATCTTAACTGGAATTAAGGATTTCCCTTATCTTAGCTACCTTTTCTACACTAAGAACTGACTTGGAGATTCTCTTTCAGCTGTTCTAAACAAGTTCTCATCTGTTTACAGTCATTTTCAATGAATTATTCATGTTTTCATGTAGTTTCCTATATTCTGCCTTCTGGCCCAAGTATAAGCTTTGGCCACTTTATCAAACAAGTTCCTACACACTGTTATGAACTGAGGGAGCTAGGGAACATTGTCTCTCAACTGTGTTATAGAGTGTAGTACTACATTTCAGTGAAGTGTAAGGCTTTCCAAAGCTGCCGAACTTGTTTCTTTCTCTATTTCAATGGTATTCTGCCTTGTATAACACACATTTACCACTCTAGTCTCCTTTAAGTAATGAATATAGGATTCATACAGTGTTTGATGTTATCTTAACTCGAATTAAGGATTTTCCTTATCTTAGCTACCTTTTCTACACTAAGAACTGACTTGGAGATTCTCTTTCAGCTGTTCTAAACAAGTTCTCATCTGTTTACAGTCATTTTCACTGAATTATTCATGTTTTCATGTAGTTTCCTATATTCTGCCTTCTGGCCCAAGTATAAGCTTTGCCCACTTTATCAAAAACTTCCTACACACTGTTATGAACTGAGGCAGCTCGTGAACATTGTCTCTCAACTGTGTTATAGAGTGTAGTACTACATTTCAGTGAAGTGTAAGGCTTTCCAAAGCTGCCGAACGTGTTTGTTTCTCTATTTCAATGGTATTCTCCCTTGTATAACACACATTTACCACTCTAGTCTCCTTTCAGTAAAGAATATAGGATTCATACAGTGTTTCATGTGATCTTAACTGGAATTAAGGATTTCCCTTATCTTAGCTACCTTTTCTACACTAAGAACTGACTTGGAGATTCTCTTTCAGCTGTTCTAAACAAGTTCTCATCTGTTTACAGTCATTTTCACTGAATTATTCATGTTTTCATGTAGTTTCCTATATTCTGCCTTCTGGCCCAAGTATAAGCTTTGGCCACTTTATCAAACAACTTCCTACACACTGTTATGAACTGAGGGAGCTAGGGAACATTGTCTCTCAACTGCGTTATAGAGTGTAGTACTACATTTCAGTGAAGTGTAAGGCTTTCCAAAGCTGCCGAACTTGTTTCTTTCTCTATTTCAATGATATTCTGCCTTGTATAACACACATTTACCACTCTAGTCTCCTTTAAGTAATGAATATAGGACTCATACAGTGTTTGATGTTATCTTAACTAGAATTAAGGATTTCCCTTATCTTAGCTACCTTTTCTACACTAAGAACTGACTTGGAGATTCTCTTTCAGCTGTTCTAAACAAGTTCTCATGTGTTTACAGTCATTTTCAATGAATTATTCATGTTTTCATGTAGTTTCCTATATTCTGCCTTCTGGCCCAAGTATAAGCTTTGCCCACCTTATCAAACAACTTCCTACACACTGTTATGAACTGAGGGAGCTAGGGAACATTGTCTCTCAACTGTGTTATAGAATGTAGTACTACATTTCAGTGAAGCGTAAGGCTTTCGAAAGCTGCCGAACTTGTTTCTTTCTCTATTTCAATGGTATTCTGCCTTGTATAACACACATTTACCACTCTAGTCTCCTTTAAGTAATGAATATAGGATTCATACAGTGTTTGATTTTATTTTAACTCGAATTAAGGATTTTCCTTATCTTAGCTACCTTTTCTACACTAAGAACTGACTTGGAGATTCTCTTTCAGCTGTTCTAAACAAGTTCTCATCTGTTTACAGTCATTTTCACTGAATTATTCATGTTTTCATGTAGTTTCCTATATTCTGCCTTCTGGCCCAAGTATAAGCTTTGCCTACTTTATCAAACAACTTCCTACACACTGTTATGAACTGAGGCAGCTAGGGAACATTGTCTCTGAACTGTGTTATAGACTGTAGTACTACATTTCAGTGAAGTGTAAGCCTTTCCGAAGCTGCCGAACGTGTTTCTTTCTCTATTTCAATGGTATTCTGCCTTGTATAACACACATTTACCACTCTAGTTTCCTTTAAGTAAAGAATATAGGATTCATACAGTGTTTCATGTGATCTTAACTCGAATTAAGGATTTCCCGGATCTTAGCTTCCTTTTCTACTCTAAGAACTGACTTGGAGATTCTCTTTCAGCTGTTCTAAACAAGTTCTCATGTGTTTACAGTCATTTTCAATGAATTATTCATGTTTTCATGTAGTTTCCTATATTCTGCCTTCTGGCCCAAGTATAAGCTTTGGCCACTTTATCAAACAACTTCCTACACACTGTTATGAACTGAGGGAGCTAGGGAACATTGTCTCTCAACTGTGTTATAGAGTGTAGTACTACATTTCAGTGAAGTGTAAGGCTTTCCAAAGCTGCCGAACTTGTTTCTTTCTCTATTTCAATGGTATTCTGCCTTGTATAACACACATTTACCACTCTAGTCTCCTTTAAGTAATGAATATAGGATTCATACACTGTTTGATGTTATCTTAACTCGAATTCAGGATTTTCCGGATCTTAGCTACCTTTTCTACACTAAGAACTGACTTGGAGATTCTCTTTCAGCTGTTCTAAACAAGTTCTCATCTGTTTACAGTCATTTTCACTGAATTATTCATGTTTTCATGTAGTTTCCTATATTCTGCCTTCTGGCCCAAGTATAAGCTTTGCCCACTTTATCAAACACCTTCCTACACTCTGTTATGAACTGAGGCAGCTAGGGAACATTGTCTCTCAACTCTGTTATAGAGTGTAGTACTACATTTCAGTGAAGTGTAAGCCTTTCCAAAGCTGCCGAAAGTGTTTCTTTCTCTATTTCAAGGTATTCTGCATTGTATAACACACATTTACCACTCTAGTTTCCTTTAAGTAAAGAATATAGGATTCATACAATGTTTCATGGGATCTTAACTGGTATTAAGGATTTCCCTTATCTTAGCTACCTTTTCTACACTAAGAAATGACTTGGAGTTTCTCTTTCAGCTGTTCTAAACAAGTTCTCATCTGTTTACAGTCATTTTCACTGAATTATTCATGTTTTCATGTAGTTTCCTATATTCTGCCTTCTGGCCCAAGTATAAGCTTTGGCCACTTTATCAAACAACTTCCTACACACTGTAATGAACTGAGGGAGCTAGGGAACATTGTCTCTCAACTGTGTTATAGAGTGTAGTACTACATTTCAGTGAAGTGTAAGGCTTTCCAAAGCTGCCGAACTTGTTTCTTTCTCTATTTCAATGGTATTCTGCCTTGTATAACACACATTTACCACTCTAGTCTCCTTTAAGTAATGAATATAGGACTCATACAGTGTTTGATGTTATCTTAACTAGAATTAAGGATTTCCCTTATCTTAGCTACCTTTTCTACACTAAGAACTGACTTGGAGTTTCTCTTTCTGCTGTTCTAAACAATTTCTCATCTGTTTACAGTCATTTTCACTGAATTATTCATGTTTTCATGTAGTTTCCTATATTCTGCCTTCTGGCCCAAGTATAAGCTTTGCCTACTTTATCAAACTCCTTCCTACACTCTGTTATGAACTTAGGCAGCTAGGGAACATTGTCTCTCAACTGAGTTATAGAGTGTAGTACTACATTTCAGTGAAGTGTAAACCTTTCCAAAGCTGCCAAACGTGTTTCTTTCTCTATTTCAATGGTATTCTGCCTTGTATAACACACATTTACCACTCTAGTTTCCTTTAAGTAAAGAATATAGGATTCATACAGTGTTTCATGTGATCTTAACTCGAATTAAGGATTTCCTGGATCTTAGCTACCTTTTCTACACTAAGAACTGACTTGGAGATTCTCTTTAAGCTGTTCTAAACAAGTTCTCATGTGTTTACAGTCATTTTCAATGAATTATTCATGTTTTCATGTAGTTTCCTATATTCTGCCTTCTGGCCCAAGTATAAGCTTTCCCACTTTATCAAACAACTTCCTACACACTGTTATGAACTGAGGGAGCTAGGAACATTGTCTCTCAACTGTGTTATAGAGTGTAGTACTACATTTCAGTGAAGTGTAAGGCTTTCCAAAGCTGCCAAACGTGTTTCCTTCTCTATTTCAATGGTATTCTGCCTTATATAACACACATTTACCACTCTAGTCTCCTTTAAGTAAACAATATAGGATTCATACAGTGTTTGATGTTATCTTAACTCAAATTAAGAATTTCCCGGATTTAGCTACCTTTTCTACACTAAGAACTGACTTGGAGAATCTCTTTCATCTGTTCTAAACAAGTTCTCATCTGTTTACAGTCATTTTCACTGAATTATTCATGTTTTCATGTAGTTTCCGATATTCTGCCTTCTGGCCCAAGTATAAGCTTTGCCCACTTTATCAAACAACTTCCTACACACTGTTATGAACTGAGGCAGCTCGGGAACATTGTCTCTCAACTGTGTTATAGAGTGTAGTACTACATTTCAGTGAAGTGTAAGGCTTTCCAAAGCTGCCGAACGTGTTTGTTTCTCTATTTCAATGGTATTCTGCCTTGTATAACACACATTTACCACTCTAGTCTCCTTTAAGTAAAGAATATAGGATTCATAGAGTGTTTCATGTGATCTTAACTGGAATTAAGGATTTCCCTTATCTTAGCTACCTTTTCTACACTAAGAACTGACTTGGAGATTCTCTTTCAGCTGTTCTCAACAAGTTCTCATCTGTTTACAGTCATTTTCAATGAATTATTCATGTTTTCATGTAGTTTCCTATATTCTTCCTTCTCGCCCAAGTATAAGCTTTGCCCACCTTATCAAACAACTTCCTACACACTGTTATGAACTGAGGGAGCTAGGGAACATTGTCTCTGAACTGTGTTATAGAGTGTAGTACTACATTTCAGTGTAGTGTAAGGCTTTCCAAAGCTGCCGAACGTGTTTCTTTCTCTATTTCAATGGTATTCTGCCTTGTATAACACACATTTACCACTCTAGTCTCCGTTAAGTAAAGATTATAGGATTCATACAATGTTTCATGGGATCTTAACTGGTATTAAGGATTTCCCTTATCTTAGCTACCTTTTCTACACTAAGAACTGACTTGGAGTTTCTCTTTCAGCTGTTCTAAACAAGTTCTCATCTGTTTACAGTCATTTTCACTGAATTATTCATGTTTTCATGTAGTTTCCTATATTCTGCCTTCTGGCCCAAGTATAAGCTTTGCCTACTTTATCAAACACCTTCCTACACTCTTTCATGAACTGAGGCAGCTAGGGAACATTGTCTCTCAACTGTGTTATAGAGTGTAGTACTACATTTCAGTGAAGTGTAACCCTTTCCAAAGCTGCCGAACGTGTTTCTTTCTCTATTTCAATGGTATTCTGCCTTGTATAACACACATTTACCACTCTAGTTTCCTTTAAGTAAAGAATATAGGATTCATACAGTGTTTCATGTGATCTTAACTCGAATTAAGGATTTCCAGGATCTTAGCTACCTTTTCTACACTAAGAAATGACTTGGAGATTCTCTTTCAGCTGTTCTAAACAAGTTCTCATCTGTTTACAGTCATTTTCAATGAATTATTCATGTTTTCATGTAGTTTCCTATATTCTGCCTTCTGGCCCAAGTATAAGCTTTGCCCACTTTATCAAACAACTTCCTACACACTGTTATGAACTGAGGGAGCTAGGAACATTGTCTCTCAACTGTGTTATAGAGTGTAGTACTACATTTCAGTGAAGTGTAAGGCTTTCCAAAGCTGCCAAACGTGTTTCTTTCTCTATTTCAATGGTATTCTGCCTTATATAACACACATTTACCACTCTAGTTTCCTTTAAGTAAACAATATAGGATTCATACAGTGTTTGATGTTATCTTAACTCAAATTAAGAATTTCCCGGATTTAGCTACCTTTTCTACACTAAGAACTGACTTGGAGAATCTCTTTCATCTGTTCTAAACAAGTTCTCATCTGTTTACAGTCATTTTCACTGAATTATTCATGTTTTCATGTAGTTTCCTATATTCTGCCTTCTGGCCCAAGTATAAGCTTTGCCTACTTTATCAAACAACTTCCTACACACTGTTATGAACTGAGGCAGCTCGGGAACATTGTCTCTCAACTGTGTTATAGAGTGTAGTACTACATTTCAGTGAAGTGTAAGGCTTTCCAAAGCTGCCGAACGTGTTTCTTTCTCTATTTCAATGGTATTCTGCCTTGTATAACACACATTTACCACTCTAGTCTCCTTTAAGTAAAGAATATAGGATTCATAGAGTGTTTCATGTGATCTTAACTGGAATTAAGGATTTCCCTTATCTTAGCTACCTTTTCTACACTAAGAACTGACTTGGAGATTCTCTTTCAGCTGTTCTCAACAAGTTCTCATCTGTTTACAGTCATTTTCAATGAATTATTCATGTTTTCATGTAGTTTCCTATATTCTTCCTTCTCGCCCAAGTATAAGCTTTGCCCACCTTATCAAACAACTTCCTACACACTGTTATGAACTGAGGGAGCTAGGGAACATTGTCTCTGAACTGTGTTATAGAGTGTAGTACTACATTTCAGTGTAGTGTAAGGCTTTCCAAAGCTGCCAAACGTGTTTCTTTCTCTATTTCAATGGTATTCTGCCTTGTATAACACACATTTACCACTCTAGTCTCCTTTAAGTAATGAATATAGGATTCATACACTGTTTGATGTTATCTTAACTCGAATTAAGGATTTTCCTTATCTTAGCTACCTTTTCTACACTAAGAACTGACTTGCAGATTCTCTTTCAGCTGTTCTAAACAAGTTCTCATCTGTTTACAGTCATTTTCACTGAATTATTCATGTTTTCATGTAGTTTCCTATATTCTGCCTTCTGGCCCAAGTATAAGCTTTGCCCACTTTATCAAACACCTTCCTACACTCTGTTATGAACTGAGGCAGCTAGGGAACATTGTCTCTCAACTGTGTTATAGAGTGTAGTACTACATTTCAGTGAAGTGTAAGCCTTTCCAAAGCTGCCGAAAGTGTTTCTTTCTCTATTTCAAGGTATTCTGCATTGTATAACACACATTTACCACTCTAGTTTCCTTTAAGTAAAGAATATAGGATTCATACAATGTTTCATGGGATCTTAACTGGTATTAAGGATTTCCCTTATCTTAGCTACCTTTTCTACACTAAGAAATGACTTGGAGTTTCTCTTTCAGCTGTTCTAAACAAGTTCTCATCTGTTTACAGTCATTTTCACTGAATTATTCATGTTTTCATGTAGTTTCCTATATTCTGCCTTCTGGCCCAAGTATAAGCTTTGCCCACTTTATCAAACACCTTCCTACACTCTGTTATGAACTGAGGCAGCTAGGGAACATTGTCTCTCAACTGTGTTATAGAGTGTAGTACTACATTTCAGTGAAGTGTAAGCCTTTCCAAAGCTGCCGAAAGTGTTTCTTTCTCTATTTCAAGGTATTCTGCATTGTATAACACACATTTACCACTCTAGTTTCCTTTAAGTAAAGAATATAGGATTCATACAATGTTTCATGGGATCTTAACTGGTATTAAGGATTTCCCTTATCTTAGCTACCTTTTCTACACTAAGAAATGACTTGGAGATTCTCTTTCAGCTGTTCTCAACAAGTTCTCATCTGTTTACAGTCATTTTCAATGAATTATTCATGTTTTCATGTAGTTTCCTATATTCTTCCTTCTCGCCCAAGTATAAGCTTTGCCCACCTTATCAAACAACTTCCTACACACTGTTATGAACTGAGGGAGCTAGGGAACATTGTCTCTGAACTGTGTTATAGAGTGTAGTACTACATTTCAGTGTAGTGTAAGGCTTTCCAAAGCTGCCGAACGTGTTTCTTTCTCTATTTCAATGGTATTCTGCCTTGTATAACACACATTTACCACTCTAGTCTCCGTTAAGTAAAGATTATAGGATTCATACAATGTTTCATGGGATCTTAACTGGTATTAAGGATTTCCCTTATCTTAGCTACCTTTTCTACACTAAGAACTGACTTGGAGTTTCTCTTTCAGCTGTTCTAAACAAGTTCTCATCTGTTTACAGTCATTTTCACTGAATTATTCATGTTTTCATGTAGTTTCCTATATTCTGCCTTCTGGCCCAAGTATAAGCTTTGCCCACTTTATGAAACAACTTCCTACACACTGTTATGAACTGAGGGAGCTAGGAACATTGTCTCTCAACTGTGTTATAGAGTGTAGTACTACATTTCAGTGAAGTGTAAGGCTTTCCAAAGCTGCCAAACGTGTTTCTTTCTCTATTTCAATGGTATTCTGCCTTATATAACACACATTTACCACTCTAGTTTCCTTTAAGTAAACAATATAGGATTCATACAGTGTTTGATGTTATCTTAACTCAAATTAAGAATTTCCCGGATTTAGCTACCTTTTCTACACTAAGAACTGACTTGGAGAATCTCTTTCATCTGTTCTAAACAAGTTCTCATCTGTTTACAGTCATTTTCACTGAATTATTCATGTTTTCATGTAGTTTCCTATATTCTGCCTTCTGGCCCAAGTATAAGCTTTGCCCACTTTATCAAACAACTTCCTACACACTGTTATGAACTGAGGCAGCTCGGGAACATTGTCTCTCAACTGTGTTATAGAGTGTAGTACTACATTTCAGTGAAGTGTAAGGCTTTCCAAAGCTGCCGAACGTGTTTCTTTCTCTATTTCAATGGTATTCTGCCTTGTATAACACACATTTACCACTCTAGTCTCCTTTAAGTAAAGAATATAGGATTCATAGAGTGTTTCATGTGATCTTAACTGGAATTAAGGATTTCCCTTATCTTAGCTACCTTTTCTACACTAAGAACTGACTTGGAGATTCTCTTTCAGCTGTTCTCAACAAGTTCTCATCTGTTTACAGTCATTTTCAATGAATTATTCATGTTTTCATGTAGTTTCCTATATTCTTCCTTCTCGCCCAAGTATAAGCTTTGCCCACCTTATCAAACAACTTCCTACACACTGTTATGAACTGAGGGAGCTAGGGAACATTGTCTCTGAACTGTGTTATAGAGTGTAGTACTACATTTCAGTGTAGTGTAAGGCTTTCCAAAGCTGCCGAACGTGTTTCTTTCTCTATTTCAATGGTATTCTGCCTTGTATAACACACATTTACCACTCTAGTCTCCTTTAAGTAATGAATATAGGATTCATACACTGTTTGATGTTATCTTAACTCGAATTAAGGATTTTCCTTATCTTAGCTACCTTTTCTACACTAAGAACTGACTTGCAGATTCTCTTTCAGCTGTTCTAAACAAGTTCTCATCTGTTTACAGTCATTTTCACTGAATTATTCATGTTTTCATGTAGTTTCCTATATTCTGCCTTCTGGCCCAAGTATAAGCTTTGCCCACTTTATCAAACACCTTCCTACACTCTGTTATGAACTGAGGCAGCTAGGGAACATTGTCTCTCAACTGTGTTATAGAGTGTAGTACTACATTTCAGTGAAGTGTAAGCCTTTCCAAAGCTGCCGAAAGTGTTTCTTTCTCTATTTCAAGGTATTCTGCATTGTATAACACACATTTACCACTCTAGTTTCCTTTAAGTAAAGAATATAGGATTCATACAATGTTTCATGGGATCTTAACTGGTATTAAGGATTTCCCTTATCTTAGCTACCTTTTCTACACTAAGAAATGACTTGGAGTTTCTCTTTCAGCTGTTCTAAACAAGTTCTCATCTGTTTACAGTCATTTTCACTGAATTATTCATGTTTTCATGTAGTTTCCTATATTCTGCCTTCTGGCCCAAGTATAAGCTTTGCCTACTTTATCAAACACCTTCCTACACTCTGTTATGAACTGAGGCAGCTAGGGAACATTGTCTCTCAACTGTGTTATAGAGTGTAGTACTACATTTCAGTGAAGTGTAAGCCTTTCCAAAGCTGCCGAAAGTGTTTCTTTCTCTATTTCAAGGTATTCTGCATTGTATAACACACATTTACCACTCTAGTTTCCTTTAAGTAAAGAATATAGGATTCATACAATGTTTCATGGCATCTTAACTGGTATTAAGGATTTCCCTTATCTTAGCTACCTTTTCTACACTAAGAAATGACTTGGAGTTTCTCTTTCAGCTGTTCTAAAGAAGTTCTCATCTGTTTACAGTCATTTTCACTGAATTATTCATGTTTTCATGTAGTTTCCTATATTCTGCCTTCTGGCCCAAGTATAAGCTTTGCCTACTTTATCAAACACCTTCCTACACTCTGTTATGAACTGAGGCAGCTAGGGAACATTGTCTCTCAACTGTGTTATAGAGTGTAGTACTACATTTCAGTGAAGTGTAAGCCTTTCCAAAGCTGCCGAACGTGTTTCTTTCTCTATTTCAATGGTATTCTGCCTTGTATAACACACATTTACCACACTAGTTTCCTTTAAGTAAAGAATATAGGATTCCTACAGTGTTTCATGTGATCTTAACTCGAATTAAGGATTTCCCGGATCTTAGCTACCTTTTCTACACTAAGAACTGACTTGGAGATTCTCTTTCAGCTGTTCTAAACAAGTTCTCATGTGTTTACAGTCATTTTCAATGAATTATTCATGTTTTCAGGTAGTTTCCTATATTCTGCCTTCTGGCCCAAGTATAAGCTTTGCCCACTTTATCAAACAACTTCCTACACACTGTTATGAACTGAGGGAGCTAGGAACATTGTCTCTCAACTGTGTTATAGAGTGTAGTACTACATTTCAGTGAAGTGTAACCCTTTCCAAAGCTGCCGAACGTGTTTCTTTCTCTATTTCAATGGTATTCTGCCTTGTATAACACACATTTACCACTCTAGTTTCCTTTAAGTAAAGAATATAGGATTCATAAAGTGTTTCATGTGATCTTAACTCGAATTAAGGATTTCCAGGATCTTAGCTACCTTTTCTACACTAAGAAATGACTTGGAGATTCTCTTTCAGCTGTTCTAAACAAGTTCTCATCTGTTTACAGTCATTTTCAATGAATTATTCATGTTTTCATGTAGTTTCCTATATTCTGCCTTCTGGCCCAAGTATAACCTTTGCCCACTTTATCAAACAACTTCCTACACACTGTTATGAACTGAGGGAGCTAGGAACATTGTCTCTCAACTGTGTTATAGAGTGTAGTACTACATTTCAGTGAAGTGTAAGGCTTTCCAAAGCTGCCAAACGTGTTTCTTTCTCTATTTCAATGGTATTCTGCCTTATATAACACACATTTACCACTCTAGTTTCCTTTAAGTAAACAATATAGGATTCATACAGTGTTTGATGTTATCTTAACTCAAATTAAGAATTTCCCGGATTTAGCTACCTTTTCTACACTAAGAACTGACTTGGAGAATCTCTTTCATCTGTTCTAAACAAGTTCTCATCTGTTTACAGTCATTTTCACTGAATTATTCATGTTTTCATGTAGTTTCCTATATTCTGCCTTCTGGCCCAAGTATAAGCTTTGCCCACTTTATCAAACAACTTCCTACACACTGTTATGAACTGAGGCAGCTCGGGAACATTGTCTCTCAACTGTGTTATAGAGTGTAGTACTACATTTCAGTGAAGTGTAAGGCTTTCCAAAGCTGCCGAACGTGTTTCTTTCTCTATTTCAATGGTATTCTGCCTTGTATAACACACATTTACCACTCTAGTCTCCTTTAAGTAAAGAATATAGGATTCATAGAGTGTTTCATGTGATCTTAACTGGAATTAAGGATTTCCCTTATCTTAGCTACCTTTTCTACACTAAGAACTGACTTGGAGATTCTCTTTCAGCTGTTCTCAACAAGTTCTCATCTGTTTACAGTCATTTTCAATGAATTATTCATGTTTTCATGTAGTTTCCTATATTCTTCCTTCTCGCCCAAGTATAAGCTTTGCCCACCTTATCAAACAACTTCCTACACACTGTTATGAACTGAGGGAGCTAGGGAACATTGTCTCTGAACTGTGTTATAGAGTGTAGTACTACATTTCAGTGTAGTGTAAGGCTTTCCAAAGCTGCCGAACGTGTTTCTTTCTCTATTTCAATGGTATTCTGCCTTGTATAACACACATTTACCACTCTAGTCTCCTTTAAGTAATGAATATAGGATTCATACACTGTTTGATGTTATCTTAACTCGAATTAAGGATTTTCCTTATCTTAGCTACCTTTTCTACACTAAGAACTGACTTGCAGATTCTCTTTCAGCTGTTCTAAACAAGTTCTCATCTGTTTACAGTCATTTTCACTGAATTATTCATGTTTTCATGTAGTTTCCTATATTCTGCCTTCTGGCCCAAGTATAAGCTTTGCCCACTTTATCAAACACCTTCCTACACTCTGTTATGAACTGAGGCAGCTAGGGAACATTGTCTCTCAACTGTGTTATAGAGTGTAGTACTACATTTCAGTGAAGTGTAAGCCTTTCCAAAGCTGCCGAAAGTGTTTCTTTCTCTATTTCAAGGTATTCTGCATTGTATAACACACATTTACCACTCTAGTTTCCTTTAAGTAAAGAATATAGGATTCATACAATGTTTCATGGGATCTTAACTGGTATTAAGGATTTCCCTTATCTTAGCTACCTTTTCTACACTAAGAACTGACTTGCAGATTCTCTTTCAGCTGTTCTAAACAAGTTCTCATCTGTTTACAGTCATTTTCACTGAATTATTCATGTTTTCATGTAGTTTCCTATATTCTGCCTTCTGGCCCAAGTATAAGCTTTGCCCACTTTATCAAACACCTTCCTACACTCTGTTATGAACTGAGGCAGCTAGGGAACATTGTCTCTCAACTGTGTTATAGAGTGTAGTACTACATTTCAGTGAAGTGTAAGCCTTTCCAAAGCTGCCGAAAGTGTTTCTTTCTCTATTTCAAGGTATTCTGCATTGTATAACACACATTTACCACTCTAGTTTCCTTTAAGTAAAGAATATAGGATTCATACAATGTTTCATGGCATCTTAACTGGTATTAAGGATTTCCCTTATCTTAGCTACCTTTTCTACACTAAGAAATGACTTGGAGTTTCTCTTTCAGCTGTTCTAAACAAGTTCTCATCTGTTTACAGTCATTTTCACTGAATTATTCATGTTTTCATGTAGTTTCCTATATTCTGCCTTCTGGCCCAAGTATAAGCTTTGCCTACTTTATCAAACACCTTCCTACACTCTGTTATGAACTGAGGCAGCTAGGGAACATTGTCTCTCAACTGTGTTATAGAGTGTAGTACTACATTTCAGTGAAGTGTAAGCCTTTCCAAAGCTGCCGAAAGTGTTTCTTTCTCTATTTCAAGGTATTCTGCATTGTATAACACACATTTACCACTCTAGTTTCCTTTAAGTAAAGAATATAGGATTCGTACAGTGTTTCATGTGATCTTAACTCGAATTAAGGATTTCCCGGATCTTAGCTACCTTTTCTACACTAAGAACTGACTTGGAGATTCTCTTTCAGCTGTTCTAAACAAGTTCTCATGTGTTTACAGTCATTTTCAATGAATTATTCATGTTTTCAGGTAGTTTCCTATATTCTGCCTTCTGGCCCAAGTATAAGCTTTGCCCACTTTATCAAACAACTTCCTACACACTGTTATGAACTGAGGGAGCTAGGAACATTGTCTCTCAACTGTGTTATAGAGTGTAGTACTACATTTCAGTGAAGTCTAAGGATTTCCAAAGCTTCCAAACGTGTTTCTTTCTCTATTTCAATGGTATTCTGCCTTATATAACACACATTTACCACTCTAGTCTCCTTTAAGTAATGAATATAGGATTCATACACTGTTTGATGTTATCTTAACTCGAATTAAGGATTTTCCTTATCTTAGCTACCTTTTCTACACTATGAACTGACTTGCAGATTCTCTTTCAGCTGTTCTAAACAAGTTCTCATCTGTTTACAGTCATTTTCACTGAATTATTCATGTTTTCATGTAGTTTCCTATATTCTGCCTTCTGGCCCAAGTATAAGCTTTGCCCACTTTATCAAACACCTTCCTACACTCTGTTATGAACTGAGGCAGCTAGGGAACATTGTCTCTCAACTCTGTTATAGAGTGTAGTACTACATTTCAGTGAAGTCTAAGGATTTCCAAAGCTTCCAAACGTGTTTCTTTCTCTATTTCAATGGTATTCTGCCTTATATAACACACATTTACCACTCTAGTCTCCTTTAAGTAATGAATATAGGATTCATACACTGTTTGATGTTATCTTAACTCGAATTAAGGATTTTCCTTATCTTAGCTACCTTTTCTACACTAAGAACTGACTTGCAGATTCTCTTTCAGCTGTTCTAAACAAGTTCTCATCTGTTTACAGTCATTTTCACTGAATTATTCATGTTTTCATGTAGTTTCCTATATTCTGCCTTCTGGCCCAAGTATAAGCTTTGCCCACTTTATCAAACACCTTCCTACACTCTGTTATGAACTGAGGCAGCTAGGGAACATTGTCTCTCAACTCTGTTATAGAGTGTAGTACTACATTTCAGTGAAGTGTAAGCCTTTCCAAAGCTGCCGAAAGTGTTTCTTTCTCTATTTCAAGGTATTCTGCATTGTATAACACACATTTACCACTCTAGTTTCCTTTAAGTAAAGAATATAGGATTCATACAATGTTTCATGGGATCTTAACTGGTATTAAGGATTTCCCTTATCTTAGCTACCTTTTCTACACTAAGAAATGACTTGGAGTTTCTCTTTCAGCTGTTCTAAACAAGTTCTCATCTGTTTACAGTCATTTTCACTGAATTATTCATGTTTTCATGTAGTTTCCTATATTCTGCCTTCTGGCCCAAGTATAAGCTTTGGCCACTTTATCAAACAACTTCCTACACACTGTAATGAACTGAGGGAGCTAGGGAACATTGTCTCTCAACTGTGTTATAGAGTGTAGTACTACATTTCAGTGAAGTGTAAGGCTTTCCAAAGCTGCCGAACTTGTTTCTTTCTCTATTTCAATGGTATTCTGCCTTGTATAACACACATTTACCACTCTAGTCTCCTTTAAGTAATGAATATAGGACTCATACAGTGTTTGATGTTATCTTAACTAGAATTAAGGATTTCCCTTATCTTAGCTACCTTTTCTACACTAAGAACTGATTTGGAGTTTCTCTTTCAGCTGTTCTAAACAAGTTCTCATCTGTTTACAGTCATTTTCACTGAATTATTCATGTTTTCATGTAGTTTCCTATATTCTGCCTTCTGGCCCAAGTATAAGCTTTGCCTACTTTATCAAACTCCTTCCTACACTCTGTTATGAACTTAGGCAGCTAGGGAACATTGTCTCTCAACTGAGTTATAGAGTGTAGTACTACATTTCAGTGAAGTGTAAACCTTTCCAAAGCTGCCGAACGTGTTTCTTTCTCTATTTCAATGGTATTCTGCCTTGTATAACACACATTTAACACTCTAGTTTCCTTTAAGTAAAGAATATAGGATTCATACAGTGTTTCATGTGATCTTAACTCGAATTAAGGATTTCCTGGATCTTAGCTACCTTTTCTACACTAAGAACTGACTTGGAGATTCTCTTTCAGCTGTTCTAAACAAGTTCTCATGTGTTTACAGTCATTTTCAATGAATTATTCATGTTTTCATGTAGTTTCCTATATTCTGCCTTCTGGCCCAAGTATAAGCTTTCCCACTTTATCAAACAACTTCCTACACACTGTTATGAACTGAGGGAGCTAGGAACATTGTCTCTCAACTGTGTTATAGAGTGTAGTACTACATTTCAGTGAAGTCTAAGGATTTCCAAAGCTTCCAAACGTGTTTCTTTCTCTATTTCAATGGTATTCTGCCTTATATAACACACATTTACCACTCTAGTCTCCTTTAAGTAAACAATATAGGATTCATACAGTGTTTGATGTTATCTTAACTCGAATTAAGGATTTCCCGGATTTAGCTACCTTTTCTACACTAAGAACTGACTTGGAGATTCTCTTTCAGCTGTTCTAAACAAGTTCTAATCTGTTTACAGTCATTTTCAATGAATTATTCATGTTTTCATGTAGTTTCCTATATTCTGCCTTCTGGCCCAAGTATAAGCTTTGCCCACCTTATCAAACAACTTCCTACACACTGTTATGAACTGAGGGAGCTAGGGAACATTGTCTCTGAACTGTGTTATAGAGTGTAGTACTACATTTCAGTGTAGTGTAAGGCTTTCCAAAGCTGCCGAACGTGTTTCTTTCTCTATTTCAATGGTATTCTGCCTTGTATAACACACATTTACCACTCTAGTCTCCGTTAAGTAAAGATTATAGGATTCATACAATGTTTCATGGGATCTTAACTGGTATTAAGGATTTCCCTTATCTTAGCTACCTTTTCTACACTAAGAACTGACTTGGAGTTTCTCTTTCAGCTGTTCTAAACAAGTTCTCATCTGTTTACAGTCATTTTCACTGAATTATTCATGTTTTCATGTTGTTTCCTATATTCTGCCTTCTGGCCGAGGTATAAGCTTTGCCTACTTTATCAAACACCTTCCTACACTCTTTCATGAACTGAGGCAGCTAGGGAACATTGTCTCTCAACTGTGTTATAGAGTGTAGTACTACATTTCAGTGAAGTGTAAGCCTTTCCAAAGCTGCCGAACGTGTTTCTTTCTCTATTTCAATGGTATTCTGCCTTGTATAACACACATTTACCACTCTAGTTTCCTTTAAGTAAAGAATATAGGATTCATACAGTGTTTCATGTGATCTTAACTCGAATTAAGGATTTCCAGGATCTTAGCTACCTTTTCTACACTAAGAAATGACTTGGAGATTCTCTTTCAGCTGTTCTAAACAAGTTCTCATCTGTTTACAGTCATTTTCAATGAATTATTCATGTTTTCATGTAGTTTCCTATATTCTGCCTTCTGGCCCAAGTATAAGCTTTGCCCACTTTATCAAACAACTTCCTACACACTGTTATGAACTGAGGGAGCTAGGAACATTGTCTCTCAACTGTGTTATAGAGTGTAGTACTACATTTCAGTGAAGTGTAAGGCTTTCCAAAGCTGCCAAACGTGTTTCTTTCTCTATTTCAATGGTATTCTGCCTTATATAACACACATTTACGACTCTAGTCTCCTTTAAGTAAACAATATAGGATTCATACAGTGTTTGATGTTATCTTAACTCGAATTAAGGATTTTCCGGATTTAGCTACCTTTTCTACACTAAGAACTGACTTGGAGAATCTCTTTCATCTGTTCTAAACAAGTTCTCATCTGTTTACAGTCATTTTCACTGAATTATGCATGTTTTCATGTAGTTTCATATATTCTGCCTTCTGGCCCAAGTATAAGCTTTGCCCACTTTATCAAACAACTTCCTACACACTGTTATGAACTGAGGCAGCTCGGGAACATTGTCTCTCAACTGTGTTATAGAGTGTAGTACTACATTTCAGTGAAGTGTAAGGCTTTCCAAAGCTGCCGAACGTGTTTGTTTCTCTATTTCAATGGTATTCTGCCTTGTATAACACACATTTACCACTCTAGTCTCCTTTAAGTAATGAATATAGGACTCATACAGTGTTTGATGTTATCTTAACTGGAATTAAGGATTTCCCTTATCTTAGCTACCTTTTCTACACTACGAACTGACTTGGAGATTCTCTTTCAGCTGTTCTAAACAAGTTCTCATCTGTTTACAGTCACTTTCACTGAATTATTCATGTTTTCATGTAGTTTCCTATATTCTGCCTCCTGGCCCAAGTATAAGCTTTGCCTACTTTATCAAACACCTTCCTACACTCTGTTATGAACTTAGGCAGCTAGGGAACATTGTCTCTCATCTGTGTTATAGAGTGTAGTACTACATTTCAGTGAAGTGTAAGGCTTTCCAAAGCTGCCAAACGTGTTTCTTTCTCCATTTCAATGGTATTCTGCCTTATATAACACACATTTACCACTCTAGTCTCCTTTAAGTAATGAATATAGGATTCATACAGTGTTTGATGTTATCTTAACTCGAATTAAGGATTTTCCTTATCTTAGCTACCTTTTCTACACTAAGAACTGACTTGGAGAATCTCTTTCATCTGTTCTAAACAAGTTCTCATCTGTTTACAGTCATTTTCACTGAATTATTCATGTTTTCATGTAGTTTCCTATATTCTGCCTTCTGGCCCAAGTATAAGCTTTGCCCACTTTATCAAACACCTTCCTACACTCTGTTATGAACTGAGGCAGCTAGGGAACATTGTCTCTCAACTGTGTTATAGAGTGTAGTACTACATTTCAGAGAAGTGTAAGCCTTTCCAAAGCTGCCGAAAGTGTTTCTTTCTCTATTTTAATGGTATTCTGCCTTGTATAACACACATTTACCACTCTAGTTTCATTTAAGTAAAGAATATAGGATTCATACAATTTTTCATGGGATCTTAACTGGTATTAAGGATTTCCCTTATCTTAGCTACCTTTTCTACACTAAGAACTGACTTGGAGTTTCTCTTTCAGCTGTTCTAAACAACTTCTCATCTGTTTACAGTCATTTTCACTGAATTATTCATGTTTTCATGTAGTTTCCTATATTCTGCCTCCTGGCCCAAGTATAAGCTTTGCCTACTTTATCAAACACCTTCCTACACTCTGTTATGAACTTAGGCAGCTAGGGAACATTGTCTCTCAACTGAGTTATAGAGTGTAGTACTACATTTCAGTGAAGTGTAAGCCTTTCCAAAGCTGCCGAACGTGTTTCTTTCTCTATTTCAATGGTATTCTGCCTTGTATAACACACATTTACCACTCTAGTCTCCTTTAAGTAATGAATATAGGATTCATACAGTGTTTGATGTTATCTTAACTCGAATTAAGGATTTTCCTTATCTTAGCTACCTTTTCTACACTAAGAACTGACTTGGAGATTCTCTTTCAGCTGTTCTAAACAAGTTCTCATCTGTTTACAGTCATTTTCACTGAATTATTCATGTTTTCATGTAGTTTCCTATATTCTGCCTTCTGGCCCAAGTATAAGCTTTGCCCACTTTATCAAACACCTTCCTACACTCTGTTATGAACTGAGGCAGCTAGGGAACATTGTCTCTCAACTGTGTTATAGAGTGTAGTACTACATTTCAGTGAAGTGTAAGCCTTTCCAAAGCTGCCGAAAGTGTTTCTTTCTCTATTTCAATGGTATTCTGCCTTGTATAACACACATTTACCACTCTAGTTTCCTTTAAGTAAAGATTATAGGATTCATACAATGTTTCATGGGATCTTAACTGGTATTAAGGATTTCCCTTATCTTAGCTACCTTTTCTACACTAAGAACTGACTTGGAGTTTCTCTTTCAGCTGTTCTAAACAAGTTCTCATCTGTTTACAGTCATTTTCACTGAATTATTCATGTTTTCATGTAGTTTCCTATATTCTGCCTTCTGGCCCAAGTATAAGCTTTGCCTACTTTATCAAACACCTTCCTACACTCTTTCATGAACTGAGGCAGCTAGGGAACATTGTCTCTCAACTGTGTTATAGAGTGTAGTACTACATTTCAGTGAAGTGTAAGCCTTTCCAAAGCTGCCGAACGTGTTTCTTTCTCTATTTCAATGGTATTCTGCCTTGTATAACACACATTTACCACTCTAGTTTCCTTTAAGTAAAGAATATAGGATTCATACAGTGTTTCATGTGATCTTAACTCGAATTAAGGATTTCCAGGATCTTAGCTACCTTTTCTACACTAAGAAATGACTTGGAGATTCTCTTTCAGCTGTTCTAAACAAGTTCTCATCTGTTTACAGTCACTTTCACTGAATTATTCATGTTTTCATGTAGTTTCCTATATTCTGCCTCCTGGCCCAAGTATAAGCTTTGCCTACTTTATCAAACACCTTCCTACACTCTGTTATGAACTTAGGCAGCTAGGGAACATTGTCTCTCATCTGTGTTATAGAGTGTAGTACTACATTTCAGTGAAGTGTAAGGCTTTCCAAAGCTGCCAAACGTGTTTCTTTCTCCATTTCAATGGTATTCTGCCTTATATAACACACATTTACCACTCTAGTCTCCTTTAAGTAATGAATATAGGATTCATACAGTGTTTGATGTTATCTTAACTCGAATTAAGGATTTTCCTTATCTTAGCTACCTTTTCTACACTAAGAACTGACTTGGAGAATCTCTTTCATCTGTTCTAAACAAGTTCTCATCTGTTTACAGTCATTTTCACTGAATTATTCATGTTTTCATGTAGTTTCCTATATTCTGCCTTCTGGCCCAAGTATAAGCTTTGCCCACTTTATCAAACACCTTCCTACACTCTGTTATGAACTGAGGCAGCTAGGGAACATTGTCTCTCAACTGTGTTATAGAGTGTAGTACTACATTTCAGAGAAGTGTAAGCCTTTCCAAAGCTGCCGAAAGTGTTTCTTTCTCTATTTTAATGGTATTCTGCCTTGTATAACACACATTTACCACTCTAGTTTCATTTAAGTAAAGAATATAGGATTCATACAATTTTTCATGGGATCTTAACTGGTATTAAGGATTTCCCTTATCTTAGCTACCTTTTCTACACTAAGAACTGACTTGGAGTTTCTCTTTCAGCTGTTCTAAACAACTTCTCATCTGTTTACAGTCATTTTCACTGAATTATTCATGTTTTCATGTAGTTTCCTATATTCTGCCTCCTGGCCCAAGTATAAGCTTTGCCTACTTTATCAAACACCTTCCTACACTCTGTTATGAACTTAGGCAGCTAGGGAACATTGTCTCTCAACTGAGTTATGGAGTGTAGTACTACATTTCAGTGAAGTGTAAGCCTTTCCAAAGCTGCCGAACGTGTTTCTTTCTCTATTTCAATGGTATTCTGCCTTGTATAACACACATTTACCACTCTAGTCTCCTTTAAGTAATGAATATAGGATTCATACAGTGTTTGATGTTATCTTAACTCGAATTAAGGATTTTCCTTATCTTAGCTACCTTTTCTACACTAAGAACTGACTTGGAGATTCTCTTTCAGCTGTTCTAAACAAGTTCTCATCTGTTTACAGTCATTTTCACTGAATTATTCATGTTTTCATGTAGTTTCCTATATTCTGCCTTCTGGCCCAAGTATAAGCTTTGCCCACTTTATCAAACACCTTCCTACACTCTGTTATGAACTGAGGCAGCTAGGGAACATTGTCTCTCAACTGTGTTATAGAGTGTAGTACTACATTTCAGTGAAGTGTAAGCCTTTCCAAAGCTGCCGAAAGTGTTTCTTTCTCTATTTCAATGGTATTCTGCCTTGTATAACACACATTTACCACTCTAGTTTCCTTTAAGTAAAGATTATAGGATTCATACAATGTTTCATGGGATCTTAACTGGTATTAAGGATTTCCCTTATCTTAGCTACCTTTTCTACACTAAGAACTGACTTGGAGTTTCTCTTTCAGCTGTTCTAAACAAGTTCTCATCTGTTTACAGTCATTTTCACTGAATTATTCATGTTTTCATGTAGTTTCCTATATCCTGCCTTCTGGCCCAAGTATAAGCTTTGCCTACTTTATCAAACACCTTCCTACACTCTTTCATGAACTGAGGCAGCTAGGGAACATTGTCTCTCAACTGTGTTATAGAGTGTAGTACTACATTTCAGTGAAGTGTAAGCCTTTCCAAAGCTGCCGAACGTGTTTCTTTCTCTATTTCAATGGTATTCTGCCTTGTATAACACACATTTACCACTCTAGTTTCCTTTAAGTAAAGAATATAGGATTCATACAGTGTTTCATGTGATCTTAACTCGAATTAAGGATTTCCAGGATCTTAGCTACCTTTTCTACACTAAGAAATGACTTGGAGATTCTCTTTCAGCTGTTCTAAACAAGTTCTCATGTGTTTACAGTCATTTTCACTGAATTATTCATGTTTTCATGTAGTTTCCTATATTCTGCCTTCTGGCCCAAGTATAAGCTTTGCCCACTTTATCAAACACCTTCCTACACTCTGTTATGAACTGAGGCAGCTAGGGAACATTGTCTCTCAACTGTGTTATAGAGTGTAGTACTACATTTCAGAGAAGTGTAAGCCTTTCCAAAGCTGCCGAAAGTGTTTCTTTCTCTATTTTAATGGTATTCTGCCTTGTATAACACACATTTACCACTCTAGTTTCATTTAAGTAAAGAATATAGGATTCATACAATTTTTCATGGGATCTTAACTGGTATTAAGGATTTCCCTTATCTTAGCTACCTTTTCTACACTAAGAACTGACTTGGAGTTTCTCTTTCAGCTGTTCTAAACAACTTCTCATCTGTTTACAGTCATTTTCACTGAATTATTCATGTTTTCATGTAGTTTCCTATATTCTGCCTCCTGGCCCAAGTATAAGCTTTGCCTACTTTATCAAACACCTTCCTACACTCTGTTATGAACTTAGGCAGCTAGGGAACATTGTCTCTCAACTGAGTTATAGAGTGTAGTACTACATTTCAGTGAAGTGTAAGCCTTTCCAAAGCTGCCGAACGTGTTTCTTTCTCTATTTCAATGGTATTCTGCCTTGTATAACACACATTTACCACTCTAGTCTCCTTTAAGTAATGAATATAGGATTCATACAGTGTTTGATGTTATCTTAACTCGAATTAAGGATTTTCCTTATCTTAGCTACCTTTTCTACACTAAGAACTGACTTGGAGATTCTCTTTCAGCTGTTCTAAACAAGTTCTCATCTGTTTACAGTCATTTTCACTGAATTATTCATGTTTTCATGTAGTTTCCTATATTCTGCCTTCTGGCCCAAGTATAAGCTTTGCCCACTTTATCAAACACCTTCCTACACTCTGTTATGAACTGAGGCAGCTAGGGAACATTGTCTCTCAACTGTGTTATAGAGTGTAGTACTACATTTCAGTGAAGTGTAAGCCTTTCCAAAGCTGCCGAAAGTGTTTCTTTCTCTATTTCAATGGTATTCTGCCTTGTATAACACACATTTACCACTCTAGTTTCCTTTAAGTAAAGATTATAGGATTCATACAATGTTTCATGGGATCTTAACTGGTATTAAGGATTTCCCTTATCTTAGCTACCTTTTCTACACTAAGAACTGACTTGGAGTTTCTCTTTCAGCTGTTCTAAACAAGTTCTCATCTGTTTACAGTCATTTTCACTGAATTATTCATGTTTTCATGTAGTTTCCTATATTCTGCCTTCTGGCCCAAGTATAAGCTTTGCCTACTTTATCAAACACCTTCCTACACTCTTTCATGAACTGAGGCAGCTAGGGAACATTGTCTCTCAACTGTGTTATAGAGTGTAGTACTACATTTCAGTGAAGTGTAAGCCTTTCCAAAGCTGCCGAACGTGTTTCTTTCTCTATTTCAATGGTATTCTGCCTTGTATAACACACATTTACCACTCTAGTTTCCTTTAAGTAAAGAATATAGGATTCATACAGTGTTTCATGTGATCTTAACTCGAATTAAGGATTTCCAGGATCTTAGCTACCTTTTCTACACTAAGAAATGACTTGGAGATTCTCTTTCAGCTGTTCTAAACAAGTTCTCATCTGTTTACAGTCACTTTCACTGAATTATTCATGTTTTCATGTAGTTTCCTATATTCTGCCTCCTGGCCCAAGTATAAGCTTTGCCTACTTTATCAAACACCTTCCTACACTCTGTTATGAACTTAGGCAGCTAGGGAACATTGTCTCTCATCTGTGTTATAGAGTGTAGTACTACATTTCAGTGAAGTGTAAGGCTTTCCAAAGCTGCCAAACGTGTTTCTTTCTCCATTTCAATGGTATTCTGCCTTATATAACACACATTTACCACTCTAGTCTCCTTTAAGTAATGAATATAGGATTCATACAGTGTTTGATGTTATCTTAACTCGAATTAAGGATTTTCCTTATCTTAGCTACCTTTTCTACACTAAGAACTGACTTGGAGAATCTCTTTCATCTGTTCTAAACAAGTTCTCATCTGTTTACAGTCATTTTCACTGAATTATTCATGTTTTCATGTAGTTTCCTATATTCTGCCTTCTGGCCCAAGTATAAGCTTTGCCCACTTTATCAAACACCTTCCTACACTCTGTTATGAACTGAGGCAGCTAGGGAACATTGTCTCTCAACTGTGTTATAGAGTGTAGTACTACATTTCAGAGAAGTGTAAGCCTTTCCAAAGCTGCCGAAAGTGTTTCTTTCTCTATTTTAATGGTATTCTGCCTTGTATAACACACATTTACCACTCTAGTTTCATTTAAGTAAAGAATATAGGATTCATACAATTTTTCATGGGATCTTAACTGGTATTAAGGATTTCCCTTATCTTAGCTACCTTTTCTACACTAAGAACTGACTTGGAGTTTCTCTTTCAGCTGTTCTAAACAACTTCTCATCTGTTTACAGTCATTTTCACTGAATTATTCATGTTTTCATGTAGTTTCCTATATTCTGCCTCCTGGCCCAAGTATAAGCTTTGCCTACTTTATCAAACACCTTCCTACACTCTGTTATGAACTTAGGCAGCTAGGGAACATTGTCTCTCAACTGAGTTATAGAGTGTAGTACTACATTTCAGTGAAGTGTAAGCCTTTCCAAAGCTGCCGAACGTGTTTCTTTCTCTATTTCAATGGTATTCTGCCTTGTATAACACACATTTACCACTCTAGTCTCCTTTAAGTAATGAATATAGGATTCATACAGTGTTTGATGTTATCTTAACTCGAATTAAGGATTTTCCTTATCTTAGCTACCTTTTCTACACTAAGAACTGACTTGGAGATTCTCTTTCATCTGTTCTAAACAAGTTCTCATCTGTTTACAGTCATTTTCACTGAATTATTCATGTTTTCATGTAGTTTCCTATATTCTGCCTTCTGGCCCAAGTATAAGCTTTGCCCACTTTATCAAACACCTTCCTACACTCTGTTATGAACTGAGGCAGCTAGGGAACATTGTCTCTCAACTGTGTTATAGAGTGTAGTACTACATTTCAGTGAAGTGTAAGCCTTTCCAAAGCTGCCGAAAGTGTTTCTTTCTCTATTTCAATGGTATTCTGCCTTGTATAACACACATTTACCACTCTAGTTTCCTTTAAGTAAAGATTATAGGATTCATACAATGTTTCATGGGATCTTAACTGGTATTAAGGATTTCCCTTATCTTAGCTACCTTTTCTACACTAAGAACTGACTTGGAGTTTCTCTTTCAGCTGTTCTAAACAAGTTCTCATCTGTTTACAGTCATTTTCACTGAATTATTCATGTTTTCATGTAGTTTCCTATATTCTGCCTTCTGGCCCAAGTATAAGCTTTGCCTACTTTATCAAACACCTTCCTACACTCTTTCATGAACTGAGGCAGCTAGGGAACATTGTCTCTCAACTGTGTTATAGAGTGTAGTACTACATTTCAGTGAAGTGTAAGCCTTTCCAAAGCTGCCGAACGTGTTTCTTTCTCTATTTCAATGGTATTCTGCCTTGTATAACACACATTTACCACTCTAGTTTCCTTTAAGTAAAGAATATAGGATTCATACAGTGTTTCATGTGATCTTAACTCGAATTAAGGATTTCCAGGATCTTAGCTACCTTTTCTACACTAAGAAATGACTTGGAGATTCTCTTTCAGCTGTTCTAAACAAGTTCTCATGTGTTTACAGTCATTTTCAATGAATTATTCATGTTTTCATGTAGTTTCCTATATTCTGCCTTCTGGCCCAAGTATAAGCTTTGCCCACTTTATCAAACAACTTCCTACACACTGTTATGAACTGAGGGAGCTAGGAACATTGTCTCTCAACTGTGTTATAGAGTGTAGTACTACATTTCAGTGAAGTGTAAGGCTTTCCAAAGGTGCCAAACGTGTTTCTTTCTCTATTTCAATGGTATTCTGCGTTATATAACACACATTTACGACTCTAGTCTCCTTTAAGTAAACAATATAGTATTCATACAGTGTTTGATGTTATCTTAACTCGAATTAAGGATTTTCCGGATTTAGCTACCTTTTCTACACTAAGAACTGACTTGGAGAATCTCTTTCATCTGTTCTAAACAAGTTCTCATCTGTTTACAGTCATTTTCACTCAATTATTCATGTTTTCATGTAGTTTCATATATTCTGCCTTCTGGCCCAAGTATAAGCTTTGCCCACTTTATCAAACAACTTCCTACACACTGTTATGAACTGAGGCAGCTCGGGAACATTGTCTCTCAACTGTGTTATAGAGTGTAGTACTACATTTCAGTGAAGTGTAAGGCTTTCCAAAGCTGCCGAACGTGTTTGTTTCTCTATTTCAATGGTATTCTGCCTTGTATAACACACATTTACCACTCTAGTCTCCTTTAAGTAATGAATATAGGACTCATACAGTGTTTGATGTTATCTTAACTGGAATTAAGGATTTCCCTTATCTTAGCTACCTTTTCTACACTACGAACTGACTTGGAGATTCTCTTTCAGCTGTTCTAAACAAGTTCTCATCTGTTTACAGTCACTTTCACTGAATTATTCATGTTTTCATGTAGTTTCCTATATTCTGCCTTCTGGCCCAAGTATAAGCTTTGTCCACTTTATCAAACAACTTCCTACACACTGTTATGAACTGAGGGAGCTAGGAACATTGTCTCTCATCTGTGTTATAGAGTGTAGTACTACATTTCAGTGAAGTGTAAGGCTTTCCAAAGCTGCCAAACGTGTTTCTTTCTCCATTTCAATGGTATTCTGCCTTATATAACACACATTTACCACTCTAGTCTCCTTTAAGTAATGAATATAGGATTCATACAGTGTTTGATGTTATCTTAACTCGAATTAAGGATTTTCCTTATCTTAGCTACCTTTTCTACACTAAGAACTGACTTGGAGAATCTCTTTCATCTGTTCTAAACAAGTTCTCATCTGTTTACAGTCATTTTCACTGAATTATTCATGTTTTCATGTAGTTTCCTATATTCTGCCTTCTGGCCCAAGTATAAGCTTTGCCCACTTTATCAAACACCTTCCTACACTCTGTTATGAACTGAGGCAGCTAGGGAACATTGTCTCTCAACTGTGTTACAGAGTGTAGTACTACATTTCAGTGAAGTGTAAGCCTTTCCAAAGCTGCCGAAAGTGTTTCTTTCTCTATTTTAATGGTATTCTGCCTTGTATAACACACATTTACCACTCTAGTTTCCTTTAAGTAAAGAATATAGGATTCATACAATTTTTCATGGGATCTTAACTGGTATTAAGGATTTCCCTTATCTTAGCTACCTTTTCTACACTAAGAACTGACTTGGAGTTTCTCTTTCAGCTGTTCTAAACAAGTTCTCATCTGTTTACAGTCATTTTCACTGAATTATTCATGTTTTCATGTAGTTTCCTATATTCTGCCTTCTGGCCCAAGTATAAGCTTTGCCTACTTTATCAAACACCTTCCTACACTCTGTTATGAACTTAGGCAGCTAGGGAACATTGTCTCTCAACTGAGTTATAGAGTGTAGTACTACATTTCAGTGAAGTGTAAGCCTTTCCAAAGCTGCCGAACGTGTTTCTTTCTCTATTTCAATGGTATTCTGCCTTGTATAACACACATTTACCACTCTAGTTTCCTTTAAGTAAAGAATATAGGATTCATACAGTGTTTCATGTGATCTTAACTCGAATTAAGGATTTCCAGGATCTTAGCTACCTTTTCTACACTAAGAAATGACTTGGAGATTCTCTTTCAGCTGTTCTAAACAAGTTCTCATGTGTTTACAGTCATTTTCAATGAATTATTCATGTTTTCATGTAGTTTCCTATATTCTGCCTTCTGGCCCAAGTATAAGCTTTGCCCACTTTATCAAACAACTTCCTACACACTGTTATGAACTGAGGGAGCTAGGAACATTGTCTCTCAACTGTGTTATAGAGTGTAGTACTACATTTCAGTGAAGTGTAAGGCTTTCCAAAGGTGCCAAACGTGTTTCTTTCTCTATTTCAATGGTATTCTGCGTTATATAACACACATTTACGACTCTAGTCTCCTTTAAGTAAACAATATAGTATTCATACAGTGTTTGATGTTATCTTAACTCGAATTAAGGATTTTCCGGATTTAGCTACCTTTTCTACACTAAGAACTGACTTGGAGAATCTCTTTCATCTGTTCTAAACAAGTTCTCATCTGTTTACAGTCATTTTCACTCAATTATTCATGTTTTCATGTAGTTTCATATATTCTGCCTTCTGGCCCAAGTATAAGCTTTGCCCACTTTATCAAACAACTTCCTACACACTGTTATGAACTGAGGCAGCTCGGGAACATTGTCTCTCAACTGTGTTATAGAGTGTAGTACTACATTTCAGTGAAGTGTAAGGCTTTCCAAAGCTGCCGAACGTGTTTGTTTCTCTATTTCAATGGTATTCTGCCTTGTATAACACACATTTACCACTCTAGTCTCCTTTAAGTAAAGAATATAGGATTCATAGAGTGTTTCATGTGATCTTAACTGGAATTAAGGATTTCCCTTATCTTAGCTACCTTTTCTACACTAAGAACTGACTTGGAGATTCTCTTTCAGCTGTTCTCAACAAGTTCTCATCTGTTTACAGTCATTTTCAATGAATTATTCATGTTTTCATGTAGTTTCCTATATTCTTCCTTCTCGCCCAAGTATAAGCTTTGCCCACCTTATCAAACAACTTCCTACACACTGTTATGAACTGAGGGAGCTAGGGAACATTGTCTCTGAACTGTGTTATAGAGTGTAGTACTACATTTCAGTGTAGTGTAAGGCTTTCCAAAGCTGCCGAACGTGTTTCTTTCTCTATTTCAATGGTATTCTGCCTTGTATAACACACATTTACCACTCTAGTCTCCTTTAAGTAATGAATATAGGATTCATACACTGTTTGATGTTATCTTAACTCGAATTAAGGATTTTCCTTATCTTAGCTACCTTTTCTACACTAAGAACTGACTTGCAGATTCTCTTTCAGCTGTTCTAAACAAGTTCTCATCTGTTTACAGTCATTTTCACTGAATTATTCATGTTTTCATGTAGTTTCCTATATTCTGCCTTCTGGCCGAAGTATAAGCTTTGCCCACTTTATCAAACACCTTCCTACACACTGTTATGAACTGAGGGAGCTAGGGAACATTGTCTCTCAACTGTGTTATAGAGTGTAGTACTACATTTCAGTGAAGTGTAAGGCTTTCCAAAGCTGTCCAACTTGTTTCTTTCTCTATTTCAATGGTATTCTGCCTTGTATAACACACATTTACCACTCTAGTCTCCTTTAAGTAATGAATATAGGACTCATACAGTGTTTGATGTTATCTTAACTAGAATTAAGGATTTCCCTTATCTTAGCTACCTTTTCTACACTACGAACTGACTTGGAGATTCTCTTTCAGCTGTTCTAAACAAGTTCTCATCTGTTTACAGTCACTTTCACTGAATTATTCATGTTTTCATGTAGTTTCCTATATTCTGCCTTCTGGCCCAAGTATAAGCTTTGTCCACTTTATCAAACAACTTCCTACACACTGTTATGAACTGAGGGAGCTAGGAACATTGTCTCTCATCTGTGTTATAGAGTGTAGTACTACATTTCAGTGAAGTGTAAGGCTTTCCAAAGCTGTCGAACTTGTTTCTTTCTCTATTTCAATGGTATTCTGCCTTGTATAACACACATTTACCACTCTAGTCTCCTTTAAGTAATGAATATAGGACTCATACAGTGTTTGATGTTATCTTAACTGGAATTAAGGATTTCCCTTATCTTAGCTACCTTTTCTACACTACGAACTGACTTGGAGATTCTCTTTCAGCTGTTCTAAACAAGTTCTCATCTGTTTACAGTCACTTTCACTGAATTATTCATGTTTTCATGTAGTTTCCTATATTCTGCCTTCTGGCCCAAGTATAAGCTTTGTCCACTTTATCAAACAACTTCCTACACACTGTTATGAACTGAGGGAGCTAGGAACATTGTCTCTCATCTGTGTTATAGAGTGTAGTACTACATTTCAGTGAAGTGTAAGGCTTTCCAAAGCTGCCAAACGTGTTTCTTTCTCCATTTCAATGGTATTCTGCCTTATATAACACACATTTACCACTCTAGTCTCCTTTAAGTAATGAATATAGGATTCATACAGTGTTTGATGTTATCTTAACTCGAATTAAGGATTTTCCTTATCTTAGCTACCTTTTCTACACTAAGAACTGACTTGGAGAATCTCTTTCATCTGTTCTAAACAAGTTCTCATCTGTTTACAGTCATTTTCACTGAATTATTCATGTTTTCATGTAGTTTCCTATATTCTGCCTTCTGGCCCAAGTATAAGCTTTGCCCACTTTATCAAACACCTTCCTACACTCTGTTATGAACTGAGGCAGCTAGGGAACATTGTCTCTCAACTGTGTTACAGAGTGTAGTACTACATTTCAGTGAAGTGTAAGCCTTTCCAAAGCTGCCGAAAGTGTTTCTTTCTCTATTTTAATGGTATTCTGCCTTGTATAACACACATTTACCACTCTAGTTTCCTTTAAGTAAAGAATATAGGATTCATACAATTTTTCATGGGATCTTAACTGGTATTAAGGATTTCCCTTATCTTAGCTACCTTTTCTACACTAAGAACTGACTTGGAGTTTCTCTTTCAGCTGTTCTAAACAAGTTCTCATCTGTTTACAGTCATTTTCACTGAATTATTCATGTTTTCATGTAGTTTCCTATATTCTGCCTTCTGGCCCAAGTATAAGCTTTGCCTACTTTATCAAACACCTTCCTACACTCTGTTATGAACTTAGGCAGCTAGGGAACATTGTCTCTCAACTGAGTTATAGAGTGTAGTACTACATTTCAGTGAAGTGTAAGCCTTTCCAAAGCTGCCGAACGTGTTTCTTTCTCTATTTCAATGGTATTCTGCCTTGTATAACACACATTTACCACTCTAGTTTCCTTTAAGTAAAGAATATAGGATTCATACAGTGTTTCATGTGATCTTAACTCGAATTAAGGATTTCCAGGATCTTAGCTACCTTTTCTACACTAAGAAATGACTTGGAGATTCTCTTTCAGCTGTTCTAAACAAGTTCTCATGTGTTTACAGTCATTTTCAATGAATTATTCATGTTTTCATGTAGTTTCCTATATTCTGCCTTCTGGCCCAAGTATAAGCTTTGCCCACTTTATCAAACAACTTCCTACACACTGTTATGAACTGAGGGAGCTAGGAACATTGTCTCTCAACTGTGTTATAGAGTGTAGTACTACATTTCAGTGAAGTGTAAGGCTTTCCAAAGGTGCCAAACGTGTTTCTTTCTCTATTTCAATGGTATTCTGCCTTATATAACACACATTTACCACTCTAGTCTCCTTTAAGTAAACAATATAGGATTCATACAGTGTTTGATGTTATCTTAACTCAAATTAAGAATTTCCCGGATTTAGCTACCTTTTCTACACTAAGAACTGACTTGGAGAATCTCTTTCATCTGTTCTAAACAAGTTCTCATCTGTTTACAGTCATTTTCACTGAATTATTCATGTTTTCATGTAGTTTCCGATATTCTGCCTTCTGGCCCAAGTATAAGCTTTGCCCACTTTATCAAACAACTTCCTACACACTGTTATGAACTGAGGCAGCTCGGGAACATTGTCTCTCAACTGTGTTATAGAGTGTAGTACTACATTTCAGTGAAGTGTAAGGCTTTCCAAAGCTGCCGAACGTGTTTGTTTCTCTATTTCAATGGTATTCTGCCTTGTATAACACACATTTACCACTCTAGTCTCCTTTAAGTAAAGAATATAGGATTCATAGAGTGTTTCATGTGATCTTAACTGGAATTAAGGATTTCCCTTATCTTAGCTACCTTTTCTACACTAAGAACTGACTTGGAGATTCTCTTTCAGCTGTTCTCAACAAGTTCTCATCTGTTTACAGTCATTTTCAATGAATTATTCATGTTTTCATGTAGTTTCCTATATTCTTCCTTCTCGCCCAAGTATAAGCTTTGCCCACCTTATCAAACAACTTCCTACACACTGTTATGAACTGAGGGAGCTAGGGAACATTGTCTCTGAACTGTGTTATAGAGTGTAGTACTACATTTCAGTGTAGTGTAAGGCTTTCCAAAGCTGCCGAACGTGTTTCTTTCTCTATTTCAATGGTATTCTGCCTTGTATAACACACATTTACCACTCTAGTCTCCTTTAAGTAATGAATATAGGATTCATACACTGTTTGATGTTATCTTAACTCGAATTAAGGATTTTCCTTATCTTAGCTACCTTTTCTACACTAAGAACTGACTTGCAGATTCTCTTTCAGCTGTTCTAAACAAGTTCTCATCTGTTTACAGTCATTTTCACTGAATTATTCATGTTTTCATGTAGTTTCCTATATTCTGCCTTCTGGCCCAAGTATAAGCTTTGCCCACTTTATCAAACACCTTCCTACACTCTCTTATGAACTGAGGCAGCTAGGGAACATTGTCTCTCAACTGTGTTATAGAGTGTAGTACTACATTTCAGTGAAGTGTAAGCCTTTCCAAAGCTGCCGAAAGTGTTTCTTTCTCTATTTCAATGGTATTCTGCCTTGTATAACACACATTTATCACTCTAGTTTCCTTTAAGTAAAGATTATAGGATTCATACAATGTTTCATGGGATCTTAACTGGTATTAAGGATTTCCCTTATCTTAGCTACCTTTTCTACACTAAGAACTGACTTGGAGTTTCTCTTTCAGCTGTTCTAAACAAGTTCTCATCTGTTTACAGTCATTTTCACTGAATTATTCATGTTTTCATGTAGTTTCCTATATTCTGCCTTCTGGCCCAAGTATAAGCTTTGCCTACTTTATCAAACACCTTCCTACACTCTTTCATGAACTGAGGCAGCTAGGGAACATTGTCTCTCAACTGTGTTATAGAGTGTAGTACTACATTTCAGTGAAGTGTAAGCCTTTCCAAAGCTGCCGAACGTGTTTCTTTCTCTATTTCAATGGTATTCTGCCTTTTATAACACACATTTACCACTCTAGTTTCCTTTAAGTAAAGAATATAGGATTCATACAGTGTTTCATGTGATCTTAACTCGAATTAAGGATTTCCAGGATCTTAGCTACCTTTTCTACACTAAGAAATGACTTGGAGATTCTCTTTCAGCTGTTCTAAACAAGTTCTCATGTGTTTACAGTCATTTTCAATGAATTATTCATGTTTTCATGTAGTTTCCTATATTCTGCCTTCTGGCCCAAGTATAAGCTTTGCCCACTTTATCAAACAACTTCCTACACACTGTTATGAACTGAGGGAGCTAGGAACATTGTCTCTCAACTGTGTTATAGAGTGTAGTACTACATTTCAGTGAAGTGTAAGGCTTTCCAAAGCTGCCAAACGTGTTTCTTTCTCCATTTCAATGGTATTCTGCCTTATATAACACACATTTACGACTCTAGTCTCCTTTAAGTAAACAATATAGGATTCATACAGTGTTTGATGTTATCTTAACTCGAATTAAGGATTTTCCGGATTTAGCTACCTTTTCTACACTAAGAACTGACTTGGGGAATCTCTTTCATCTGTTCTAAACAAGTTCTCATCTGTTTACAGTCATTTTCACTGAATTATTCATGTTTTCATGTAGTTTCATATATTCTGCCTTCTGGCCCAAGTATAAGCTTTGCCCACTTTATCAAACAACTTCCTACACACTGTTATGAACTGAGGCAGCTCGGGAACATTGTCTCTCAACTGTGTTATAGAGTGTAGTACTACATTTCAGTGAAGTGTAAGGCTTTCCAAAGCTGCCGAACGTGTTTGTTTCTCTATTTCAATGGTATTCTGCCTTGTATAACACACATTTACCACTCTAGTCTCCTTTAAGTAAAGAATATAGGATTCATAGAGTGTTTCATGTGATCTTAACTGGAATTAAGGATTTCCCTTATCTTAGCTACCTTTTCTACACTAAGAACTGACTTACAGATTCTCTTTCAGCTGTTCTAAAGAAGTTCTCATCTGTTTATAGTCATTTTCAATGAATTATTCATGTTTTCATGTAGTTTCCTATATTCTGCCTTCTGGCCCAAGTATAAGGTTTGCCCACCTTATCAAACAACTTCCTACACACTGTTATGAACTGAGGGAGCTAGGGAACATTGTCTCTGAACTGTGTTATAGAGTGTAGTACTACATTTCAGTGTAGTGTAAGGCTTTCCAAAGCTGCCGAACGTGTTTCTTTCTCTATTTCAATGGTATTCTGCCTTGTATAACACACATTTACCACTCTAGTCTCCTTTAAGTAATGAATATAGGATTCATACAGTTTTTGATGTTATCTTAACTCGAATTAAGGATTTTCCTTATCTTAGCTACCTTTTGTACACTAAGAACTGACTTGGAGATTCTCTTTCAGCTGTTCTAAACAAGTTCTCATCTGTTTACAGTCATTTTCACTGAATTATTCATGTTTTCATGTAGTTTCCTATATTCTGCCTTCTGGCCCAAGTATAAGCTTTGCCCACTTTATCAAACACCTTCCTACACTCTTTCATGAACTGAGGCAGCTAGGGAACATTGTCTCTCAACTGTGTTATAGAGTGTAGTACTACATTTCAGTGAAGTGTAAGCCTTTCCAAAGCTGCCGAACGTGTTTCTTTCTCTATTTCAATGGTATTCTGCCTTGTATAACACACATTTACCACTCTAGTTTCCTTTAAGTAAAGAATATAGGATTCATACAGTGTTTCATGTGATCTTAACTCGAATTAAGGATTTCCAGGATCTTAGCTACCTTTTCTACACTAAGAAATGACTTGGAGATTCTCTTTCCGCTGTTCTAAACAAGTTCTCATGTGTTTACAGTCATTTTCAATGAATTATTCATGTTTTCATGTAGTTTCCTATATTCTGCCTTCTGGCCCAAGTATAAGCTTTGCCCACTTTATCAAACAACTTCCTACACACTGTTATGAACTGAGGGAGCTAGGAACATTGTCTCTCAACTGTGTTATAGAGTGTAGTACTACATTTCAGTGAAGTGTAAGGCTTTCCAAAGCTGCCGAACGTGTTTCTTTCTCTATTTCAATGGTATTCTGCCTTGTATAACACACATTTACCACTCTAGTCTCCTTTAAGTAAACAATATAGGATTCATACAGTGTTTGATGTTATCTTAACTCGAATTAAGGATTTTCCGGATGGATTTAGCTACCTTTTCTACACTAAGAACTGACTTGGAGAATCTCTTTCATCTGTTCTAAACAAGTTCTCATCTGTTTACAGTCATTTTCACTGAATTATTCATGTTTTCATGTAGTTTCATATATTCTGCCTTCTGGCCCAAGTATAAGCTTTGCCCACTTTATCAAACAACTTCCTACACACTGTTATGAACTGAGGCAGCTCGGGAACATTGTCTCTCAACTGTGTTATAGAGTGTAGTACTACATTTCAGTGAAGTGTAAGGCTTTCCAAAGCTGCCGAACGTGTTTGTTTCCCTATTTCAATGGTATTCTGCCTTGTATAACACACATTTACCACTCTAGTCTCCTTTAAGTAAAGAATATAGGATTCATAGAGTGTTTCATGTGATCTTAACCGGAATTAAGGATTTCCCTTATCTTAGCTACCTTTTCTACACTAAGAACTGACTTGGAGATTCTCTTTCAGCTGTTCTAAAGAAGTTCTTATCTGTTTACAGTCATTTTCAATGAATTATTCATGTTTTCATGTAGTGTCCTATATTCTGCCTTCTGGCCCAAGTATAAGGTTTGCCCACCTTATCAAACAACTTCCTACACACTGTTATGAACTGAGGGAGCTAGGGAACATTGTCTCTGAACTGTGTTATAGAGTGTAGTACTACATTTCAGTGTAGTGTAAGGCTTTCCAAAGCTGCCGAACGTGTTTCTTTCTCTATTTCAATGGTATTCTGCCTTGTATAACACACATTTACCACTCTAGTCTCCTTTAAGTAATGAATATAGGATTCATACAGTTTTTGATGTTATCTTAACTCGAATTAAGGATTTTCCTTATCTTAGCTACCTTTTGTACACTAAGAACTGACTTGGAGAGTCTCTTTCAGCTGTTCTAAACAAGTTCTCATCTGTTTACAGTCATTTTCACTGAATTATTCATGTTTTCATGTAGTTTCCTATATTCTGCCTTCTGGCCCAAGTATGAGCTTTGCCCACTTTATCAAACACCTTCCTACACTCTGTTATGAACTGAGGCAGCTAGGGAACATTGTCTCTCAACTGTGTTATAGAGTGTAGTACTACATTTCAGTGAAGTGTAAGCCTTTCCAAAGCTGCCGAAAGTGTTTCTTTCTCTATTTCAATGGTATTCTGCCTTGTATAACACACATTTACCACTCTAGTTTCCTTTAAGTAAAGAATATAGGATTCATACAATGTTTCATGGGATCTTAACTGGTATTAAGGATTTCCCTTATCTTAGCTACCTTTTCTACACTAAGAACTGACTTGGAGTTTCTCTTTCAGCTGTTCTAAACAAGTTCTCATCTGTTTACAGTCATTTTCACTGAATTATTCATGTTTTCATGTAGTTTCCTATATTCTGCCTTCTGGTCCAAGTATAAGCTTTGCCTACTTTATCAAACACCTTCCTACACTCTGTTATGAACTGAGGCAGCTAGGGAACATTGTCTCTCAACTGTGTTATAGAGTGTAGTACTACATTTCAGTGAAGTGTAAGCCTTTCCAAAGCTGCCGAACAGGTTTCTTTCTCTATTTCAATGGTATTCTGCCTTGTATAACACACATTTACCACTCTAGTTTCCTTTAAGTAAAGAATATAGGATTCATACAGTGTTTCATGTGATCTTAACTCGAATTAAGGATTTCCCGGATCTTAGCTACCTTTTCTACACTAAGAACTGACTTGGAGATTCTATTTCAGCTGTTCTAAACAAGTTCTCATGTGTTTACAGTCATTTTCAATGAATTATTCATGTTTTCATGTAGTTTCCTATATTTTGCCTTCTGGCCCAAGTATAAGCTTTGCCCACTTTATCAAACAACTTCCTACACACTGTTATGAACTGAGGGAGCTAGGAACATTGTCTCTCAACTGTGTTATAGAGTGTAGTACTACATTTCAGTGAAGTGTAAGGCTTTCCAAAGCTGCCAAACGTGTTTCTTTCTCTATTTCAATGGTATTCTGACTTAAATAACACACATTTACCACTCTAGTCTCCTTTAAGTAAACAATATAGGATTCATACAGTGTTTGATGTTATCTTAACTCGAATTAAGGATTTCCCGGATTTAGCTACCTTTTCTACACTAAGAACTGACTTGGAGAATATTTTTCATCTGTTCTAAACAAGTTCTCATCTGTTTACAGTCATTTTCACTGAATTATTTATGTTTTCATGTAGTTTCCTATATTCTGCCTTCTGGCCCAAGTATAAGCTTTGCCCACTTTTTCAAACAACTTCCTACACACTGTTATGAACTGAGGCAGCTCGGGAACATTGTCTCTCAACTGTGTTATAGAGTGTAGTACTACATTTCAGTGAAGTGTAAGGCTTTCCAAAGCTGCCGAACGTGTTTGTTTCTCTATTTCAATGGTATTCTGCCTTGTATAACACACATTTACCACTCTAGTCTCCTTTAAGTAAAGAATATAGGATTCATACAATGTTTCATGTGATCTTAACTGGAATTAAGGATTTCCCTTATCGTAGCTACCTTTTCTACACTAAGAACTGACTTGGAGATTCTCTTTCAGCTGTTCTAAACAAGTTCTCATCTGTTTACAGTCATTTTCAATGAATTATTCATGTTTTCATGTAGTTTCCTATATTCTGCCTTCTGGCCCAAGTATAAGCTTTGCCCACCTTATCAAACAACTTCCTACACACTGTTATGAACTGAGGTAGCTAGGGAACATTGTCTCTGAACTGTGTTATAGAGTGTAGTACTACATTTCAGTGTAGTGTAAGGCTTTCCAAACCTGCAGAACGTGTTTCTTTCTCTATTTCAATGGTATTCTGCCTTGTATAACACACATTTACCACTCTAGTCTCCTTTAAGTAATGAATATAGGATTCATACAGTGTTTGATGTTATCTTAACTCGAATTAAGGATTTTCCTTATCTTAGCTACCTTTTCTACACTAAGAACTGACTTGGAGATTCTCTTTCAGCTGTTCTAAAAAAGTTCTCATCTGTTTACAGTCATTTTCACTGAATTATTCAAGTTTTCATGTAGTTTCCTATATTCTGCCTTCTGGCCCAAGTATAAGCTTTGCCCACTTTATCAAACAACTTCCTACACACTGTTATGAACTGAGGGAGCTAGGAACATTGTCTCTCAACTGTGTTATAGAGTGTAGTACTACATTTTAGTGAAGTGTAAGGCTTTCCAAAGCTGCCAAACGTGTTTCTTTCTCTATTTCAATGGTATTCTGCCTTATATAACACACATTTACGACTCTAGTCTCCTTTAAGTAAACAATATAGGATTCATACAGTGTTTGATGTTATCTTAACTCGAATTAAGGATTTTCCGGATTTAGCTACCTTTTCTACACTAAGAACTGACTTGGAGAATCTCTTTCAGCTGTTCTAAACAAGTTCTCATCTGTTTACAGTCATTTTCACTGAATTATTCATGTTTTCATGTAGTTTCCTATATTCTGCCTTCTGGCCCAAGTATAAGCTTTGCCCACTTTATCAAACACCTTCCTACACTCTGTTATGAACTGAGGCAGCTAGGGAACATTGTCTCTCAACTGTGTTATAGAGTGTAGTACTACATTTCAGTGAAGTGTAAGCCTTTCCAAAGCTGCCGAACGTGTTTGTTTCTCTATTTCAATGGTATTCTGCCTTGTATAACACACATTTACCACTCTAGTCTCCTTTAAGTAAAGAATATAGGATTCATAGAGTGTTTCATGTGATCTTAACTGGAATTAAGGATTTCCCTTATCTTAGCTACCTTTTCTACACTAAGAACTGACTTGGAGATTCTCTTTCAGCTGTTCTAAACAAGTTCTCATCTGTTTACAGTCATTTTCAATGAATTATTCATGTTTTCATGTAGTTTCCTATATTCTGCCTTCTGGCCCAAGTATAAGCTTTGCCCACCTTATCAAAAAACTTCCTACACACTGTTATGAACTGAGGGAGCTAGGGAACATTGTCTCTGAACTGTGTTATAGAGTGTAGTACTACATTTCAGTGTAGTGTAAAGCTTTCCAAACCTGCCGAACGTGTTTCTTTCTCTATTTCAATGGTATTCTGCCTTGTATAACACACATTTACCACTCTAGTCTCCTTTAAGTAATGAATATAGGATTCATACAGTGTTTGATGTTATCTTAACTCGAATTAAGGATTTTCCTTATCTTAGCTACCTTTTCTACACTAAGAACTGACTTGGAGATTCTCTTTCAGCTGTTCTAAACAAGTTCTCATCTGTTTACAGTCATTTTCACTGAATCATTCATGTTTTCATGTAGTTTCCTATATTCTGCCCTCTGGCCCAAGTATAAGCTTTGGCCACTTTATCAAACAACTTCCTAAACACTGTTATGAACTGAGGGAGCTAGGGAACATTGTCTCTCAACTGTGTTATAGAGTGTAGTACTACATTTCAGTGAAGTGTAAGGCTTTCCAAAGCTGCCGGACGTGTTTGTTTCTCTATTTCAATGGTATTCTGCCTTGTATAACACACATTTACCACTCTAGTCTCCTTTAAGTAAAGAATATAGGATTCATAGAGTGTTTCATGTGATCTTAACTGGAATTAAGGATTTCCCTTATCTTAGCTACCTTTTCTACACTAAGAACTGACTTGCAGATTCTCTTTCAGCTGTTCTAAACAAGTTCTCATCTGTTTACAGTCATTTTCACTGAATTATTCATGTTTTCATGTAGTTTCCTATATTCTGCCTTCTGGCCCAAGTATAAGCTTTGCCCACTTTATCAAACACCTTCCTACACTCTGTTATGAACTGAGGCAGCTATGGAACATTGTCTCTCAACTGTGTTATAGAGTGTAGTACTACATTTCAGTGAAGTGTAAGCCTTTCCAAAGCTGCCGAAAGTGATTCTTTCTCTATTTCAATGGTATTCTGCCTTGTATAACACACATTTACCACTCTAGTTTCCTTTAAGTAAAGAATATAGGATTCATACAATGTTTCATGGGATCTTAACTGGTATTAAGGATTTCCCTTATCTTAGCTACCTTTTCTACACTAAGAACTTACTTGGAGTTTCTCTTTCAGGTGTTCTAAACAAGTTCTCATCTGTTTACAGTCATTTTCACTGAATTATTCATGTTTTCATGTAGTTTCCTATATTCTGCCTTCTGGCCCAAGTATAAGCTTTGCCTACTTTATCAAACACCTTCCTACACTCTGTTATGAACTGAGGCAGCTAGGGAACATTGTCTCTCAACTGTGTTATAGAGTGTAGTACTACATTTCAGTGAAGTGTAAGCATTTCCAAAGCTGCCGAACGTGTTTCTTTCTCTATTTCAATGGTATTCTGCCTTGTATAACACACATTTACCACTCTAGTTTCCTTTAAGTAAAGAATATAGGATTCATACAGTGTTTCATGTGATCTTAACTCGAATTAAGGATTTTCCTTATCTTAGCTACCTTTTGTACACTAAGAACTGACTTGGAGATTCTCTTTCAGCTGTTCTAAACAAGTTCTCATCTGTTTACAGTCATTTTCACTGAATTATTCATGTTTTCATGTAGTTTCCTATATTCTGCCTTCTGGCCCAAGTATAAGCTTTGCCCACTTTATCAAACACCTTCCTACACTCTGTTATGAACTGAGGCAGCTAGGGAACATTGTCTCTCAACTGTGTTATAGAGTGTAGTACTACATTTCAGTGAAGTGTAAGCCTTTCCAAAGCTGCCGAAAGTGTTTCTTTCTCTATTTCAATGGTATTTTGCCTTGTATAACACACATTTACCACTCTAGTTTCCTTTAAGTAAAGAATATAGGATTCATACAATGTTTCATGGGATCTTAACTGGTATTAAGGATTTCCCTTATCTTAGCTACCTTTTCTACACTAAGAACTGACTTGGAGTTTCTCTTTCAGCTGTTCTAAACAAGTTCTCATCTGTTTACAGTCATTTTCACTGAATTATTCATGTTTTCATGTAGTTTCCTATATTCTGCCTTCTGGCCCAAGTATAAGCTTTGCCTACTTTATCAAACACCTTCCTACACTCTGTTATGAACTGAGGCAGCTAGGGAACATTGTCTCTCAACTGTGTTATAGAGTGTAGTACTACATTTCAGTGAAGTGTAAGCCTTTCCAAAGCTGCCGAACAGGTTTCTTTCTCTATTTCAATGGTATTCTGCCTTGTATAACACACATTTACCACTCTAGTTTCCTTTAAGTAAAGAATATAGGATTCATACAGTGTTTCATGTGATCTTAACTCGAATTAAGGATTTCCCGGATCTTAGCTACCTTTTCTACACTAAGAACTGACTTGGAGATTCTATTTCAGCTGTTCTAAACAAGTTCTCATGTGTTTACAGTCATTTTCAATGAATTATTCATGTTTTCATGTAGTTTCCTATATTTTGCCTTCTGGCCCAAGTATAAGCTTTGCCCACTTTATCAAACAACTTCCTACACACTGTTATGAACTGAGGGAGCTAGGAACATTGTCTCTCAACTGTGTTATAGAGTGTAGTACTACATTTCAGTGAAGTGTAAGGCTTTCCAAAGCTGCCAAACGTGTTTCTTTCTCTATTTCAATGGTATTCTGACTTAAATAACACACATTTACCACTCTAGTCTCCTTTAAGTAAACAATATAGGATTCATACAGTGTTTGATGTTATCTTAACTCGAATTAAGGATTTCCCGGATTTAGCTACCTTTTCTACACTAAGAACTGACTTGGAGAATATTTTTCATCTGTTCTAAACAAGTTCTCATCTGTTTACAGTCATTTTCACTGAATTATTTATGTTTTCATGTAGTTTCCTATATTCTGCCTTCTGGCCCAAGTATAAGCTTTGCCCACTTTATCAAACAACTTCCTACACACTGTTATGAACTGAGGCAGCTCGGGAACATTGTCTCTCAACTGTGTTATAGAGTGTAGTACTACATTTCAGTGAAGTGTAAGGCTTTCCAAAGCTGCCGAACGTGTTTGTTTCTCTATTTCAATGGTATTCTGCCTTGTATAACACACATTTACCACTCTAGTCTCCTTTAAGTAAAGAATATAGGTTTCATACAATGTTTCATGTGATCTTAACTGGAATTAAGGATTTCCCTTATCGTAGCTACCTTTTCTACACTAAGAACTGACTTGGAGATTCTCTTTCAGCTGTTCTAAACAAGTTCTCATCTGTTTACAGTCATTTTCAATGAATTATTCATGTTTTCATGTAGTTTCCTATATTCTGCCTTCTGGCCCAAGTATAAGCTTTGCCCACCTTATCAAACAACTTCCTACACACTGTTATGAACTGAGGTAGCTAGGGAACATTGTCTCTGAACTGTGTTATAGAGTGTAGTACTACATTTCAGTGTAGTGTAAGGCTTTCCAAACCTGCCGAACGTGTTTCTTTCTCTATTTCAATGGTGTTCTGCCTTGTATAACACACATTTACCACTCTAGTCTCCTTTAAGTAATGAATATAGGATTCATACAGTGTTTGATGTTATCTTAACTCGAATTAAGGATTTTCCTTATCTTAGCTACCTTTTCTACACTAAGAACTGACTTGGAGATTCTCTTTCAGCTGTTCTAAACAAGTTCTCATCTGTTTACAGTCATTTTCACTGAATTATTCAAGTTTTCATGTAGTTTCCTATATTCTGCCTTCTGGCCCAAGTATAAGCTTTGCCCACTTTATCAAACAACTTCCTACACACTGTTATGAACTGAGGGAGCTAGGAACATTGTCTCTCAACTGTGTTATAGAGTGTAGTACTACATTTTAGTGAAGGGTAAGGCTTTCCAAAGCTGCCAAACGTGTTTCTTTCTCTATTTCAATGGTATTCTGCCTTATATAACACACATTTACGACTCTAGTCTCCTTTAAGTAAACAATATAGGATTCATACAGTGTTTGATGTTATCTTAACACGAATTAAGGATTTTCCGGATTTAGCTACCTTTTCTACACTAAGAACTGACTTGGAGAATCTCTTTCAGCTGTTCTAAACAAGTTCTCATCTGTTTACAGTCATTTTCACTGAATTATTCATGTTTTCATGTAGTTTCCTATATTCTGCCTTCTGGCCCAAGTATAAGCTTTGCCCACTTTATCAAACACCTTCCTACACTCTGTTATGAACTGAGGCAGCTAGGGAACATTGTCTCTCAACTGTGTTATAGAGTGTAGTACTACATTTCAGTGAAGTGTAAGCCTTTCCAAAGCTGCCGAACGTGTTTGTTTCTCTATTTCAATGGTATTCTGCCTTGTATAACACACATTTACCACTCTAGTCTCCTTTAAGTAAAGAATATAGGATTCATAGAGTGTTTCATGTGATCTTAACTGGAATTAAGGATTTCCCTTATCTTAGCTACCTTTTCTACACTAAGAACTGACTTGGAGATTCTCTTTCAGCTGTTCTAAACAAGTTCTCATCTGTTTACAGTCATTTTCAATGAATTATTCATGTTTTCATGTAGTTTCCTATATTCTGCCTTCTGGCCCAAGTATAAGCTTTGCCCACCTTATCAAAAAACTTCCTACACACTGTTATGAACTGAGGGAGCTAGGGAACATTGTCTCTGAACTGTGTTATAGAGTGTAGTACTACATTTCAGTGTAGTGTAAAGCTTTCCAAACCTGCCGAACGTGTTTCTTTCTCTATTTCAATGGTATTCTGCCTTGTATAACACACATTTACCACTCTAGTCTCCTTTAAGTAATGAATATAGGATTCATACAGTGTTTGATGTTATCTTAACTCGAATTAAGGATTTTCCTTATCTTAGCTACCTTTTCTACACTAAGAACTGACTTGGAGATTCTCTTTCAGCTGTTCTAAACAAGTTCTCATCTGTTTACAGTCATTTTCACTGAATCATTCATGTTTTCATGTAGTTTCCTATATTCTGCCCTCTGGCCCAAGTATAAGCTTTGGCCACTTTATCAAACAACTTCCTAAACACTGTTATGAACTGAGGGAGCTAGGGAACATTGTCTCTCAACTGTGTTATAGAGTGTAGTACTACATTTCAGTGAAGTGTAAGGCTTTCCAAAGCTGCCGGACGTGTTTGTTTCTCTATTTCAATGGTATTCTGCCTTGTATAACACACATTTACCACTCTAGTCTCCTTTAAGTAAAGAATATAGGATTCATAGAGTGTTTCATGTGATCTTAACTGGAATTAAGGATTTCCCTTATCTTAGCTACCTTTTCTACACTAAGAACTCACTTGCAGATTCTCTTTCAGCTGTTCTAAACAAGTTCTCATCTGTTTACAGTCATTTTCACTGAATTATTCATGTTTTCATGTAGTTTCCTATATTCTGCCTTCTGGCCCAAGTATAAGCTTTGCCCACTTTATCAAACACCTTCCTACACTCTGTTATGAACTGAGGCAGCTATGGAACATTGTCTCTCAACTGTGTTATAGAGTGTAGTACTACATTTCAGTGAAGTGTAAGCCTTTCCAAAGCTGCCGAAAGTGATTCTTTCTCTATTTCAATGGTATTCTGCCTTGTATAACACACATTTACCACTCTAGTTTCCTTTAAGTAAAGAATATAGGATTCATACAATGTTTCATGGGATCTTAACTGGTATTAAGGATTTCCCTTATCTTAGCTACCTTTTCTACACTAAGAACTTACTTGGAGTTTCTCTTTCAGGTGTTCTAAACAAGTTCTCATCTGTTTACAGTCATTTTCACTGAATTATTCATGTTTTCATGTAGTTTCCTATATTCTGCCTTCTGGCCCAAGTATAAGCTTTGCCTACTTTATCAAACACCTTCCTACACTCTGTTATGAACTGAGGCAGCTAGGGAACATTGTCTCTCAACTGTGTTATAGAGTGTAGTACTACATTTCAGTGAAGTGTAAGCATTTCCAAAGCTGCAGAACGTGTTTCTTTCTCTATTTCAATGGTATTCTGCCTTGTATAACACACATTTACCACTCTAGTTTCCTTTAAGTAAAGAATATAGGATTCATACAGTGTTTCATGTGATCTTAACTCGAATTAAGGATTTCCTGGATCTTAGCTACCTTTTCTACACTAAGAACTGACTTGGAGATTCTCTTTCAGCTGTTCTAAACAAGTTCTCATGTGTTTACAGTCATTTTCAATGAATTATTCATGTTTTCATGTAGTTTCCTATATTCTGCCTTCTGGCCCAAGTATAAGCTTTGGCCACTTTATCAAACAACTTCCTACACACTGTTATGAACTGAGGGAGCTAGGAACATTGTCTCTCAACTGTGTTATAGAGTGTAGTACTACATTTCAGTGAAGTGTAAGGCTTTCCAAAGCTGCCAAACGTGTTTCTTTCTCTATTTCAATGGTATTCCGGCTTATATAACACACATTTACCACTCTAGTCTCCTTTAAGTAAACAATATAGGATTCATACAGTGTTTGATGTTATCTTAACTCGAATTAAGGATTTCCCGGATTTAGCTACCTTTTCTACACTAAGAACTGACTTGGAGAATATTTTTCATCTGTTCTAAACAAGTTCTCATCTGTTTACAGTCATTTTCACTGAATTATTTATGTTTTCATGTAGTTTCCTATATTCTTCCTTCTGGCCCAAGTATAAGCTTTGCCCACTTTATCAAATAACTTCCTACACACTGTTATGAACTGAGGCAGCTCGGGAACATTGTCTCTCAACTGTGTTATAGAGTGTAGTACTACATTTCAGTGAAGTGTAAGGCTTTCCAAAGCTGTCGAACGTGTTTGTTTCTCTATTTCAATGGTATTCTGCCTTGTATAACACACATTTACCACTCTAGTCTCCTTTAAGTAAAGAATATAGGATTCATAGAGTGTTTCATGTGATCTTAACTGGAATAAAGGATTTCCCTTATCTTAGCTACCTTTTCTACACTAAGAACTGACTTGGAGATTCTCTTTCAGCTGTTCTAAACAAGTTCTCATCTGTTTACAGTCATTTTCAATGAATTATTCATGTTTTCATGTAGTTTCCTATATTCTGCCTTCTGGCCCAAGTATAAGCTTTGCCCACCTTATCAAACAACTTCCTACACACTGTTATGAACTGAGGAAGCTAGGGAACGTTGTCTCTGAACTGTGTTATGGAGTGTAGTACTACATTTCAGTGTAGTGTAAGGCTTTCCAAAGCTGCCGAACGTGTTTGTTTCTCTATTTCAATGGTATGCTGCCTTGTATAACACACATTTACCACTCTAGTCTCCTTTAAGTAATGAATATAGGATTCATACAGTGTTTGATGTTATCTTAACTTGAATTAAGGATTTTCCTTATCTTAGCTACCTTTTCTACACTAAGAACTGACTTGGAGATTCTCTTTCAGCTGTTCTAAACAAGTTCTCATCTGTTTACAGTCATTTTCACTGAATTATTCATGTTTTCATGTAGTTTCCTATATTCTGCCTTCTGGCCCAAGTATAAGCTTTGGCCACTTTATCAAACAACTTCCTACACACTGTTATGAACTGAGGGAGCTAGGGAACATTGTCTCTCAACTGTGTTATAGAGTGTAGTACTACATTTCAGTGAAGTGTAAGGCTTTCCAAAGCTGCCAAACTTGTTTCTTTCTCTATTTCAATGGTATTCTTCTTTGTATAACACACATTTACCACTCTAGTCTCCTTTAAGTTTTGAATATAGGATTCATACAGTGTTTGATGTTATCTTAACTCGAATTAAGGATTTTCCTTATCTTATCTACCTTTTCTACACTAAGAACTGACTTGGAGATTCTCTTTCAGCTGTTCTAAACAAGTTCTCATCTGTTTACAGTCATTTTCACTGAGTTATTCATGTTTTCATGTAGTTTCCTATATTCTGCCTTCTGGCCCAAGTATAAGCTTTGGCCACTTTATCAAACAACTTCCTACACACTGTTATGAACTGAGGGAGCTAGGGAACATTGTCTCTCAACTGTGTTATAGAGTGTAGTACTACATTTCAGTGAAGTGTAAGGCTTTCCAAAGCTGCCAAACTTGTTTCTTTCTCTATTTCAATGGTATTCTGCTTTGTATAACACACATTTACCACTCTAGTCTCCTTTAAATGAATATAGGATTCATACAGTGTTTGATGTTATCTTAACTCGAATTAAGGATTTTCCTTATCTTAGCTACCTTTTCTACACTAAGAACTGACTTGGAGATTCTCTTTCAGCTGTTCTAAACAAGTTCTCATCTGTTTACAGTCATTTTCACTGAATTATTCATGTTTTCATGTAGTTTCCTATATTCTGCCTTCTGGCCCAAGTATAAGCTTTGCCCACTTTATCAAACACCTTCCTACACTCTGTTATGAACTGAGGCAGCTAGGACACATTGTCTCTCAACTGTGTTATAGAGTGTAGTACTACATTTCAGTGAAGTGTAAGCCTTTCCAAAGCTGCCGAAAGTGTTTCTTTCTCTATTTCAATGGTATTCTGCCTTGTATAACACACATTTACCACTCTAGTTTCCTTTAAGTAAAGAATATAGGATTCATACAATGTTTCATGGGATCTTAACTGGTATTAAGGATTTCCCTTATCTTAGCTACCTTTTCTACACTAAGAACTGACTTGGAGTTTCTCTTTCAGCTGTTCTAAACAAGTTCACATCTGTTTACAGTCATTTTCACTGAATTATTCATGTTTTCATGTAGTTTCCTATATTCTGCCTTCTGGCCCAAGTATAAGCTTTGCCTACTTTATCAAACACCTTCCTACACTCTGTTATGAACTGAGGCAGCTAGGGAACATTGTCTCTCAACTGTGTTATAGAGTGTAGTACTACATTTCAGTGAAGTGTAAGCCTTTCCAAAGCTGCCGAACGTGTTTCTTTCTCTATTTCAATGGTATTCTGCCTTGTATAACACACATTTACCACTCTAGTTTCCTTTAAGTAAAGAATATAGGATTCATACAGTGTTTCATGTGATCTTAACTCGAATTAAGGATTTCCCGGATAGTAGCTACCTTTTCTACACTAAGAACTGACTTGGAGATTCTCTTTCAGCTGTTCTAAACAAGTTCTCATGTGTTTACAGTCATTTTCAATGAATTATTCATGTTTTCATGTAGTTTCCTATATTCTGCCTTCTGGCCCAAGTATAAGCTTTGCCCACTTTATCAAACAACTTCCTACACACTGTTATGAACTGAGGGAGCTAGGAACATTGTCTCTCAACTGTGTTATAGAGTGTAGTACTACATTTCAGTGAAGTGTAAGGCTTTCCAAAGCTGCCGAACGTGTTTGTGTCTCTATTTCAATGGTATTCTGCCTTGTATAACACACATTTACCACTCTAGTCTCCTTTAAGTAAAGAATATAGGATTCATAGAGTGTTTCATGTGATCTTAACTGGAATTAAGGATTTCCCTTATCTTAGCTACCTTTTCTACACTAAGAACTGACTTGCAGATTCTCTTTCAGCTGTTCTAAACAAGTTCTCATCTGTTTACAGTCATTTTCACTGAATTATTCATGTTTTCATGTAGTTTCCTATATTCTGCCTTCTGGCCCAAGTATAAGCTTTGCCCACTTTATCAAACACCTTCCTACACTCTGTTATGAACTGAGGCAGCTAGGGAACATTGTCTCTCAACTGTGTTATAGAGTGTAGTACTACATTTCAGTGAAGTGTAAGGCTTTCCAAAGCTGCCAAACGTGTTTCTTTCTCTATTTCAATGGTATTCTGGCTTATATAACACACATTTACCACTCTAGTCTCCTTTAAGTAAACAATATAGGATTCATACAGTGTTTGATGTTATCTTAACTCGAATTAAGGATTTCCCGGATTTAGCTACCTTTTCTACACTAAGAACTGACTTGGAGAATATTTTTCATCTGTTCTAAACAAGTTCTCATCTGTTTACAGTCATTTTCACTGAATTATTTATGTTTTCATGCAGTTTCCTATATTCTGCCTTCTGGCCCAAGTATAAGCTTTGCCCACTTTATCAAATAACTTCCTACACACTGTTATGAACTGAGGCAGCTCGGGAACATTGTCTCTCAACTGTGTTATAGAGTGTAGTACTACATTTCAGTGAAGTGTAAGGCTTTCCAAAGCTGCCGAACGTGTTTGTTTCTCTATTTCAATGGTATTCTGCCTTGTGTAACACACATTTACCACTCTAGTCTCCTTTAAGTAAAGAATATAGGATTCATAGAGTGTTTCATGTGATCTTAACTGGAATAAAGGATTTCCCTTATCTTAGCTACCTTTTCTACACTAAGAACTGACTTGGAGATTCTCTTTCAGCTGTTCTAAACAAGTTCTCATCTGTTTACAGTCATTTTCAATGAATTATTCATGTTTTCATGTAGTTTCCTATATTCTGCCTTCTGGCCCAAGTATAAGCTTTGGCCACTTTATCAAACAACTTCCGTCACACTGTTATGAACTGAGGGAGCTAGGGAACATTGTCTCTCAACCTTGTTATAGAGTGTAGTACTACATTTCAGTGAAGTGTAAGGCTTTCCAAAGCTGCCAAACTTGTTTCTTTCTCTATTTCAATGGTATTCTTCTTTGTATAACACACATTTACTACTCTAGTCTCCTTTAAGTAATGAATATAGGATTCATACAGTGTTTGATGTTATCTTAACTCGAATTAAGGATTTTCCTTATCTTATCTACCTTTTCTACACTAAGAACTGACTTGGAGATTCTCTTTCAGCTGTTCTAAACAAGTTCTCATCTGTTTACAGTCATTTTCACTGAGTTATTCATGTTTTCATGTAGTTTCCTATATTCTGCCTTCTGGCCCAAGTATAAGCTTTGGCCACTTTATCAAACAACTTCCTACACACTGTTATGAACTGAGGGAGCTAGGGAACATTGTCTCTCAACTGTGTTATAGAGTGTAGTACTACATTTCAGTGAAGTGTAAGGCTTTCCAAAGCTGCCAAACTTGTTTCTTTCTCTATTTCAATGGTATTCTGCTTTGTATAACACACATTTACCACTCTAGTCTCCTTTAAGTAAAGAATATAGGATTCATAGAGTGTTTCATGTGATCTTAACTGGAATTAAGGATTTCCCTTATCTTAGCTACCTTTTCTACACTAAGAACTGACTTGGAGATTCTCTTTCAGCTGTTCTAAACAAGTTCTCATCTGTTTACAGTCATTTTCAATGAATTATTCATGTTTTCATGTAGTTTCCTATATTCTGCCTTCTGGCCCAAGTATAAGCTTTGCCCACCTTATCAAAAAACTTCCTACACACTGTTATGAACTGAGGGAGCTAGGGAACATTGTCTCTGAACTGTGTTATAGAGTGTAGTACTACATTTCAGTGTAGTGTAAAGCTTTCCAAACCTGCCGAACGTGTTTCTTTCTCTATTTCAATGGTATTCTGCCTTGTATAACACACATTTACCACTCTAGTCTCCTTTAAGTAATGAATATAGGATTCATACAGTGTTTGATGTTATCTTAACTCGAATTAAGGATTTTCCTTATCTTAGCTACCTTTTCTACACTAAGAACTGACTTGGAGATTCTCTTTCAGCTGTTCTAAACAAGTTCTCATCTGTTTACAGTCATTTTCACTGAATCATTCATGTTTTCATGTAGTTTCCTATATTCTGCCCTCTGGCCCAAGTATAAGCTTTGGCCACTTTATCAAACAACTTCCTAAACACTGTTATGAACTGAGGGAGCTAGGGAACATTGTCTCTCAACTGTGTTATAGAGTGTAGTACTACATTTCAGTGAAGTGTAAGGCTTTCCAAAGCTGCCGGACGTGTTTGTTTCTCTATTTCAATGGTATTCTGCCTTGTATAACACACATTTACCACTCTAGTCTCCTTTAAGTAAAGAATATAGGATTCATAGAGTGTTTCATGTGATCTTAACTGGAATTAAGGATTTCCCTTATCTTAGCTACCTTTTCTACACTAAGAACTGACTTGCAGATTCTCTTTCAGCTGTTCTAAACAAGTTCTCATCTGTTTACAGTCATTTTCACTGAATTATTCATGTTTTCATGTAGTTTCCTATATTCTGCCTTCTGGCCCAAGTATAAGCTTTGCCCACTTTATCAAACACCTTCCTACACTCTGTTATGAACTGAGGCAGCTATGGAACATTGTCTCTCAACTGTGTTATAGAGTGTAGTACTACATTTCAGTGAAGTGTAAGCCTTTCCAAAGCTGCCGAAAGTGATTCTTTCTCTATTTCAATGGTATTCTGCCTTGTATAACACACATTTACCACTCTAGTTTCCTTTAAGTAAAGAATATAGGATTCATACAATGTTTCATGGGATCTTAACTGGTATTAAGGATTTCCCTTATCTTAGCTACCTTTTCTACACTAAGAACTTACTTGGAGTTTCTCTTTCAGGTGTTCTAAACAAGTTCTCATCTGTTTACAGTCATTTTCACTGAATTATTCATGTTTTCATGTAGTTTCCTATATTCTGCCTTCTGGCCCAAGTATAAGCTTTGCCTACTTTATCAAACACCTTCCTACACTCTGTTATGAACTGAGGCAGCTAGGGAACATTGTCTCTCAACTGTGTTATAGAGTGTAGTACTACATTTCAGTGAAGTGTAAGCATTTCCAAAGCTGCCGAACGTGTTTCTTTCTCTATTTCAATGGTATTCTGCCTTGTATAACACACATTTACCACTCTAGTTTCCTTTAAGTAAAGAATATAGGATTCATACAGTGTTTCATGTGATCTTAACTCGAATTAAGGATTTCCTGGATCTTAGCTACCTTTTCTACACTAAGAACTGACTTGGAGATTCTCTTTCAGCTGTTCTAAACAAGTTCTCATGTGTTTACAGTCATTTTCAATGAATTATTCATGTTTTCATGTAGTTTCCTATATTCTGCCTTCTGGCCCAAGTATAAGCTTTGGCCACTTTATCAAACAACTTCCTACACACTGTTATGAACTGAGGGAGCTAGGAACATTGTCTCTCAACTGTGTTATAGAGTGTAGTACTACATTTCAGTGAAGTGTAAGGCTTTCCAAAGCTGCCAAACGTGTTTCTTTCTCTATTTCAATGGTATTCCGGCTTATATAACACACATTTACCACTCTAGTCTCCTTTAAGTAAACAATATAGGATTCATACAGTGTTTGATGTTATCTTAACTCGAATTAAGGATTTCCCGGATTTAGCTACCTTTTCTACACTAAGAACTGACTTGGAGAATATTTTTCATCTGTTCTAAACAAGTTCTCATCTGTTTACAGTCATTTTCACTGAATTATTTATGTTTTCATGTAGTTTCCTATATTCTTCCTTCTGGCCCAAGTATAAGCTTTGCCCACTTTATCAAATAACTTCCTACACACTGTTATGAACTGAGGCAGCTCGGGAACATTGTCTCTCAACTGTGTTATAGAGTGTAGTACTACATTTCAGTGAAGTGTAAGGCTTTCCAAAGCTGTCGAACGTGTTTGTTTCTCTATTTCAATGGTATTCTGCCTTGTATAACACACATTTACCACTCTAGTCTCCTTTAAGTAAAGAATATAGGATTCATAGAGTGTTTCATGTGATCTTAACTGGAATAAAGGATTTCCCTTATCTTAGCTACCTTTTCTACACTAAGAACTGACTTGGAGATTCTCTTTCAGCTGTTCTAAACAAGTTCTCATCTGTTTACAGTCATTTTCAATGAATTATTCATGTTTTCATGTAGTTTCCTATATTCTGCCTTCTGGCCCAAGTATAAGCTTTGCCCACCTTATCAAACAACTTCCTACACACTGTTATGAACTGAGGAAGCTAGGGAACGTTGTCTCTGAACTGTGTTATGGAGTGTAGTACTACATTTCAGTGTAGTGTAAGGCTTTCCAAAGCTGCCGAACGTGTTTGTTTCTCTATTTCAATGGTATGCTGCCTTGTATAACACACATTTACCACTCTAGTCTCCTTTAAGTAATGAATATAGGATTCATACAGTGTTTGATGTTATCTTAACTTGAATTAAGGATTTTCCTTATCTTAGCTACCTTTTCTACACTAAGAACTGACTTGGAGATTCTCTTTCAGCTGTTCTAAACAAGTTCTCATCTGTTTACAGTCATTTTCACTGAATTATTCATGTTTTCATGTAGTTTCCTATATTCTGCCTTCTGGCCCAAGTATAAGCTTTGGCCACTTTATCAAACAACTTCCTACACACTGTTATGAACTGAGGGAGCTAGGGAACATTGTCTCTCAACTGTGTTATAGAGTGTAGTACTACATTTCAGTGAAGTGTAAGGCTTTCCAAAGCTGCCAAACTTGTTTCTTTCTCTATTTCAATGGTATTCTTCTTTGTATAACACACATTTACCACTCTAGTCTCCTTTAAGTTTTGAATATAGGATTCATACAGTGTTTGATGTTATCTTAACTCGAATTAAGGATTTTCCTTATCTTATCTACCTTTTCTACACTAAGAACTGACTTGGAGATTCTCTTTCAGCTGTTCTAAACAAGTTCTCATCTGTTTACAGTCATTTTCACTGAGTTATTCATGTTTTCATGTAGTTTCCTATATTCTGCCTTCTGGCCCAAGTATAAGCTTTGGCCACTTTATCAAACAACTTCCTACACACTGTTATGAACTGAGGGAGCTAGGGAACATTGTCTCTCAACTGTGTTATAGAGTGTAGTACTACATTTCAGTGAAGTGTAAGGCTTTCCAAAGCTGCCAAACTTGTTTCTTTCTCTATTTCAATGGTATTCTGCTTTGTATAACACACATTTACCACTCTAGTCTCCTTTAAATGAATATAGGATTCATACAGTGTTTGATGTTATCTTAACTCGAATTAAGGATTTTCCTTATCTTAGCTACCTTTTCTACACTAAGAACTGACTTGGAGATTCTCTTTCAGCTGTTCTAAACAAGTTCTCATCTGTTTACAGTCATTTTCACTGAATTATTCATGTTTTCATGTAGTTTCCTATATTCTGCCTTCTGGCCCAAGTATAAGCTTTGCCCACTTTATCAAACACCTTCCTACACTCTGTTATGAACTGAGGCAGCTAGGACACATTGTCTCTCAACTGTGTTATAGAGTGTAGTACTACATTTCAGTGAAGTGTAAGCCTTTCCAAAGCTGCCGAAAGTGTTTCTTTCTCTATTTCAATGGTATTCTGCCTTGTATAACACACATTTACCACTCTAGTTTCCTTTAAGTAAAGAATATAGGATTCATACAATGTTTCATGGGATCTTAACTGGTATTAAGGATTTCCCTTATCTTAGCTACCTTTTCTACACTAAGAACTGACTTGGAGTTTCTCTTTCAGCTGTTCTAAACAAGTTCACATCTGTTTACAGTCATTTTCACTGAATTATTCATGTTTTCATGTAGTTTCCTATATTCTGCCTTCTGGCCCAAGTATAAGCTTTGCCTACTTTATCAAACACCTTCCTACACTCTGTTATGAACTGAGGCAGCTAGGGAACATTGTCTCTCAACTGTGTTATAGAGTGTAGTACTACATTTCAGTGAAGTGTAAGCCTTTCCAAAGCTGCCGAACGTGTTTCTTTCTCTATTTCAATGGTATTCTGCCTTGTATAACACACATTTACCACTCTAGTTTCCTTTAAGTAAAGAATATAGGATTCATACAGTGTTTCATGTGATCTTAACTCGAATTAAGGATTTCCCGGATAGTAGCTACCTTTTCTACACTAAGAACTGACTTGGAGATTCTCTTTCAGCTGTTCTAAACAAGTTCTCATGTGTTTACAGTCATTTTCAATGAATTATTCATGTTTTCATGTAGTTTCCTATATTCTGCCTTCTGGCCCAAGTATAAGCTTTGCCCACTTTATCAAACAACTTCCTACACACTGTTATGAACTGAGGGAGCTAGGAACATTGTCTCTCAACTGTGTTATAGAGTGTAGTACTACATTTCAGTGAAGTGTAAGGCTTTCCAAAGCTGCCGAACGTGTTTGTGTCTCTATTTCAATGGTATTCTGCCTTGTATAACACACATTTACCACTCTAGTCTCCTTTAAGTAAAGAATATAGGATTCATAGAGTGTTTCATGTGATCTTAACTGGAATTAAGGATTTCCCTTATCTTAGCTACCTTTTCTACACTAAGAACTGACTTGCAGATTCTCTTTCAGCTGTTCTAAACAAGTTCTCATCTGTTTACAGTCATTTTCACTGAATTATTCATGTTTTCATGTAGTTTCCTATATTCTGCCTTCTGGCCCAAGTATAAGCTTTGCCCACTTTATCAAACACCTTCCTACACTCTGTTATGAACTGAGGCAGCTAGGGAACATTGTCTCTCAACTGTGTTATAGAGTGTAGTACTACATTTCAGTGAAGTGTAAGGCTTTCCAAAGCTGCCAAACGTGTTTCTTTCTCTATTTCAATGGTATTCTGGCTTATATAACACACATTTACCACTCTAGTCTCCTTTAAGTAAACAATATAGGATTCATACAGTGTTTGATGTTATCTTAACTCGAATTAAGGATTTCCCGGATTTAGCTACCTTTTCTACACTAAGAACTGACTTGGAGAATATTTTTCATCTGTTCTAAACAAGTTCTCATCTGTTTACAGTCATTTTCACTGAATTATTTATGTTTTCATGCAGTTTCCTATATTCTGCCTTCTGGCCCAAGTATAAGCTTTGCCCACTTTATCAAATAACTTCCTACACACTGTTATGAACTGAGGCAGCTCGGGAACATTGTCTCTCAACTGTGTTATAGAGTGTAGTACTACATTTCAGTGAAGTGTAAGGCTTTCCAAAGCTGCCGAACGTGTTTGTTTCTCTATTTCAATGGTATTCTGCCTTGTGTAACACACATTTACCACTCTAGTCTCCTTTAAGTAAAGAATATAGGATTCATAGAGTGTTTCATGTGATCTTAACTGGAATAAAGGATTTCCCTTATCTTAGCTACCTTTTCTACACTAAGAACTGACTTGGAGATTCTCTTTCAGCTGTTCTAAACAAGTTCTCATCTGTTTACAGTCATTTTCAATGAATTATTCATGTTTTCATGTAGTTTCCTATATTCTGCCTTCTGGCCCAAGTATAAGCTTTGGCCACTTTATCAAACAACTTCCGTCACACTGTTATGAACTGAGGGAGCTAGGGAACATTGTCTCTCAACCTTGTTATAGAGTGTAGTACTACATTTCAGTGAAGTGTAAGGCTTTCCAAAGCTGCCAAACTTGTTTCTTTCTCTATTTCAATGGTATTCTTCTTTGTATAACACACATTTACTACTCTAGTCTCCTTTAAGTAATGAATATAGGATTCATACAGTGTTTGATGTTATCTTAACTCGAATTAAGGATTTTCCTTATCTTATCTACCTTTTCTACACTAAGAACTGACTTGGAGATTCTCTTTCAGCTGTTCTAAACAAGTTCTCATCTGTTTACAGTCATTTTCACTGAGTTATTCATGTTTTCATGTAGTTTCCTATATTCTGCCTTCTGGCCCAAGTATAAGCTTTGGCCACTTTATCAAACAACTTCCTACACACTGTTATGAACTGAGGGAGCTAGGGAACATTGTCTCTCAACTGTGTTATAGAGTGTAGTACTACATTTCAGTGAAGTGTAAGGCTTTCCAAAGCTGCCAAACTTGTTTCTTTCTCTATTTCAATGGTATTCTGCTTTGTATAACACACATTTACCACTCTAGTCTCCTTTAAGTAATGAATATAGGATTCATACAGTGTTTGATGTTATCTTAACTCGAATTAAGGATTTTCCTTATCTTAGCTACCTTTTCTACACTAAGAACTGACTTGGAGATTCTCTTTCAGCTGTTCTAAACAAGTTCTCATCTGTTTACAGTCATTTTCACTGAATTATTCATGTTTTCATGTAGTTTCCTATATTCTGCCTTCTGGCCCAAGTATAAGCTTTGCCCACTTTATCAAACACCTTCCTACACTCTGTTATGAACTGAGGCAGCTAGGACACATTGTCTCTCAACTGTGTTATAGAGTGTAGTACTACATTTCAGTGAAGTGTAAGCCTTTCCAAAGCTGCCGAAAGTGTTTCTTTCTCTATTTCAATGGTATTCTGCCTTGTATAACACACATTTACCACTCTAGTTTCCTTTAAGTAAAGAATATAGGATTCATACAATGTTTCATGGGATCTTAACTGGTATTAAGGATTTCCCTTATCTTAGCTACCTTTTCTACACTAAGAACTGACTTGGAGTTTCTCTTTCAGCTGTTCTAAACAAGTTCTCATCTGTTTACAGTCATTTTCACTGAATTATTCATGTTTTCATGTAGTTTCCTATATTCTGCCTTCTGGCCCAAGTATAAGCTTTGCCTACTTTATCAAACACCTTCCTACACTCTGTTATGAACTGAGGCAGCTAGGGAACATTGTCTCTCAACTGTGTTATAGAGTGTAGTACTACATTTCAGTGAAGTGTAAGCCTTTCCAAAGCTGCCGAACGTGTTTCTTTCTCTATTTCAATGGTATTCTGCCTTGTATAACACACATTTACCACTCTAGTTTCCTTTAAGTAAAGAATATAGGATTCATACAGTGTTTCATGTGATCTTAACTCGAATTAAGGATTTCCCGGATAGTAGCTACCTTTTCTACACTAAGAACTGACTTGGAGATTCTCTTTCAGCTGTTCTAAACAAGTTCTCATGTGTTTACAGTCATTTTCAATGAATTATTCATGTTTTCATGTAGTTTCCTATATTCTGCCTTCTGGCCCAAGTATAAGCTTTGCCCACTTTATCAAACAACTTCCTACACACTGTTATGAACTGAGGGAGCTAGGAACATTGTCTCTCAACTGTGTTATAGAGTGTAGTACTACATTTCATTGAAGTGTAAGGCTTTCCAAAGCTGCCGAACGTGTTTGTGTCTCTATTTCAATGGTATTCTGCCTTGTATAACACACATTTACCACTCTAGTCTCCTTTAAGTAAAGAATATAGGAGTCATAGAGTGTTTCATGTGATCTTAACTGGAATTAAGGATTTCCCTTATCTTAGCTACCTTTTCTACACTAAGAACTGACTTGCAGATTCTCTTTCAGCTGTTCTAAACAAGTTCTCATCTGTTTACAGTCATTTTCACTGAATTATTCATGTTTTCATGTAGTTTCCTATATTCTGCCTTCTGGCCCAAGTATAAGCTTTGCCCACTTTATCAAACACCTTCCTACACTCTGTTATGAACTGAGGCAGCTAGAGAACATTGTCTCTCAACTGTGTTATAGAGTGTAGTACTACATTTCAGTGAAGTGTAAGCCTTTCCAAAGCTGCCGAAAGTGATTCTTTCTCTATTTCAATGGTATTCTGCCTTGTATAACACACATTTACCACTCTAGTTTCCTTTAAGTAAAGAATATAGGATTCATACAATGTTTCATGGGATCTTAACTGGTATTAAGGATTTCCCTTATCTTAGCTACCTTTTCTACACTAAGAACTTACTTGGAGTTTCTCTTTCAGGTGTTCTAAACAAGTTCTCATCTGTTTACAGTCATTTTCACTGAATTATTCATGTTTTCATGTAGTTTCCTATATTCTGCCTTCTGGCCCAAGTATAAGCTTTGCCTACTTTATCAAACACCTTCCTACACTCTGTTATGAACTGAGGCAGCTAGGGAACATTGTCTCTCAACTGTGTTATAGAGTGTAGTACTACATTTCAGTGAAGTGTAAGCCTTTCCAAAGCTGCCGAACGTGTTTCTTTCTCTATTTCAATGGTATTCTGCCTTGTATAACACACATTTACCACTCTAGTTTCCTTTAAGTAAAGAATATAGGATTCATACAGTGTTTCATGTGATCTTAACTCGAATTAAGGATTTCCTGGATCTTAGCTACCTTTTCTACACTAAGAACTGACTTGGAGATTCTCTTTCAGCTGTTCTAAACAAGTTCTCATGTGTTTACAGTCATTTTCAATGAATTATTCATGTTTTCATGTAGTTTCCTATATTCTGCCTTCTGGCCCAAGTATAAGCTTTGCCCACTTTATCAAACAACTTCCTACACACTGTTATGAACTGAGGGAGCTAGGAACATTGTCTCTCAACTGTGTTATAGAGTGTAGTACTACATTTCAGTGAAGTGTAAGGCTTTCCAAAGCTGCCAAACGTGTTTCTTTCTCTATTTCAATGGTATTCTGGCTTATATAACACACATTTACCACTCTAGTCTCCTTTAAGTAAACAATATAGGATTCATACAGTGTTTGATGTTATCTTAACTCGAATTAAGGATTTCCCGGATTTAGCTACCTTTTCTACACTAAGAACTGACTTGGAGAATATTTTTCATCTGTTCTAAACAAGTTCTCATCTGTTTACAGTCATTTTCACTGAATTATTTATGTTTTCATGTAGTTTCCTATATTCTGCCTTCTGGCCCAAGAATAAGCTTTGCCCACTTTATCAAACAACTTCCTACACACTGTTATGAACTGAGGCAGCTCGGGAACATTGTCTCTCAACTGTGTTATAGAGTGTAGTACTACATTTCAGTGAAGTGTAAGGCTTTCCAAAGCTGCCGAACGTGTTTGTTTCTCTATTTCAATGGTATTCTGCCTTGTATAACACACATTTACCACTCTAGTCTCCTTTAAGTAAAGAATATAGGATTCATAGAGTGTTTCATGTGATCTTAACTGGAATTAAGGATTTCCCTTATCTTAGCTATCTTTTCTACACTAAGAACTGACTTGGAGATTCTCTTTCAGCTGTTCTAAACAAGTTCTCATCTGTTTACAGTCATTTTCAATGAATTATTCATGTTTTCATGTAGTTTCCTATATTCTGCCTTCTGGCCCAAGTATAAGCTTTGCCCACCTTATCAAACAACTTCCTATACACTGTTATGAACTGAGGGAGCTAGGGAACATTGTCTCTGAACTGTGTTATAGAGTGTAGTACTACATTTCAGTGTAGTGTAAGGCTTTCCAAAGCTGCCGAACGTGTTTCTTTCTCTATTTCAATGGTATTCTGCCTTGTATAACACACATTTACCACTCTAGTCTCCTTTAAGTAATGAATATAGGATTCATACAGTGTTTGATGTTATCTTAACTCGAATTAAGGATTTTCCTTATCTTAGCTACCTTTTCTACACTAAGAACTGACTTGGAGATTCTCTTTCAGCTGTTCTAAACAAGTTCTCATCTGTTTACAGTCATTTTCACTGAATTATTCATGTTTTCATGTAGTTTCCTATATTCTGCCTTCTGGCCCAAGTATAAGCTTTGCCCACTTTATCAAACAACTTCCTACACACTGTTATGAACTGAGGGAGCTAGGGAACATTGTCTCTCAACTGTGTTATAGAGTGTAGTACTACATTTCAGTGAAGTGTAAGGCTTTCCAAAGCTGCCAAACTTGTTTCTTTCTCTATTTCAATGGTATTCTTCTTTGTATAACACACATTTACCACTCTAGTCTCCTTTAAGTAATGAATATAGGATTCATACAGTTTTTGATGTTATCTTAACTCGAATTAAGGATTTTCCTTATCTTATCTACCTTTTCTACACTAAGAACTGACTTGGAGATTCTCTATCAGCTGTTCTAAACAAGTTCTCATCTGTTTACAGTCATTTTCACTGAGTTATTCATGTTTTCATGTAGTTTCCTATATTCTGCCTTCTGGCCCTAGTATAAGCTTTGGCCACTTTATCAAACAACTTCCTACACACTGTTATGAACTGAGGGAGCTAGGGAACATTGTCTCTCAACTGTGTTATAGAGTGTAGTACTACATTTCAGTGAAGTGTAAGGCTTTCCAAAGCTGCCAAACTTGTTTCTTTCTCTATTTCAATGGTATTCTGCTTTGTATAACACACATTTACCACTCTAGTCTCCTTTAAGTAATGAATATAGGATTCATACAGTGTTTGATGTTATCTTAACTCGAATTAAGGATTTTCCTTATCTTAGCTACCTTTTCTACACTAAGAACTGACTTGGAGATTCTCTTTCACCTGTTCTAAACAAGTTCTCATCTGTTTACAGTCATTTTCACTGAATTATTCATGTTTTCATGCAGTTTCCTATATTCTGCCTTCTGGCCCAAGTATAAGCTTTGCCTACTTTATCAAACACCTTCCTACACACTGTTATGAACTGAGGGAGCTAGGAACATTGTCTCTCAACTGTGTTATAGAGTGTAGTACTACATTTCAGTGAAGTGTAAGGCTTTCCAAAGCTGCCAAACTTGTTTCTTTCTCTATTTCAATGGTATTCTGCCTTGTATAACACACATTTACCACTCTAGTCTCCTTTAAGTAATGAATATAGGATTCATACAGTGTTTGATGTTATCTTAACTCGAATTAAGGATTTTCCTTATCTTATCTACCTTTTCTACACTAAGAACTGACTTGGAGATTCTCTTTCAGCTGTTCTAAACAAGTTCTCATGTGTTTACAGTCATTTTCAATGAATTATTCATGCTTTCATGTAGTTTCCTATATTCTGCCTTCTGGCCCAAGTATAAGCTTTGCCCACTTTATCAAACAACTTCCTACACACTGTTATGAACTGAGGGAGCTAGGAACATTGTCTCTCAACTGTGTTGTAGAGTGTAGTACTACATTTCAGTGAAGTGTAAGGCTTTCCTAAGCTGCCAAACGTGTTTCTTTCTCTATTTCAATGGTATTCTGCCTTATATAACACACATTTACCACTCTAGTCTCCTTTAAGTAAACAATATAGGATTCATACAGTGTTTGATGTTATCTTAACTCGAATTAAGGATTTCCCGGATTTAGCTACCTTTTCTACACTAAGAACTGACTTGGAGAATCTCTTTCATCTGTTCTAAACACGTTCTCATCTGTTTACAGTCATTTTCACTAAATTATTCATGTTTTCATGTAGTTTCCTATATTCTGCCTTCTGGCCCAAATATAAGCTTTGCCCACTTTATCAAACACCTTCCTACACTCTGTTATGAACTGAGGCAGCTAGAGAACATTGTCTCTCAACTGTGTTATAGAGTGTAGTACTACATTTCAGTGAAGTGTAAGCCTTTCCAAAGCTGCCGAAAGTGATTCTTTCTCTATTTCAATGGTATTCTGCCTTGTATAACACACATTTACCACTCTAGTTTCCTTTAAGTAAAGAATATAGGATTCATACAATGTTTCATGGGATCTTAACTGGTATTAAGGATTTCCCTTATCTTAGCTACCTTTTCTACACTAAGAACTTACTTGGAGTTTCTCTTTCAGGTGTTCTAAACAAGTTCTCATCTGTTTACAGTCATTTTCACTGAATTATTCATGTTTTCATGTACTTTCCTATATTCTGCCTTCTGGCCCAAGTATAAGCTTTGCCCACCTTATCAAACAACTTCCTACACACTGTTATGAACTGAGGGAGCTAGGGAACATTGTCTCTGAACTGTGTTATAGAGTGTAGTACTACATTTCAGTGAAGTGTAAGGCTTTCCAAAGCTGCCAAACTTGTTTCTTTCTCTATTTCAATGGTATTCTGCTTTGTATAACACACATTTAGCACTCTAGTCTCCTTTAAGTAATGAATATAGGATTCATACAGTGTTTGATGTTATCTTAACTCGAATTAAGGATTTTCCTTATCTTAGCTACCTTTTCTACACTAAGAACTGACTTGGAGATTCTCTTTCACCTGTTCTAAACAAGTTCTCATCTGTTTACAGTCATTTTCACTGAATTATTCATGTTTTCATGTAGTTTCCTATATTCTGCCTTCTGGCCCAAGTATAAGCTTTGCCCACTTTATCAAACACCTTCCTACACTCTGTTATGAACTGAGGCAGCTAGGACACATTGTCTCTCAACTGTGTTATAGAGTGTAGTACTACATTTCAGTGAAGTGTAAGCCTTTCCAAAGCTGCCGAAAGTGTTTCTTTCTCTATTTCAATGGTATTCTGCCTTGTATAACACACATTTACCACTCTAGTTTCCTTTAAGTAAAGAATATAGGATTCATACAATGTTTCATGGGATCTTAACTGGTATTAAGGATTTCCCTTATCTTAGCTACCTTTTCTACACTAAGAACTGACTTGGAGTTTCTCTTTCAGCTGTTCTAAACAAGTTCTCATCTGTTTACAGTCATTTTCACTGAACTATTCATGTTTTCATGTAGTTTCCTATATTCTGCCTTCTGGCCCAAGTATAAGCTTTGCCTACTTTATCAAACACCTTCCTACACTCTGTTATGAACTGAGGCAGCTAGGGAACATTGTCTCTCAACTGTGTTATAGAGTGTAGTACTACATTTCAGTGAAGTGTAAGCCTTTCCAAAGCTGCCGAACGTGTTTCTTTCTCTATTTCAATGGTATTCTGCCTTGTATAACACACATTTACCACTCTAGTTTCCTTTAAGTAAAGAATATAGGATTCATACAGTGTTTCATGTGATCTTAACTCGAATTAAGGATTTCCCGGATAGTAGCTACCTTTTCTACACTAAGAACTGACTTGGAGATTCTCTTTCAGCTGTTCTAAACAAGTTCTCATGTGTTTACAGTCATTTTCACTGAATTATTCATGTTTTCATGCAATTTCCTATATTCTGCCTTCTGGCCCAAGTATAAGCTTTGCCTACTTTATCAAACACCTTCCTACACACTGTTATGAACTGAGGGAGCTAGGAACATTGTCTCTCAACTGTGTTATAGAGTGTAGTACTACATTTCAGTGAAGTGTAAGGCTTTCCAAAGCTGCCAAACTTGTTTCTTTCTCTATTTCAATGGTATTCTGCCTTGTATAACACACATTTACCACTCTAGTCTCCTTTAAGTAATGAATATAGGATTCATACAGTGTTTGATGTTATCTTAACTCGAATTAAGGATTTTCCTTATCTTATCTACCTTTTCTACACTAAGAACTGACTTGGAGATTCTCTTTCAGCTGTTCTAAACAAGTTCTCATGTGTTTACAGTCATTTTCAATGAATTACTCATGCTTTCATGTAGTTTCCTATATTCTGCCTTCTGGCCCAAGTATAAGCTTTGCCCACTTTATCAAACAACTTCCTACACACTGTTATGAACTGAGGGAGCTAGGAACATTGTCTCTCAACTGTGTTATAGAGTGTAGTACTACATTTCAGTGAAGTGTAAGGCTTTCCAAAGCTGCCAAACGTGTTTCTTTCTCTATTTCAATGGTATTCTGCCTTATATAACACACATTTACCACTCTAGTCTCCTTTAAGTAAACAATATAGGATTCATACAGTGTTTGATGTTATCTTAACTCGAATTAAGGATTTCCCGGATTTAGCTACCTTTTCTACACTAAGAACTGACTTGGAGAATCTCTTTCATCTGTTCTAAACACGTTCTCATCTGTTTACAGTCATTTTCACTAAATTATTCATGTTTTCATGTAGTTTCCTATATTCTGCCTTCTGGCCCAAATATAAGCTTTGCCCACTTTATCAAACACCTTCCTACACTCTGTTATGAACTGAGGCAGCTAGAGAACATTGTCTCTCAACTGTGTTATAGAGTGTAGTACTACATTTCAGTGAAGTGTAAGCCTTTCCAAAGCTGCCGAAAGTGATTCTTTCTCTATTTCAATGGTATTCTGCCTTGTATAACACACATTTACCACTCTAGTTTCCTTTAAGTAAAGAATATAGGATTCATACAATGTTTCATGGGATCTTAACTGGTATTAAGGATTTCCCTTATCTTAGCTACCTTTTCTACACTAAGAACTTACTTGGAGTTTCTCTTTCAGGTGTTCTAAACAAGTTCTCATCTGTTTACAGTCATTTTCACTGAATTATTCATGTTTTCATGTAGTTTCCTATATTCTGCCTTCTGGCCCAAGTATAAGCTTTGCCTACTTTATCAAACACCTTCCTACACTCTGTTATAAACTGAGGAAGCTAGGGAACATTGTCTCTCAACTGTGTTATAGAGTGTAGTACTACATTTCAGTGAAGTGTAAGCCTTTCCAAAGCTGCCGAACGTGTTTCTTTCTCTATTTCAATGGTATTCTGCCTTGTATAACACACATTTACCACTCTAGTTTCCTTTAAGTAAAGAATATAGGATTCATACAGTGTTTCATGTGATCTTAACTCGAATTAAGGATTTCCTGGATCTTAGCTACCTTTTCTACACTAAGAACTGACTTGGAGATTCTCTTTCAGCTGTTCTAAACAAGTTCTCATGTGTTTAGAGTCATTTTCAATGAATTATTCATGTTTTCATGTAGTTTCCTATATTCTGCCTTCTGGCCCAAGTATAAGCTTTGCCCACTTTATCAAACAACTTCCTACACACTGTTATGAACTGAGGGAGCTAGGAACATTGTCTCTCAACTGTGTTATAGAGTGTAGTACTACATTTCAGTGAAGTGTAAGGCTTTCCAAAGCTGCCAAACGTGTTTCTTTCTCTATTTCAATGGTATTCTGGCTTATATAACACACATTTACCACTCTAGTCTCCTTTAAGTAAACAATATAGGATTCATACAGTGTTTGATGTTATCTTAACTCGAATTAAGGATTTCCCGGATTTAGCTACCTTTTCTACACTAAGAACTGACTTGGAGAATATTTTTCATCTGTTCTAAACAAGTTCTCATCTGTTTACAGTCATTTTCACTGAATTATTTATGTTTTCATGTAGTTTCCTATATTCTGCCTTCTGGCCCAAGAATAAGCTTTGCCCACTTTATCAAACAACTTCCTACACACTGTTATGAACTGAGGCAGCTCGGGAACATTGTCTCTCAACTGTGTTATAGAGTGTAGTACTACATTTCAGTGAAGTGTAAGGCTTTCCAAAGCTGCCGAACGTGTTTGTTTCTCTATTTCAATGGTATTCTGCCTTGTATAACACACATTTACCACTCTAGTCTCCTTTAAGTAAAGAATATAGGATTCATAGAGTGTTTCATGTGATCTTAACTGGAATTAAGGATTTCCCTTATCTTAGCTACCTTTTCTACACTAAGAACTGACTTGGAGATTCTCTTTCAGCTGTTCTAAACAAGTTCTCATCTGTTTACAGTCATTTTCAATGAATTATTCATGTTTTCATGTAGTTTCCTATATTCTGCCTTCTGGCCCAAGTATTAGCTTTGCCCACCTTATCAAACAACTTCCTATACACTGTTATGAACTGAGGGAGCTAGGGAACATTGTCTCTGAACTGTGTTATAGAGTGTAGTACTACATTTCAGTGTAGTGTAAGGCTTTCCAAAGCTGCCGAACGTGTTTCTTTCTCTATTTCAATGGTATTCTGCCTTGTATAACACACATTTACCACTCTAGTCTCCTTTAAGTAATGAATATAGGATTCATACAGTGTTTGGTGTTATCTTAACTCGAATTAAGGATTTTCCTTATCTTAGCTACCTTTTCTACACTAAGAACTGACTTGGAGATTCTCTTTCAGCTGTTCTAAACAAGTTCTCATCTGTTTACAGTCATTTTCACTGAATTATTCATGTTTTCATGTAGTTTCCTATATTCTGCCTTCTGGCCCAAGTTTAAGCTTTGGCCACTTTATCAAACAACTTCCTACACACTGTTATGAACTGAGGGAGCTAGGGAACATTGTCTCTCAACTGTGTTATAGAGTGTAGTACTACATTTCAGTGAAGTGTAAGGCTTTCCAAAGCTGCCAAACTTGTTTCTTTCTCTATTTCAATGGTATTCTGCTTTGTATAACACACATTTACCACTCTAGTCTCCTTTAAGTAATGAATATAGGATTCATACAGTGTTTGATGTTATCTTAACTCGAATTAAGGATTTTCCTTATCTTAGCTACCTTTTCTACACTAAGAACTGACTTGGAGATTCTCTTTCAGCTGTTCTAAACAAGTTCTCATCTGTTTACAGTCATTTTCACTGAATTATTCATGTTTTCATGTAGTTTCCTATATTCTGCCTTCTGGCCCAAGTATAAGCTTTGCCCACTTTATGAAACACCTTCCTACACTCTGTTATGAACTGAGGCAGCTAGGACACATTGTCTCTCAACTGTGTTATAGAGTGTAGTACTACATTTCAGTGAAGTGTAAGCCTTTCCAAAGCTGCCGAAAGTGTTTCTTTCTCTATTTCAATGGTATTCTGCCTTGTATAACACACATTTACCACTCTAGTTTCCTTTAAGTAAAGAATATAGGATTCATACAATGTTTCATGGGATCTTAACTGGTATTAAGGATTTCCTTTATCTTAGCTACCTTTTCTACACTAAGAACTGACTTGGAGTTTCTCTTTCAGCTGTTCTAAACAAGTTCTCATCTGTTTACAGTCATTTTCACTGAATTATTCATGTTTTCATGCAGTTTCCTATATTCTGCCTTCTGGCCCAAGTATAAGCTTTGCCTACTTTATCAAACACCTTCCTACACACTGTTATGAACTGAGGGAGCTAGGAACATTGTCTCTCAACTGTGTTATAGAGTGTAGTACTACATTTCAGTGAAGTGTAAGGCTTTCCAAAGCTGCCAAACGTGTTTCTTTCTCTATTTCAATGGTATTCTGGCTTATATAACACACATTTACCACTCTAGTCTCCTTTAAGTAAACAATATAGGATTCATACAGTGTTTGATGTTATCTTAACTCGAATTAAGGATTTCCCGGATTTAGCTACCTTTTCTACACTAAGAACTGACTTGGAGAATATTTTTCATCTGTTCTAAACAACTTCTCATCTGTTTACAGTCATTTTCACTGAATTATTTATGTTTTCATGTAGTATCCTATATTCTGACTTCGGGCCCAAGTATAAACTTTGCCCACTTTATCAAACAACTTCCTACACACTGTTATGAACTGAGGCAGCTCGGGAACATTGTCTCTCAACTGTGTTATAGAGTGTAGTACTACATTTCAGTGAAGTGTAAGGCTTTCCAAAGCTGCCGAACGTGTTTGTTTCTCTATTTCAATGGTATTCTGCCTTGTATAACACACATTTATCACTCTAGTCCCCTTTAAGTAAAGAATATAGGATTCATAGAGTGTTTCATGTGATCTTAACTGGAATTAAGGATTTCCCTTATCTTAGCTACCTTTTCTACACTAAGAACTGACTTGGAGATTCTCTTACAGCTGTTCTAAACAAGTTCTCATCTGTTTACAGTCATTTTCACTGAATTATTCATGTTTTCATGTAGTTTCCTATATTCTGCCTTCTGGCCCAAGTATAAGCTTTGCCCACTTTATCAAACAACTTCCTACACACTGTTATGAACTGAGGGAGCTAGGAACATTGTCTCTCAACTGTGTTATAGAGTGTAGTACTACATTTCAGTGAAGTGTAAGGCTTTCCAAAGCTGCCAAACGTGTTTCTTTCTCTATTTCAATGGTATTCTGCCTTATATAACACACATTTACCACTCTAGTCTCCTTTAAGTAAACAATATAGGATTCATACAGTGTTTGATGTTATCTTAACTCGAATTAAGGATTTCCCGGATTTAGCTACCTTTTCTACACTAAGAACTGACTTGGAGAATCTCTTTCATCTGTTCTAAACACGTTCTCATCTGTTTACAGTCATTTTCACTAAATTATTCATGTTTTCATGTAGTTTCCTATATTCTGCCTTCTGGCCCAAATATAAGCTTTGCCCACTTTATCAAACACCTTCCTACACTCTGTTATGAACTGAGGCAGCTAGAGAACATTGTCTCTCAACTGTGTTATAGAGTGTAGTACTACATTTCAGTGAAGTGTAAGCCTTTCCAAAGCTGCCGAAAGTGATTCTTTCTCTATTTCAATGGTATTCTGCCTTGTATAACACACATTTACCACTCTAGTTTCCTTTAAGTAAAGAATATAGGATTCATACAATGTTTCATGGGATCCTAACTGGTATTAAGGATTTCCCTTATCTTAGCTACCTTTTCTACACTAAGAACTTACTTGGAGTTTCTCTTTCAGGTGTTCTAAACAAGTTCTCATCTGTTTACAGTCATTTTCACTGAATTATTCATGTTTTCATGTAGTTTCCTATATTCTGCCTTCTGGCCCAAGTATAAGCTTTGTCCACTTTATCAAACAACTTCCTACACACTGTTATGAACTGAGGCAGCTAGGGAACATTGTCTCTCAACTGTGTTATAGAGTGTAGTACTACATTTCAGTGAAGTGTAAGCCTTTCCAAAGCTGCCGAACGTGTTTCTTTCTCTATTTCAATGGTATTCTGCCTTGTATAACACACATTTACCACTCTAGTTTCCTTTAAGTAAAGAATATAGGATTCATACAGTGTTTCATGTGATCTTAACTCGAATTAAGGATTTCCTGGATCTTAGCTACCTTTTCTACACTAAGAACTGACTTGGAGATTCTCTTTCAGCTGTTCTAAACAAGTTCTCATGTGTTTAGAGTCATTTTCAATGAATTATTCATGTTTTCATGTAGTTTCCTATATTCTGCCTTCTGGCCCAAGTATAAGCTTTGCCCACTTTATCAAACAACTTCCTACACACTGTTATGAACTGAGGGAGCTAGGAACATTGTCTCTCAACTGTGTTATAGAGTGTAGTACTACATTTCAGTGAAGTGTAAGGCTTTCCAAAGCTGCCAAACGTGTTTCTTTCTCTATTTCAATGGTATTCTGGCTTATATAACACACATTTACCACTCTAGTCTCCTTTAAGTAAACAATATAGGATTCATACAGTGTTTGATGTTATCTTAACTCGAATTAAGTATTTCCCGGATTTAGCTACCTTTTCTACACTAAGAACTGACTTGGAGAATATTTTTCATCTGTTCTAAACAAGTTCTCATCTGTTTACAGTCATTTTCACTGAATTATTTATGTTTTCATGTAGTTTCCTATATTCTGCCTTCTGGCCCAAGAATAAGCTTTGCCCACTTTATCAAACAACTTCCTACACACTGTTATGAACTGAGGCAGCTCGGGAACATTGTCTCTCAACTGTGTTATAGAGTGTAGTACTACATTTCAGTGAAGTGTAAGGCTTTCCAAAGCTGCCGAACGCGTTTGTTTCTCTATTTCAATGGTATTCTGCCTTGTATAACACACATTTACCACTCTAGTCTCCTTTAAGTAAAGAATATAGGATTCATAGAGTGTTTCATGTGATCTTAACTGGAATTAAGGATTTCCCTTATCTTAGCTACCTTTTCTACACTAAGAACTGACTTGGAGATTCTCTTTCAGCTGTTCTAAACAAGTTCTCATCTGTTTACAGTCATTTTCAATGAATTATTCATGTTTTCATGTAGTTTCCTATATTCTGCCTTCTGGCCCAAGTATAAGCTTTGCCCACCTTATCAAACAACTTCCTATACACTGTTATGAACTGAGGGAGCTAGGGAACATTGTCTCTGAACTGTGTTATAGAGTGTAGTACTACATTTCAGTGTAGTGTAAGGCTTTCCAAAGCTGCCGAACGTGTTTCTTTCTCTATTTCAATGGTATTCTGCCTTGTATAACACACATTTACCACTCTAGTCTCCTTTAAGTAATGAATATAGGATTCATACAGTGTTTGATGTTATCTTAACTCGAATTAAGGATTTTCCTTATCTTAGCTACCTTTTCTACACTAAGAACTGACTTGGAGATTCTCTTTCAGCTGTTCTAAACAAGTTCTCATCTGTTTACAGTCATTTTCACTGAATTATTCATGTTTTCATGTAGTTTCCTATATTCTGCCTTCTGGCCCAAGTATAAGCTTTGGCCACTTTATCAAACAACTTCCTACACACTGTTATGAACTGAGGGAGCTAGGGAACATTGTCTCTCAACTGTGTTATAGAGTGTAGTACTACATTTCAGTGAAGTGTAAGGCTTTCCAAAGCTGCCAAACTTGTTTCTTTCTCTATTTCAATGGTATTCTTCTTTGTATAACACACATTTACCACTCTAGTCTCCTTTAAGTAATGAATATAGGATTCATACAGTTTTTGATGTTACCTTAACTCGAATTAAGGATTTTCCTTATCTTATCTACCTTTTCTACACTAAGAACTGACTTGGAGATTCTCTATCAGCTGTTCTAAACAAGTTCTCATCTGTTTACAGTCATTTTCACTGAGTTATTCATGTTTTCATGTAGTTTCCCATATTCTGCCTTCTGGCCCTAGTATAAGCTTTGGCCACTTTATCAAACAACTTCCTACACACTGTTATGAACTGAGGGAGCTAGGGAACATTGTCTCTCAACTGTGTTATAGAGTGTAGTACTACATTTCAGTGAAGTGTAAGGCTTTCCAAAGCTGCCAAACTTGTTTCTTTCTCTATTTCAATGGTATTCTGCTTTGTATAACACACATTTAGCACTCTAGTCTCCTTTAAGTAATGAATATAGGATTCATACAGTGTTTGATGTTATCTTAACTCGAATTAAGGATTTTCCTTATCTTAGCTACCTTTTCTACACTAAGAACTGACTTGGAGATTCTCTTTCACCTGTTCTAAACAAGTTCTCATCTGTTTACAGTCATTTTCACTGAATTATTCATGTTTTCATGTAGTTTCCTATATTCTGCCTTCTGGCCCAAGTATAAGCTTTGCCCACTTTATCAAACACCTTCCTACACTCTGTTATGAACTGAGGCAGCTAGGACACATTGTCTCTCAACTGTGTTATAGAGTGTAGTACTACATTTCAGTGAAGTGTAAGCCTTTCCAAAGCTGCCGAAAGTGTTTCTTTCTCTATTTCAATGGTATTCTGCCTTGTATAACACACATTTACCACTCTAGTTTCCTTTAAGTAAAGAATATAGGATTCATACAATGTTTCATGGGATCTTAACTGGTATTAAGGATTTCCCTTATCTTAGCTACCTTTTCTACACTAAGAACTGACTTGGAGTTTCTCTTTCAGCTGTTCTAAACAAGTTCTCATCTGTTTACAGTCATTTTCACTGAACTATTCATGTTTTCATGTAGTTTCCTATATTCTGCCTTCTGGCCCAAGTATAAGCTTTGCCTACTTTATCAAACACCTTCCTACACTCTGTTATGAACTGAGGCAGCTAGGGAACATTGTCTCTCAACTGTGTTATAGAGTGTAGTACTACATTTCAGTGAAGTGTAAGCCTTTCCAAAGCTGCCGAACGTGTTTCTTTCTCTATTTCAATGGTATTCTGCCTTGTATAACACACATTTACCACTCTAGTTTCCTTTAAGTAAAGAATATAGGATTCATACAGTGTTTCATGTGATCTTAACTCGAATTAAGGATTTCCCGGATAGTAGCTACCTTTTCTACACTAAGAACTGACTTGGAGATTCTCTTTCAGCTGTTCTAAACAAGTTCTCATGTGTTTACAGTCATTTTCACTGAATTATTCATGTTTTCATGCAATTTCCTATATTCTGCCTTCTGGCCCAAGTATAAGCTTTGCCTACTTTATCAAACACCTTCCTACACACTGTTATGAACTGAGGGAGCTAGGAACATTGTCTCTCAACTGTGTTATAGAGTGTAGTACTACATTTCAGTGAAGTGTAAGGCTTTCCAAAGCTGCCAAACTTGTTTCTTTCTCTATTTCAATGGTATTCTGCCTTGTATAACACACATTTACCACTCTAGTCTCCTTTAAGTAATGAATATAGGATTCATACAGTGTTTGATGTTATCTTAACTCGAATTAAGGATTTTCCTTATCTTATCTACCTTTTCTACACTAAGAACTGACTTGGAGATTCTCTTTCAGCTGTTCTAAACAAGTTCTCAGGTGTTTACAGTCATTTTCAATGAATTATTCATGCTTTCATGTAGTTTCCTATATTCTGCCTTCTGGCCCAAGTATAAGCTTTGCCCACTTTATCAAACAACTTCCTACACACTGTTATGAACTGAGGGAGCTAGGAACATTGTCTCTCAACTGTGTTATAGAGTGTAGTACTACATTTCAGTGAAGTGTAAGGCTTTCCAAAGCTGCCAAACGTGTTTCTTTCTCTATTTCAATGGTATTCTGCCTTATATAACACACATTTACCACTCTAGTCTCCTTTAAGTAAACAATATAGGATTCATACAGTGTTTGATGTTATCTTAACTCGAATTAAGGATTTCCCGGATTTAGCTACCTTTTCTACACTAAGAACTGACTTGGAGAATCTCTTTCATCTGTTCTAAACACGTTCTCATCTGTTTACAGTCATTTTCACTAAATTATTCATGTTTTCATGTAGTTTCCTATATTCTGCCTTCTGGCCCAAATATAAGCTTTGCCCACTTTATCAAACACCTTCCTACACTCTGTTATGAACTGAGGCAGCTAGAGAACATTGTCTCTCAACTGTGTTATAGAGTGTAGTACTACATTTCAGTGAAGTGTAAGCCTTTCCAAAGCTGCCGAAAGTGATTCTTTCTCTATTTCAATGGTATTCTGCCTTGTATAACACACATTTACCACTCTAGTTTCCTTTAAGTAAAGAATATAGGATTCATACAATGTTTCATGGGATCTTAACTGGTATTAAGGATTTCCCTTATCTTAGCTACCTTTTCTACACTAAGAACTTACTTGGAGTTTCTCTTTCAGGTGTTCTAAACAAGTTCTCATCTGTTTACAGTCATTTTCACTGAATTATTCATGTTTTCATGTAGTTTCCTATATTCTGCCTTCTGGCCCAAGTATAAGCTTTGCCTACTTTATCAAACACCTTCCTACACTCTGTTATAAACTGAGGAAGCTAGGGAACATTGTCTCTCAACTGTGTTATAGAGTGTAGTACTACATTTCAGTGAAGTGTAAGCCTTTCCAAAGCTGCCGAACGTGTTTCTTTCTCTATTTCAATGGTATTCTGCCTTGTATAACACACATTTACCACTCTAGTTTCCTTTAAGTAAAGAATATAGGATTCATACAGTGTTTCATGTGATCTTAACTCGAATTAAGGATTTCCTGGATCTTAGCTACCTTTTCTACACTAAGAACTGACTTGGAGATTCTCTTTCAGCTGTTCTAAACAAGTTCTCATGTGTTTAGAGTCATTTTCAATGAATTATTCATGTTTTCATGTAGTTTCCTATATTCTGCCTTCTGGCCCAAGTATAAGCTTTGCCCACTTTATCAAACAACTTCCTACACACTGTTATGAACTGAGGGAGCTAGGAACATTGTCTCTCAACTGTGTTATAGAGTGTAGTACTACATTTCAGTGAAGTGTAAGGCTTTCCAAAGCTGCCAAACGTGTTTCTTTCTCTATTTCAATGGTATTCTGGCTTATATAACACACATTTACCACTCTAGTCTCCTTTAAGTAAACAATATAGGATTCATACAGTGTTTGATGTTATCTTAACTCGAATTAAGGATTTCCCGGATTTAGCTACCTTTTCTACACTAAGAACTGACTTGGAGAATATTTTTCATCTGTTCTAAACAAGTTCTCATCTGTTTACAGTCATTTTCACTGAATTATTTATGTTTTCATGTAGTTTCCTATATTCTGCCTTCTGGCCCAAGAATAAGCTTTGCCCACTTTATCAAACAACTTCCTACACACTGTTATGAACTGAGGCAGCTCGGGAACATTGTCTCTCAACTGTGTTATAGAGTGTAGTACTACATTTCAGTGAAGTGTAAGGCTTTCCAAAGCTGCCGAACGTGTTTGTTTCTCTATTTCAATGGTATTCTGCCTTGTATAACACACATTTACCACTCTAGTCTCCTTTAAGTAAAGAATATAGGATTCATAGAGTGTTTCATGTGATCTTAACTGGAATTAAGGATTTCCCTTATCTTAGCTACCTTTTCTACACTAAGAACTGACTTGGAGATTCTCTTTCAGCTGTTCTAAACAAGTTCTCATCTGTTTACAGTCATTTTCAATGAATTATTCATGTTTTCATGTAGTTTCCTATATTCTGCCTTCTGGCCCAAGTATTAGCTTTGCCCACCTTATCAAACAACTTCCTATACACTGTTATGAACTGAGGGAGCTAGGGAACATTGTCTCTGAACTGTGTTATAGAGTGTAGTACTACATTTCAGTGTAGTGTAAGGCTTTCCAAAGCTGCCGAACGTGTTTCTTTCTCTATTTCAATGGTATTCTGCCTTGTATAACACACATTTACCACTCTAGTCTCCTTTAAGTAATGAATATAGGATTCATACAGTGTTTGATGTTATCTTAACTCGAATTAAGGATTTTCCTTATCTTAGCTACCTTTTCTACACTAAGAACTGACTTGGAGATTCTCTTTCAGCTGTTCTAAACAAGTTCTCATCTGTTTACAGTCATTTTCACTGAATTATTCATGTTTTCATGTAGTTTCCTATATTCTGCCTTCTGGCCCAAGTATAAGCTTTGGCCACTTTATCAAACAACTTCCTACACACTGTTATGAACTGAGGGAGCTAGGGAACATTGTCTCTCAACTGTGTTATAGAGTGTAGTACTACATTTCAGTGAAGTGTAAGGCTTTCCAAAGCTGCCAAACTTGTTTCTTTCTCTATTTCAATGGTATTCTGCTTTGTATAACACACATTTACCACTCTAGTCTCCTTTAAGTAATGAATATAGGATTCATACAGTGTTTGATGTTATCTTAACTCGAATTAAGGATTTTCCTTATCTTAGCTACCTTTTCTACACTAAGAACTGACTTGGAGATTCTCTTTCAGCTGTTCTAAACAAGTTCTCATCTGTTTACAGTCATTTTCACTGAATTATTCATGTTTTCATGTAGTTTCCTATATTCTGCCTTCTGGCCCAAGTATAAGCTTTGCCCACTTTATGAAACACCTTCCTACACTCTGTTATGAACTGAGGCAGCTAGGACACATTGTCTCTCAACTGTGTTATAGAGTGTAGTACTACATTTCAGTGAAGTGTAAGCCTTTCCAAAGCTGCCGAAAGTGTTTCTTTCTCTATTTCAATGGTATTCTGCCTTGTATAACACACATTTACCACTCTAGTTTCCTTTAAGTAAAGAATATAGGATTCATACAATGTTTCATGGGATCTTAACTGGTATTAAGGATTTCCCTTATCTTAGCTACCTTTTCTACACTAAGAACTGACTTGGAGTTTCTCTTTCAGCTGTTCTAAACAAGTTCTCATCTGTTTACAGTCATTTTCACTGAATTATTCATGTTTTCATGCAGTTTCCTATATTCTGCCTTCTGGCCCAAGTATAAGCTTTGCCTACTTTATCAAACACCTTCCTACACACTGTTATGAACTGAGGGAGCTAGGAACATTGTCTCTCAACTGTGTTATAGAGTGTAGTACTACATTTCAGTGAAGTGTAAGGCTTTCCAAAGCTGCCAAACGTGTTTCTTTCTCTATTTCAATGGTATTCTGGCTTATATAACACACATTTACCACTCTAGTCTCCTTTAAGTAAACAATATAGGATTCATACAGTGTTTGATGTTATCTTAACTCGAATTAAGGATTTCCCGGATTTAGCTACCTTTTCTACACTAAGAACTGACTTGGAGAATATTTTTCATCTGTTCTAAACAACTTCTCATCTGTTTACAGTCATTTTCACTGAATTATTTATGTTTTCATGTAGTATCCTATATTCTGACTTCGGGCCCAAGTATAAACTTTGCCCACTTTATCAAACAACTTCCTACACACTGTTATGAACTGAGGCAGCTCGGGAACATTGTCTCTCAACTGTGTTATAGAGTGTAGTACTACATTTCAGTGAAGTGTAAGGTTTTCCAAAGCTGCCGAACGTGTTTGTTTCTCTATTTCAATGGTATTCTGCCTTGTATAACACACATTTACCACTCTAGTCCCCTTTAAGTAAAGAATATAGGATTCATAGAGTGTTTCATGTGATCTTAACTGGAATTAAGGATTTCCCTTATCTTAGCTACCTTTTCTACACTAAGAACTGACTTGGAGATTCTCTTTCAGCTGTTCTAAACAAGTTCTCATCTGTTTACAGTCATTTTCACTGAATTATTCATGTTTTCATGTAGTTTCCTATATTCTTCCTTCTGGCCCAAGTATAAGCTTTGCCCACTTTATCAAACAACTTCCTACACACTGTTATGAACTGAGGGAGCTAGGAACATTGTCTCTCAACTGTGTTATAGAGTGTAGTACTACATTTCAGTGAAGTGTAAGGCTTTCCAAAGCTGCCAAACTTGTTTCTTTCTCTATTTCAATGGTATTCTGCCTTGTATAACACACATTTACCACTCTAGTCTCCTTTAAGTAATGAATATAGGATTCATACAGTGTTTGATGTTATCTTAACTCGAATTAAGGATTTTCCTTATCTTATCTACCTTTTCTACACTAAGAACTGACTTGGAGATTCTCTTTCAGCTGTTCTAAACAAGTTCTCATGTGTTTACAGTCATTTTCAATGAATTATTCATGCTTTCATGTAGTTTCCTATATTCTGCCTTCTGGCCCAAGTATAAGCTTTGCCCACTTTATCAAACAACTTCCTACACACTGTTATGAACTGAGGGAGCTAGGAACATTGTCTCTCAACTGTGTTATAGAGTGTAGTACTACATTTCAGTGAAGTGTAAGGCTTTCCAAAGCTGCCAAACGTGTTTCTTTCTCTATTTCAATGGTATTCTGCCTTATATAACACACATTTACCACTCTAGTCTCCTTTAAGTAAACAATATAGGATTCATACAGTGTTTGATGTTATCTTAACTCGAATTAAGGATTTCCCGGATTTAGCTACCTTTTCTACACTAAGAACTGACTTGGAGAATCTCTTTCATCTGTTCTAAACACGTTCTCATCTGTTTACAGTCATTTTCACTAAATTATTCATGTTTTCATGTAGTTTCCTATATTCTGCCTTCTGGCCCAAGTATAAGCTTTGCCCACTTTATCAAACAACTTCCTACACACTGTTATGAACTGAGGCTGCTCGGGAACATTGTCTCTCAACTGTGTTATAGAGTGTAGTACTACATTTCAGTGAAGTGTAAGGCTTTCCAAAGCTGCCGAATGTGTTTGTTTCTCTATTTCAATGGTATTCTGCCTTGTATAACACATTTACCACTCTAGTCTCCTTTAAGTAAAGAATATAGGATTCATAGAGTGTTTCATGTGATCTTAACTGGAATTAAGGATTTCCCTTATCTTAGCTACCTTTTCTACACTAAGAACTGACTTGGAGATTCTCTTTCAGCTGTTCTAAAGAAGTTCTCATCTGTTTACAGTCATTTTCACTGAATTATTCATGTTTTCATGTAGTTTCCTATATTCTGCCTTCTGGCCCAAGTATAAGCTTTGCCCACTTTAGCAAACACCTTCCTACACTCTGTTATGAACTGAGGCAGCTAGGGAACATTGTCTCTCAACTGTTTTATAGAGTGTAGTACTACATTTCAGTGAAGTGTAAGCCTTTCCAAAGCTGCCGAAAGTGTTTCTTTCTCTATTTCAATGGTATTCTGCCTTGTATAACACACATTTACCACTCTAGTCTCCTTTAAGTAATGAATATAGGATTCATACAGTGTTTGATGTTATCTTAACTCGAATTAAGGATTTTCCTTATCTTAGCTACCTTTTCTACACTAACAACTGACTTGGAGATTCTCTTTCAGCTGTTCTAAACAAGTTCTCATCTGTTTACAGTCATTTTCACTGAATTATTCATGTTTTCATGTAGTTTCCTATATTCTTCCTTCTGGCCCAAGTATAAGCTTTGCCCACTTTATCAAACAACTTCCTACACACTGTTATGAACTGAGGGAGCTAGGAACATTGTCTCTCAACTGTGTTATAGAGTGTAGTACTACATTTCAGTGAAGTGTAAGGCTTTCCAAAGCTGCCAAACTTGTTTCTTTCTCTATTTCAATGGTATTCTGCCTTGTATAACACACATTTACCACTCTAGTCTCCTTTAAGTAATGAATATAGGATTCATACAGTGTTTGATGTTATCTTAACTCGAATTAAGGATTTTCCTTATCTTATCTACCTTTTCTACACTAAGAACTGACTTGGAGATTCTCTTTCAGCTGTTCTAAACAAGTTCTCATGTGTTTACAGTCATTTTCAATGAATTATTCATGCTTTCATGTAGTTTCCTATATTCTGCCTTCTGGCCCAAGTATAAGCTTTGCCCACTTTATCAAACAACTTCCTACACACTGTTATGAACTGAGGGAGCTAGGAACATTGTCTCTCAACTGTGTTATAGAGTGTAGTACTACATTTCAGTGAAGTGTAAGGCTTTCCAAAGCTGCCAAACGTGTTTCTTTCTCTATTTCAATGGTATTCTGCCTTATATAACACACATTTACCACTCTAGTCTCCTTTAAGTAAACAATATAGGATTCATACAGTGTTTGATGTTATCTTAACTCGAATTAAGGATTTCCCGGATTTAGCTACCTTTTCTACACTAAGAACTGACTTGGAGAATCTCTTTCATCTGTTCTAAACACGTTCTCATCTGTTTACAGTCATTTTCACTAAATTATTCATGTTTTCATGTAGTTTCCTATATTCTGCCTTCTGGCCCAAGTATAAGCTTTGCCCACTTTATCAAACAACTTCCTACACACTGTTATGAACTGAGGCTGCTCGGGAACATTGTCTCTCAACTGTGTTATAGAGTGTAGTACTACATTTCAGTGAAGTGTAAGGCTTTCCAAAGCTGCCGAATGTGTTTGTTTCTCTATTTCAATGGTATTCTGCCTTGTATAACACATTTACCACTCTAGTCTCCTTTAAGTAAAGAATATAGGATTCATAGAGTGTTTCATGTGATCTTAACTGGAATTAAGGATTTCCCTTATCTTAGCTACCTTTTCTACACTAAGAACTGACTTGGAGATTCTCTTTCAGCTGTTCTAAAGAAGTTCTCATCTGTTTACAGTCATTTTCACTGAATTATTCATGTTTTCATGTAGTTTCCTATATTCTGCCTTCTGGCCCAAGTATAAGCTTTGCCCACTTTAGCAAACACCTTCCTACACTCTGTTATGAACTGAGGCAGCTAGGGAACATTGTCTCTCAACTGTTTTATAGAGTGTAGTACTACATTTCAGTGAAGTGTAAGCCTTTCCAAAGCTGCCGAAAGTGTTTCTTTCTCTATTTCAATGGTATTCTGCCTTGTATAACACACATTTACCACTCTAGTCTCTTTAAGTAATGAATATAGGATTCATACAGTGTTTGATGTTATCTTAACTCGAATTAAGGATTTTCCTTATCTTAGCTACCTTTTCTACACTAACAACTGACTTGGAGATTCTCTTTCAGCTGTTCTAAACAAGTTCTCATCTGTTTACAGTCATTTTCAATGAATTATTCATGTTTTCATGTAGTTTCCTATATTCTGCCTTCTGGCCCAAGTATAAGCTTTGGCCACTTTATCAAACAACTTCCTACACACTGGTATGAACTGAGGGAGCTAGGGAACATTGTCTCTCAACTGTGTTATAGAGTGTAGTACTACATTTCAGTGAAGTGTAAGGGTTTCCAAATCTGCCAAACTTGTTTCTTTCTCTATTTCAATGGTATTCTGCCTTGTATAACACACATTTACCACTCTAGTCTCCTTTAAGTAATGAATATAGGATTCATACAGTGTTTGATGTTATCTTAACTCGAATTAAGGATTTTCCTTATCTTAGCTACTTTTCTACACTAAGAACTGACTTGCAGATTCTCTTTCAGCTGTTCTAAACAAGTTCTCATCTGTTTACAGTCATTTTCACTGAATTATTCATGTTTTCATGTAGTTTCCTATATTCTGCCTTCTGGCCCAAGTATAAGCTTTGCCCACTTTATCAAACACCTTCCTACACTCTGTTATGAACTGAGGCAGCTAGGGAACATTGTCTCTCAACTGTGTTATAGAGTGTAGTACTACATTTCAGTGAAGTGTAAGCCTTTCCAAAGCTGCCGAAAGTGTTTCTTTCTCTATTTCAATGCTATTCTGCCTTGTATAACACACATTTACCACTCTAGTTGCCTTTAAGTAAAGAATATAGGATTCATACAATGTTTCATGGGATCTTAACTGGTATTAAGGATTTCCCTTATCTTAGCTACCTTTTCTACACTAAGAACTGACTTGGAGTTTCTCTTTCAGCTGTTCTAAACAAGTTCTCATCTGTTTACAGTCATTTTCACTGAATTATTCATGTTTTCATGTAGTTTCCTATATTCTGCCTTCTGGCCCAAGTATAAGCTTTGCCCACTTTATCAAACAACTTCCTACACACTCTTATGAACTGAGGCAGCTAGGGAACATTGTCTCTCAACTGTGTTATAGAGTGTAGTACTACATTTCAGTGAAGTGTAAGCCTTTCCAAAGCTGCCGAAAGTGTTTCTTTCTCTATTTCAATGGTATTCTGCCTTGTATAACACACATTTACCACTCTAGTTTCCTTTAAGTAAAGAATATAGAATTCATACAATGTTTCATGGGATCTTAACTGGTATTAAGGATTTCCCTTATCTTAGCTACCTTTTCTACACTAAGAACTGACTTGGAGTTTCTCTTTCAGCTGTTCTAAACAAGTTCTCATCTGTTTACAGTCATTTTCACTGAGTTATTCATGTTTTCATGTAGTTTCCTATATTCTGCCTTTTGGCCCAAGTATAAGCTTTGCCTACTTTATCAAACACCTTCCTACACTCTGTTATGAACTGAGGCAGCTAGGGAACATTGTCTCTCAACTGTGTTATAGAGTGTAGTACTACATTTCAGTGAAGTGTAAGCCTTTTCAAAGTTGCCGAATGTGTTTCTTTTTCTATTTCAATGGTATTCTGCCTTGTATAACACACATTTACCATTCTAGTTTCCTTTAAGTAAAGAATATAGGATTCATACAGTTTTTCATGTGATCTTAACTCGAATTAAGGATTTCCTGGATAGTAGCTACCTTTTCTACACTAAGAACTGACTTGGAGATTCTCTTTCAGCTGTTCTAAACAAGTTCTCATGTGTTTACAGTCATTTTCAATGAATTATTCATGTTTTCATGTAGTTTCCTATATTCTGCCTTCTGGCCCAAGTATAAGCTATGCCCACTTTATCAAACAACTTCCTACACACTGTTATGAACTGAGGGAGCTAGGAACATTGTCTCTCAACTGTGTTATAGAGTGTAGTACTACATTTCAGTGAAGTGTAAGGCTTTCCAAAGCTGCCGAACGTGTTTGTTTCTCTATTTCAATGGTATTCTGCCTTGTATAACACACATTTACCACTCTAGTCTCCTTTAAGTAAAGAATATAGGATTCATAGAGTGTTTCATGTGATCTTAACTGGAATTAAGGATTTCCCTTATCTTAGCTACCTTTTCTACACTAAGAACTGACTTGGAGATTCTCTTTCAGCTGTTCTAAACAAGTTCTCATCTGTTTACAGTCATTTTCAATGAATTATTCATCTTTTCATGTAGTTTCCTATATTCTGCCTTCTGCCCCAAGTATAAGCTTTGCCCACCTTATCAAACAACTTCCTACACACTGTTATGAACTGAGGGAGCTAGGGAACATTGTCTCTGAACTGTGTTATAGAGTGTAGTACTACATTTCAGTGTAGTGTAAGGCTTTCCAAAGCTGCTGAACGTGTTTCTTTCTCTATTTCAATGGTATTCTGCCTTGTATAACACACATTTACCACTCTAGTCTACTTTAAGTAATGAATATAGGATTCATACAGTGTTTGATGTTATCTTAACTCGAATTAAGGATTTTCCTTATCTTAGCTACCTTTTCTACACTAAGAACTGACTTGGAGATTCTCTTTCAGCTGTTCTAAACAAGTTCTCATCTGTTTACAGTCATTTTCAATGAATTATTCATGTTTTCATGTAGTTTCCTATATTCTGCCTTCTGGCCCAAGTATAAGCTTTGGCCACTTTATCAAACAACTTCCTACACACTGTTATGAACTGAGGGAGCTAGGGAACATTGTCTCTCAACTGTGTTATAGAGTGTAGTACTACATTTCAGTGAAGTGTAAGGCTTTCCAAAGCTGCCAAACTTGTTTCTTTCTCTATTTCAATGGTATTCTGCCTTGTATAACACACATTTACCACTCTAGTCTCCTTTAAGTAATGAATATAGGATTCATACAGTGTTTGATGTTATCTTAACTCGAATTAAGGATTTTCCTTATCTTAGCTACCTTTTCTACACTAAGAACTGACTTGGAGATTCTCTTTCAGCTGTTCTAAACAAGTTCTCATCTGTTTACAGTCATTTTCACTGAATTATTCATGTTTTCATGTAGTTTCCTATATTCTGCCTTCTGGCCCAAGTATAAGCTTTGCCTACTTTATCAAACACCTTCCTACACTCTGTTATGAACTGAGGCAGCTAGGGAACATTGTCTCTCAACTGTGTTATAGAGTGTAGTACTACATTTCAGTGAAGTGTAAGCCTTTCCAAAGCTGCCGAACGTGTTTCTTTCTCTATTTCAATGGTATTCTGCCTTGTATAACACACATTTACCACTCTAGTTTCCTTTAAGTAAAGAATATAGGATTCATACAGTGTTTCATGTGATCTTAACTCGAATTAAGGATTTCCCGGATAGTAGCTACCTTTTCTACACTAAGAACTGACTTGGAGATTCTCTTTCAGCTGTTCTAAACAAGTTCTCATGTGTTTACAGTCATTTTCAATGAATTATTCATGTTTTCATGTAGTTTCCTATATTCTGCCTTCTGGCCCAAGTATAAGCTTTGCACACTTTATCAAACAACTTCCTTCACACTGTTATGAACTGAGGGAGCTAGGGAACATTGTCTCTCACCTGTGTTATAGAGTGTAGTACTACATTTCAGTGAAGTGTAAGGCTTTCCAAAGCTGCCAAACTTGTTTCTTTCTCTATTTCAATGGTATTCTGCCTTGTATAACACACATTTACCACTCTAGTCTCCTTTAAGTAATGAATATAGGATTCATACAGTGTTTGATGTTATCTTAACTCGAATTAAGGATTTTCCTTATCTTAGCTACCTTTTCTACACTAAGAACTGACTTGGAGATTCTCTTTCAGCTGTTCTAAACAAGTTCTCATCTGTTTACAGTCATTTTCACTGAATTATTCATGTTTTCATGTAGTTTCCTATATTCTGCCTTCTGGCCCAAGTATAAGCTTTGCCCACTTTATCAAACAACTTCCTACACACTGTTATGAACTGAGGCAGCTAGGGAACATTGTCTCTCAACTGTGTTATAGAGTGTAGTACTACATTTCAGTGAAGTGTAAGCCTTTCTAAAGCTGCGGAAAGTGTTTCTTTCTCTATTTCAATGGTATTCTGCCTTGTATAACACACATTTACCACTCTAGTTTCCTTTAAGTAAAGAATATAGAATTCATACAATGTTTCATGGGATCTTAACTGCTATTAAGGATTTCCCTTATCTTAGCTACCTTTTCTACACTAAGAACTGACTTGGAGTTTCTCTTTCAGCTGTTCTAAACAAGTTCTCATCTGTTTACAGTCATTTTCACTGAGTTATTCATGTTTTCATGTAGTTTCCTATATTCTGCCTTCTGGCCCAAGTATAAGCTTTGCCCACTTTATCAAACAACTTCCTACACACTGTTATGAACTGAGGGAGCTAGGAACATTGTCTCTCAAATGTGTTATAGAGTGTAGTACTACATTTCAGTGAAGTGTAATGATTTCCAAAGCTGCCAAACGTGTTTCTTTCTCTATTTCAATGGTATTCTGCCTTATATAACACACATTTACCACTCTAGTCTCCTTTAAATAAACAATATAGGATTCATACAGTGTTTGATGTTATCTTAACTCGAATTAAGGATTTCCCGAATTTAGCTACCTTTTCTACACTAAGAACTGACTTGGGGAATCTCTTTCATCTGTTCTAAACAAGTTCTCATCTGTTTACAGTCATTTTCACTGAATTATTCATGTTTTCATGTAGTTTCCTATATTCTGCCTTCTGGCCCAAGTATAAGCTTTGCACACTTTATCAAACAACTTCCTTCACACTGTTATGAACTGAGGGAGCTAGGGAACATTGTCTCTCACCTGTGTTATAGAGTGTAGTACTACATTTCAGTGAAGTGTAAGGCTTTCCAAAGCTGCCAAACTTGTTTCTTTCTCTATTTCAATGGTATTCTGCCTTGTATAACACACATTTACCACTCTAGTCTCCTTTAAGTAATGAATATAGGATTCATACAGTGTTTGATGTTATCTTAACTCGAATTAAGGATTTTCCTTATCTTAGCTACCTTTTCTACACTAAGAACTGACTTGGAGATTCTCTTTCAGCTGTTCTAAACAAGTTCTCATCTGTTTACAGTCATTTTCACTGAATTATTCATGTTTTCATGTAGTTTCCTATATTCTGCCTTCTGGCCCAAGTATAAGCTTTGCCCACTTTATCAAACAACTTCCTACACACTGTTATGAACTGAGGCAGCTAGGGAACATTGTCTCTCAACTGTGTTATAGAGTGTAGTACTACATTTCAGTGAAGTGTAAGCCTTTCTAAAGCTGCCGAAAGTGTTTCTTTCTCTATTTCAATGGTATTCTGCCTTGTATAACACACATTTACCACTCTAGTTTCCTTTAAGTAAAGAATATAGAATTCATACAATGTTTCATGGGATCTTAACTGCTATTAAGGATTTCCCTTATCTTAGCTACCTTTTCTACACTAAGAACTGACTTGGAGTTTCTCTTTCAGCTGTTCTAAACAAGTTCTCATCTGTTTACAGTCATTTTCACTGAGTTATTCATGTTTTCATGTAGTTTCCTATATTCTGCCTTCTGGCCCAAGTATAAGCTTTGCCCACTTTATCAAACAACTTCCTACACACTGTTATGAACTGAGGGAGCTAGGAACATTGTCTCTCAAATCTGTTATAGAGTGTAGTACTACATTTCAGTGAAGTGTAATGATTTCCAAAGCTGCCAAACGTGTTTCTTTCTCTATTTCAATGGTATTCTGCCTTATATAACACACATTTACCACTCTAGTCTCCTTTAAATAAACAATATAGGATTCATACAGTGTTTGATGTTATCTTAACTCGAATTAAGGATTTCCCGAATTTAGCTACCTTTTCTACACTAAGAACTGACTTGGGGAATCTCTTTCATCTGTTCTAAACAAGTTCTCATCTGTTTACAGTCATTTTCACTGAATTATTCATGTTTTCATGTAGTTTCCTATATTCTGCCTTCTGGCCCAAGTATAAGCTTTGCCCACTTTATCAAACAACTTCCTACACACTGTTATGAACTGAGGCAGCTCGGGAACATTGTCTCTCAACTGTGTTATAGAGTGTAGTACTACATTTCAGTGAAGTGTAAGGCTTTCCAAAGCTGCCGAACGTGTTTTTTCTCTATTTCAATGGTATTCTGCCTTGTATAACACACATTTACCACTCTAGTCTCCTTTAAGTAAAGAATATAGGATTCATACAATGTTTCATGTGATCTTAACTGGAATTAAGGATTTCCCTTATCTTAGCTACCTTTTCTACACTAAGAACTGACTTGGAGATTCTCTTTCAGCTGTTCTAAACAAGTTCTCATCTGTTTACAGTCATTTTCAATGAATTATTCATGTTTTCATGTAGTTTCCTATATTCTGCCTTCTGGCCCAAGTATAAGCTTTGCCCACCTTATCAAACAACTTCCTACACACTGTTATGAACTGAGGGAGCTAGGGAACATTGTCTCTGAACTGTGTTATAGAGTGTAGTACTACATTTCAGTGTAGTGTAAGGCTTTCCAAAGCTGCCGAACGTGTTTCTTTCTCTATTTCAATGGTATTCTGCCTTGTATAACACACATTTACCACTCTAGTCTCCTTTAAGTAATGAATATAGGATTCATACAGTGTTTGATGTTATCTTAACTCGAATTAAGGATTTTCCTTATCTTAGCTACTTTTCTACACTGAGAACTGAATTGCAGATTCTCTTTCAGCTGTTCTAAACAAGTTCTCATCTGTTTACAGTCATTTTCACTGAATTATTCATGTTTTCATGTAGTTTCCTATATTCTGCCTTCTGGCCCAAGTATAAGCTTTGGCCACTTTATCAAACAACTTCCTACACACTGTTATGAACTGAGGGAGCTAGGGAACATTGTCTCTCAACTGTGTTATAGAGTGTAGTACTACATTTCAGTGAAGTGTAAGGCTTTCCAAAGCTGCCAAACTTGTTTCTTTCTCTATTTCAATGGTATTCTTCTTTGTATAACACACATTTACCACTCTAGTCTCCTTTAAGTAATGAATATAGGATTCATACAGTGTTTGATGTTATCTTAACTCGAATTAAGGATTTTCCTTATCTTATCTACCTTTTCTACACTAAGAACTGACTTGGAGATTCTCTTTCAGCTGTTCTAAACAAGTTCTCATCTGTTTACAGTCATTTTCACTGAGTTATTCATGTTTTCATGTAGTTTCCTATATTCTGCCTTCTGGCCCTAGTATAAGCTTTGGCCACTTTATCAAACAACTTCCTACACACTGTTATGAACTGAGGGAGCTAGGGAACATTGTCTCTCAACTGTGTTATAGAGTGTAGTACTACATTTCAGTTAAGTGTAAGGCTTTCCAAAGCTGCCAAACTTGTTTCTTTCTCTATTTCAATGGTATTCTGCTTTGTATAACACACATTTACCACTCTAGTCTCCTTTAAGTAATGAATATAGGATTCATACAGTGTTTGATGTTATCTTAACTCGAATTAAGGATTTTCCTTATCTTAGCTACCTTTTCTACACTAAGAACTGACTTGGAGATTCTCTTTCAGCTGTTCTAAACAAGTTCTCATCTGTTTACAGTCATTTTCACTGAATTATTCATGTTTTCATGTAGTTTCCTATATTCTGCCTTCTGGCCCAAGTATAAGCTTTGCCCACTTTATCAAACACCTTCCTACACTCTGTTATGAACTGAGGCAGCTAGGACACATTGTCTCTCAACTGTGTTATAGAGTGTAGTACTACATTTCAGTGAAGTGTAAGCCTTTCCAAAGCTGCCGAAAGTGTTTCTTTCTCTATTTCAATGGTATTCTGCCTTGTATAACACACATTTACCACTCTAGTTTCCTTTAAGTAAAGAATATAGGATTCATACAATGTTTCAAGTGATCTTAACTGGAATTAAGGATTTCCCTTATCTTAGCTACCTTTTCTACACTAAGAACTGACTTGGAGATTCTCTTTCAGCTGTTCTAAACAAGTTCTCATCTGTTTACAGTCATTTTCAATGAATTATTCATGTTTTCATGTAGTTTCCTATATTCTGCCTTCTGGCCCAAGTATAAGCTTTGCCCACCTTATCAAACAACTTCCTACACACTGTTATGAACTGAGGGAGCTAGGGAACATTGTCTCTGAACTGTGTTACAGAGTGTAGTACTACATTTCAGTGTAGTGTAAGGCTTTCCAAAGCTGCCGAACGTGTTTCTTTCTCTATTTCAATGGTATTCTGCCTTGTATAACACACATTTAACACTCTAGTCTCCTTTAAGTAATGAATATAGGATTCATACAGTGTTTGATGTTATCTTAACTCGAATTAAGGATTTTCCTTATCTTAGCTACTTTTCTACACTGAGAACTGAATTGCAGATTCTCTTTCAGCTGTTCTAAACAAGTTCTCATCTTTTTACAGTCATTTTCACTGAATTATTCATGTTTTCATGTAGTTTCCTATATTCTGCCTTCTGGCCCAAGTATAAGCTTTGGCCACTTTATCAAACAACTTCCTACACACTGTTATGAACTGAGGGAGCTAGGGAACATTGTCTCTCAACTGTGTTATAGAGTGTAGTACTACATTTCAGTGAAGTGTAAGGCTTTCCAAAGCTGCCAAACTTGTTTCTTTCTCTATTTCAATGGTATTCTTCTTTGTATAACACACATTTACCACTCTAGTCTCCTTTAAGTAATGAATATAGGATTCATACAGTGTTTGATGTTATCTTAACTCGAATTAAGGATTTTCCTTATCTTATCTACCTTTTCTACACTAAGAACTGACTTGGAGATTCTCTTTCAGCTGTTCTAAACAAGTTCTCATCTGTTTACAGTCATTTTCACTGAGTTATTCATGTTTTCATGTAGTTTCCTATATTCTGCCTTCTGGCCCTAGTATAAGCTTTGGCCACTTTATCAAACAACTTCCTACACACTGTTATGAACTGAGGGAGCTAGGGAACATTGTCTCTCAACTGTGTTATAGAGTGTAGTACGACATTTCAGTGAAGTGTAAGGCTTTCCAAAGCTGCCAAACTTGTTTCTTTCTCTATTTCAATGGTATTCTGCCTTGTATAACACACATTTACCACTCTAGTTTCCTTTAAGTAAAGAATATAGGATTCATACAATGTTTCATGTGATCTTAACTGGAATTAAGGATTTCCCTTATCTTAGCTACCTTTTCTACACTAAGAACTGACTTGGAGATTCTCTTTCAGCTGTTCTAAACAAGTTCTCATCTGTTTACAGTCATTTTCAATGAATTATTCATGTTTTCATGTAGTTTCCTATATTCTGCCTTCTGGCCCAAGTATAAGCTTTGCCCACCTTATCAAACAACTTCCTACACACTGTTATGAACTGAGGGAGCTAGGGAACATTGTCTCTGAACTGTGTTATAGAGTGTAGTACTACATTTCAGTGTAGTGTAAGGCTTTCCAAAGCTGCCGAACGTGTTTCTTTCTCTATTTCAATGGTATTCTGCCTTGTATAACACACATTTACCACTCTAGTCTCCTTTAAGTAATGAATATAGGATTCATACAGTGTTTGATGTTATCTTAACTCGAATTAAGGATTTTCCTTATCTTTGCTACTTTTCTACACTGAGAACTGAATTGCAGATTCTCTTTCAGCTGTTCTAAACAAGTTCTCATCTGTTTACAGTCATTTTCACTGAATTATTCATGTTTTCATGTAGTTTCCTATATTCTGCCTTCTGGCCCAAGTATAAGCTTTGGCCACTTTATCAAACAACTTCCTACACACTGTTATGAACTGAGGGAGCTAGGGAACATTGTCTCTCAACTGTGTTATAGAGTGTAGTACTACATTTCAGTGAAGTGTAAGGCTTTCCAAAGCTGCCAAACTTGTTTCTTTCTCTATTTCAATGGTATTCTTCTTTGTATAACACACATTTACCACACTAGTCTCCTTTAAGTAATGAATATAGGATTCATACAGTGTTTGATGTTATCTTAACTCGAATTAAGGATTTTCCTTATCTTATCTACCTTTTCTACACTAAGAACTGACTTGGAGATTCTCTTTCAGCTGTTCTAAACAAGTTCTCATCTGTTTACAGTCATTTTCACTGAGTTATTCATGTTTTCATGTAGTTTCCTATATTCTGCCTTCTGGCCCTAGTATAAGCTTTGGCCACTTTATCAAACAACTTCCTACACACTGTTATGAACTGAGGGAGCTAGGGAACATTGTCTCTCAACTGTGTTATAGAGTGTAGTACGACATTTCAGTGAAGTGTAAGGCTTTCCAAAGCTGCCAAACTTGTTTCTTTCTCTATTTCAATGGTATTCTGCTTTGTATAACACACATTTACCACTCTAGTCTCCTTTAAGTAATGAATATAGGATTCATACAGTGTTTGATGCTATCTTAACTCGAATTAAGGATTTTCCTTATCTTAGCTACCTTTTCTACACTAAGAACTGACTTGGAGATTCTCTTTCAGCTGTTCTAAACAAGTTCTCATGTGTTTACAGTCATTTTCAATGAATTATTCATGTTTTCATGTAGTTTCCTATATTCTGCCTTCTGTCCCAAGTATAAGCTTTGCCCACTTTATCAAACAACTTCCTACACACTGTTATGAACTGAGGGAGCTAGGAACATTGTCTCTCAACTGTGTTATAGAGTGTAGTACTACATTTCAGTGAAGTGTAAGGCTTTCCAAAGCTGCCAAACGTGTTTCTTTCTCTATTTCAATGGTATTCTGGCTTATATAACACACATTTACCACTCTAGTCTCCTTTAAGTAAACAATATAGGATTCATACAGTGTTTGATGTTATCTTAACTCGAATTAAGGATTTCCCGGATTTAGCTACCTTTTCTACACTAAGAACTGACTTGGAGAATATTTTTCATCTGTTCTAAACAAGTTCTCATCTGTTTACAGTCATTTTCACTGAATTATTTATGTTTTCATGTAGTATCCTCTATTCTGCGTTCGGGCCCAAGTATAAACTTTGCCCACTTTATCAAACAACTTCCTACACACTGTTATGAACTGAGGCAGCTCGGGAACATTGTCTCTCAACTGTGTTATAGAGTGTAGTACTACATTTCAGTGAAGTGTAAGGCTTTCCAAAGCTGCCGAACGTGTTTGTTTCTCTATTTCAATGGTATTCTGCCTTGTATAACACACATTTACCACTCTAGTCCCCTTTAAGTAAAGAATATAGGATTCATAGAGTGTTTCATGTGATCTTAACTGGAATTAAGGATTTCCCTTATCTTAGCTACCTTTTCTACACTAAGAACTGACTTGGAGATTCTCTTTCAGCTGTTCTAAACAAGTTCTCATCTGTTTACAGTCATTTTCACTGAATTATTCATGTTTTCATGTAGTTTCCTATATTCTTCCTTCTGGCCCAAGTATAAGCTTTGCCCACTTTATCAAACAACTTCCTACACACTGTTATGAACTGAGGGAGCTAGGAACATTGTCTCTCAACTGTGTTATAGAGTGTAGTACTACATTTCAGTGAAGTGTAAGGCTTTCCAAAGCTGCCAAACTTGTTTCTTTCTCTATTTCAATGGTATTCTGCCTTGTATAACACACATTTACCACTCTAGTCTCCTTTAAGTAATGAATATAGGATTCATACAGTGTTTGATGTTATCTTAACTCGAATTAAGGATTTTCCTTATCTTATCTACCTTTTCTACACTAAGAACTGACTTGGAGATTCTCTTTCAGCTGTTCTAAACAAGTTCTCATGTGTTTACAGTCATTTTCAATGAATTATTCATGCTTTCATGTAGTTTCCTATATTCTGCCTTCTGGCCCAAGTATAAGCTTTGCCCACTTTATCAAACAACTTCCTACACACTGTTATGAACTGAGGGAGCTAGGAACATTGTCTCTCAACTGTGTTATAGAGTGTAGTACTACATTTCAGTGAAGTGTAAGGCTTTCCAAAGCTGCCAAACGTGTTTCTTTCTCTATTTCAATGGTATTCTGCCTTATATAACACACATTTACCACTCTAGTCTCCTTTAAGTAAACAATATAGGATTCATACAGTGTTTGATGTTATCTTAACTCGAATTAAGGATTTCCCGGATTTAGCTACCTTTTCTACACTAAGAACTGACTTGGAGAATCTCTTTCATCTGTTCTAAACACGTTCTCATCTGTTTACAGTCATTTTCACTAAATTATTCATGTTTTCATGTAGTTTCCTATATTCTGCCTTCTGGCCCAAGTATAAGCTTTGGCCACCTTATCAAACAACTACCTACACACTGTTATGAACTGAGGGAGCTAGGGAACATTGTCTCTGAACTGTGTTATAGAGTGTAGTACTACATTTCAGTGTAGTGTAAGGCTTTCCAAAGCTGCCGAACGTGTTTCTTTCTCTATTTCAATGGTATTCTGCCTTGTATAACACACATTTACCACTCTAGTCTCCTTTAAGTAATGAATATAGGATTCATACAGTGTTTGATGTTATCTTAACTCGAATTAAGGATTTTCCTTATCTTAGCTACTTTTCTACACTGAGAACTGAATTGCAGATTCTCTTTCAGCTGTTCTAAACAAGTTCTCATCTGTTTACAGTCATTTTCACTGAATTATTCATGTTTTCATGTAGTTTCCTATATTCTGCCTTCTGGCCCAAGTATAAGCTTTGGCCACTTTATCAAACAACTTCCTACACACTGTTATGAACTGAGGGAGCTAGGGAACATTGTCTCTCAACTGTGTTATAGAGTGTAGTACTACATTTCAGTGAAGTGTAAGGCTTTCCAAAGCTGCCAAACTTGTTTCTTTCTCTATTTCAATGGTATTCTTCTTTGTATAACACACATTTACCACTCTAGTCTCCTTTAAGTAATGAATATAGGATTCATACAGTGTTTGATGTTATCTTAACTCGAATTAAGGATTTTCCTTATCTTATCTACCTTTTCTACACTAAGAACTGACTTGGAGATTCTCTTTCAGCTGTTCTAAACAAGTTCTCATCTGTTTACAGTCATTTTCACTGAGTTATTCATGTTTTCATGTAGTTTCCTATATTCTGCCTTCTGGCCCTAGTATAAGCTTTGGCCACTTTATCAAACAACTTCCTACACACTGTTATGAACTGAGGGAGCTAGGGAACATTGTATCTCAACTGTGTTATAGAGTGTAGTACTACATTTCAGTGAAGTGTAAGGCTTTCCAAAGCTGCCAAACTTGTTTCTTTCTCTATTTCAATGGTATTCTGCTTTGTATAACACACATTTACCACTCTAGTCTCCTTTAAGTAATGAATATAGGATTCATACAGTGTTTGATGTTATCTTAACTCGAATTAAGGATTTTCCTTATCTTAGCTACCTTTTCTACACTAAGAACTGACTTGGAGATTCTCTTTCAGCTGTTCTAAACAAGTTCTCATCTGTTTACAGTCATTTTCACTGAATTATTCATGTTTTCATGTAGTTTCCTATATTCTGCCTTCTGGCCCAAGTATAAGCTTTGCCCACTTTATCAAACACCTTCCTACACTCTGTTATGAACTGAGGCAGCTAGGACACATTGTCTCTCAACTGTGTTATAGAGTGTAGTACTACATTTCAGTGAAGTGTAAGCCTTTCCAAAGCTGCCGAAAGTGTTTCTTTCTCTATTTCAATGGTATTCTGCCTTGTATAACACACATTTACCACTCTAGTTTCCTTTAAGTAAAGAATATAGGATTCATACAATGTTTCATGGGATCTTAACTGGTATTAAGGATTTCCCTTATCTTAGCTACCTTTTCTACACTAAGAACTGACTTGGAGTTTCTCTTTCAGCTGTTCTAAACAAGTTCTCATCTGTTTACAGTCATTTTCACTGAATTATTCATGTTTTCATGTAGTTTCCTATATTCTGCCTTCTGGCCCAAGTATAAGCTTTGCCTACTTTATCAAACACCTTCCTACACTCTGTTATGAACTGAGGCAGCTAGGGAACATTGTCTCTCAACTGTGTTATAGAGTGTAGTACTACATTTCAGTGAAGTGTAAGCCTTTCCAAAGCTGCCGATCGTGTTTCTTTCTCTATTTCAATGGTATTCTGCCTTGTATAACACACATTTACCACTCTAGTGTCCTTTAAGTAAAGAATATAGGATTCATACAGTGTTTCATGTGATCTTAACTCGAATGAAGGATTTCCCGGATAGTAGCTACCTTTTCTACTCTAAGAACTGACTTGGAGATTCTCTTTCAGCTGTTCTAAACAAGTTCTCATGTGTTTACAGTCATTTTCAATGAATTATTCATGTTTTCATGTAGTTTCCTATATTCTGCCTTCTGGCCCAAGTATAAGCTTTGCCCACTTTATCAAACACCTTCCTACACTCTGTTATGAACTGAGGCAGCTAGGGAACATTGTCTCTCAACTGTGTTATAGAGTGTAGTACTACATTTCAGTGAAGTGTAAGCCTTTCCAAAGCTGCCGATCGTGTTTCTTTCTCTATTTCAATGGTATTCTGCCTTGTATAACACACATTTACCACTCTAGTTTCCTTTAAGTAAAGAATATAGGATTCATACAGTGTTTCATGTGATCTTAACTCGAATGAAGGATTTCCCGGATAGTAGCTACCTTTTCTACTCTAAGAACTGACTTGGAGATTCTCTTTCAGCTGTTCTAAACAAGTTCTCATGTGTTTACAGTCATTTTCAATGAATTATTCATGTTTTCATGTAGTTTCCTATATTCTGCCTTCTGGCCCAAGTATAAGCTTTGCCCACTTTATCAAACACCTTCCTACACTCTGTTATGAACTGAGGCAGCTAGGAACAATGTCTCTCAACTGTGTTATAGAGTGTAGTACTACATTTCAGTGAAGTGTAAGCCTTTTCAAAGTTGCCGAATGTGTTTCTTTCTCTATTTCAATGGTATTCTGCCTTGTATAACACACATTTACCACTCTAGTTTCCTTTAAGTAAAGAATATAGGATTCATACAGTGTTTGATGTTATCTTAACTCGAATTAAGGATTTCCCGGATTTAGCTACCTTTTCTACACTAAGAACTGACTTGGAGAATCTCTTTCATCTGTTCTAAACACGTTCTCATCTGTTTACAGTCATTTTCACTAAATTATTCATGTTTTCATGTAGTTTCCTATATTCTGCCTTCTGGCCCAAGTATAAGCTTTGCCCACTTTATCAAACAACTTCCTACACACTGTTATGAACTGAGGCAGCTCGGGAACATTGTCTCTCAACTGTGTTATAGAGTGTAGTACTACATTTCAGTGAAGTGTAAGGCTTTCCAAAGGTGCCGAACGTGTTTGTTTCTCTATTTCAATGGTATTCTGCCTTGTATAACACACATTTACCACTCTAGTCTCCTTTAAGTAAAGAATATAGGATTCATAGAGTGTTTCATGTGATCTTAACTGGAATTAAGGATTTCCCTTATCTTAGCTACCTTTTCTACACTAAGAACTGACTTGGAGATTCTCTTTCAGCTGTTCTAAAGAAGTTCTCATCTGTTTACAGTCATTTTCACTGAATTATTCATGTTTTCATGTAGTTTCCTATATTCTGCCTTCTGGCCCAAGTATAAGCTTTGCCCACTTTAGCAAACACCTTCCTACACTCTGTTATGAACTGAGGCAGCTAGGGAACATTGTCTCTCAACTGTGTTATAGAGTGTAGTACTACATTTCAGTGAAGTGTAAGCCTTTCCAAAGCTGCCGAAAGTGTTTCTTTCTCTATTTCAATGGTATTCTGCCTTGTATAACACACATTTACCACTCTAGTCTCCTTTAAGTAATGAATATAGGATTCATACAGTGTTTGATGTTATCTTAACTCGAATTAAGGATTTTCCTTATCTTAGCTACCTTTTCTACACTAACAACTGACTTGGAGATTCTCTTTCAGCTGTTCTAAACAAGTTCTCATCTGTTTACAGTCATTTTCAATGAATTATTCATGTTTTCATGTAGTTTCCTATATTCTGCCTTCTGGCCCAAGTATAAGCTTTGGCCACTTTATCAAACAACTTCCTACACACTGGTATGAACTGAGGGAGCTAGGGAACATTGTCTCTCAACTGTGTTATAGAGTGTAGTACTACAATTCAGTGAAGTGTAAGGGTTTCCAAATCTGCCAAACTTGTTTCTTTCTCTATTTCAATGGTATTCTGCCTTGTATAACACACATTTACCACTCTAGTCTCCTTTAAGTAATGAATATAGGATTCATACAGTGTTTGATGTTATCTTAACTCGAATTAAGGATTTTCCTTATCTTAGCTACTTTTCTACACTAAGAACTGACTTGCAGATTCTCTTTCAGCTGTTCTAAACAAGTTCTCATCTGTTTACAGTCATTTTCACTGAATTATTCATGTTTTCATGTAGTTTCCTATATTCTGCCTTCTGGCCCAAGTATAAGCTTTGCCCACTTTATCAAACACCTTCCTACACTCTGTTATGAACTGAGGCAGCTAGGGAACATTGTCTCTCAACTGTGTTATAGAGTGTAGTACTACATTTCAGTGAAGTGTAAGCCTTTCCAAAGCTGCCGAAAGTGTTTCTTTCTCTATTTCAATGCTATTCTGCCTTGTATAACACACATTTACCACTCTAGTTGCCTTTAAGTAAAGAATATAGGATTCATACAATGTTTCATGGGATCTTAACTGGTATTAAGGATTTCCCTTATCTTAGCTACCTTTTCTACACTAAGAACTGACTTGGAGTTTCTCTTTCAGCTGTTCTAAACAAGTTCTCATCTGTTTACAGTCATTTTCACTGAGTTATTCATGTTTTCATGTAGTTTCCTATATTCTGCCTTCTGGCCCAAGTATAAGCTTTGCCTACTTTATCAAACACCTTCCTACACTCTGTTATGAACTGAGGCAGCTAGGGAACAATGTCTCTCAACTGTGTTATAGAGTGTAGTACTACATTTCAGTGAAGTGTAAGCCTTTTCAAAGTTGCCGAATGTGTTTCTTTCTCTATTTCAATGGTATTCTGCCTTGTATAACACACATTTACCACTCTAGTTTCCTTTAAGTAAAGAATATAGGATTCATACAGTTTTTCATGTGATCTTAACTCGAATTAAGGATTTCCTGGATAGTAGCTACCTTTTCTACACTAAGAACTGACTTGGAGATTCTCTTTCAGCTGTTCTAAACAAGTTCTCATGTGTTTACAGTCATTTTCAATGAATTATTCATGTTTTCATGTAGTTTCCTATATTCTGCCTTCTGGCCCAAGTATAAGCTATGCCCACTTTATCAAACAACTTCCTACACACTGTTATGAACTGAGGCAGCTCGGGAACATTGTCTCTCAACTGTGTTATAGAGTGTAGTACTACATTTCAGTGAAGTGTAAGGCCTTCCAAAGCTGCCGAACGTGTTTGTTTCTCTATTTCAATGGTATTCTGCCTTGTATAACACACATTTACCACTCTAGTCTCCTTTAAGTAAAGAATATAGGATTCATAGAGTGTTTCATGTGATCTTAACTGGAATTAAGGATTTCCCTTATCTTAGCTACCTTTTCTACACTAAGAACTGACTTGGAGATTCTCTTTCAGCTGTTCTAAACAAGTTCTCATCTGTTTACAGTCATTTTCACTGAATTATTCATGTTTTCATGTAGTTTCCTATATTCTGCCTTCTGGCCCAAGTATAAGCTTTGCCCACTTTATCAAACACCTTCCTACACTCTGTTATGAACTGAGGCAGCTAGGGAACATTGTGTCTCAACTGTGTTATAGAGTGTAGTACTACATTTCAGTGAAGTGTAAGCCTTTCCAAAGCTGCCGAAAGTGTTTCTTTCTCTATTTCAATGCTATTCTGCCTTGTATAACACACATTTACCACTCTAGTTGCCTTTAAGTAAAGAATATAGGATTCATACAATGTTTCATGGGATCTTAACTGGTATTAAGGATTTCCCTTATCTTAGCTACCTTTTCTACACTAAGAACTGACTTGGAGTTTCTCTTTCAGCTGTTCTAAACAAGTTCTCATCTGTTTACAGTCATTTTCACTGAGTTATTCATGTTTTCATGTAGTTTCCTATATTCTGCCTTCTGGCCCAAGTATAAGCTTTGCCTACTTTATCAAACACCTTCCTACACTCTGTTATGAACTGAGGCAGCTAGGAACAATGTCTCTCAACTGTGTTATAGAGTGTAGTACTACATTTCAGTGAAGTGTAAGCCTTTTCAAAGTTGCCGAATGTGTTTCTTTCTCTATTTCAATGGTATTCTGCCTTGTATAACACACATTTACCACTCTAGTTTCCTTTAAGTAAAGAATATAGGATTCATACAGTTTTTCATGTGATCTTAACTCGAATTAAGGATTTCCTGGATAGTAGCTACCTTTTCTACACTAAGAACTGACTTGGAGATTCTCTTTCAGCTGTTCTAAACAAGTTCTCATGTGTTTACAGTCATTTTCAATGAATTATTCATGTTTTCATGTAGTTTCCTATATTCTGCCTTCTGGCCCAAGTATAAGCTATGCCCACCTTATAAAACAACTTCCTACACACTGTTATGAACTGAGGGAGCTAGGGAACATTGTCTCTGAACTGTGTTATAGAGTGTAGTACTACATTTCAGTGTAGTGTAAGGCTTTCCAAAGCTGCTGAACGTGTTTCTTTCTCTATTTCAATGGTATTCTGCCTTGTATAACACACATTTACCACTCTAGTCTACTTTAAGTAATGAATATAGGATTCATACAGTGTTTGATGTTATCTAAACTCGAATTAAGGATTTTCCTTATCTTAGCTACCTTTTCTACACTAAGAACTGACTTGGAGATTCTCTTTCAGCTGTTCTAAACAAGTTCTCATCTGTTTACAGTCATTTTCACTGAATTATTCATGTTTTCATGTAGTTTCCTATATGCTGCCTTCTGGCCCAATTATAAGCTTTGCCCACTTTATCAAACAACTTCCTACACACTGTTATGAACTGAGGGAGCTAGGAACATTGTCTCTCAACTGTGTTATAGAGTGTAGTACTACATTTCAGTGAAGTGTAATGCTTTCCAGAGCTGCCAAACGTGTTTCTTTCTCTATTTCAATGGTATTCTGCCTTATATAACACACATTTACCACTCTAGTCTCCTTTAAATAAACAATATAGGATTCATACAGTGTTTGATGTTATCTTAACTTGAATTAAGGATTTCCTGGATTTAGCTACCTTTTCTACACTAAGAACTGACTTGGAGAATCTCTTTCATCTGTTCTAAACAAGTTCTCATCTGTTTACAGTCATTTTCACTGAATTATTCATGTTTTCATGTAGTTTCCTATATTCTGCCTTCTGGCCCAAGTATAAGCTTTGCCCACTTTATCAAACAACTTCCTACACACTGTTATGAACTGAGGCAGCTCGGGAACATTGTCTCTCAACTGTGTTATAGAGTGTAGTACTACATTTCAGTGAAGTGTAAGGCTTTCCAAAGCTGCCGAACGTGTTTGTTTCTCTATTTCAATGGTATTCTGCCTTGTATAACACACATTTACCACTCTAGTCTCCTTTAAGTAAAGAATATAGGATTCATAGAGTGTTTCATGAGATCTTAACTGGAATTAAGGATTTCCCTTATCTTAGCTACCTTTTCTACACTAAGAACTGACTTGGAAATTCTCTTTCAGCTGTTCTAAACAAGTTCTCATCTGTTTACAGTCATTTTCACTGAATTATTCATGTTTTCATGTAGTTTCCTATATTCTGCCTTCTGGCCCAAGTATAAGCTTTGCCCACCTTATCAAACAACTTCCTACACACTGTTATGAACTGAGGGAGCTAGGGAACATTGTCTCTGAACTGTGTTATAGAGTGTAGTACTACATTTCAGTGTAGTGTAAGGCTTTCCAAAGCTGCTGAACGTGTTTCTTTCTCTATTTCAATGGTATTCTGCCTTGTATAACACACATTTACCACTCTAGTCTCCTTTAAGTAATGAATATAGGATTCATACAGTGTTTGATGTTATCTTAACTCGAATTAAGGATTTTCCTTATCTTAGCTACCTTTTCTACACTAAGAACTGACTTGGAGGTTCTCTTTCAGCTGTTCTAAACAAGTTCTCATCTGTTTACAGTCATTTTCAATGAATTATTCATGTTTTCATGTAGTTTCCTATATTCTGCCTTCTGGCCCAAGTATAAGCTTTGGCCACTTTATCAAACAACTTCCTTCACACTGTTATGAACTGAGGGAGCTAGGGAACATTGTCTCTCAACTGTGTTACAGAGTGTAGTACTACATTTCAGTGAAGTGTAAGGCTTTCCAAAGCTGCCAAACTTGTTTCTTTCTCTATTTCAATGGTATTCTGCCTTGTATAACACACATTTACCACTCTAGTCTCCTTCAAGTAATGAATATAGGATTCATACAGTGTTTGATGTTATCTTAACTCGAATTAAGGATTTTCCTTATCTTAGCTACCTTTTCTACACTAAGAACTGACTTGGAGATTCTCTTTCAGCTGTTCTAAACAAGTTCTCATCTGTTTACAGTCATTTTCACTGAATTATTCATGTTTTCATGTAGTTTCCTATATTCTGCCTTCTGGCCCAAGTATAAGCTTTGCCCACTTTATCAAACAACTTCCTACACACTCTTATGAACTGAGGCAGCTAGGGAACATTGTCTCTCAACTGTGTTATAGAGTGTAGTACTACATTTCAGTGAAGTGTAAGGCTTTCCAAAGCTGCCAAACTTGTTTCTTTCTCTATTTCAATGGTATTCTGCCTTGTATAACACACATTTACCACTCTAGTCTCCTTTAAATAAACAATATAGGATTCATACAGTGTTTGATGTTATCTTAACTCGAATTAAGGATTTCCCGGATTTAGCTACCTTTTCTACACTAAGAACTGACTTGGGGAATCTCTTTCATCTGTTCTAAACAAGTTCTCATCTGTTTACAGTCATTTTCACTGAATTATTCATGTTTTCATGTAGTTTCCTATATTCTGCCTTCTGGCCCAAGTATAAGCTTTGCCCACTTTATCAAACAACTTCCTACACACTGTTATGAACTGAGGCAGCTCGGGAACATTGTCTCTCAACTGTGTTATAGAGTGTAGTACTACATTTCAGTGAAGTGTAAGGCTTTCCAAAGCTGCCGAACGTGTTTTTTCTCTATTTCAATGGTATTCTGCCTTGTATAACACACATTTACCACTCTAGTCTCCTTTAAGTAAAGAATATAGGATTCATAGAGTGTTTCATGTGATCGTAACTGGAATTAAGGATTTCCCTTATCTTAGCTACCTTTTCTACACTAAGAACTGACTTGGAGATTCTCTTTCAGCTGTTCTAAACAAGTTCTCATCTGTTTACAGTCATTTTCAATGAATTATTCATGTTTTCATGTAGTTTCCTATATTCTGCCTTCTGGCCCAAGTATAAGCTTTGCCCACCTTATCAAACAACTTCCTACACACTGTTATGAACTGAGGGAGCTAGGGAACATTGTCTCTGAACTGTGTTATAGAGTGTAGTACTACATTTCAGTGTAGTGTAAGGCTTTCCAAAGCTGCCGAACGTGTTTCTTTCTCTATTTCAATGGTATTCTGCCTTGTATAACACACATTTACCACTCTAGTCTCCTTTAAGTAATGAATATAGGATTCATACAGTGTTTGATGTTATCTTAACTCGAATTAAGGATTTTCCTTATCTTAGCTACTTTTCTACACTGAGAACTGAATTGCAGATTCTCTTTCAGCTGTTCTAAACAAGTTCTCATCTGTTTACAGTCATTTTCACTGAATTATTCATGTTTTCATGTAGTTTCCTATATTCTGCCTTCTGGCCCAAGTATAAGCTTTGGCCACTTTATCAAACAACTTCCTACACACTGTTATGAACTGAGGGAGCTAGGGAACATTGTCTCTCAACTGTGTTATAGAGTGTAGTACTACATTTCAGTGAAGTGTAAGGCTTTCCAAAGCTGCCAAACTTGTTTCTTTCTCTATTTCAATGGTATTCTTCTTTGTATAACACACATTTACCACTCTAGTCTCCTTTAAGTAATGAATATAGGATTCATACAGTGTTTGATGTTATCTTAACTCGAATTAAGGATTTTCCTTATCTTATCTACCTTTTCTACACTAAGAACTGACTTGGAGATTCTCTTTCAGCTGTTCTAAACAAGTTCTCATCTGTTTACAGTCATTTTCACTGAGTTATTCATGTTTTCATGTAGTTTCCTATATTCTGCCTTCTGGCCCTAGTATAAGCTTTGGCCACTTTATCAAACAACTTCCTACACACTGTTATGAACTGAGGGAGCTAGGGAACATTGTCTCTCAACTGTGTTATAGAGTGTAGTACTACATTTCAGTGAAGTGTAAGGCTTTCCAAAGCTGCCAAACTTGTTTCTTTCTCTATTTCAATGGTATTCTGCTTTGTATAACACACATTTACCACTCTAGTCTCCTTTACGTAATGAATATAGGATTCATACAGTGTTTGATGTTATCTTAACTCGAATTAAGGATTTTCCTTATCTTAGCTACCTTTTCTACACTAAGAACTGACTTGGAGATTCTCTTTCAGCTGTTCTAAACAAGTTCTCATCTGTTTACAGTCATTTTCACTGAATTATTCATGTTTTCATGTAGTTTCCTATATTCTGCCTTCTGGCCCAAGTATAAGCTTTGCCCACTTTATCAAACACCTTCCTACACTCTGTTATGAACTGAGGCAGCTAGGACACATTGTCTCTCAACTGTGTTATAGAGTGTAGTACTACATTTCAGTGAAGTGTAAGCCTTTCCAAAGCTGCCGAAAGTGTTTCTTTCTCTATTTCAATGGTATTCTGCCTTGTATAACACACATTTACCACTCTAGTTTCCTTTAAGTAAAGAATATAGGATTCATACAATGTTTCATGTGATCTTAACTGGAATTAAGGATTTCCCTTATCTTAGCTACCTTTTCTACACTAAGAACTGACTTGGAGATTCTCTTTCAGCTGTTCTAAACAAGTTCTCATCTGTTTACAGTCATTTTCAATGAATTATTCATGTTTTCATGTAGTTTCCTATATTCTGCCTTCTGGCCCAAGTATAAGCTTTGCCCACCTTATCAAACAACTTCCTACACACTGTTATGAACTGAGGGAGCTAGGGAACATTGTCTCTGAACTGTGTTATAGAGTGTAGTACTACATTTCAGTGTAGTGTAAGGCTTTCCAAAGATGCCGAACGTGTTTCTTTCTCTATTTCAATGGTATTCTGCCTTGTATAACACACATTTACCACTCTAGTCTCCTTTAAGTAATGAATATAGGATTCATACAGTGTTTGATGTTATCTTAACTCGAATTAAGGATTTTCCTTATCTTAGCTACTTTTCTACACTGAGAACTGAATTGCAGATTCTCTTTCAGCTGTTCTAAACAAGTTCTCATCTGTTTACAGTCATTTTCACTGAATTATTCATGTTTTCATGTAGTTTCCTATATTCTGCCTTCTGGCCCAAGTATAAGCTTTGGCCACTTTATCAAACAACTTCCTACACACTGTTATGAACTGAGGGAGCTAGGGAACATTGTCTCTCAACTGTGTTATAGAGTGTAGTACTACATTTCAGTGAAGTGTAAGGCTTTCCAAAGCTGCCAAACTTGTTTCTTTCTCTATTTCAATGGTATTCTTCTTTGTATAACACACATTTACCACTCTAGTCTCCTTTAAGTAATGAATATAGGATTCATACAGTGTTTGATGTTATCTTAACTCGAATTAAGGATTTTCCTTATCTTATCTACCTTTTCTACACTAAGAACTGACTTGGAGATTCTCTTTCAGCTGTTCTAAACAAGTTCTCATCTGTTTACAGTCATTTTCACTGAGTTATTCATGTTTTCATGTAGTTTCCTATATTCTGCCTTCTGGCCCTAGTATAAGCTTTGCCCACTTTATCAAACAACTTCCTACACACTGTTATGAACTGAGGGAGCTAGGGAACATTGTCTCTCAACTGTGTTATAGAGTGTAGTACTACATTTCAGTGAAGTGTAAGCCTTTCCAAAGCTGCCGAAAGTGTTTCTTTCTCTATTTCAATGGTATTCTGCCTTGTATAACACACATTTACCACTCTAGTTTCCTTTAAGTAAAGAATATAGAATTCATACAATGTTTCATGGGATCTTAACTGGTATTAAGGATTTCCCTTATCTTAGCTACCTTTTCTACACTAAGAACTGACTTGGAGTTTCTCTTTCAGCTGTTCTAAACAAGTTCTCATCTGTTTACAGTCATTTTCACTGAGTTATTCATGTTTTCATGTAGTTTCCTATATTCTGCCTTCTGGCCCAAGTAGAAGCTTTGCCCACTTTATCAAACAACTTCCTACACACTGTTATGAACTGAGGGAGCTAGGAACATTGTCTCTCAACTGTGTTATAGAGTGTAGTACTACATTTCAGTGAAGTGTAATGATTTCCAAAGCTGCCAAACGTGTTTCTTTCTCTATTTCAATGGTATTCTGCCTTATATAACACACATTTACCACTCTAGTCTCCTTTAAATAAACAATATAGGATTCATACAGTGTTTGATGTTATCTTAACTCGAATTAAGGATTTCCCGGATTTAGCTACCTTTTCTACACTAAGAACTGACTTGGGGAATCTCTTTCATCTGTTCTAAACAAGTTCTCATCTGTTTACAGTCATTTTCACTGAATTATTCATGTTTTCATGTAGTTTCCTATATTCTGCCTTCTGGCGCAAGTATAAGCTTTGCCCACTTTATCAAACAACTTCCTACACACTGTTATGAACTGAGGGAGCTAGGGAACATTGTCTCTCAACTGTGTTATAGAGTGTAGTACTACATTTCAGTGAAGTGTAAGGCTTTCCAAAGCTGCCAAACTTGTTTCTTTCTCTATTTCAATGGTATTCTGCTTTGTATAACACACATTTACCACTCTAGTCTCCTTTAAGTAATGAATATAGGATTCATACAGTGTTTGATGTTATCTTAACTCGAATTAAGGATTTTCCTTATCTTAGCTACCTTTTCTACACTAAGAACTGACTTGGAGATTCTCTTTCAGCTGTTCTAAACAAGTTCTCATCTGTTTACAGTCATTTTCACTGAATTATTCATGTTTTCATGTAGTTTCCTATATTCTGCCTTCTGGCCCAAGTATAAGCTTTGCCCACTTTATCAAACACCTTCCTACACTCTGTTATGAACTGAGGCAGCTAGGACACATTGTCTCTCAACTGTGTTATAGAGTGTAGTACTACATTTCAGTGAAGTGTAAGCCTTTCCAAAGCTGCCGAAAGTGTTTCTTTCTCTATTTCAATGGTATTCTGCCTTGTATAACACACATTTACCACTCTAGTTTCCTTTAAGTAAAGAATATAGGATTCATACAATGTTTCATGTGATCTTAACTGGAATTAAGGATTTCCCTTATCTTAGCTACCTTTTCTACACTAAGAACTGACTTGGAGATTCTCTTTCAGCTGTTCTAAACAAGTTCTCATCTGTTTACAGTCATTTTCAATGAATTATTCATGTTTTCATGTAGTTTCCTATATTCTGCCTTCTGGCCCAAGTATAAGCTTTGCCCACCTTATCAAACAACTTCCTACACACTGTTATGAACTGAGGGAGCTAGGGAACATTGTCTCTGAACTGTGTTATAGAGTGTAGTACTACATTTCAGTGTAGTGTAAGGCTTTCCAAAGCTGCCGAACGTGTTTCTTTCTCTATTTCAATGGTATTCTGCCTTGTATAACACACATTTACCACTCTAGTCTCCTTTAAGTAATGAATATAGGATTCATACAGTGTTTGATGTTATCTTAACTCGAATTAAGGATTTTCCTTATCTTAGCTACTTTTCTACACTGAGAACTGAATTGCAGATTCTCTTTCAGCTGTTCTAAACAAGTTCTCATCTGTTTACAGTCATTTTCACTGAATTATTCATGTTTTCATGTAGTTTCCTATATTCTGCCTTCTGGCCCAAGTATAAGCTTTGGCCACTTTATCAAACAACTTCCTACACACTGTTATGAACTGAGGGAGCTAGGGAACATTGTCTCTCAACTGTGTTATAGAGTGTAGTACTACATTTCAGTGAAGTGTAAGGCTTTCCAAAGCTGCCAAACTTGTTTCTTTCTCTATTTCAATGGTATTCTTCTATGTATAACACACATTTACCACTCTAGTCTCCTTTAAGTAATGAATATAGGATTCATACAGTGTTTGATGTTATCTTAACTCGAATTAAGGATTTTCCTTATCTTATCTACCTTTTCTACACTAAGAACTGACTTGGAGATTCTCTTTCAGCTGTTCTAAACAAGTTCTCATCTGTTTACAGTCATTTTCACTGAGTTATTCATGTTTTCATGTAGTTTCCTATATTCTGCCTTCTGGCCCTAGTATAAGCTTTGCCCACTTTATCAAACAACTTCCTACACACTGTTATGAACTGAGGGAGCTAGGGAACATTGTCTCTCAACTGTGTTATAGAGTGTAGTACTACATTTCAGTGAAGTGTAAGCCTTTCCAAAGCTGCCGAAAGTGTTTCTTTCTCTATTTCAATGGTATTCTGCCTTGTATAACACACATTTACCACTCTAGTTTCCTTTAAGTAAAGAATATAGAATTCATACAATGTTTCATGGGATCTTAACTGGTATTAAGGATTTCCCTTATCTTAGCTACCTTTTCTACACTAAGAACTGACTTGGAGTTTCTCTTTCAGCTGTTCTAAACAAGTTCTCATCTGTTTACAGTCATTTTCACTGAGTTATTCATGTTTTCATGTAGTTTCCTATATTCTGCCTTCTGGCCCAAGTATAAGCTTTGCCCACTTTATCAAACAACTTCCTACACACTGTTATGAACTGAGGGAGCTAGGAACATTGTCTCTCAACTGTGTTATAGAGTGTAGTACTACATTTCAGTGAAGTGTAATGATTTCCAAAGCTGCCAAACGTGTTTCTTTCTCTATTTCAATGGTATTCTGCCTTATATAACACACATTTACCACTCTAGTCTCCTTTAAATAAACAATATAGGATTCATACAGTGTTTGATGTTATCTTAACTCGAATTAAGGATTTCCCGGATTTAGCTACCTTTTCTACACTAAGAACTGACTTGAGGAATCTCTTTCATCTGTTCTAAACAAGGTCTCATCTGTTTACAGTCATTTTCACTGAATTATTCATGTTTTCATGTAGTTTCCTATATTCTGCCTTCTGGCCCAAGTATAAGCTTTGCCCACTTTATCACACAACTTCCTACACACTGTTATGAACTGAGGCAGCTCGGGAACATTGTCCCTCAACTGTGTTATAGAGTGTAGTACTACATTTCAGTGAAGTGTAAGGCTTTCCAAAGCTGCCGAACGTGTTTTTTCTCTATTTCAATGGTATTCTGCCTTGTATAACACACATTTACCACTCTAGTCTCCTTTAAGTAAAGAATATAGGATTCATAGAGTGTTTCATGTGATCTTAACTGGAATTAAGGATTTCCCTTATCTTAGCTACCTTTTCTACACTAAGAACTGACTTGGAGATTCTCTTTCAGCTGTTCTAAACAAGTTCTCATCTGTTTACAGTCATTTTCACTGAATTATTCATGTTTTCATGTAGTTTCCTATATTCTGCCTTCTGGCCCAAGTATAAGCTTTGGCCACTTTATCAAACAACTTCCTACACACTGTTATGAACTGAGGGAGCTAGGGAACATTGTCTCTCAACTGTGTTATAGAGTGTAGTACTACATTTCAGTGAAGTGTAAGGCTTTCCAAAGCTGCCAAACTTGTTTCTTTCTCTATTTCAATGGTATTCTTCTTTGTATAACACACATTTACCACTCTAGTCTCCTTTAAGTAATGAATATAGGATTCATACAGTGTTTGATGTTATCTTAACTCGAATTAAGGATTTTCCTTATCTTATCTACCTTTTCTACACTAAGAACTGACTTGGAGATTCTCTTTCAGCTGTTCTAAACAAGTTCTCATCTGTTTACAGTCATTTTCACTGAGTTATTCATGTTTTCATGTAGTTTCCTATATTCTGCCTTCTGGCCCTAGTATAAGCTTTGGCCACTTTATCAAACAACTTCCTACACAATGTTATGAACTGAGGGAGCTAGGGAACATTGTCTCTCAACTGTGTTATAGAGTGTAGTACTACATTTCAGTGAAGTGTAAGGCTTTCCAAAGCTCTCAAACTTGTTTCTTTCTCTATTTCAATGGTATTCTGCTTTGTATAACACACATTTACCACTCTAGTCTCCTTTAAGTAATGAATATAGGATTCATACAGTGTTTGATGTTATCTTAACTCGAATTAAGGATTTTCCTTATCTTAGCTACCTTTTCTACACTAAGAACTGACTTGGAGATTCTCTTTCAGCTGTTCTAAACAAGTTCTCATCTGTTTACAGTCATTTTCACTGAATTATTCATGTTTTCATGTAGTTTCCTATATTCTGCCTTCTGGCCCAAGTATAAGCTTTGCCCACTTTATCAAACACCTTCCTACACTCTGTTATGAACTGAGGCAGCTAGGACACATTGTCTCTCAACTGTGTAATAGAGTGTAGTACTACATTTCAGTGAAGTGTAAGCCTTTCCAAAGCTGCCGAAAGTGTTTCTTTCTCTATTTCAATGGTATTCTGCCTTGTATAACACACATTTACCACTCTAGTTTCCTTTAAGTAAAGAATATAGGATTCATACAATGTTTCATGTGATCTTAACTGGAATTAAGGATTTCCCTTATCTTAGCTACCTTTTCTACACTAAGAACTGACTTGGAGATTCTCTTTCAGCTGTTCTAAACAAGTTCTCATCTGTTTACAGTCATTTTCAATGAATTATTCATGTTTTCATGTAGTTTCCTATATTCTGCCTTCTGGCCCAAGTATAAGCTTTGCCCACCTTATCAAACAACTTCCTACACACTGTTATGAACTGAGGGAGCTAGGGAACATTGTCTCTGAACTGTGTTATAGAGTGTAGTACTACATTTCAGTGTAGTGTAAGGCTTTCCAAAGATGCCGAACGTGTTTCTTTCTCTATTTCAATGGTATTCTGCCTTGTATAACACACATTTACCACTCTAGTCTCCTTTAAGTAATGAATATAGGATTCATACAGTGTTTGATGTTATCTTAACTCGAATTAAGGATTTTCCTTATCTTAGCTACTTTTCTACACTGAGAACTGAATTGCAGATTCTCTTTCAGCTGTTCTAAACAAGTTCTCATCTGTTTACAGTCATTTTCACTGAATTATTCATGTTTTCATGTAGTTTCCTATATTCTGCCTTCTGGCCCAAGTATAAGCTTTGGCCACTTTATCAAACAACTTCCTACACACTGTTATGAACTGAGGGAGCTAGGGAACATTGTCTCTCAACTGTGTTATAGAGTGTAGTACTACATTTCAGTGAAGTGTAAGGCTTTCCAAAGCTGCCAAACTTGTTTCTTTCTCTATTTCAATGGTATTCTTCTTTGTATAACACACATTTACCACTCTAGTCTCCTTTAAGTAATGAATATAGGATTCATACAGTGTTTGATGTTATCTTAACTCGAATTAAGGATTTTCCTTATCTTATCTACCTTTTCTACACTAAGAACTGACTTGGAGATTCTCTTTCAGCTGTTCTAAACAAGTTCTCATCTGTTTACAGTCATTTTCACTGAGTTATTCATGTTTTCATGTAGTTTCCTATATTCTGCCTTCTGGCCCTAGTATAAGCTTTGCCCACTTTATCAAACAACTTCCTACACACTGTTATGAACTGAGGGAGCTAGGGAACATTGTCTCTCAACTGTGTTATAGAGTGTAGTACTACATTTCAGTGAAGTGTAAGCCTTTCCAAAGCTGCCGAAAGTGTTTCTTTCTCTATTTCAATGGTATTCTGCCTTGTATAACACACATTTACCACTCTAGTTTCCTTTAAGTAAAGAATATAGAATTCATACAATGTTTCATGGGATCTTAACTGGTATTAAGGATTTCCCTTATCTTAGCTACCTTTTCTACACTAAGAACTGACTTGGAGTTTCTCTTTCAGCTGTTCTAAACAAGTTCTCATCTGTTTACAGTCATTTTCACTGAGTTATTCATGTTTTCATGTAGTTTCCTATATTCTGCCTTCTGGCCCAAGTAGAAGCTTTGCCCACTTTATCAAACAACTTCCTACACACTGTTATGAACTGAGGGAGCTAGGAACATTGTCTCTCAACTGTGTTATAGAGTGTAGTACTACATTTCAGTGAAGTGTAATGATTTCCAAAGCTGCCAAACGTGTTTCTTTCTCTATTTCAATGGTATTCTGCCTTATATAACACACATTTACCACTCTAGTCTCCTTTAAATAAACAATATAGGATTCATACAGTGTTTGATGTTATCTTAACTCGAATTAAGGATTTCCCGGATTTAGCTACCTTTTCTACACTAAGAACTGACTTGGGGAATCTCTTTCATCTGTTCTAAACAAGTTCTCATCTGTTTACAGTCATTTTCACTGAATTATTCATGTTTTCATGTAGTTTCCTATATTCTGCCTTCTGGCGCAAGTATAAGCTTTGCCCACTTTATCAAACAACTTCCTACACACTGTTATGAACTGAGGCAGCTCGGGAACATTGTCTCTCAACTGTGTTATAGAGTGTAGTACTACATTTCAGTGAAGTGTAAGGCTTTCCAAAGCTGCCGAACGTGTTTTTTCTCTATTTCAATGGTATTCTGCCTTGTATAACACACATTTACCACTCTAGTCTCCTTTAAGTAAAGAATATAGGATTCATAGAGTGTTTCATGTGATCTTAACTGGAATTAAGGATTTCCCTTATCTTAGCTACCTTTTCTACACTAAGAACTGACTTGGAGATTCTCTTTCAGCTGTTCTAAACAAGTTCTCATCTGTTTACAGTCATTTTCAATGAATTATTCATGTTTTCATGTAGTTTCCTATATTCTGCCTTCTGGCCCAAGTATAAGCTTTGCCCACCTTATCAAACAACTTCCTACACACTGTTATGAACTGAGGGAGCTAGGGAACATTGTCTCTGAACTGTGTTATAGAGTGTAGTACTACATTTCAGTGTAGTGTAAGGCTTTCCAAAGCTGCCGAACGTGTTTCTTTCTCTATTTCAATGGTATTCTGCCTTGTATAACACACATTTACCACTCTAGTCTCCTTTAAGTAATGAATATAGGATTCATACAGTGTTTGATGTTATCTTAACTCGAATTAAGGATTTTCCTTATCTTAGCTACTTTTCTACACTGAGAACTGAATTGCAGATTCTCTTTCAGCTGTTCTAAACAAGTTCTCATCTGTTTACAGTCATTTTCACTGAATTATTCATGTTTTCATGTAGTTTCCTATATTCTGCCTTCTGGCCCAAGTATAAGCTTTGGCCACTTTATCAAACAACTTCCTACACACTGTTATGAACTGAGGGATCTAGGGAACATTGTCTCTCAACTGTGTTATAGAGTGTAGTACTACATTTCAGTGAAGTGTAAGGCTTTCCAAAGCTGCCAAACTTGTTTCTTTCTCTATTTCAATGGTATTCTTCTTTGTATAACACACATTTACCACTCTAGTCTCCTTTAAGTAATGAATATAGGATTCATACAGTGTTTGATGTTATCTTAACTCGAATTAAGGATTTTCCTTATCTTATCTACCTTTTCTACACTAAGAACTGACTTGGAGCTTCTCTTTCAGCTGTTCTAAACAAGTTCTCATCTGTTTATAGTCATTTTCACTGAGTTATTCATGTTTTCATGTAGTTTCCTATATTCTGCCTTCTGGCCCTAGTATAAGCTTTGGCCACTTTATCAAACAACTTCCTACACACTGTTATGAACTGAGGGAGCTAGGGAACATTGTCTCTCAACTGTGTTATAGAGTGTAGTACTACATTTCAGTGAAGTGTAAGGCTTTCCAAAGCTGCCAAACTTGTTTCTTTCTCTATTTCAATGGTATTCTGCTTTGTATAACACACATTTACCACTCTAGTCTCCTTTAAGTAATGAATATAGGATTCATACAGTGTTTGATGTTATCTTAACTCGAATTAAGGATTTTCCTTATCTTAGCTACCTTTTCTACACTAAGAACTGACTTGGAGATTCTCTTTCAGCTGTTCTAAACAAGTTCTCATCTGTTTACAGTCATTTTCACTGAATTATTCATGTTTTCATGTAGTTTCCTATATTCTGCCTTCTGGCCCAAGTATAAGCTTTGCCCACTTTATCAAACACCTTCCTACACTCTGTTATGAACTGAGGCAGCTAGGACACATTGTCTCTCAACTGTGTTATAGAGTGTAGTACTACATTTCAGTGAAGTGTAAGCCTTTCCAAAGCTGCCGAAAGTGTTTCTTTCTCTATTTCAATGGTATTCTGCCTTGTATAACACACATTTACCACTCTAGTTTCCTTTAAGTAAAGAATATAGGATTCATACAATGTTTCATGTGATCTTAACTGGAATTAAGGATTTCCCTTATCTTAGCTACCTTTTCTACACTAAGAACTGACTTGGAGATTCTCTTTCAGCTGTTCTAAACAAGTTCTCATCTGTTTACAGTCATTTTCAATGAATTATTCATGTTTTCATGTAGTTTCCTATATTCTGCCTTCTGGCCCAAGTATAAGCTTTGCCCACCTTATCAAACAACTTCCTACACACTGTTATGAACTGAGGGAGCTAGGGAACATTGTCTCTGAACTGTGTTATAGAGTGTAGTACTACATTTCAGTGTAGTGTAAGGCTTTCCAAAGCTGCCGAACGTGTTTCTTTCTCTATTTCAATGGTATTCTGCCTTGTATAACACACATTTACCACTCTAGTCTCCTTTAAGTAATGAATATAGGATTCATACAGTGTTTGATGTTATCTTAACTCGAATTAAGGATTTTCCTTATCTTAGCTACTTTTCTACACTGAGAACTGAATTGCAGATTCTCTTTCAGCTGTTCTAAACAAGTTCTCATCTGTTTACAGTCATTTTCACTGAATTATTCATGTTTTCATGTAGTTTCCTATATTCTGCCTTCTGGCCCAAGTATAAGCTTTGGCCACTTTATCAAACAACTTCCTACACACTGTTATGAACTGAGGGAGCTAGGGAACATTGTCTCTCAACTGTGTTATAGAGTGTAGTACTACATTTCAGTGAAGTGTAAGGCTTTCCAAAGCTGCCAAACTTGTTTCTTTCTCTATTTCAATGGTATTCTTCTATGTATAACACACATTTACCACTCTAGTCTCCTTTAAGTAATGAATATAGGATTCATACAGTGTTTGATGTTATCTTAACTCGAATTAAGGATTTTCCTTATCTTATCTACCTTTTCTACACTAAGAACTGACTTGGAGATTCTCTTTCAGCTGTTCTAAACAAGTTCTCATCTGTTTACAGTCATTTTCACTGAGTTATTCATGTTTTCATGTAGTTTCCTATATTCTGCCTTCTGGCCCTAGTATAAGCTTTGCCCACTTTATCAAACAACTTCCTACACACTGTTATGAACTGAGGGAGCTAGGGAACATTGTCTCTCAACTGTGTTATAGAGTGTAGTACTACATTTCAGTGAAGTGTAAGCCTTTCCAAAGCTGCCGAAAGTGTTTCTTTCTCTATTTCAATGGTATTCTGCCTTGTATAACACACATTTACCACTCTAGTTTCCTTTAAGTAAAGAATATAGAATTCATACAATGTTTCATGGGATCTTAACTGGTATTAAGGATTTCCCTTATCTTAGCTACCTTTTCTACACGAAGAACTGACTTGGAGTTTCTCTTTCAGCTGTTCTAAACAAGTTCTCATCTGTTTACAGTCATTTTCACTGAGTTATTCATGTTTTCATGTAGTTTCCTATATTCTGCCTTCTGGCCCAAGTATAAGCTTTGCCCACTTTATCAAACAACTTCCTACACACTGTTATGAACTGAGGGAGCTAGGAACATTGTCTCTCAACTGTGTTATAGAGTGTAGTACTACATTTCAGTGAAGTGTAATGATTTCCAAAGCTGCCAAACGTGTTTCTTTCTCTATTTCAATGGTATTCTGCCTTATATAACACACATTTACCACTCTAGTCTCCTTTAAATAAACAATATAGGATTCATACAGTGTTTGATGTTATCTTAACTCGAATTAAGGATTTCCCGGATTTAGCTACCTTTTCTACACTAAGAACTGACTTGGGGAATCTCTTTCATCTGTTCTAAACAAGGTCTCATCTGTTTACAGTCATTTTCACTGAATTATTCATGTTTTCATGTAGTTTCCTATATTCTGCCTTCTGGCCCAAGTATAAGCTTTGCCCACTTTATCACACAACTTCCTACACACTGTTATGAACTGAGGCAGCTCGGGAACATTGTCCCTCAACTGTGTTATAGAGTGTAGTACTACATTTCAGTGAAGTGTAAGGCTTTCCAAAGCTGCCGAACGTGTTTTTTCTCTATTTCAATGGTATTCTGCCTTGTATAACACACATTTACCACTCTAGTCTCCTTTAAGTAAAGAATATAGGATTCATAGAGTGTTTCATGTGATCTTAACTGGAATTAAGGATTTCCCTTATCTTAGCTACCTTTTCTACACTAAGAACTGACTTGGAGATTCTCTTTCAGCTGTTCTAAACAAGTTCTCATCTGTTTACAGTCATTTTCACTGAATTATTCATGTTTTCATGTAGTTTCCTATATTCTGCCTTCTGGCCCAAGTATAAGCTTTGGCCACTTTATCAAACAACTTCCTACACACTGTTATGAACTGAGGGAGCTAGGGAACATTGTCTCTCAACTGTGTTATAGAGTGTAGTACTACATTTCAGTGAAGTGTAAGGCTTTCCAAAGCTGCCAAACTTGTTTCTTTCTCTATTTCAATGGTATTCTTCTTTGTATAACACACATTTACCACTCTAGTCTCCTTTAAGTAATGAATATAGGATTCATACAGTGTTTGATGTTATCTTAACTCGAATTAAGGATTTTCCTTATCTTATCTACCTTTTCTACACTAAGAACTGACTTGGAGATTCTCTTTCAGCTGTTCTAAACAAGTTCTCATCTGTTTACAGTCATTTTCACTGAGTTATTCATGTTTTCATGTAGTTTCCTATATTCTGCCTTCTGGCCCTAGTATAAGCTTTGGCCACTTTATCAAACAACTTCCTACACAATGTTATGAACTGAGGGAGCTAGGGAACATTGTCTCTCAACTGTGTTATAGAGTGTAGTACTACATTTCAGTGAAGTGTAAGGCTTTCCAAAGCTCTCAAACTTGTTTCTTTCTCTATTTCAATGGTATTCTGCTTTGTATAACACACATTTACCACTCTAGTCTCCTTTAAGTAATGAATATAGGATTCATACAGTGTTTGATGTTATCTTAACTCGAATTAAGGATTTTCCTTATCTTAGCTACCTTTTCTACACTAAGAACTGACTTGGAGATTCTCTTTCAGCTGTTCTAAACAAGTTCTCATCTGTTTACAGTCATTTTCACTGAATTATTCATGTTTTCATGTAGTTTCCTATATTCTGCCTTCTGGCCCAAGTATAAGCTTTGCCCACTTTATCAAACACCTTCCTACACTCTGTTATGAACTGAGGCAGCTAGGACACATTGTCTCTCAACTGTGTTATAGAGTGTAGTACTACATTTCAGTGAAGTGTAAGCCTTTCCAAAGCTGCCGAAAGTGTTTCTTTCTCTATTTCAATGGTATTCTGCCTTGTATAACACACATTTACCACTCTAGTTTCCTTTAAGTAAAGAATATAGGATTCATACAATGTTTCATGTGATCTTAACTGGAATTAAGGATTTCCCTTATCTTAGCTACCTTTTCTACACTAAGAACTGACTTGGAGATTCTCTTTCAGCTGTTCTAAACAAGTTCTCATCTGTTTACAGTCATTTTCAATGAATTATTCATGTTTTCATGTAGTTTCCTATATTCTGCCTTCTGGCCCAAGTATAAGCTTTGCCCACCTTATCAAACAACTTCCTACACACTGTTATGAACTGAGGGAGCTAGGGAACATTGTCTCTCAACTGTGTTATAGAGTGTAGTACTACATTTCAGTGAAGTGTAAGCCTTTCCAAAGCTGCCGAAAGTGTTTCTTTCTCTATTTCAATGGTATTCTGCCTTGTATAACACACATTTACCACTCTAGTTTCCTTTAAGTAAAGAATATAGAATTCATACAATGTTTCATGGGATCTTAACTGGTATTAAGGATTTCCCTTATCTTAGCTACCTTTTCTACACTAAGAACTGACTTGGAGTTTCTCTTTCAGCTGTTCTAAACAAGTTCTCATCTGTTTACAGTCATTTTCACTGAGTTATTCATGTTTTAATGTAGTTTCCTATATTCTGCCTTCTGGCCCAAGTATAAGCTTTGCCCACTTTATCAAACAACTTCCTACACACTGTTATGAACTGAGGGAGCTAGGAACATTGTCTCTCAACTGTGTTATAGAGTGTAGTACTACATTTCAGTGAAGTGTAATGATTTCCAAAGCTGCCAAACGTGTTTCTTTCTCTATTTCAATGGTATTCTGCCTTATATAACACACATTTACCACTCTAGTCTCCTTTAAATAAACAATATAGGATTCATACAGTGTTTGATGTTATCTTAACTCGAATTAAGGATTTCCCGGATTTAGCTACCTTTTCTACACTAAGAACTGACTTGGGGAATCTCTTTCATCTGTTCTAAACAAGGTCTCATCTGTTTACAGTCATTTTCACTGAATTATTCATGTTTTCATGTAGTTTCCTATATTCTGCCTTCTGGCCCAAGTATAAGCTTTGCCCACTTTATCAAACAACTTCCTACACACTGTTATGAACTGAGGCAGCTCGGGAACATTGTCCCTCAACTGTGTTATAGAGTGTAGTACTACATTTCAGTGAAGTGTAAGGCTTTCCAAAGCTGCCGAACGTGTTTTTTCTCTATTTCAATGGTATTCTGCCTTGTATAACACACATTTACCACTCTAGTCTCCTTTAAGTAAAGAATATAGGATTCATAGAGTGTTTCATGTGATCTTAACTGGAATTAAGGATTTCCCTTATCTTAGCTACCTTTTCTACACTAAGAACTGACTTGGAGATTCTCTTTCAGCTGTTCTAAACAAGTTCTCATCTGTTTACAGTCATTTTCAATGAATTATTCATGTTTTCATGTAGTTTCCTATATTCTGCCTTCTGGCCCAAGTATAAGCTTTGCCCACCTTATCAAACAACTTCCTACACACTGTTATGAACTGAGGGAGCTAGGGAACATTGTCTCTGAACTGTGTTATAGAGTGTAGTACTACATTTCAGTGTAGTGTAAGGCTTTCCAAAGCTGCCGAACGTGTTTCTTTCTCTATTTCAATGGTATTCTGCCTTGTATAACACACATTTACCACTCTAGTCTCCTTTAAGTAATGAATATAGGATTCATACAGTGTTTGATGTTATCTTAACTCGAATTAAGGATTTTCCTTATCTTAGCTACTTTTCTACACTGAGAACTGAATTGCAGATTCTCTTTCAGCTGTTCTAAACAAGTTCTCATCTGTTTACAGTCATTTTCACTGAATTATTCATGTTTTCATGTAGTTTCCTATATTCTGCCTTCTGGCCCAAGTATAAGCTTTGGCCACTTTATCAAACAACTTCCTACACACTGTTATGAACTGAGGGAGCTAGGGAACATTGTCTCTCAACTGTGTTATAGAGTGTAGTACTACATTTCAGTGAAGTGTAAGGCTTTCCAAAGCTGCCAAACTTGTTTCTTTCTCTATTTCAATGGTATTCTTCTATGTATAACACACATTTACCACTCTAGTCTCCTTTAAGTAATGAATATAGGATTCATACAGTGTTTGATGTTATCTTAACTCGAATTAAGGATTTTCCTTATCTTATCTACCTTTTCTACACTAAGAACTGACTTGGAGATTCTCTTTCAGCTGTTCTAAACAAGTTCTCATCTGTTTACAGTCATTTTCACTGAGTTATTCATGTTTTCATGTAGTTTCCTATATTCTGCCTTCTGGCCCTAGTATAAGCTTTGCCCACTTTATCAAACAACTTCCTACACACTGTTATGAACTGAGGGAGCTAGGGAACATTGTCTCTCAACTGTGTTATAGAGTGTAGTACTACATTTCAGTGAAGTGTAAGCCTTTCCAAAGCTGCCGAAAGTGTTTCTTTCTCTATTTCAATGGTATTCTGCCTTGTATAACACACATTTACCACTCTAGTTTCCTTTAAGTAAAGAATATAGAATTCATACAATGTTTCATGGGATCTTAACTGGTATTAAGGATTTCCCTTATCTTAGCTACCTTTTCTACACGAAGAACTGACTTGGAGTTTCTCTTTCAGCTGTTCTAAACAAGTTCTCATCTGTTTACAGTCATTTTCACTGAGTTATTCATGTTTTCATGTAGTTTCCTATATTCTCCCTTCTGGCCCAAGTATAAGCTTTGCCCACTTTATCAAACAACTTCCTACACACTGTTATGAACTGAGGGAGCTAGGAACATTGTCTCGCAACTGTGTTATAGAGTGTAGTACTACATTTCAGTGAAGTGTAATGATTTCCAAAGCTGCCAAACGTGTTTCTTTCTCTATTTCAATGGTATTCTGCCTTATATAACACACATTTACCACTCTAGTCTCCTTTAAATAAACAATATAGGATTCATACAGTGTTTGATGTTATCTTAACTCGAATTAAGGATTTCCCGGATTTAGCTACCTTTTCTACACTAAGAACTGACTTGGGGAATCTCTTTCATCTGTTCTAAACAAGGTCTCATCTGTTTACAGTCATTTTCACTGAATTATTCATGTTTTCATGTAGTTTCCTATATTCTGCCTTCTGGCCCAAGTATAAGCTTTGCCCACTTTATCACACAACTTCCTACACACTGTTATGAACTGAGGCAGCTCGGGAACATTGTCCCTCAACTGTGTTATAGAGTGTAGTACTACATTTCAGTGAAGTGTAAGGCTTTCCAAAGCTGCCGAACGTGTTTTTTCTCTATTTCAATGGTATTCTGCCTTGTATAACACACATTTACCACTCTAGTCTCCTTTAAGTAAAGAATATAGGATTCATAGAGTGTTTCATGTGATCTTAACTGGAATTAAGGATTTCCCTTATCTTAGCTACCTTTTCTACACTAAGAACTGACTTGGAGATTCTCTTTCAGCTGTTCTAAACAAGTTCTCATCTGTTTACAGTCATTTTCACTGAATTATTCATGTTTTCATGTAGTTTCCTATATTCTGCCTTCTGGCCCAAGTATAAGCTTTGGCCACTTTATCAAACAACTTCCTACACACTGTTATGAACTGAGGGAGCTAGGGAACATTGTCTCTCAACTGTGTTATAGAGTGTAGTACTACATTTCAGTGAAGTGTAAGGCTTTCCAAAGCTGCCAAACTTGTTTCTTTCTCTATTTCAATGGTATTCTTCTTTGTATAACACACATTTACCACTCTAGTCTCCTTTAAGTAATGAATATAGGATTCATACAGTGTTTGATGTTATCTTAACTCGAATTAAGGATTTTCCTTATCTTATCTACCTTTTCTACACTAAGAACTGACTTGGAGATTCTCTTTCAGCTGTTCTAAACAAGTTCTCATCTGTTTACAGTCATTTTCACTGAGTTATTCATGTTTTCATGTAGTTTCCTATATTCTGCCTTCTGGCCCTAGTATAAGCTTTGGCCACTTTATCAAACAACTTCCTACACAATGTTATGAACTGAGGGAGCTAGGGAACATTGTCTCTCAACTGTGTTATAGAGTGTAGTACTACATTTCAGTGAAGTGTAAGGCTTTCCAAAGCTCTCAAACTTGTTTCTTTCTCTATTTCAATGGTATTCTGCTTTGTATAACACACATTTACCACTCTAGTCTCCTTTAAGTAATGAATATAGGATTCATACAGTGTTTGATGTTATCTTAACTCGAATTAAGGATTTTCCTTATCTTAGCTACCTTTTCTACACTAAGAACTGACTTGGAGATTCTCTTTCAGCTGTTCTAAACAAGTTCTCATCTGTTTACAGTCATTTTCACTGAATTATTCATGTTTTCATGTAGTTTCCTATATTCTGCCTTCTGGCCCAAGTATAAGCTTTGCCCACTTTATCAAACACCTTCCTACACTCTGTTATGAACTGAGGCAGCTAGGACACATTGTCTCTCAACTGTGTTATAGAGTGTAGTACTACATTTCAGTGAAGTGTAAGCCTTTCCAAAGCTGCCGAAAGTGTTTCTTTCTCTATTTCAATGGTATTCTGCCTTGTATAACACACATTTACCACTCTAGTTTCCTTTAAGTAAAGAATATAGGATTCATACAATGTTTCATGTGATCTTAACTGGAATTAAGGATTTCCCTTATCTTAGCTACCTTTTCTACACTAAGAACTGACTTGGAGATTCTCTTTCAGCTGTTCTAAACAAGTTCTCATCTGTTTACAGTCATTTTCAATGAATTATTCATGTTTTCATGTAGTTTCCTATATTCTGCCTTCTGGCCCAAGTATAAGCTTTGCCCACCTTATCAAACAACTTCCTACACACTGTTATGAACTGAGGGAGCTAGGGAACATTGTCTCTCAACTGTGTTATAGAGTGTAGTACTACATTTCAGTGAAGTGTAAGCCTTTCCAAAGCTGCCGAAAGTGTTTCTTTCTCTATTTCAATGGTATTCTGCCTTGTATAACACACATTTACCACTCTAGTTTCCTTTAAGTAAAGAATATAGAATTCATACAATGTTTCATGGGATCTTAACTGGTATTAAGGATTTCCCTTATCTTAGCTACCTTTTCTACACTAAGAACTGACTTGGAGTTTCTCTTTCAGCTGTTCTAAACAAGTTCTCATCTGTTTACAGTCATTTTCACTGAGTTATTCATGTTTTAATGTAGTTTCCTATATTCTGCCTTCTGGCCCAAGTATAAGCTTTGCCCACTTTATCAAACAACTTCCTACACACTGTTATGAACTGAGGGAGCTAGGAACATTGTCTCTCAACTGTGTTATAGAGTGTAGTACTACATTTCAGTGAAGTGTAATGATTTCCAAAGCTGCCAAACGTGTTTCTTTCTCTATTTCAATGGTATTCTGCCTTATATAACACACATTTACCACTCTAGTCTCCTTTAAATAAACAATATAGGATTCATACAGTGTTTGATGTTATCTTAACTCGAATTAAGGATTTCCCGGATTTAGCTACCTTTTCTACACTAAGAACTGACTTGGGGAATCTCTTTCATCTGTTCTAAACAAGGTCTCATCTGTTTACAGTCATTTTCACTGAATTATTCATGTTTTCATGTAGTTTCCTATATTCTGCCTTCTGGCCCAAGTATAAGCTTTGCCCACTTTATCAAACAACTTCCTACACACTGTTATGAACTGAGGCAGCTCGGGAACATTGTCCCTCAACTGTGTTATAGAGTGTAGTACTACATTTCAGTGAAGTGTAAGGCTTTCCAAAGCTGCCGAACGTGTTTTTTCTCTATTTCAATGGTATTCTGCCTTGTATAACACACATTTACCACTCTAGTCTCCTTTAAGTAAAGAATATAGGATTCATAGAGTGTTTCATGTGATCTTAACTGGAATTAAGGATTTCCCTTATCTTAGCTACCTTTTCTACACTAAGAACTGACTTGGAGATTCTCTTTCAGCTGTTCTAAACAAGTTCTCATCTGTTTACAGTCATTTTCAATGAATTATTCATGTTTTCATGTAGTTTCCTATATTCTGCCTTCTGGCCCAAGTATAAGCTTTGCCCACCTTATCAAACAACTTCCTACACACTGTTATGAACTGAGGGAGCTAGGGAACATTGTCTCTGAACTGTGTTATAGAGTGTAGTACTACATTTCAGTGTAGTGTAAGGCTTTCCAAAGCTGCCGAACGTGTTTCTTTCTCTATTTCAATGGTATTCTGCCTTGTATAACACACATTTACCACTCTAGTCTCCTTTAAGTAATGAATATAGGATTCATACAGTGTTTGATGTTATCTTAACTCGAATTAAGGATTTTCCTTATCTTAGCTACTTTTCTACACTGAGAACTGAATTGCAGATTCTCTTTCAGCTGTTCTAAACAAGTTCTCATCTGTTTACAGTCATTTTCACTGAATTATTCATGTTTTCATGTAGTTTCCTATATTCTGCCTTCTGGCCCAAGTATAAGCTTTGGCCACTTTATCAAACAACTTCCTACACACTGTTATGAACTGAGGGAGCTAGGGAACATTGTCTCTCAACTGTGTTATAGAGTGTAGTACTACATTTCAGTGAAGTGTAAGGCTTTTCAAAGCTGCCAAACTTGTTTCTTTCTCTATTTCAATGGTATTCTTCTTTGTATAACACACATTTACCACTCTAGTCTCCTTTAAGTAATGAATATAGGATTCATACAGTGTTTGATGTTATCTTAACTCGAATTAAGGATTTTCCTTATCTTATCTACCTTTTCTACACTAAGAACTGACTTGGAGATTCTCTTTCAGCTGTTCTAAACAAGTTCTCATCTGTTTACAGTCATTTTCACTGAGTTATTCATGTTTTCATGTAGTTTCCTATATTCTGCCTTCTGGCCCTAGTATAAACTTTGGCCACTTTATCAAACAACTTCCTACACACTGTTATGAACTGAGGGAGCTAGGGAACATTGTCTCTCAACTGTGTTATAGAGTGTAGTACTACATTTCAGTGAAGTGTAAGGCTTTCCAAAGCTCTCAAACTTGTTTCTTTCTCTATTTCAATGGTATTCTGCTTTGTATAACACACATTTACCACTCTAGTCTCCTTTAAGTAATGAATATAGGATTCATACAGTGTTTGATGTTATCTTAACTCGAATTAAGGATTTTCCTTATCTTAGCTACCTTTTCTACACTAAGAACTGACTTGGAGATTCTCTTTCAGCTGTTCTAAACAAGTTCTCATCTGTTTACAGTCATTTTCACTGAATTATTCATGTTTTCATGTAGTTTCCTATATTCTGCCTTCTGGCCCAAGTATAAGCTTTGCCCACTTTATCAAACACCTTCCTACACTCTGTTATGAACTGAGGCAGCTAGGACACATTGTCTCTCAACTGTGTTATAGAGTGTAGTACTACATTTCAGTGAAGTGTAAGCCTTTCCAAAGCTGCCGAAAGTGTTTCTTTCTCTATTTCAATGGTATTCTGCCTTGTATAACACACATTTACCACTCTAGTTTCCTTTAAGTAAAGAATATAGGATTCATACAATGTTTCATGTGATCTTAACTGGAATTAAGGATTTCCCTTATCTTAGCTACCTTTTCTACACTAAGAACTGACTTGGAGATTCTCTTTCAGCTGTTCTAAACAAGTTCTCATCTGTTTACAGTCATTTTCAATGAATTATTCATGTTTTCATGTAGTTTCCTATATTCTGCCTTCTGGCCCAAGTATAAGCTTTGCCCACCTTATCAAACAACTTCCTACACACTGTTATGAACTGAGGGAGCTAGGGAACATTGTCTCTGAACTGTGTTATAGAGTGTAGTACTACATTTCAGTGTAGTGTAAGGCTTTCCAAAGCTGCCGAACGTGTTTCTTTCTCTATTTCAATGGTATTCTGCCTTGTATAACACACATTTACCACTCTAGTCTCCTTTAAGTAATGAATATAGGATTCATACAGTGTTTGATGTTATCTTAACTCGAATTAAGGATTTTCCTTATCTTAGCTACATTTCTACACTGAGAACTGAATTGCAGATTCTCTTTCAGCTGTTCTAAACAAGTTCTCATCTGTTTACAGTCATTTTCACTGAATTATTCATGTTTTCATGTAGTTTCCTATATTCTGCCTTCTGGCCCAAGTATAAGCTTTGGCCACTTTATCAAACAACTTCCTACACACTGTTATGAACTGAGGGAGCTAGGGAACATTGTCTCTCAACTGTGTTATAGAGTGTAGTACTACATTTCAGTGAAGTGTAAGGCTTTCCAAAGCTGCCAAACTTGTTTCTTTCTCTATTTCAATGGTATTCTTCTTTGTATAACACACATTTACCACTCTAGTCTCCTTTAAGTAATGAATATAGGATTCATACAGTGTTTGATGTTATCTTAACTCGAATTAAGGATTTTCCTTATCTTATCTACCTTTTCTACACTAAGAACTGACTTGGAGATTCTCTTTCAGCTGTTCTAAACAAGTTCTCATCTGTTTACAGTCATTTTCACTGAGTTATTCATGTTTTCATGTAGTTTCCTATATTCTGCCTTCTGGCCCTAGTATAAGCTTTGGCCACTTTATCAAACAACTTCCTACACACTGTTATGAACTGAGGGAGCTAGGGAACATTGTCTCTCAACTGTGTTATAGAGTGTAGTACTACATTTCAGTGAAGTGTAAGGCTTTCCAAAGCTGCCAAACTTGTTTCTTTCTCTATTTCAATGGTATTCTGCTTTGTATAACACACATTTACCACTCTAGTCTCCTTTAAGTAATGAATATAGGATTCATACAGTGTTTGATGTTATCTTAACTCGAATTAAGGATTTTCCTTATCTTAGCTACCTTTTCTACACTAAGAACTGACTTGGAGATTCTCTTTCAGCTGTTCTAAACAAGTTCTCATCTGTTTACAGTCATTTTCACTGAATTATTCATGTTTTCATGTAGTTTCCTATATTCTGCCTTCTGGCCCAAGTATAAGCTTTGCCCACTTTATCAAACACCTTCCTACACTCTGTTATGAACTGAGGCAGCTAGGACACATTGTCTCTCAACTGTGTTATAGAGTGTAGTACTACATTTCAGTGAAGTGTAAGCCTTTCCAAAGCTGCCGAAAGTGTTTCTTTCTCTATTTCAATGGTATTCTGCCTTGTATAACACACATTTACCACTCTAGTTTCCTTTAAGTAAAGAATATAGGATTCATACAGTGTTTGATGTTATCTTAACTCGAATTAAGGATTTCCCGGATAGTAGCTACCTTTTCTACACTAAGAACTGACTTGGAGATTCTCTTTCAGCTGTTCTTAACAAGTTCTCATGTGTTTACAGTCATTTTCAATGAATTATTCATGTTTTCATGTAGTTTCCTATATTCTGCCTTCTGGCCCAAGTATAAGCTTTGCCCACTTTATCAAACAACTTCCTACACACTGTTATGAACTGAGGGAGCTAGGAACATTGTCTCTCAACTGTGTTATAGAGTGTAGTACTACATTTCAGTGAAGTGTAATGCTTTCCAGAGCTGCCAAACGTGTTTCTTTCTCTATTTCAATGGTATTCTGCCTTATATAACACACATTTACCACTCTAGTCTCCTTTAAATAAACAATATAGGATTCATACAGTGTTTGATGTTATCTTAACTTGAATTAAGGATTTCCTGGATTTAGCTACCTTTTCTACACTAAGAACTGACTTGGAGAATCTCTTTCATCTGTTCTAAACAAGTTCTCATCTGTTTACAGTCATTTTCACTGAATTATTCATGTTTTCATGTAGTTTCCTATATTCTGCCTTCTGGCCCAAGTATAAGCTTTGCCCACTTTATCAAACAACTTCCTACACACTGTTATGAACTGAGGCAGCTCGGGAACATTGTCTCTCAACTGTGTTATAGAGTGTAGTACTACATTTCAGTGAAGTGTAAGGCTTTCCAAAGCTGCCGAACGTGTTTGTTTCTCTATTTCAATGGTATTCTGCCTTGTATAACACACATTTACCACTCTAGTCTCCTTTAAGTAAAGAATATAGGATTCATACAGTTTTTCATGTGATCTTAACTCGAATTAAGGATTTCCTGGATAGTAGCTACCTTTTCTACACTAAGAACTGACTTGGAGATTCTCTTTCAGCTGTTCTAAACAAGTTCTCATGTGTTTACAGTCATTTTCAATGAATTATTCATGTTTTCATGTAGTTTCCTATATTCTGCCTTCTGGCCCAAGTATAAGCTATGCCCACTTTATCAAACAACTTCCTACACACTGTTATGAACTGAGGGAGCTAGGAACATTGTCTCTCAACTGTGTTATAGAGTGTAGTACTACATTTCAGTGAAGTGTAACGCTTTCCAAAGCTGCCAAACGTGTTTATTTCTCTATTTCAATGGTATTCTGCCTAATATAACACACATTTACCACTCTAGTCTCCTTTAAGTAAACAATATAGGATTCATACAGTGTTTGATGTTATCTTAACTCGAATTAAGGATTTTCCTTATCTTATCTACCTTTTCTACACTAAGAACTGACTTGGAGATTCTCTTTCAGCTGTTCTAAACAAGTTCTCATCTGTTTACAGTCATTTTCACTGAGTTATTCATGTTTTCATGTATTTTCCTATATTCTGCCTTCTGGCCCTAGTATAAGCTTTGGCCACTTTATCAAACAACTTCCTACACAATGTTATGAACTGAGGGAGCTAGGGAACATTGTCTCTCAACTGTGTTATAGAGTGTAGTACTACATTTCAGTGAAGTGTAAGGCTTTCCAAAGCTCTCAAACTTGTTTCTTTCTCTATTTCAATGGTATTCTGCTTTGTATAACACACATTTACCACTCTAGTCTCCTTTAAGTAATGAATATAGGATTCATACAGTGTTTGATGTTATCTTAACTCGAATTAAGGATTTTCCTTATCTTAGCTACTTTTCTACACTGAGAACTGAATTGCAGATTCTCTTTCAGCTGTTCTAAACAAGTTCTCATCTTTTTACAGTCATTTTCACTGAATTATTCATGTTTTCATGTAGTTTCCTATATTCTGCCTTCTGGCCCAAGTATAAGCTTTGGCCACTTTATCAAACAACTTCCTACACACTGTTATGAACTGAGGGAGCTAGGGAACATTGTCTCTCAACTGTGTTATAGAGTGTAGTACTACATTTCAGTGAAGTGTAAGGCTTTCCAAAGCTGCCAAACTTGTTTCTTTCTCTATTTCAATGGTATTCTTCTTTGTATAACACACATTTACCACTCTAGTCTCCTTTAAGTAATGAATATAGGATTCATACAGTGTTTGATGTTATCTTAACTCGAATTAAGGATTTTCCTTATCTTATCTACCTTTTCTACACTAAGAACTGACTTGGAGATTCTCTTTCAGCTGTTCTAAACAAGTTCTCATCTGTTTACAGTCATTTTCACTGAGTTATTCATGTTTTCATGTAGTTTCCTATATTCTGCCTTCTGGCCCTAGTATAAGCTTTGGCCACTTTATCAAACAACTTCCTACACACTGTTATGAACTGAGGGAGCTAGGGAACATTGTCTCTCAACTGTGTTATAGAGTGTAGTACTACATTTCAGTGAAGTGTAAGGCTTTCCAAAGCTCTCAAACTTGTTTCTTTCTCTATTTCAATGGTATTCTGCTTTGTATAACACACATTTACCACTCTAGTCTCCTTTAAGTAATGAATATAGGATTCATACAGTGTTTGATGTTATCTTAACTCGAATTAAGGATTTTCCTTATCTTAGCTACCTTTTCTACACTAAGAACTGACTTGGAGATTCTCTTTCAGCTGTTCTAAACAAGTTCTCATCTGTTTACAGTCATTTTCACTGAATTATTCATGTTTTCATGTAGTTTCCTATATTCTGCCTTCTGGCCCAAGTATAAGCTTTGCCCACTTTATCAAACACCTTCCTACACTCTGTTATGAACTGAGGCAGCTAGGACACATTGTCTCTCAACTGTGTTATAGAGTGTAGTACTACATTTCAGTGAAGTGTAAGCCTTTCCAAAGCTGCCGAAAGTGTTTCTTTCTCTATTTCAATGGTATTCTGCCTTGTATAACACACATTTACCACTCTAGTTTCCTTTAAGTAAAGAATATAGGATTCATACAATGTTTCATGTGATCTTAACTGGAATTAAGGATTTCCCTTATCTTAGCTACCTTTTCTACACTAAGAACTGACTTGGAGATTCTCTTTCAGCTGTTCTAAACAAGTTCTCATCTGTTTACAGTCATTTTCAATGAATTATTCATGTTTTCATGTAGTTTCCTATATTCTGCCTTCTGGCCCAAGTATAAGCTTTGCCCACCTTATCAAACAACTTCCTACACACTGTTATGAACTGAGGGAGCTAGGGAACATTGTCTCTGAACTGTGTTATAGAGTGTAGTACTACATTTCAGTGTAGTGTAAGGCTTTCCAAAGCTGCCGAACGTGTTTCTTTCTCTATTTCAATGGTATTCTGCCTTGTATAACACACATTTACCACTCTAGTCTCCTTTAAGTAATGAATATAGGATTCATACAGTGTTTGATGTTATCTTAACTCGAATTAAGGATTTTCCTTATCTTAGCTACATTTCTACACTGAGAACTGAATTGCAGATTCTCTTTCAGCTGTTCTAAACAAGTTCTCATCTGTTTACAGTCATTTTCACTGAATTATTCATGTTTTCATGTAGTTTCCTATATTCTGCCTTCTGGCCCAAGTATAAGCTTTGGCCACTTTATCAAACAACTTCCTACACACTGTTATGAACTGAGGGAGCTAGGGAACATTGTCTCTCAACTGTGTTATAGAGTGTAGTACTACATTTCAGTGAAGTGTAAGGCTTTCCAAAGCTGCCAAACTTGTTTCTTTCTCTATTTCAATGGTATTCTTCTTTGTATAACACACATTTACCACTCTAGTCTCCTTTAAGTAATGAATATAGGATTCATACAGTGTTTGATGTTATCTTAACTCGAATTAAGGATTTTCCTTATCTTATCTACCTTTTCTACACTAAGAACTGACTTGGAGATTCTCTTTCAGCTGTTCTAAACAAGTTCTCATCTGTTTACAGTCATTTTCACTGAGTTATTCATGTTTTCATGTAGTTTCCTATATTCTGCCTTCTGGCCCTAGTATAAGCTTTGGCCACTTTATCAAACAACTTCCTACACACTGTTATGAACTGAGGGAGCTAGGGAACATTGTCTCTCAACTGTGTTATAGAGTGTAGTACTACATTTCAGTGAAGTGTAAGGCTTTCCAAAGCTGCCAAACTTGTTTCTTTCTCTATTTCAATGGTATTCTGCTTTGTATAACACACATTTACCACTCTAGTCTCCTTTAAGTAATGAATATAGGATTCATACAGTGTTTGATGTTATCTTAACTCGAATTAAGGATTTTCCTTATCTTAGCTACCTTTTCTACACTAAGAACTGACTTGGAGATTCTCTTTCAGCTGTTCTAAACAAGTTCTCATCTGTTTACAGTCATTTTCACTGAATTATTCATGTTTTCATGTAGTTTCCTATATTCTGCCTTCTGGCCCAAGTATAAGCTTTGCCCACTTTATCAAACACCTTCCTACACTCTGTTATGAACTGAGGCAGCTAGGACACATTGTCTCTCAACTGTGTTATAGAGTGTAGTACTACATTTCAGTGAAGTGTAAGCCTTTCCAAAGCTGCCGAAAGTGTTTCTTTCTCTATTTCAATGGTATTCTGCCTTGTATAACACACATTTACCACTCTAGTTTCCTTTAAGTAAAGAATATAGGATTCATACAGTGTTTGATGTTATCTTAACTCGAATTAAGGATTTCCCGGATAGTAGCTACCTTTTCTACACTAAGAACTGACTTGGAGATTCTCTTTCAGCTGTTCTAAACAAGTTCTCATGTGTTTACAGTCATTTTCAATGAATTATTCATGTTTTCATGTAGTTTCCTATATTCTGCCTTCTGGCCCAAGTATAAGCTTTGCCCACTTTATCAAACAACTTCCTACACACTGTTATGAACTGAGGGAGCTAGGAACATTGTCTCTCAACTGTGTTATAGAGTGTAGTACTACATTTCAGTGAAGTGTAATGCTTTCCAGAGCTGCCAAACGTGTTTCTTTCTCTATTTCAATGGTATTCTGCCTTATATAACACACATTTACCACTCTAGTCTCCTTTAAATAAACAATATAGGATTCATACAGTGTTTGATGTTATCTTAACTTGAATTAAGGATTTCCTGGATTTAGCTACCTTTTCTACACTAAGAACTGCCTTGGAGAATCTCTTTCATCTGTTCTAAACAAGTTCTCATCTTTTTACAGTCATTTTCACTGAATTATTCATGTTTTCATGTAGTTTCCTATATTCTGCCTTCTGGCCCAAGTATAAGCTTTGCCCACTTTATCAAACAACTTCCTACACACTGTTATGAACTGAGGCAGCTCGGGAACATTGTCTCTCAACTGTGTTATAGAGTGTAGTACTACATTTCAGTGAAGTGTAAGGCTTTCCAAAGCTGCCGAACGTGTTTGTTTCTCTATTTCAATGGTATTCTGCCTTGTATAACACACATTTACCACTCTAGTCTCCTTTAAGTAAAGAATATAGGATTCATAGAGTGTTTCATGTGATCTTAACTGGAATTAAGGATTTCCCTTATCTTAGCTACCTTTTCTACACTAAGAACTGACTTGGAAATTCTCTTTCAGCTGTTCTAAACAAGTTCTCATCTGTTTACAGTCATTTTCAATGAATTATTCATGTTTTCATGTAGTTTCCTATATTCTGCCTTCTGGCCCAAGTATAAGCTTTGCCCACCTTATCAAACAACTTCCTACACACTGTTATGAACTGAGGGAGCTAGGGAACATTGTCTCTGAACTGTGTTATAGAGTGTAGTACTACATTTCAGTGTAGTGTAAGGCTTTCCAAAGCTGCTGAACGTGTTTCTTTCTCTATTTCAATGGTATTCTGCCTTGTATAACACACATTTACCACTCTAGTCTCCTTTAAGTAATGAATATAGGATTCATACAGTGTTTGATGTTATCTTAACTCGAATTAAGGATTTTCCTTATCTTAGCTACCTTTTCTACACTAAGAACTGACTTGGAGGTTCTCTTTCAGCTGTTCTAAACAAGTTCTCATCTGTTTACAGTCATTTTCAATGAATTATTCATGTTTTCATGTAGTTTCCTATATTCTGCCTTCTGGCCCAAGTATAAGCTTTGCCCACTTTATCAAACAACTTCCTACACACTGTTATGAACTGAGGCAGCTCGGGAACATTGTCTCTCAACTGTGTTATAGAGTGTAGTACTACATTTCAGTGAAGTGTAAGGCTTTCCAAAGCTGCCGAACGTGTTTGTTTCTCTATTTCAATGGTATTCTGCCTTGTATAACACACATTTACCACTCTAGTCTCCTTTAAGTAAAGAATATAGGATTCATACAGTTTTTCATGTGATCTTAACTCGAATTAAGGATTTCCTGGATAGTAGCTACCTTTTCTACACTAAGAACTGACTTGGAGATTCTCTTTCAGCTGTTCTAAACAAGTTCTCATGTGTTTACAGTCATTTTCAATGAATTATTCATGTTTTCATGTAGTTTCCTATATTCTGCCTTCTGGCCCAAGTATAAGCTATGCCCACTTTATCAAACAACTTCCTACACACTGTTATGAACTGAGGGAGCTAGGAACATTGTCTCTCAACTGTGTTATAGAGTGTAGTACTACATTTCAGTGAAGTGTAACGCTTTCCAAAGCTGCCAAACGTGTTTATTTCTCTATTTCAATGGTATTCTGCCTAATATAACACACATTTACCACTCTAGTCTCCTTTAAGTAAACAATATAGGATTCATACAGTGTTTGATGTTATCTTAACTCGAATTAAGGATTTTCCTTATCTTATCTACCTTTTCTACACTAAGAACTGACTTGGAGATTCTCTTTCAGCTGTTCTAAACAAGTTCTCATCTGTTTACAGTCATTTTCACTGAGTTATTCATGTTTTCATGTAGTTTCCTATATTCTGCCTTCTGGCCCTAGTATAAGCTTTGGCCACTTTATCAAACAACTTCCTACACAATGTTATGAACTGAGGGAGCTAGGGAACATTGTCTCTCAACTGTGTTATAGAGTGTAGTACTACATTTCAGTGAAGTGTAAGGCTTTCCAAAGCTCTCAAACTTGTTTCTTTCTCTATTTCAATGGTATTCTGCTTTGTATAACACACATTTACCACTCTAGTCTCCTTTAAGTAATGAATATAGGATTCATACAGTGTTTGATGTTATCTTAACTCGAATTAAGGATTTTCCTTATCTTAGCTACTTTTCTACACTGAGAACTGAATTGCAGATTCTCTTTCAGCTGTTCTAAACAAGTTCTCATCTTTTTACAGTCATTTTCACTGAATTATTCATGTTTTCATGTAGTTTCCTATATTCTGCCTTCTGGCCCAAGTATAAGCTTTGGCCACTTTATCAAACAACTTCCTACACACTGTTATGAACTGAGGGAGCTAGGGAACATTGTCTCTCAACTGTGTTATAGAGTGTAGTACTACATTTCAGTGAAGTGTAAGGCTTTCCAAAGCTGCCAAACTTGTTTCTTTCTCTATTTCAATGGTATTCTTCTTTGTATAACACACATTTACCACTCTAGTCTCCTTTAAGTAATGAATATAGGATTCATACAGTGTTTGATGTTATCTTAACTCGAATTAAGGATTTTCCTTATCTTATCTACCTTTTCTACACTAAGAACTGACTTGGAGATTCTCTTTCAGCTGTTCTAAACAAGTTCTCATCTGTTTACAGTCATTTTCACTGAGTTATTCATGTTTTCATGTAGTTTCCTATATTCTGCCTTCTGGCCCTAGTATAAGCTTTGGCCACTTTATCAAACAACTTCCTACACACTGTTATGAACTGAGGGAGCTAGGGAACATTGTCTCTCAACTGTGTTATAGAGTGTAGTACTACATTTCAGTGAAGTGTAAGGCTTTCCAAAGCTCTCAAACTTGTTTCTTTCTCTATTTCAATGGTATTCTGCTTTGTATAACACACATTTACCACTCTAGTCTCCTTTAAGTAATGAATATAGGATTCATACAGTGTTTGATGTTATCTTAACTCGAATTAAGGATTTTCCTTATCTTAGCTACCTTTTCTACACTAAGAACTGACTTGGAGATTCTCTTTCAGCTGTTCTAAACAAGTTCTCATCTGTTTACAGTCATTTTCACTGAATTATTCATGTTTTCATGTAGTTTCCTATATTCTGCCTTCTGGCCCAAGTATAAGCTTTGCCCACTTTATCAAACACCTTCCTACACTCTGTTATGAACTGAGGCAGCTAGGACACATTGTCTCTCAACTGTGTTATAGAGTGTAGTACTACATTTCAGTGAAGTGTAAGCCTTTCCAAAGCTGCCGAAAGTGTTTCTTTCTCTATTTCAATGGTATTCTGCCTTGTATAACACACATTTACCACTCTAGTTTCCTTTAAGTAAAGAATATAGGATTCATACAATGTTTCATGTGATCTTAACTGGAATTAAGGATTTCCCTTATCTTAGCTACCTTTTCTACACTAAGAACTGACTTGGAGATTCTCTTTCAGCTGTTCTAAACAAGTTCTCATCTGTTTACAGTCATTTTCAATGAATTATTCATGTTTTCATGTAGTTTCCTATATTCTGCCTTCTGGCCCAAGTATAAGCTTTGCCCACCTTATCAAACAACTTCCTACACACTGTTATGAACTGAGGGAGCTAGGGAACATTGTCTCTGAACTGTGTTATAGAGTGTAGTACTACATTTCAGTGTAGTGTAAGGCTTTCCAAAGCTGCCGAACGTGTTTCTTTCTCTATTTCAATGGTATTCTGCCTTGTATAACACACATTTACCACTCTAGTCTCCTTTAAGTAATGAATATAGGATTCATACAGTGTTTGATGTTATCTTAACTCGAATTAAGGATTTTCCTTATCTTAGCTACATTTCTACACTGAGAACTGAATTGCAGATTCTCTTTCAGCTGTTCTAAACAAGTTCTCATCTGTTTACAGTCATTTTCACTGAATTATTCATGTTTTCATGTAGTTTCCTATATTCTGCCTTCTGGCCCAAGTATAAGCTTTGGCCACTTTATCAAACAACTTCCTACACACTGTTATGAACTGAGGGAGCTAGGGAACATTGTCTCTCAACTGTGTTATAGAGTGTAGTACTACATTTCAGTGAAGTGTAAGGCTTTCCAAAGCTGCCAAACTTGTTTCTTTCTCTATTTCAATGGTATTCTTCTTTGTATAACACACATTTACCACTCTAGTCTCCTTTAAGTAATGAATATAGGATTCATACAGTGTTTGATGTTATCTTAACTCGAATTAAGGATTTTCCTTATCTTATCTACCTTTTCTACACTAAGAACTGACTTGGAGATTCTCTTTCAGCTGTTCTAAACAAGTTCTCATCTGTTTACAGTCATTTTCACTGAGTTATTCATGTTTTCATGTAGTTTCCTATATTCTGCCTTCTGGCCCTAGTATAAGCTTTGGCCACTTTATCAAACAACTTCCTACACACTGTTATGAACTGAGGGAGCTAGGGAACATTGTCTCTCAACTGTGTTATAGAGTGTAGTACTACATTTCAGTGAAGTGTAAGGCTTTCCAAAGCTGCCAAACTTGTTTCTTTCTCTATTTCAATGGTATTCTGCTTTGTATAACACACATTTACCACTCTAGTCTCCTTTAAGTAATGAATATAGGATTCATACAGTGTTTGATGTTATCTTAACTCGAATTAAGGATTTTCCTTATCTTAGCTACCTTTTCTACACTAAGAACTGACTTGGAGATTCTCTTTCAGCTGTTCTAAACAAGTTCTCATCTGTTTACAGTCATTTTCACTGAATTATTCATGTTTTCATGTAGTTTCCTATATTCTGCCTTCTGGCCCAAGTATAAGCTTTGCCCACTTTATCAAACACCTTCCTACACTCTGTTATGAACTGAGGCAGCTAGGACACATTGTCTCTCAACTGTGTTATAGAGTGTAGTACTACATTTCAGTGAAGTGTAAGCCTTTCCAAAGCTGCCGAAAGTGTTTCTTTCTCTATTTCAATGGTATTCTGCCTTGTATAACACACATTTACCACTCTAGTTTCCTTTAAGTAAAGAATATAGGATTCATACAGTGTTTGATGTTATCTTAACTCGAATTAAGGATTTCCCGGATAGTAGCTACCTTTTCTACACTAAGAACTGACTTGGAGATTCTCTTTCAGCTGTTCTAAACAAGTTCTCATGTGTTTACAGTCATTTTCAATGAATTATTCATGTTTTCATGTAGTTTCCTATATTCTGCCTTCTGGCCCAAGTATAAGCTTTGCCCACTTTATCAAACAACTTCCTACACACTGTTATGAACTGAGGGAGCTAGGAACATTGTCTCTCAACTGTGTTATAGAGTGTAGTACTACATTTCAGTGAAGTGTAATGCTTTCCAGAGCTGCCAAACGTGTTTCTTTCTCTATTTCAATGGTATTCTGCCTTATATAACACACATTTACCACTCTAGTCTCCTTTAAATAAACAATATAGGATTCATACAGTGTTTGATGTTATCTTAACTTGAATTAAGGATTTCCTGGATTTAGCTACCTTTTCTACACTAAGAACTGCCTTGGAGAATCTCTTTCATCTGTTCTAAACAAGTTCTCATCTTTTTACAGTCATTTTCACTGAATTATTCATGTTTTCATGTAGTTTCCTATATTCTGCCTTCTGGCCCAAGTATAAGCTTTGCCCACTTTATCAAACAACTTCCTACACACTGTTATGAACTGAGGCAGCTCGGGAACATTGTCTCTCAACTGTGTTATAGAGTGTAGTACTACATTTCAGTGAAGTGTAAGGCTTTCCAAAGCTGCCGAACGTGTTTGTTTCTCTATTTCAATGGTATTCTGCCTTGTATAACACACATTTACCACTCTAGTCTCCTTTAAGTAAAGAATATAGGATTCATAGAGTGTTTCATGTGATCTTAACTGGAATTAAGGATTTCCCTTATCTTAGCTACCTTTTCTACACTAAGAACTGACTTGGAAATTCTCTTTCAGCTGTTCTAAACAAGTTCTCATCTGTTTACAGTCATTTTCAATGAATTATTCATGTTTTCATGTAGTTTCCTATATTCTGCCTTCTGGCCCAAGTATAAGCTTTGCCCACCTTATCAAACAACTTCCTACACACTGTTATGAACTGAGGGAGCTAGGGAACATTGTCTCTGAACTGTGTTATAGAGTGTAGTACTACATTTCAGTGTAGTGTAAGGCTTTCCAAAGCTGCTGAACGTGTTTCTTTCTCTATTTCAATGGTATTCTGCCTTGTATAACACACATTTACCACTCTAGTCTCCTTTAAGTAATGAATATAGGATTCATACAGTGTTTGATGTTATCTTAACTCGAATTAAGGATTTTCCTTATCTTAGCTACCTTTTCTACACTAAGAACTGACTTGGAGGTTCTCTTTCAGCTGTTCTAAACAAGTTCTCATCTGTTTACAGTCATTTTCAATGAATTATTCATGTTTTCATGTAGTTTCCTATATTCTGCCTTCTGGCCCAAGTATAAGCTTTGGCCACTTTATCAAACAACTTCCTTCACACTGTTATGAACTGAGGGAGCTAGGGAACATTGTCTCTCAACTGTGTTACAGAGTGTAGTACTACATTTCAGTGAAGTGTAAGGCTTTCCAAAGCTGCCAAACTTGTTTCTTTCTCTATTTCAATGGTATTCTGCCTTGTATAACACACATTTACCACTCTAGTCTCCTTTAAGTAATGAATATAGGATTCATACAGTGTTTGATGTTATCTTAACTCGAATTAAGGATTTTCCTTATCTTAGCTACCTTTTCTACACTAAGAACTGACTTGGAGATTCTCTTTCAGCTGTTCTAAACAAGTTCTCATCTGTTTACAGTCATTTTCACTGAATTATTCATGTTTTCATGTAGTTTCCTATATTCTGCCTTCTGGTCCAAGTATAAGCTTTGCCCACTTTATCAAACACCTTCCTACACTCTGTTATGAACTGAGGCAGCTAGGGAACATTGTCTCTCAACTGTGTTATAGAGTGTAGTACTACATTTCAGTGAAGTGTAAGCCTTTCCAAAGCTGCCGAAAGTGTTTCTTTCTCTATTTCAATGCTATTCTGCCTTGTATAACACACATTTACCACTCTAGTTGCCTTTAAGTAAAGAATATAGGATTCATACAATGTTTCATGGGATCTTAACTGGTATTAAGGATTTCCCTTATCTTAGCTACCTTTTCTACACTAAGAACTGACTTGGAGTTTCTCTTTCAGCTGTTCTAAACAAGTTCTCATCTGTTTACAGTCATTTTCACTGAGTTATTCATGTTTTCATGTAGTTTCCTATATTCTGCCTTCTGGCCCAAGTATAAGCTTTGCCTACTTTATCAAACACCTTCCTACACTCTGTTATGAACTGAGGCAGCTAAGGAACATTGTCTCTCAACTGTGTTATAGAGTGTAGTACTACATTTCAGTGAAGTGTAAGCCTTTTCAAAGTTGCCGAATGTGTTTCTTTCTCTATTTCAATGGTATTCTGCCTTGTATAACACACATTTACCACTCTAGTTTCCTTTAAGTAAAGAATATAGGATTCATACAGTTTTTCATGTGATCTTAACTCGAATTAAGGATTTCCTGGATAGTAGCTACCTTTTCTACACTAAGAACTGACTTGGAGATTCTCTTTCAGCTGTTCTAAACAAGTTCTCATGTGTTTACAGTCATTTTCAATGAATTATTCATGTTTTCATGTAGTTTCCTATATTCTGCCTTCTGGCCCAAGTATAAGCTATGCCCACTTTATCAAACAACTTCCTACACACTGTTATGAACTGAGGGAGCTAGGAACATTGTCTCTCAACTGTGTTATAGAGTGTAGTACTACATTTCAGTGAAGTGTAACGCTTTCCAAAGCTGCCAAACGTGTTTATTTCTCTATTTCAATGGTATTCTGCCTAATATAACACACATTTACCACTCTAGTCTCCTTTAAGTAAACAATATAGGATTCATACAGTGTTTGATGTTATCTTAACTCGAATTAAGGATTTTCCTTATCTTAGCTACCTTTTCTACACTAAGAACTGACTTGGAGAATCTCTTTCATCTGTTCTAAACACGTTCTCATCTGTTTACAGTCATTTTCACTGAATTATTCATGTTTTCATGTAGTTTCCTATATTCTGCCTTCTGGCCCAAGTATAAGCTTTGCCCACTTTATCAAACAACTTCCTACACACTGTTATGAACTGAGGCAGCTCGGGAACATTGTCTCTCAACTGTGTTATAGAGTGTAGTACTACATTTCAGTGAAGTGTAAGGCTTTCCAAAGCTGCCGAACGTGTTTGTTTCTCTATTTCAATGGTATTCTGCCTTGTATAACACACATTTACCACTCTAGTCTCCTTTAAGTAAAGAATATAGGATTCATAGAGTGTTTCATGTGATCTTAACTGGAATTAAGGATTTCCCTTATCTTAGCTACCTTTTCTACACTAAGAACTGACTTGGAGATTCTCTTTCAGCTGTTCTAAACAAGTTCTCATCTGTTTACAGTCATTTTCAATGAATTATTCATGTTTTCATGTAGTTTCCTATATTCTGCCTTCTGCCCCAAGTATAAGCTTTGCCCACCTTATCAAACAACTTCCTACACACTGTTATGAACTGAGGGAGCTAGGGAACATTGTCTCTGAACTGTGTTATAGAGTGTAGTACTACATTTCAGTGTAGTGTAAGGCTTTCCAAAGCTGCTGAACGTGTTTCTTTCTCTATTTCAATGGTATTCTGCCTTGTATAACACACATTTACCACTCTAGTCTCCTTTAAGTAATGAATATAGGATTCATACAGTGTTTGATGTTATCTTAACTCGAATTAAGGATTTTCCTTATCTTAGCTACCTTTTCTACACTAAGAACTGACTTGGAGATTCTCTTTCAGCTGTTCTAAACAAGTTCTCATCTGTTTACAGTCATTTTCACTGAATTATTCATGTTTTCATGTAGTTTCCTATATGCTGCCTTCTGGCCCAAGTATAAGCTTTGCCCACTTTATCAAACAACTTCCTACACACTGTTATGAACTGAGGGAGCTAGGAACATTGTCTCTCAACTGTGTTATAGAGTGTAGTACTACATTTCAGTGAAGTGTAATGCTTTCCAGAGCTGCCAAACGTGTTTCTTTCTCTATTTCAATGGTATTCTGCCTTATATAACACACATTTACCACTCTAGTCTCCTTTAAATAAACAATATAGGATTCATACAGTGTTTGATGTTCTCTTAACTCGAATTAAGGATTTCCTGGATTTAGCTACCTTTTCTACACTAAGAACTGACTTGGAGAATCTCTTTCATCTGTTCTAAACAAGTTCTCATCTGTTTACAGTCATTTTCACTGAATTATTCATGTTTTCATGTAGTTTCCTATATTCTGCCTTCTGGCCCAAGTATAAGCTTTGCCCACTTTATCAAACAACTTCCTACACACTGTAATGAACTGAGGCAGCTCGTGAACATTGTCTCTCAACTGTGTTATAGAGTGTAGTACTACATTTCAGTGAAGTGTAAGGCTTTCCAAAGCTGCCGAACGTGTTTGTTTCTCTATTTCAATGGTATTCTGCCTTGTATAACACACATTTACCACTCTAGTCTCCTTTAAGTAAAGAATATAGGATTCATAGAGTGTTTCATGTGATCTTAACTGGAATTAAGGATTTCCCTTATCTTAGCTACCTTTTCTACACTAAGAACTGACTTGGAAATTCTCTTTCAGCTGTTCTAAACAAGTTCTCATCTGTTTACAGTCATTTTCAATGAATTATTCATGTTTTCATGTAGTTTCCTATATTCTGCCTTCTGGCCCAAGTATAAGGTTTGCCCACCTTATCAAACAACTTCCTACACACTGTTATGAACTGAGGGAGCTAGGGAACATTGTCTCTGAACTGTGTTATAGAGTGTAGTACTACATTTCAGTGTAGTGTAAGGCTTTCCAAAGCTGCCGAACGTGTTTCTTTCTCTATTTCAATGGTATTCTGCCTTGTATAACACACATTTACCACTCTAGTCTCCTTTAAGTAATGAATATAGGATTCATACAGTGTTTGATGTTATCTTAACTCGAATTAAGGATTTTCCTTATCTTAGCTACTTTTCTACACTGAGAACTGAATTGCAGATTCTCTTTCAGCTGTTCTAAACAAGTTCTCATCTGTTTACAGTCATTTTCACTGAATTATTCATGTTTTCATGTAGTTTCCTATATTCTGCCTTCTGGCCCAAGTATAAGCTTTGCCCACTTTATCAAACACCTTCCTACACTCTGTTATGAACTGAGGCAGCTAGGGAACATTGTCTCTCAACTGTGTTATAGAGTGTAGTACTACATTTCAGTGAAGTGTAAGCCTTTCCAAAGCTGCCGAAAGTGTTTCTTTCTCTATTTCAATGGTATTCTGCCTTGTATAACACACATTTACCACTCTAGTTTCCTTTTAGTAAAGAATATAGAATTCATACAATGTTTCATGGGATCTTAACTGGTATTAAGGATTTCCCTTATCTTAGCTACCTTTTCTACACTAAGAACTGACTTGGAGTTTCTCTTTCAGCTGTTCTAAACAAGTTCTCATCTGTTTACAGTCATTTTCACTGAGTTATTCATGTTTTCATGTAGTTTCCTATATTCTGCCTTTTGGCCCAAGTATAAGCTTTGCCTACTTTATCAAACACCTTCCTACACTCTGTTATGAACTGAGGCAGCTAGGGAACATTGTCTCTCAACTGTGTTATAGAGTGTAGTACTACATTTCAGTGAAGTGTAAGCCTTTCCAAAGCTGCCAAACGTGTTTCTTTCTCTATTTCAATGGTATTCTGCCTTGTATAACACACATTTACCACTCTAGTTACCTTTAAGTAAAGAACATAGGATTCATACAGTGTTTCATGTGATCTTAACTCGAATTAAGGATTTCCCGGATCTTAGCTACCTTTTCTACACTAAGAACTGACTTGGAGATTCTCTTTCAGCTGTTCTAAACAAGTTCTCATGTGTTTACAGTCATTTTCAATGAATTATTCATGTTTTCATGTAGTTTCCTATATTCTGCCTTCTGGCCCAAGTATAAGCTTTGCCCACTTTATCAAACAACTTCCTACACACTGTTATGAACTGAGGGAGCTAGGAACATTGTCTCTCAACTGTGTTATAGAGTGTAGTACTACATTTCAGTGAAGTGTAATGCTTTCCAAAGCTGCCAAACGTGTTTCTTTCTCTATTTCAATGGTATTCTGCCTTATATAACACACATTTACCACTCTAGTCTCCTTTAAATAAACAATATAGGATTCATACAGTGTTTGATGTTATCTTAACTCGAATTAAGGATTTCCCGGATTTAGCTACCTTTTCTACACTAAGAACTGACTTGGAGAATCTCTTTCATCTGTTCTAAACAAGTTCTCATCTGTTTACAGTCATTTTCACTGAATTATTCATGTTTTCATGTAGTTTCCTATATTCTGCCTTCTGGCCCAAGTATAAGCTTTGCCCACTTTATCAAACAACTTCCTACACACTGTTATGAACTGAGGCAGCTCGGGAACATTGTCTCTCAACTGTGTTATAGAGTGTAGTACTACATTTCAGTGAAGTGTAAGGCTTTCCAAAGCTGCCGAACGTGTTTGTTTCTCTATTTCAATGGTATTCTGCCTTGTATAACACACATTTACCACTCTAGTCTCCTTTAAGTAAAGAATATAGGATTCATAGAGTGTTTCATGTGATCTTAACTGGAATTAAGGATTTCCCTTATCTTAGCTACCTTTTCTACACTAAGAACTGACTTGGAGATTCTCTTTCAGCTGTTCTAAACAAGTTCTCATCTGTTTACAGTCATTTTCAATGAATTATTCATGTTTTCATGTAGTTTCCTATATTCTGCCTTCTGGCCCAAGTATAAGCTTTGCCCACCTTATCAAACAACTTCCTACACACTGTTATGAACTGAGGGAGCTAGGGAACATTGTCTCTGAACTGTGTTATAGAGTGTAGTACTACATTTCAGTGTAGTGTAAGGCTTTCCAAAGCTGCCGAACGTGTTTCTTTCTCTATTTCAATGGTATTCTGCCTTGTATAACACACATTTACCACTCTAGTCTCCTTTAAGTAATGAATATAGGATTCATACAGTGTTTGATGTTATCTTAACTCGAATTAAGGATTTTCCTTATCTTAGCTACTTTTCTACACTAAGAACTGACTTGCAGATTCTCTTTCAGCTGTTCTAAACAAGTTCTCATCTGTTTACAGTCATTTTCACTGAATTATTCATGTTTTCATGTAGTTTCCTATATTCTGCCTTCTGGCCCAAGTATAAGCTTTGCCCACTTTATCAAACAACTTCCTACACTCTGTTATGAACTGAGGCAGCTAGGGAACATTTTCTCTCAACTGTGTTATAGAGTGTAGTACTACATTTCAGTGAAGTGTAAGCCTTTCCAAAGCTGCCGAAAGTGTTTCTTTCTCTATTTCAATGGTATTCTGCCTTGTATAACACATATTTACCACTCTAGTTTCCTTTAAGTAAAGAATATAGGATTCATACAATGTTTCATGGGATCTTAACTGGTATTAAGGATTTCCCTTATCTTAGCTACCTTTTCTACACTAAGAACTGACTTGGAGTTTCTCTTTCAGCTGTTCTAAACAAGTTCTCATCTGTTTACAGTCATTTTCACTGAATTATTCATGTTTTCATGTAGTTTCCTATATTCTGCCTTCTGGCCCAAGTATAAGCTTTGCCTACTTTATCAAACACCTTCCTACACTCTGTTATGAACTGAGGCAGCTAGGGAACATTGTCTCTCAACTGTGTTATAGAGTGTCGTACTATATTTCAGTGAAGTGTAAGCCTTTCCAAAGCTGCCGAACGTGTTTCTTTCTCTATTTCAATGGTATTCTGCCTTGTATAACACACATTTACCACTCTAGTTTCCTTTAAGTAAAGAATATAGGATTCATACAGTGTTTCATGTGATCTTAACTCGAATTAAGGATTTCCCGGATCTTAGCTACCTTTTCTACACTAAGAACTGACTTGGAGATTCTCTTTCAGCTGTTCTAAACAAGTTCTCATGTGTTTACAGTCATTTTCAATGAATTATTCATGTTTTCATGTAGTTTCCTATATTCTGCCTTCTGGCCCAAGTATAAGCTTTGCCCACTTTATCAAACAACTTCCTACACACTCTTATGAACTGAGGGAGCTAGGAACATAGTCTCTCAACTGTGTTATAGAGTGTAGTACTACATTTCAGTGAAGTGTAAGGCTTTCCAAAGCTGCCAAACGTGTTTCTTTTTCTATTTCAATGGTATTCTGGCTTATATAACACACATTTACCACTCTAGTCTCAGTTAAGTAAACAATATAGGATTCATACAGTGTTTGATGTTATCTTAACTCGAATTAAGGATTTCCTGGATTTAGCTACCTTTTCTACACTAAGAATTGACTTGGAGAATATTTTTCATCTGTTCTAAACAAGTTCTCATCTGTTTACAGTCATTTTCACTGAATTATTTATGTTTTCATGTAGTTTCCTATATTCTGCCTTCTGGCCCAAGTATAAGCTTTGCCCACTTTATCAAACAACTTCCTACACACTGTTATGAACTGAGGCAGCTCGGGAACATTGTCTCTTAACTGTGTTATAGAGTGTAGTACTACATTTCAGTGAAGTGTAAGGCTTTCCAAAGCTGCCGAACGTGTTTGTTTCTCTATTTCAATGGTATTCTGCCTTGTATAACACACATTTACCACTCTAGTCCCCTTTAAGTAAAGAATATAGGATTCATAGAGTGTTTCATGTGATCTTAACTGGAATTAAGGATTTCCCTTATCTTAGCTACCTTTTCTACACTAAGAACTGACTTGGAGATTCTCTTTGAGCTGTTCTAAACAAGTTCTCATCTGTTTACAGTCATTTTCAATGAATTATTCATGTTTTCATGTAGTTTCCTATATTCTGCCTTCTGGCCCAAGTATAAGCTTTGCCCACCTTATCAAACACCTTCCTACACTCTGTTATGAACTGAGGCAGCTAGGGAACATTGTCTCTCAACTGTGTTATAGAGTGTAGTACTACATTTCAGTGAAGTGTAAGCCTTTCCAAAGCTGCCGAACGTGTTTCTTTCTCTATTTCAATGGTATTCTGCCTTGTATAACACACATTTACCACTCTAGTCTCCTTTAAGTAATGAATATAGGATTCATACAGTGTTTGATGTTATCTTAACTCGAATTAAGGATTTTCCTTATCTTAGCTACCTTTTCTACACTAAGAACTGACTTGGAGATTCTCTTTCAGCTGTTCTAAACAAGTTCTCATCTGTTTACAGTCATTTTCACTGAATTATTCATGTTTTCATGTAGTTTCCTATATTCTGCCTTCTGGCCCAAGTATAAGCTTTGGCCACTTTATCAAACACCTTCCTACAGTCTGTTATGAACTGAGGGAGCTAGGGAACATTGTCTCTCAACTGTGTTATAGAGTGTAGTACTACATTTCAGTGAAGTGTAAGGCTTTCCAAAGCTGCCGAACGTGTTTGTTTCTCTATTTCAATGGTATTCTGCCTTGTATAACACACATTTACCACTCTAGTCTCCTTTAAGTAAAGAATATAGGATTCATAGAGTGTTTCATGTGATCTTAACTGGAATTAAGGATTTCCCTTATCTTAGCTACCTTTTCTACACTAAGAACTGACTTGGAGATTCTCTTTGAGCTGTTCTAAACAAGTTCTCATCTGTTTACAGTCATTTTCAATGAATTATTCATGTTTTCATGTAGTTTCCTATATTCTGCCTTCTGGCCCAAGTATAAGCTTTGCCCACCTTATCAAACACCTTCCTACACTCTGTTATGAACTGAGGCAGCTAGGGAAAATTGTCTCTCAACTGTGTTATAGAGTGTAGTACTACATTTCAGTGAAGTGTAAGCCTTTCCAAAGCTGCCGAAAGTGTTTCTTTCTCTATTTCAATGATATTCTGCCTTGTATAACACACATTTACCACTCTAGTTTCCTTTAAGTAAAGAATATAGGATTCATACAATGTTTCATGGGATCTTAACTGGTATTAAGGATTTCCCTTATCTTAGCTACCTTTTCTACACTAAGAACTGACTTGGAGTTTCTCTTTCAGCTGTTCTAAACAAGTTCTCATCTGTTTTCAGTCATTTTCACTGAATTATTCATGTTTTCATGTAGTTTCCTATATTCTGCCTTTTGGCCCAAGTATAAGCTTTGCCTACTTTATCAAACACCTTCCTACACTCTGTTATGAACTGAGGCAGCTAGGGAACATTGTCTCTCAACTGTGTTATAGAGTGTAGTACTACATTTCAGTGAAGTGTAAGCCTTTCCAAAGCTGCCGAACGTGTTTCTTTCTCTATTTCAATGGTATTCTGCCATTTATAACACACATTTACTACTCTAGTTTCCTTTAAGTAAAGAATATAGGATTCATACAGTGTTTCATGTGATCTTAACTCGAATTAAGGAATTCCCGGATCTTAGCTACCTTTTCTACACTAAGAACTGACTTGGAGATTCTCTTTCAGCTGTTCTAAACAAGTTCTCATGTGCTTACAGTCATTTTCAATGAATTATTCATGTTTTCACGTAGTTTCCTATATTCTGCCTTCTGGCCCAAGTATAAGCTTTGCCCACTTTATCAAACAACTTCCTACACACTGTTATGAACTGAGGGAGCTAGGAACATTGTCTCTCAACTGTGTTATAGAGTGTAGTACTACATTTCAGTGAAGTGTAAGCATTTCCAAAGCTGCCGAAAGTGTTTCTTTCTCTATTTCAATGGTATTCTGCCTTGTATAACACACATTTACCACTCTAGTTTCCTTTAAGTAAAGAATATAGGATTCATACAATGTTTCATGGGATCTTAACTGGTATTAAGGATTTCCCTTATCTTAGCTACCTTTTCTACACTAAGAACTGACTTGGAGTTTCTCTTTCAGCTGTTCTAAACAAGTTCTCATCTGTTTTCAGTCATTTTCACTGAATTATTCATGTTTTCATGTAGTTTCCTATATTCTGCCTTTTGGCCCAAGTATAAGCTTTGCCTACTTTATCAAACACCTTCCTACACTCTGTTATGAACTGAGGCAGCTAGGGAACATTGTCTCTCAACTGTGTTATAGAGTGTAGTACTACATTTCAGTGAAGTGTAAGCCTTTCCAAAGCTGCCGAACATGTTTCTTTCTCTATTTCAATGGTATTCTGCCATTTATAACACACATTTACCACTCTAGTTTCCTTTAAGTAAAGAATATAGGATTCATACAGTGTTTCATGTGATCTTAACTCGAATTAAGGATTTCCCGGATCTTAGCTACCTTTTCTACACTAAGAACTGACTTGGAGATTCTCTTTCAGCTGTTCTAAACAAGTTCTCATGTGTTTACAGTCATTTTCAATGAATTATTCATGTTTTCATGTAGTTTCCTATATTCTGCCTTCTGGCCCAAGTATAAGCTTTGCCCACTTTATCAAACAACTTCCTACACACTGTTATGAACTGAGGGAGCTAGGAACATTGTCTCTCAACTGTGTTATAGAGTGTAGTATTACATTTCAGTGAAGTGTAAGGCTTTCCAAAGCTGCCAAACGTGTTTCTTTCTCTATTTCAATGGTATTCTGGCTTATATAACACACATTTACCACTCTAGTCTCAGTTAAGTAAACAATATAGGATTCATACAGTGTTTGATGTTATCTTAACTCGAATTAAGGATTTCCCGGATTTAGCTAACTTTTCTACACTAAGAATTGACTTGGAGAATATTTTTCATTTGTTCTAAACAAGTTCTCATCTGTTTACAGTCATTTTCAATGAATTATTTATGTTTTCATGTAGTTTCCTATATTCTGCCTTCTGGCCCAAGTATAAGCTTTGCCCACTTTATCAAACAACTTCCTACACACTGTTATGAACTGAGGCAGCTCGGGAACATTGTCTCTCAACTGTGTTATAGAGTGTAGTACTACATTTCAGTGAAGTGTAAGGCTTTCCAAAGCTGCCGAACGTGTTTGTTTCTCTATTTCAATGGTATTCTGCCTTGTATAACACACATTTACCACTCTAGTCTCCTTTAAGTAAAGAATATAGGATTCATAGAGTGTTTCATGTGATCTTAACTGGAATTAAGGATTTCCCTTATCTTAGCTACCTTTTCTACACTAAGAACTGACTTGGAGATTCTCTTTCAGCTGTTCTAAACAAGTTCTCATCTGTTTACAGTCATTTTCAATGAATTATTCATGTTTTCATGTAGTTTCCTATATTCTGCCTTCTGGCCCAAGTATAAGCTTTGCCCACCTTATCAAACAACTTCCTACACACTGTTATGAACTGAGGGAGCTAGGGAACATTGTCTCTGAACTGTGTTATAGAGTGTAGTACTACATTTCAGTGTAGTGTAAGGCTTTCCAAAGCTGCCGAACGTGTTTCTTTCTCTATTTCAATGGTATTCTGCCTTGTATAACACACATTTACCACTCTAGTCTCCTTTAAGTAATGAATATAGGATTCATACAGTGTTTGATGTTATCTTAACTCGAATTAAGGATTTTCCTTATCTTAGCTACCTTTTCTACACTAAGAACTGACTTGGAGATTCTCTTTCAGCTGTTCTAAACAAGTTCTCATCTGTTTACAGTCATTTTCACTGAATTATTCATGTTTTCATGTAGTTTCCTATATTCTGCCTTCTGGCCCAAGTATAAGCTTTGGCCACTTTATCAAACACCTTCCTACAGTCTGTTATGAACTGAGGGAGCTAGGGAACATTGTCTCTCAACTGTGTTATAGAGTGTAGTACTACATTTCAGTGAAGTGTAAGGCTTTCCAAAGCTGCCGAACGTGTTTGTTTCTCTATTTCAATGGTATTCTGCCTTGTATAACACACATTTACCACTCTAGTCTCCTTTAAGTAAAGAATATAGGATTCATAGAGTGTTTCATGTGATCTTAACTGGAATTAAGGATTTCCCTTATCTTAGCTACCTTTTCTACACTAAGAACTGACTTGGAGATTCTCTTTGAGCTCTTCTAAACAAGTTCTCATCTGTTTACAGTCATTTTCAATGAATTATTCATGTTTTCATGTAGTTTCCTATATTCTGCCTTCTGGCCCAAGTATAAGCTTTGCCCACCTTATCAAACACCTTCCTACACTCTGTTATGAACTGAGGCAGCTAGGGAAAATTGTCTCTCAACTGTGTTATAGAGTGTAGTACTACATTTCAGTGAAGTGTAAGCCTTTCCAAAGCTGCCGAAAGTGTTTCTTTCTCTATTTCAATGGTATTCTGCCTTGTATAACACACATTTACCACTCTAGTTTCCTTTAAGTAAAGAATATAGGATTCATACAATGTTTCATGGGATCTTAACTGGTATTAAGGATTTCCCTTATCTTAGCTACCTTTTCTACACTAAGAACTGACTTGGAGTTTCTCTTTCAGCTGTTCTAAACAAGTTCTCATCTGTTTTCAGTCATTTTCACTGAATTATTCATGTTTTCATGTAGTTTCCTATATTCTGCCTTTTGGCCCAAGTATAAGCTTTGCCTACTTTATCAAACACCTTCCTACACTCCGTTATGAACTGAGGCAGCTAGGGAACATTGTCTCTCAACTGTGTTATAGAGTGTAGTACTACATTTCAGTGAAGTGTAAGCCTTTCCAAAGCTGCCGAACGTGTTTCTTTCTCTATTTCAATGGTATTCTGCCATTTATAACACACATTTACTACTCTAGTTTCCTTTAAGTAAAGAATATAGGATTCATACAGTGTTTCATGTGATCTTAACTCGAATTAAGGATTTCCCGGATCTTAGCTACCTTTTCTACACTAAGAACTGACTTGGAGATTCTCTTTCAGCTGTTCTAAACAAGTTCTCATGTGCTTACAGTCATTTTCAATGAATTATTCATGTTTTCACGTAGTTTCCTATATTCTGCCTTCTGGCCCAAGTATAAGCTTTGCCCACTTTATCAAACAACTTCCTACACACTGTTATGAACTGAGGGAGCTAGGAACATTGTCTCTCAACTGTGTTATAGAGTGTAGTACTACATTTCAGTGAAGTGTAAGGCTTTCCAAAGCTGCCAAACTTGTTTCTTTCTCTATTTCAATGGTATTCTGCTTTGTATAACACACATTTACCACTCTAGTCTCCTTTAAGTAATGAATATAGGATTCATACAGTGTTTGATGTTATCTTAACTCGAATTAAGGATTTTCCTTATCTTAGCTACCTTTTCTACACTAAGAACTGACTTGGAGATTCTCTTTCAGCTGTTCTAAACAAGTTCTCATCTGTTTACAGTCATTTTCACTGAATTATTCATGTTTTCATGTAGTTTCCTATATTCTGCCTTCTGGCCCAAGTATAAGCTTTGCCCACTTTATCAAACACCTTCCTACACTCTGTTATGAACTGAGGCAGCTAGGACACATTGTCTCTCAACTTTGTTATAGAGTGTAGTACTACATTTCAGTGAAGTGTAAGCCTTTCCAAAGCTGCCGAAAGTGTTTCTTTCTCTATTTCAATGGTATTCTGCCTTGTATAACACACATTTACCACTCTAGTCTCCTTTAAGTAAAGAATATAGGATTCATACAATGTTTCATGGGATCTTAACTGGTATTAAGGATTTCCCTTATCTTAGCTACCTTTTCTACACTAAGAACTGACTTGGAGTTTCTCTTTCAGCTGTTCTAAACAAGTTCTCATCTGTTTACAGTCATTTTCACTGAATTATTCATGTTTTCATGTAGTTTCCTATATTCTGCCTTCTGGCCCAAGTATAAGCTTTGCCTACTTTATCAAACACCTTCCTACACTCTGTTATCAACTGAGGCAGCTAGGGACCATTGTCTCTCAACTGTGTTATAGAGTGTAGTACTACATTTCAGTGAAGTGTAAGCCTTTCCAAAGCTGCCGAACATGTTTCTTTCTCTATTTCAATGGTATTCTGCCTTGTATAACACACATTTACCACTCTAGTTTCCTTTAAGTAAAGAGTATAGGATTCATACAGTGTTTCATGTGATCTTAACTCGAATTAAGGATTTCCCGGATCTTAGCTACCTTTTCTACACTAAGAACTGACTTGGAGATTCTCTTTCAGCTGTTCTAAACAAGTTCTCATGTGTTTACAGTCATTTTCAATGAATTATTCATGTTTTCATGTAGTTTCCTATATTCTGCCTTCTGGCCCAAGTATAAGCTTTGCCCACCTTATCAAACACCTTCCTACACTCTGTTATGAACTGAGGCAGCTAGGGAACATTGTCTCTCAACTGTGTTATAGAGTGTAGTACTACATTTCAGTGAAGTGTAAGCATTTCCAAAGCTGCCGAAAGTGTTTCTTTCTCTATTTCAATGGTATTCTGCCTTGTATAACACACATTTACCACTCTAGTTTCCTTTAAGTAAAGAATATAGGATTCATACAATGTTTCATGGGATCTTAACTGGTATTAAGGATTTCCCTTATCTTAGCTACCTTTTCTACACTAAGAACTGACTTGGAGTTTCTCTTTCAGCTGTTCTAAACAAGTTCTCATCTGTTTTCAGTCATTTTCACTGAATTATTCATGTTTTCATGTAGTTTCCTATATTCTGCCTTTTGGCCCAAGTATAAGCTTTGCCTACTTTATCAAACACCTTCCTACACTCTGTTATGAACTGAGGCAGCTAGGGAACATTGTCTCTCAACTGTGTTATAGAGTGTAGTACTACATTTCAGTGAAGTGTAAGCCTTTCCAAAGCTGCCGAACGTGTTTCTTTCTCTATTTCAATGGTATTCTGCCATTTATAACACACATTTACTACTCTAGTTTCCTTTAAGTAAAGAATATAGGATTCATACAGTGTTTCATGTGATCTTAACTCGAATTAAGGATTTCCCGGATCTTAGCTACCTTTTCTACACTAAGAACTGACTTGGAGATTCTCTTTCAGCTGTTCTAAACAAGTTCTCATGTGCTTACAGTCATTTTCAATGAATTATTCATGTTTTCACGTAGTTTCCTATATTCTGCCTTCTGGCCCAAGTATAAGCTTTGCCCACTTTATCAAACAACTTCCTACACACTGTTATGAACTGAGGGAGCTAGGAACATTGTCTCTCAACTGTGTTATAGAGTGTAGTACTACATTTCAGTGAAGTGTAAGGCTTTCCAAAGCTGCCAAACGTGTTTCTTTCTCTATTTCAATGGTATTCTGGCTTATATAACACACATTTACCACTCTAGTCTCAGTTAAGTAAACAATATAGGATTCATACAGTGTTTGATGTTATCTTAACTCGAATTAAGGATTTCCCGGATTTAGCTACCTTTTCTACACTAAGAATTGACTTGGAGAATATTTTTCATCTGTTCTAAACAAGTTCTCATCTGTTTACAGTCATTTTCAATGAATTATTTATGTTTTCATGTAGTTTCCTATATTCTGCCTTCTGGCCCAAGTATAAGCTTTGCCCACTTTATCAAACAACTTCCTACACACTGTTATGAACTGAGGCAGCTCGGGAACATTGTCTCTCAACTGTGTTATAGAGTGTAGTAGTACATTTCAGTGAAGTGTAAGGCTTTCCAAAGCTGCCGAACGTGTTTGTTTCTCTATTTCAATGGTATTCTGCCTTGTATAACACACATTTACCAGTCTAGTCTCCTTTAAGTAAAGAATATAGGATTCATAGAGTGTTTCATGTGATCTTAACTGGAATTAAGGATTTCCCTTATCTTAGCTACCTTTTCTACACTAAGAACTGACTTGGAGATTCTCTTTCAGCTGTTCTAAACAAGTTCTCATCTGTTTACAGTCATTTTCAATGAATTATTCATGTTTTCATGTAGTTTCCTATATTCTGCCTTCTGGCCCAAGTATAAGCTTTGCCCACCTTATCAAACAACTTCCTACACACTGTTATGAACTGAGGGAGCTAGGGAACATTGTCTCTGAACTGTGTTATAGAGTGTAGTACTACATTTCAGTGTAGTGTAAGGCTTTCCAAAGCTGCCGAACGTGTTTCTTTCTCTATTTCAATGGTATTCTGCCTTGTATAACACACATTTACCACTCTAGTCTCCTTTAAGTAATGAATATAGGATTCATACAGTGTTTGATGTTATCTTAACTCGAATTAAGGATTTTCCTTATCTTAGCTACCTTTTCTACACTAAGAACTGACTTGGAGATTCTCTTTCAGCTGTTCTAAACAAGTTCTCATCTGTTTACAGTCATTTTCACTGAATTATTCATGTTTTCATGTAGTTTCCTATATTCTGCCTTCTGGCCCAAGTATAAGCTTTGGCCACTTTATCAAACACCTTCCTACACTCTGTTATGAACTGAGGGAGCTAGGGAACATTGTCTCTCAACTGTGTTATAGAGAGTAGTACTACATTTCAGTGAAGTGTAAGCCTTTCCAAAGCTGCCGAAAGTGTTTCTCTCTCTATTTCAATGGTATTCTGCCTTGTATAACACACATTTACCACTCTAGTTTCCTTTAAGTAAAGAATATAGGATTCATACAATGTTTCATGGGATCTTAACTGGTATTAAGGATTTCCCTTATCTTAGCTAACTTTTCTACACTAAGAACTGACTTGGAGTTTCTCTTTCAGCTGTTCTAAACAAGTTCTCATCTGTTTACAGTCATTTTCACTGAGTTATTCATGTTTTCATGTAGTTTCCTATATTCTGCCTTCTGGCCCAAGTATAAGCTTTGGCCACTTTATCAAACAACTTCCTACACACTGTTATGAACTGAGGGAGCTAGGGAACATTGTCTCTCAACTGTGTTATAGAGTGTAGTACTACATTTCAGTGAAGTGTAAGGCTTTCCAAAGCTGCCAAACTTGTTTCTTTCTCTATTTCAATGGTATTCTGCTTTGTATAACACACATTTACCACTCTAGTCTCCTTTAAGTAATGAATATAGGATTCATACAGTGTTTGATGTTATCTTAACTCGAATTAAGGATTTTCCTTATCTTAGCTACCTTTTCTACACTAAGAACTGACTTGGAGATTCTCTTTCAGCTGTTCTAAACAAGTTCTCATCTGTTTACAGTCATTTTCACTGAATTATTCATGTTTTCATGTAGTTTCCTATATTCTGCCTTCTGGCCCAAGTATAAGCTTTGCCCACTTTATCAAACACCTTCCTACACTCTGTTATGAACTGAGGCAGCTAGGACACATTGTCTCTCAACTGTGTTATAGAGTGTAGTACTACATTTCAGTGAAGTGTAAGCCTTTCCAAAGCTGCCGAAAGTGTTTCTTTCTCTATTTCAATGGTATTCTGCCTTGTATAACACACATTTACCACTCTAGTTTCCTTTAAGTAAAGAATATAGGATTCATACAATGTTTCATGGGATCTTAACTGGTATTAAGGATTTCCCTTATCTTAGCTACCTTTTCTACACTAAGAACTGACTTGGAGTTTCTCTTTCAGCTGTTCTAAACAAGTTCTCATCTGTTTACAGTCATTTTCACTGAATTATTCATGTTTTCATGTAGTTTCCTATATTCTGCCTTCTGGCCCAAGTATAAGCTTTGCCTACTTTATCAAACACCTTCCTACACTCTGTTATCAACTGAGGCTGCTAGGGAACATTGTCTCTCAACTGTGTTATAGAGTGTAGTACTACATTTCAGTGAAGTGTAAGCCTTTCCAAAGCTGCCGAACATGTTTCTTTCTCTATTTCAATGGTATTCTGCCTTGTATAACACACATTTACCACTCTAGTTTCCTTTAAGTAAAGAGTATAGGATTCATACAGTGTTTCATGTGATCTTAACTCGAATTAAGGATTTCCCGGATCTTAGCTACCTTTTCTACACTAAGAACTGACTTGGAGATTCTCTTTCAGCTGTTCTAAACAAGTTCTCATGTGTTTACAGTCATTTTCAATGAATTATTCATGTTTTCATGTAGTTTCCTATATTCTGCCTTCTGGCCCAAGTATAAGCTTTGCCCACCTTATCAAACACCTTCCTACACTCTGTTATGAACTGAGGCAGCTAGGGAACATTGTCTCTCAACTGTGTTATAGAGTGTAGTACTACATTTCAGTGAAGTGTAAGCCTTTCCAAAGCTGCCGAAAGTGTTTCTCTCTCTATTTCAATGGTATTCTGCCTTGTATAACACACATTTACCACTCTAGTTTCCTTTAAGTAAAGAATATAGGATTCATACAATGTTTCATGGGATCTTAACTGGTATTAAGGATTTCCCTTATCTTAGCTACCTTTTCTACACTAAGAACTGACTTGGAGTTTCTCTTTCAGCTGTTCTAAACAAGTTCTCATCTGTTTACAGTCATTTTCACTGAATTATTCATGTTTTCATGTAGTTTCCTATATTCTGCCTTCTGGCCCAAGTATAAGCTTTGCCTACTTTATCAAACACCTTCCTACACTCTGTTATCAACTGAGGCAGCTAGGGAACATTGTCTCTCAACTGTGTTATAGAGTGTAGTACTACATTTCAGTGAAGTGTAAGCCTTTCCAAAGCTGCCGAACATGTTTCTTTCTCTATTTCAATGGTATTCTGCCTTGTATAACACACATTTACCACTCTAGTTTCCTTTAAGTAAAGAGTATAGGATTCATACAGTGTTTCATGTGATCTTAACTCGAATTAAGGATTTCCCGGATCTTAGCTACCTTTTCTACACTAAGAACTGACTTGGAGATTCTCTTTCAGCTGTTCTAAACAAGTTCTCATGTGTTTACAGTCATTTTCAATGAATTATTCATGTTTTCATGTAGTTTCCTATATTCTGCCTTCTGGCCCAAGTATAAGCTTTGCCCACCTTATCAAACACCTTCCTACACTCTGTTATGAACTGAGGCAGCTAGGGAACATTGTCTCTCAACTGTGTTATAGAGTGTAGTACTACATTTCAGTGAAGTGTAAGCATTTCCAAAGCTGCCGAAAGTGTTTCTTTCTCTATTTCAATGGTATTCTGCCTTGTATAACACACATTTACCACTCTAGTTTCCTTTAAGTAAAGAATATAGGATTCATACAATGTTTCATGGGATCTTAACTGGTATTAAGGATTTCCCTTATTTTAGCTACCTTTTCTACACTAAGAACTGACTTGGAGTTTCTCTTTCAGCTGTTCTAAACAAGTTCTCATCTGTTTTCAGTCATTTTCACTGAATTATTCATGTTTTCATGTAGTTTCCTATATTCTGCCTTTTGGCCCAAGTATAAGCTTTGCCTACTTTATCAAACACCTTCCTACACTCTGTTATGAACTGAGGCAGCTAGGGAACATTGTCTCTCAACTGTGTTATAGAGTGTAGTACTACATTTCAGTGAAGTGTAAGCCTTTCCAAAGCTGCCGAACGTGTTTCTTTCTCTATTTCAATGGTATTCTGCCATTTATAACACACATTTACCACTCTAGTTTCCTTTAAGTAAAGAATATAGGATTCATACAGTGTTTCATGTGATCTTAACTCGAATTAAGGATTTCCCGGATCTTAGCTACCTTTTCTACACTAAGAACTGACTTGGAGATTCTCTTTCAGCTGTTCTAAACAAGTTCTCATGTGTTTACAGTCATTTTCAATGAATTATTCATGTTTTCATGTAGTTTCCTATATTCTGCCTTCTGGCCAAGTATAAGCTTTGCCCACTTTATCAAACAACTTCCTACACACTGTTATGAACTGAGGGAGCTAGGAACATTGTCTCTCAACTGTGTTATAGAGTGTAGTACTACATTTCAGTGAAGTGTAAGGCTTTCCAAAGCTGCCAAACGTGTTTCTTTCTCTATTTCAATGGTATTCTGGCTTATATAACACACATTTACCACTCTAGTCTCAGTTAAGTAAACAATATAGGATTCATACAGTGTTTGATGTTATCTTAACTCGAATTAAGGATTTCCCGGATTTAGCTACCTTTTCTACACTAAGAATTGACTTGGAGAATATTTTTCATCTGTTCTAAACAAGTTCTCATCTGTTTACAGTCATTTTCAATGAATTATTTATGTTTTCATGTAGTTTCCTATATTCTGCCTTCTGGCCCAAGTATAAGCTTTGCCCACTTTATCAAACACCTTCCTACACTCTGTTATGAACTGAGGCAGCTAGGACACATTGTCTCTCAACTGTGTTATAGAGTGTAGTACTACATTTCAGTGAAGTGTAAGCCTTTCCAAAGCTGCCGAAAGTGTTTCTCTCTCTATTTCAATGGTATTCTGCCTTGTATAATACACATTTACCACTCTAGTTTCCTTTAAGTAAAGAATATAGGATTCATACAATGTTTCATGGGATCTTAACTGGTATTAAGGATTTCCCTTATCTTAGCTAACTTTTCTACACTAAGAACTGACTTGGAGTTTCTCTTTCAGCTGTTCTAAACAAGTTCTCATCTGTTTACAGTCATTTTCACTGAATTATTCATGTTTTCATGTAGTTTCCTATATTCTGCCTTCTGGCCCAAGTATAAGCTTTGCCCACTTTATCAAACACCTTCCTACACTCTGTTATGAACTGAGGCAGCTAGGACACATTGTCTCTCAACTGTGTTATAGAGTGTAGTACTACATTTCAGTGAAGTGTAAGCCTTTCCAAAGCTGCTGAAAGTGTTTCTTTCTCTATTTCAATGGTATTCTGCCTTGTATAACACACATTTACCACTCTAGTTTCCTTTAAGTAAAGAATATAGGATTCATACAATGTTTCATGGGATCTTAACTGGTATTAAGGATTTCCCTTATCTTAGCTACCTTTTCTACACTAAGAACTGACTTGGAGTTTCTCTTTCAGCTGTTCTAAACAAGTTCTCATCTGTTTACAGTCATTTTCACTGAATTATACATGTTTTCATGTAGTTTCCTATATTCTGCCTTCTGGCCCAAGTATAAGCTTTGCCTACTTTATCAAACACCTTCCTACACTCTGTTATGAACTGAGGCAGCTAGGGAACATTGTCTCTCAACTGTGTTATAGAGTGTAGTACTACATTTCAGTGTAGTGTAAGGCTTTCCAAAGCTGCCGAACGTGTTTCTTTCTCTATTTCAATGGTATTCTGCCTTGTATAACACACATTTACCACTCTAGTCTCCTTTAAGTAATGAATATAGGATTCATACAGTGTTTGATGTTATCTTAACTCGAATTAAGGATTTTCCTTATCTTAGCTACCTTTTCTACACTAAGAACTGACTTGGAGATTCTCTTTCAGCTGTTCTAAACAAGTTCTCATCTGTTTACAGTCATTTTCACTGAGTTATTCATGTTTTCATGTAGTTTCCTATATTCTGCCTTCTGGCCCAAGTATAAGCTTTGGCCACTTTATCAAACAACTTCCTACACACTGTAATGAACTGAGGGAGCTAGGGAACATTGTCTCTCAACTGTGTTATAGAGTGTAGTACTACATTTCAGTGAAGTGTAAGCCTTTCCAAAGCTGCCAAACTTGTTTCTTTCTCTATTTCAATGGTATTCTGCTTTGTATAACACACATTTACCACTCTAGTCTCCTTTAAGTAATGAATATAGGATTCATACAGTGTTTGATGTTATCTTAACTCGAATTAAGGATTTTCCTTATCTTAGCTACCTTTTCTACACTAAGAACTGACTTGGAGATTCTCTTTCAGCTGTTCTAAACAAGTTCTCATCTGTTTACAGTCATTTTCACTGAATTATTCATGTTTTCATGTAGTTTCCTATATTCTGCCTTCTGGCCCAAGTATAACCTTTGCCCACTTTATCAAACACCTTCCTACACTCTGTTATGAACTGAGGCAGCTAGGACACATTGTCTCTCAACTGTGTTATAGAGTGTAGTACTACATTTCAGTGAAGTGTAAGCCTTTCCAAAGCTGCCGAAAGTGTTTCTTTCTCTATTTCAATGGTATTCTGCCTTGTATAACACACATTTACCACTCTAGTTTCCTTTAAGTAAAGAATATAGGATTCATACAATGTTTCATGGGATCTTAACTGGTATTAAGGATTTCCCTTATCTTAGCTACCTTTTCTACACTAAGAACTGACTTGGAGTTTCTCTTTCAGCTGTTCTAAACAAGTTCTCATCTGTTTACAGTCATTTTCACTGAATTATTCATGTTTTCATGTAGTTTCCTATATTCTGCCTTCTGGCCCAAGTATAAGCTTTGCCTACTTTATCAAACACCTTCCTACACTCTGTTATCAACTGAGGCAGCTAGGGAACATTGTCTCTCAACTGTGTTATAAAGTGTAGTACTACATTTCAGTGAAGTGTAAGCCTTTCCAAAGCTGCCGAACATGTTTCTTTCTCTATTTCAATGGTATTCTGCCTTGTATAACACACATTTACCACTCTAGTTTCCTTTAAGTAAAGAGTATAGGATTCATACAGTGTTTCATGTGATCTTAACTCGAATTAAGGATTTCCCGGATCTTAGCTACCTTTTCTACACTAAGAACTGACTTGGAGATTCTCTTTCAGCTGTTCTAAACAAGTTCTCATGTGTTTACAGTCATTTTCAATGAATTATTCATGTTTTCATGTAGTTTCCTATATTCTGCCTTCTGGCCCAAGTATAAGCTTTGCCCACCTTATCAAACACCTTCCTACACTCTGTTATGAACTGAGGCAGCTAGGGAACATTGTCTCTCAACTGTGTTATAGAGTGTAGTACTACATTTCAGTGAAGTGTAAGCATTTCCAAAGCTGCCGAAAGTGTTTCTTTCTCTATTTCAATGGTATTCTGCCTTGTATAACACACATTTACCACTCTAGTTTCCTTTAAGTAAAGAATATAGGATTCATACAATGTTTCATGGGATCTTAACTGGTATTAAGGATTTCCCTTATCTTAGCTACCTTTTCTACACTAAGAACTGACTTGGAGTTTCTCTTTCAGCTGTTCTAAACAAGTTCTCATCTGTTTTCAGTCATTTTCACTGAATTATTCATGTTTTCATGTAGTTTCCTATATTCTGCCTTTTGGCCCAAGTATAAGCTTTGCCTACTTTATCAAACACCTTCCTACACTCTGTTATGAACTGAGGCAGCTAGGGAACATTGTCTCTCAACTATGTTATAGAGTGTAGTACTACATTTCAGTGAAGTGTAAGCCTTTCCAAAGCTGCCGAACGTGTTTCTTTCTCTATTTCAATGGTATTCTGCCATTTATAACACACATTTACCACTCTAGTTTCCTTTAAGTAAAGAATATAGGATTCATACAGTGTTTCATGTGATCTTAACTCGAATTAAGGATTTCCCGGATCTTAGCTACCTTTTCTACACTAAGAACTGACTTGGAGATTCTCTTTCAGCTGTTCTAAACAAGTTCTAATGTGTTTACAGTCATTTTCAATGAATTATTCATGTTTTCATGTAGTTTCCTATATTCTGCCTTCTGGCCCAAGTATAAGCTTTGCCCACTTTATCAAACAACTTCCTACACTCTGTTATGAACTGAGGCAGCTAGGGAACATTGTCTCTCAACTGTGTTATAGAGTGTAGTACTTCATTTCAGTGAAGTGTAAGCCTTTCCAAAGCTGCCGAACGTGTTTCTTTCTCTATTTCAATGGTATTCTGCCTTGTATAACACACATTTACCACTCTAGTTTCCTTTAAGTAAAGAATATAGGATTCATACAGTGTTTCATGTGATCTTAACTCGAATTAAGGATTTCCCGGATAGTAGCTACCTTTTCTACACTAAGAACTGACTTGGAGATTCTCTTTCAGCTGTTCTAAACAAGTTCTCATGTGTTTACAGTCATTTTCAATGAATTATTCATGTTTTCATGTAGTTTCCTATATTCTGCCTTCTGGCCCAAGTATAAGCTTTGCCCACTTTATCAAACAACTTCCTACACACTGTTATGAACTGAGGGAGCTAGGAACATTGTCTCTCAACTGTGTTATAGAGTGTAGTACTACATTTCAGTGAAGTGTAAGGCTTTCCAAAGCTGCCGAACGTGTTTGTGTCTCTATTTCAATGGTATTCTGTCTTGTATAACACACATTTACCACTCTAGTCTCCTTTAAGTAAAGAATATAGGATTCATAGAGTGTTTCATGTGATCTTAACTGGAATTAAGGATTTCCCTTATCTTAGCTACCTTTTCTACACTAAGAACTGACTTGGAGATTCTCTTTCAGCTGTTCTAAACAAGTTCTCATCTGTTTACAGTCATTTTCACTGAATTATTCATGTTTTCATGTAGTTTCCTATATTCTGCCTTCTGGCCCAAGTATAAGCTTTGCCTACTTTATCAAACACCTTCCTACACTCTGTTATGAACTGAGGCAGCTAGGGAACATTGTCTCTCAACTGTGTTATAGAGTGTAGTACTACATTTCAGTGTAGTGTAAGGCTTTCCAAAGCTGCCGAATGTGTTTCTTTCTCTATTTCAATGGTATTCTGCCTTGTATAACACACATTTACCACTCTAGTCTCCTTTAAGTAATGAATATAGGATTCATACAGTGTTTGATGTTATCTTAACTCGAATTAAGGATTTTCCTTATCTTAGCTACCTTTTCTACAGTAAGAACTGACTTGGAGATTCTCTTTCAGCTGTTCTAAACAAGTTCTCATCTGTTTACAGTCATTTTCACTGAATTATTCATGTTTTCATGTAGTTTCCTATATTCTGCCTTCTGGCCCAAGTATAAGCTTTGGCCACTTTATCAAACACCTTCCTACACTCTGTTATGAACTGAGGGAGCTAGGGAACATTGTCTCTCAACTGTGTTATAGAGAGTAGTACTACATTTCAGTGAAGTGTAAGCCTTTCCAAAGCTGCCGAAAGTGTTTCTCTCTCTATTTCAATGGTATTCTGCCTTGTATAACACACATTTACCACTCTAGTTTCCTTTAAGTAAAGAATATAGGATTCATACAATGTTTCATGGGATCTTAACTGGTATTAAGGATTTCCCTTATCTTAGCTAACTTTTCTACACTAAGAACTGACTTGGAGTTTCTCTTTCAGCTGTTCTAAACAAGTTCTCATCTGTTTACAGTCATTTTCACTGAGTTATTCATGTTTTCATGTAGTTTCCTATATTCTGCCTTCTGGCCCAAGTATAAGCTTTGGCCACTTTATCAAACAACTTCCTACACACTGTTATGAACTGAGGGAGCTAGGGAACATTGTCTCTCAACTGTGTTATAGAGTGTAGTACTACATTTCAGTGAAGTGTAAGGCTTTCCAAAGCTGCCAAACTTGTTTCTTTCTCTATTTCAATGGTATTCTGCCTTGTATAACACACATTTACCACTCTAGTTTCCTTTAAGTAAAGAATATAGGATTCATACAATGTTTCATGGGATCTTAACTGGTATTAAGGATTTCCCTTATCTTAGCTACCTTTTCTACACTAAGAACTGACTTGGAGTTTCTCTTTCAGCTGTTCTAAACAAGTTCTCATCTGTTTACAGTCATTTTCACTGAATTATTCATGTTTTCATGTAGTTTCCTATATTCTGCCTTCTGGCCCAAGTATAAGCTTTGCCTACTTTATCAAACACCTTCCTACACTCTGTTATCAACTGAGGCAGCTAGGGAACATTGTCTCTCAACTGTGTTATAGAGTGTAGTACTACATTTCAGTGAAGTGTAAGCCTTTCCAAAGCTGCCGAACATGTTTCTTTCTCTATTTCAATGGTATTCTGCCTTGTATAACACACATTTACCACTCTAGTTTCCTTTAAGTAAAGAGTATAGGATTCATACAGTGTTTCATGTGATCTTAACTCGAATTAAGGATTTCCCGGATCTTAGCTACCTTTTCTACACTAAGAACTGACTTGGAGATTCTCTTTCAGCTGTTCTAAACAAGTTCTCATGTGTTTACAGTCATTTTCAATGAATTATTCATGTTTTCATGTAGTTTCCTATATTCTGCCTTCTGGCCCAAGTATAAGCTTTGCCCACTTTATCAAACAACTTCCTACACTCTGTTATGAACTGAGGCAGCTAGGGAACATTGTCTCTCAACTGTGTTATAGAGTGTAGTACTTCATTTCAGTGAAGTGTAAGCCTTTCCAAAGCTGCCGAACGTGTTTCTTTCTCTATTTCAATGGTATTCTGCCTTGTATAACACACATTTACCACTCTAGTTTCCTTTAAGTAAAGAATATAGGATTCATACAGTGTTTCATGTGATCTTAACTCGAATTAAGGATTTCCCGGATTTAGCTACCTTTTCTACACTAAGAACTGACTTGGAGAATATTTTTCATCTGTTCTAAACAAGTTCTCATCTGTTTACAGTCATTTTCACTGAATTATTTATGTTTTCATGTAGTTTCCTATATTCTGCCTTCTGGCCCAAGTATAAGCTTTGCCCACTTCATCAAATAACTTCCTACACACTGTTATGAACTGAGGCAGCTCGGGAACATTGTCTCTCAACTGTGTTATAGAGTGTAGTACTACATTTCAGTGAAGTGTAAGGCTTTCCAAAGCTGCCGAACGTGTTTGTTTCTCTATTTCAATGGTATTCTGCCTTGTATAACACACATTTACCACTCTAGTCTCCTTTAAGTAAAGAATATAGGATTCATAGAGTGTTTCATGTGATCTTAACTGGAATAAAGGATTTCCCTTATCTTAGCTACCTTTTCTACACTAAGAACTGACTTGGAGATTCTCTTTCAGCTGTTCTAAACAAGTTCTCATCTGTTTACAGTCATTTTCAATGAATTATTCATGTTTTCATGTAGTTTCCTATATTCTGCCTTCTGGAACAAGTATAAGCTTTGCCCACCTTATCAAACAACTTCCTACACACTGTTATGAACTGAGGAAGCTAGGGAACATTGTCTCTGAACTGTGTTATAGAGTGTAGTACTACATTTCAGTGTAGTGTAAGGCTTTCCAAAGCTGCCGAACGTGTTTGTTACTCTATTTCAATGGTATGCTGCCTTGTATAACACACATTTACCACTCTAGTCTCCTTTAAGTAATGAATATCGGATTCATACAGTGTTTGATGTTATCTTAACTCGAATTAAGGATTTTCCTTATCTTAGCTACCTTTTCTACACTAAGAACTGACATGCAGATTCTCTTTCAGCTGTTCTAAACAAGTTTTCATCTGTTTACAGTCATTTTCACTGAATTATTCATGTTTTCATGTAGTTTCCTATATTCTGCCTTCTGGCCCAAGTAGAAGCTTTGCCTACTTTATCAAACACCTTCCTACACTCTGTTATGAACTGAGGCAGCTAGGGAACATTGTCTCTCAACTGTGTTATAGAGTGTAGTACTACATTTCAGTGAAGTGTAAGCCTTTCCAAAGCTGCCGAACGTGTTTCTTTCTCTATTTCAATGGTATTCTGCCTTGTATAACACACATTTACCACTCTAGTTTCCTTTAAGTAAAGAATATAGGATTCATACAGTGTTTCATGTGATCTTAACTCGAATTAAGGATTTCCCGGATTTAGCTACCTTTTCTACACTAAGAACTGACTTGGAGAATATTTTTCATCTGTTCTAAACAAGTTCTCATCTGTTTACAGTCATTTTCACTGAATTATTTATGTTTTCATGTAGTTTCCTATATTCTGCCTTCTGGCCCAAGTATAAGCTTTGCCCACTTCATCAAATAACTTCCTACACACTGTTATGAACTGAGGCAGCTCGGGAACATTGTCTCTCAACTGTGTTATAGAGTGTAGTACTACATTTCAGTGAAGTGTAAGGCTTTCCAAAGCTGCCGAACGTGTTTGTTTCTCTATTTCAATGGTATTCTGCCTTGTATAACACACATTTACCACTCTAGTCTCCTTTAAGTAAAGAATATAGGATTCATAGAGTGTTTCATGTGATCTTAACTGGAATAAAGGATTTCCCTTATCTTAGCTACCTTTTCTACACTAAGAACTGACTTGGAGATTCTCTTTCAGCTGTTCTAAACAAGTTCTCATCTGTTTACAGTCATTTTCAATGAATTATTCATGTTTTCATGTAGTTTCCTATATTCTGCCTTCTGGAACAAGTATAAGCTTTGCCCACCTTATCAAACAACTTCCTACACACTGTTATGAACTGAGGAAGCTAGGGAACATTGTCTCTGAACTGTGTTATAGAGTGTAGTACTACATTTCAGTGTAGTGTAAGGCTTTCCAAAGCTGCCGAACGTGTTTGTTACTCTATTTCAATGGTATGCTGCCTTGTATAACACACATTTACCACTCTAGTCTCCTTTAAGTAATGAATATCGGATTCATACAGTGTTTGATGTTATCTTAACTCGAATTAAGGATTTTCCTTATCTTAGCTACCTTTTCTACACTAAGAACTGACATGCAGATTCTCTTTCAGCTGTTCTAAACAAGTTTTCATCTGTTTACAGTCATTTTCACTGAATTATTCATGTTTTCATGTAGTTTCCTATATTCTGCCTTCTGGCCCAAGTAGAAGCTTTGCCTACTTTATCAAACACCTTCCTACACTCTGTTATGAACTGAGGCAGCTAGGGAACATTGTCTCTCAACTGTGTTATAGAGTGTAGTACTACATTTCAGTGAAGTGTAAGCCTTTCCAAAGCTGCCGAACATGTTTCTTTCTCTATTTCAATGGTATTCTGCCTTGTATAACACACATTTACCACACTAGTTTCCTTTAAGTAAAGAATATAGGATTCATACAGTGCTTCATGTAATCTTAACTCGAATTAAGGATTTCCCGGATCTTTGCTACCTTTTCTACACTAAGAACTGACTTGGAGATTCTCTTTCAGCTGTTCTAAACAAGTTCTCATCTGTTTACAGTCATTTTCAATGAATTATTCATGTTTTCATGTAGTTTCCTATATTCTGCCTTCTGGCCCAAGTATAAGCTTTGCCCACCTTATCAAACAACTTCCTACACACTGTTATGAACTGAGGGAGCTAGGGAACATTGTCTCTCAACTGTGTTATAGAGTGCAGTACTACATTTCAGTGAAGCGTAAGGCTTTCCAAAGCTGCCAAACTTGTTTCTTTCTCTATTTCAATGGTATTCTGCCTTGTATAACACACATTTACCACTCTAGTGTCCTTTAAGTAATGAATATAGGATTCATATAGTGTTTGATGTTATCTTAACTAGAATTAAGGATTTTCCTTATCTTAGCTACCTTTTCTACACTAAGAACTGACATGCAGATTCTCTTTCAGCTGTTCTAAACAAGTTTTCATCTGTTTACAGTCATTTTCACTGAATTATTCATGTTTTCATGTAGTTTCCTATATTCTGCCTTCTGGCCCAAGTAGAAGCTTTGCCTACTTTATCAAACACCTTCCTACACTCTGTTATGAACTGAGGCAGCTAGGGAACATTGTCTCTCAACTGTGTTATAGAGTGTAGTACTACATTTCAGTGAAGTGTAAGCCTTTCCAAAGCTGCCGAACGTGTTTGTTTCTCTATTTCAATGGTATTCTGCCTTGTATAACACATATTTACCACTCTAGTCTCCTTTAAGTAAAGAATATAGGATTCATAGAGTGTTTCATGTGATCTTAACTGGAATTAAGGATTTCCCTTATCTTAGCTACCTTTTCTACACTAAGAACTGACTTGGAGATTCTCTTTCAGCTGTTCTAAAGAAGTTCAAATCTGTTTACAGTCATTTTCAATGAATTATTCATGTTTTCATGTAGTTTCCTATATTCTGCCTTCTGGACCAAGTATAAGCTTTGCCCACCTTATCAAACAACTTCCTACACACTGTTATGAACTGAGGGAGCTAGGGAACATTGTCTCTGAACTGTGTTATAGAGTGTAGTACTACATTTCAGTGTAGTGTAAGGCTTTCCAAAGCTGCCGAACGTGTTTCTTTCTCTATTTCAATGGTATTCTGCCTTGTATAACACACATTTACCACTCTAGTCTCCTTTAAGTAATGAATATCGGATTCATACAGTGTTTGATGTTATCTTAACTCGAATTAAGGATTTCCCTTATCTTAGCTACCTTTTCTACACTAAGAACAGACTTGGAGATTCTCTTTCAGCTGTTCTAAACAAGTTCTCATCTGTTTACAGTCATTTTCACTGAATTATTCATGTTTTCATGTAGTTTCCTATATTCTGCCTTCTGGCCCAAGTATAAGCTTTGGCCACTTTATCAAACAACTTCCTACACACTGTTATGAACTGAGGGAGCTAGGGAACATTGTCTCTCAACTGTGTTATAGAGTGCAGTACTACATTTCAGTGAAGCGTAAGGCTTTCCAAAGCTGCCAAACTTGTTTCTTTCTCTATTTCAATGGTATTCTGCCTTGTATAACACACATTTACCACTCTAGTGTCCTTTAAGTAATGAATATAGGATTCATATAGTGTTTGATGTTATCTTAACTCGAATTAAGGATTTTCCTTATCTTAGCTACCTTTTCTACACTAAGAACTGACATGCAGATTCTCGTTCAGCTGTTCTAAACAAGTTTTCATCTGTTTACAGTCATTTTCACTGAATTATTCCTGTTTTCATGTAGTTTCCTATATTCTGCCCTCTGGCCCAAGTAGAAGCTTTGCCTACTTTATCAAACACCTTCCTACACTCTGTTATGAACTGAGGCAGCTAGGGAACATTGTCTCTCAACTGTGTTATAGAGTGTAGTACTACATTTCAGTGAAGTGTAAGCCTTTCCAAAGCTGCCGAACGTGTTTCTTTCTCTATTTCAATGGTATTCTGCCTTGTATAACACACATTTACCACACTAGTTTCCTTTAAGTAAAGAATATAGGATTCATACAGTGCTTCATGTGATCTTAACTCGAATTAAGGATTTCCCGGATCTTAGCTACCTTTTCTACACTAAGAACTGACTTGGAGATTCTCTTTCAGCTGTTCTAAACAAGTTCTCATCTGTTTACAGTCATTTTCAATGAATTATTCATGTTTTCATGTAGTTTCCTATATTCTGCCTTCTGGCCCAAGTATAAGCTTTGCCCACCTTATCAAACAACTTCCTACACACTGTTATGAACTGAGGCAGCTCGGGAACATTGTCTCTGAACTGTGTTATAGAGTGTAGTACTACATTTCAGTGAAGTGTAAGGCTTTCCAAAGCTGCCGAACGTGTTTGTTTCTCTATTTCAATGGTATTCTGCCTTGTATAACACACATTTACCACTCTAGTCTCCTTTAAGTAAAGAATATAGGATTCATACAGTGTTTCATGTGATCTTAACTGGAATTAAGGATTTCCCTTATCTTAGCTACCTTTTCTACACTAAGAACTGACTTGGAGATTCTCTTTCAGCTGTTCTAAACAAGTTCTCATCTGTTTACAGTCATTTTCAATGAATTATTCATGTTTTCATGTAGTTTCCTATATTCTGCCTTCTGGCCCAAGTATAAGCTTTGCCCACCTTATCAAACAACTTCCTACACACTGTTATGAACTGAGGGAGCTAGGGAACATTGTCTCTCAACTGTGTTATAGAGTGTAGTACTACATTTCAGTGTAGTGTAAGGCTTTCCAAAGCTGCCGAACGTGTTTCTTTCTCTATTTCAATGGTATTCTGCCTTGTATAACACACATTTACCACTCTAGTCTCCTTTAAGTAAAGAATATAGGATTCATACAGTGTTTCATGTGATCTTAACTGGAATTAAGGATTTTCCTTATCTTAGCTACCTTTTCTACACTAAGAACTGACTTGGAGAATATTTTTCATCTGTTCTAAACAAGTTCTCATCTGTTTACAGTCATTTTCACTGAATTATTCATGTTTTCATGTAGTTTCCTATATTCTGCCTTCTGGCCCAAGTATAAGCTTTGACCACTTTATCAAACAACTTCCTACACACTGTTATGAACTGAGGGAGCTAGGGAACATTGTCTCTCAACTGTCTTATGGAGTGTAGTACTACATTTCAGTGAAATGTAAGGCTTTCCAAAGCAGCCAAAGTTGTTTCTTTCTCTATTTCAATGGGATTCTGCCTTGTATAACACACATTTACCACTCTAGTCTCCTTTAAGTAATGAATATAGGATTCATACAGTGTTTGATGTTATCTTAACTCGAATTAAGGATTTTCCTTATCTTAGCTACCTTTTCTACACGAAGAACTGACTTGGAGATTCTCTTTCAGCTGTTCTAAACAAGTTCTCATCTGTTTACAGTCATTTTCACTGAATTATTCATGTTTTCATGTAGTTTCCTATATTCTGACTTCTGGCCCAAGTATAAGCTTTGGCCACTTTATCAAACAACTTCTTACACACTGTTATGAACTGAGGGAGCTAGGGAACATTATCTCTCAACTGTGTTATAGAGTGTAGTACTACATTTCAGTGAAGTGTAAGGCTTTCCAAAGCTGCCGAAATTGTTTCTTTCTCTATTTCAATGGTATTCTGCCTTGTATAACACACATTTACCACTCTAGTCTCCTTTAAGTAATGAATATAGGACTCATACAGTGTTTGATGTTATCTTAACTAGAATTAAGGATTTCCCTTATCTTAGCTACCTTTTCTACACTAAGAACTGACTTGGAGATTCTCTTTCAGCTGTTCTAAACAAGTTCTCATCTGTTTACAGTCATTTTCAATGAATTATTCATGTTTTCATGTAGTTTCCTATATTCTGCCTTCTGGCCCAAGTATAAGCTTTGCCCACCTTATCAAACAACTTCCTACACACTGTTATGAAATTAGGGAGCTAGAGAACATTGTCTCTGAACTGTGTTATAGAGTGTAGTAGTATATTTCTGTGTAGTGTAAGGCTTTCCAAAGCTGCCGAACGTGTTTCTTTCTCTATTTCAATGGTATTCTGCCTTATATAATACACATTTATCACTCTAGTCTCCTTTAAGTAAGCAATATAGGATTCATACGGTGTTTCATGTGATCTTAACTCGAATTAAGGATTTCCCTTATCTTAGCTACCTTTTCTACACCAAGAACTGACTTGGAGATTCTCTTTCATCTGTTCTAAACAAGTTCTCATCTGTTTACAGTCATTTTCACTGAATTATTCATGTTTTCATGTAGTTTCCTATATTCTGCCTTCTGGCCCAAGTATAAGCTTTGCCCACTTTATCAAACAACTTCCTACACACTGTTATGAACTGAGGCAGCTCGTGAACATTGTCTCTCAACTGTGTTATAGAGTGTAGTACTACATTTCAGTGAAGTGTAAGGCTTTCCAAAGCTGCCGAAAGTGTTTGTTTCTCTATTTCAATGGTATTCTCCCTTGTATAACACACATTTACCACTCTAGTCTCCTTTCAGTAAAGAATATAGGATTCATACAGTGTTTCATGTGATCTTAACTGGAATTAAGGATTTCCCTTATCTTAGCTACCTTTTCTACACTAAGAACTGACTTGGAGATTCTCTTTCAGCTGTTCTAAACAAGTTCTCATCTGTTTACAGTCATTTTCACTGAATTATTCATGTTTTCATGTAGTTTCCTATATTCTGCCTTCTGGCCCAAGTATAAGCTTTGCCCACTTTATCAAACAACTTCCTACACACTGTTATGAACTGAGGGAGCTAGGGAACATTGTCTCTCAACTGTGTTATAGAGTGTAGTACTACATTTCAGTGTAGTGTAAGGCTTTCCAAAGCTGCCGAACATGTTTCTTTCTCTATTTCAATGGTATTCTGCCTTGTATAACACACATTTACCACTCTAGTCTCCTTTAAGCAATGAATATAGGATTCATACAGTGTTTCATGTTATCTTAACTCGAATTAAGGATTTCCCTTATCTTAGCTACCTTTTCTACTCTAAGAACTGACTTGGAGATTCTCTTTCAGCTGTTCTAAACAAGTTCTCATCTGTTTACAGTCATTTTCACTGAATTATTCATGTTTTCATGTAGTTTCCTATATTCTGCCTTCTGGCCCAAGTATAAGCTTTGCCCACTTTATCAAACAACTTCCTACACACTGTTATGAACTGAGGGAGCTAGGGAACATTGTCTCTCAACTGTGTTATAGAGTGTAGTACTACATTTCAGTGAAGTGTAAGGCTTTCCAAAGCTGCCGAACTTGTTTCTTTCTCTATTTCAATGGTATTCTGCCTTGTATAACACACATTTACCACTCTAGTCTCCTTTAAGTAATGAATATAGGATTCATACAGTGTTTGATGTTATCTTAACTCGAATTAAGGATTTCCCTTATCTTAGCTACCTTTTCTACACTAAGAACTGACTTGGAGATTCTCTTTCAGCTGTTCTAAACAAGTTCTCATCTGTTTACAGTCATTTGCACTGAATTATTCATGTTTTCATGTAGTTTCCTATATTCTGCCTTCTGGCCCAAGTATAAGCTTTGGCCACTTTATCAAACAACTTCCTACACACTGTTATGAACTGAGGGAGCTAGGGAACATTGTCTCTCAACTGTGTTATAGAGTGTAGTACTACATTTCAGTGAAGTGTAAGGCTTTCCAAAGCTGCCGAACTTGTTTCTTTCTCTATTTCAATGGTATTCTGCCTTGTATAACACACATTTACCACTCTAGTCTCCTTTAAGTAATGAATATAGGATTCATACAGTGTTTGATGTTATCTTAACTCGAATTAAGGATTTTCCTTATCTTAGCTACCTTTTCTACACTAAGAACTGACTTGGAGATTCTCTTTCAGCTGTTCTAAACAAGTTCTCATGTGTTTACAGTCATTTTCAATGAATTATTCATGTTTTCATGTAGTTTCCTATATTCTGCCTTCTGGCCCAAGTATAAGCTTTGCCCACTTTATCAAACAACTTCCTACGCACGGTTATGAACTGAGGCAGCTCGGGAACATTGTCTCTCAACTGTGTTATAGAGTGTAGTACTACATTTCAGTGAAGTGTAAGGCTTTCCAAAGCTGCCGAACGTGTTTCTTTCTCTATTTCAATGGTATTCTGCCTTGTATAACACACATTTACCACTCTAGTCTCCTTTAAGTAATGAATATAGGACTCATACAGTGTTTGATGTTATCTTAACTAGAATTAAGGATTTCCCTTATCTTAGCTACCATTTCTACACTAAGAACTGACTTGGAGATTCTCTTTCAGCTGTTCTAAACAAGTTCTCATCTGTTTACAGTCATTTTCAATGAATTATTCATGTTTTCATGTAGTTTCCTATATTCTGCCTTCTGGCCCAAGTATAAGCTTTGCCCACCTTATCAAACAACTTCCTAAACACTGTTATGAACTTAGGGAGCTAGAGAACATTGTCTCTGAACTGTGTTATAGAGTGTAGTAGTATATTTCTGTGTAGTGTAAGGCTTTCCAAAGCTGCCGAACGTGTTTCTTTCTCTATTTCAATGGTATTCTGCCTTATATAATACACATTTATCACTCTAGTCTCCTTTAAGTAAGCAATATAGGATTCATACAGTGTTTCATGTGATCTTAACTCGAATTAAGGATTTCCCTTATCTTAGCTACCTTTTCTACACTAAGAACTGACTTGGAGATTCTCTTTCATCTGTTCTAAACAAGTTCTCATCTGTTTACAGTCATTTTCACTGAATTATTCATGTTTTCATGTAGTTTCCTATATTCTGCCTTCAGGCCCAAGTATAAGCTTTGCCCACTTTATCAAACAACTTCCTACACAATGTTATGAACTGAGGCAGCTCGTGAACATTGTCTCTCAACTGTGTTATAGAGTGTAGTACTACATTTCAGTGAAGTGTAAGGCTTTCCAAAGCTGCCGAACGTGGTTGTTTCTCTATTTCAATGGTATTCTCCCTTGTATAACACACATTTACCACTCGAGTCTCCTCTCAGTAAAGAATATAGGATTCATACAGTGTTTCATGTGATCTTAACTGGAATTAAGGATTTCCCTTATCTTAGCTACCTTTTCTACACTAAGAACTGACTTGGAGATTCTCTTTCAGCTGTTCTAAACAAGTTCTCATCTGTTTACAGTCATTTTCAATGAATTATTCATGTTTTCATGTAGTTTCCTATATTCTGCCTTCTGGCCCAAGTATAAGCTTTGCCCACCTTATCAAACAACTTCCTACACACTGTTATGAACTTAGGGAGCTAGAGAACATTGTCTCTGAACTGTGTTATAGAGTGTAGTAGTATATTTCTGTGTAGTGTAAGGCTTTCCAAAGCTGCCGAACGTGTTTCTTTCTCTATTTCAATGGTATTCTGCCTTATATAATACACATTTATCACTCTAGTCTCCTTTAAGTAAGCAATATAGGATTCATACGGTGTTTCATGTGATCTTAACTCGAATTAAGGATTTCCCTTATCTTAGCTACCTTTTCTACTCCAAGAACTGACTTGGAGATTCTCTTTCATCTGTTCTAAACAAGTTCTCATCTGTTTACAGTCATTTTCACTGAATTATTCATGTTTTCATGTAGTTTCCTATATTCTGCCTTCTGGCCCAAGTATAAGCTTTGCCCACTTTATCAAACAACTTCCTACACACTGTTATGAACTGAGGCAGCTCGTGAACATTGTCTCTCAACTGTGTTATAGAGTGTAGTACTACATTTCAGTGAAGTGTAAGGCTTTCCAAAGCTGCCGAAAGTGTTTGTTTTTCTATTTCAATGGTATTCTCCCTTGTATAACACACATTTACCACTCTAGTCTCCTTTCAGTAAAGAATATAGGATTCATACAGTGTTTCATGTGATCTTAACTGGAATTAAGGATTTCCCTTATCTTAGCTACCTTTTCTACACTAAGAACTGACTTGGAGATTCTCTTTCAGCTGTTCTAAACAAGTTCTCATCTGTTTACAGTCATTTTCACTGAATTATTCATGTTTTCATGTAGTTTCCTATATTCTGCCTTCTGGCCCAAGTATAAGCTTTGCCCACTTTATCAAACAACTTCCTACACACTGTTATGAACTGAGGGAGCTAGGGAACATTGTCTCTCAACTGTGTTATAGAGTGTAGTACTACATTTCAGTGTAGTGTAAGGCTTTCCAAAGCTGCCGAACATGTTTCTTTCTCTATTTCAATGGTATTCTGCCTTGTATAACACACATTTACCACTCTAGTCTCCTTTAAGCAATGAATATAGGATTCATACAGTGTTTCATGTTATCTTAACTCGAATTAAGGATTTCCCTTATCTTAGCTACCTTTTCTACTCTAAGAACTGACTTGGAGATTCTCTTTCAGCTGTTCTAAACAAGTTCTCATTTGTTTACAGTCATTTTCACTGAATTATTCATGTTTTCATGTAGTTTCCTATATTCTGCCTTCTGGCCCAAGTATAAGCTTTGGCCACTTTATCAAACAACTTCCTACACACTGTTATGAACTGAGGGAGCTAGGAACATTGTCTCTCAACTGTGTTATAGAGTGTAGTACTACATTTCAGTGAAGTGTAAGGCTTTCCAAAGCTGCCGAACGTGTTTGTTTCTCTATTTCAATGGTATTCTGCCTTGTATAACACACATTTACCACTCTAGTCTCCTTTAATTAAGAATATAGGATTCATACAGTGTTTCATGTGATCATAACTGGAATTAAGGATTTCCCTTATCTTAGCTACCTTTTCTACACTAAGAACTGACTTGGAGATTCTCTTTCAGCTGTTCTAAACAAGTTCTCATGTGTTTACAGTCATTTTCAATGAATTATTCATGTTTTCATGTAGTTTCCTATATTCTGCCTTCTGGCCCAAGTATATGCTTTGCCCACTTTATCAAACAACTTCCTACGCACGGTTATGAACTGAGGCAGCTCGGGAACATTGTCTCTCAACTGTGTTATAGAGTGTAGTACTACATTTCAGTGAAGTGTAAGGCTTTCCAAAGCTGCCGAACGTGTTTCTTTCTCTATTTCAATGGTATTCTGCCTTGTATAACACACATTTACCACTCTAGTCTCCTTTAAGTAATGAATATAGGACTCATACAGTGTTTGATGTTATCTTAACTAGAATTAAGGATTTCCCTTATCTTAGCTACCATTTCTACACTAAGAACTGACTTGGAGATTCTCTTTCAGCTGTTCTAAACAAGTTCTCATCTGTTTACAGTCATTTTCAATGAATTATTCATGTTTTCATGTAGTTTCCTATATTCTGCCTTCTGGCCCAAGTATAAGCTTTGCCCACCTTATCAAACAACTTCCTACACACTGTTATGAACTTAGGGAGCTAGAGAACATTGTCTCTGAACTGTGTTATAGAGTGTAGTAGTATATTTCTGTGTAGTGTAAGGCTTTCCAAAGCTGCCGAACGTGTTTCTTTCTCTATTTCAATGGTATTCTGCCTTATATAATACACATTTATCACTCTAGTCTCCTTTAAGTAAGCAATATAGGATTCATACAGTGTTTCATGTGATCTTAACTCGAATTAAGGATTTCCCTTATCTTAGCTACCTTTTCTACACTAAGAACTGACTTGGAGATTCTCTTTCATCTGTTCTAAACAAGTTCTCATCTGTTTACAGTCATTTTCACTGAATTATTCATGTTTTCATGTAGTTTCCTATATTCTGCCTTCAGGCCCAAGTATAAGCTTTGCCCACTTTATCAAACAACTTCCTACACAATGTTATGAACTGAGGCAGCTCGTGAACATTGTCTCTCAACTGTGTTATAGAGTGTAGTACTACATTTCAGTGAAGTGTAAGGCTTTCCAAAGCTGCCGAACGTGTTTGTTTCTCTATTTCAATGGTATTCTCCCTTGTATAACACACATTTACCACTCGAGTCTCCTCTCAGTAAAGAATATAGGATTCATACAGTGTTTCATGTGATCTTAACTGGAATTAAGGATTTCCCTTATCTTAGCTACCTTTTCTACACTAAGAACTGACTTGGAGATTCTCTTTCAGCTGTTCTAAACAAGTTCTCATCTGTTTACAGTCATTTTCAATGAATTATTCATGTTTTCATGTCGTTTCCTATATTCTGCCTTCTGGCCCAAGTATAAGCTTTGGCCACTTTATCAAACAACTTCCTACACACTGTTATGAACTGAGGGAGCTAGGGAACATTGTCTCTCAACTGTGTTATAGAGTGTAGTACTACATTTCAGTGAAGTGTAAGGCTTCCCAAAGCTGCCGAACGTGTTTCTTTCTCTATTTCAATGGTATTCTGCCTTGTATAACACACATTTACCACTCTAGTCTCCTTTAAGTAAAGAATATAGGATTCATACAGTGTTTCATGTGATCTTAACTGGAATTAAGGATTTCCCTTATCTTAGCTACCTTTTCTACACTAAGAACTGACTTGGAGATTCTCTTTCAGCAGTTCTAAACAAGTTCTCATCTGTTTACAGTCATTTTCACTGAATTATTCATGTTTTCATGTAGTTTCCTATATTCTGACTTCTGGCCCAAGTATAAGCTTTGGCCACTTTATCAAACAACTTCTTACACACTGTTATGAACTGAGGGAGCTAGGGAACATTATCTCTCAACTGTGTTATAGAGTGTAGTACTACATTTCAGTGAAGTGTAAGGCTTTCCAAAGCTGCCGAACTTGTTTCTTTCTCTATTTCAATGGTATTCTGCCTTGTATAACACACATTTACCACTCTAGTCTCCTTTAAGTAATGAATATAGGACTCATACAGTGTTTGATGTTATCTTAACTAGAATTAAGGATTTCCCTTATCTTAGCTACCTTTTCTACACTAAGAACTGACTTGGAGATTCTCTTTCAGCTGTTCTAAACAAGTTCTCATCTGTTTACAGTCATTTTCAATGAATTATTCATGTTTTCATGTAGTTTCCTATATTCTGCCTTCTGGCCCAAGTATAAGCTTTGCCCACCTTATCAAACAACTTCCTACACACTGTTATGAAATTAGGGAGCTAGAGAACATTGTCTCTGAACTGTGTTATAGAGTGTAGTAGTATATTTCTGTGTAGTGTAAGGCTTTCCAAAGCTGCCGAACGTGTTTCTTTCTCTATTTCAATGGTATTCTGCCTTATATAATACACATTTATCACTCTAGTCTCCTTTAAGTAAGCAATATAGGATTCATACGGTGTTTCATGTGATCTTAACTCGAATTAAGGATTTCCCTTATCTTAGCTACCTTTTCTACACCAAGAACTGACTTGGAGATTCTCTTTCATCTGTTCTAAACAAGTTCTCATCTGTTTACAGTCATTTTCACTGAATTATTCATGTTTTCATGTAGTTTCCTATATTCTGCCTTCTGGCCCAAGTATAAGCTTTGCCCACTTTATCAAACAACTTCCTACACACTGTTATGAACTGAGGCAGCTCGTGAACATTGTCTCTCAACTGTGTTATAGAGTGTAGTACTACATTTCAGTGAAGTGTAAGGCTTTCCAAAGCTGCCGAAAGTGTTTGTTTCTCTATTTCAATGGTATTCTCCCTTGTATAACACACATTTACCACTCTAGTCTCCTTTCAGTAAAGAATATAGGATTCATACAGTGTTTCATGTGATCTTAACTGGAATTAAGGATTTCCCTTATCTTAGCTACCTTTTCTACACTAAGAACTGACTTGGAGATTCTCTTTCAGCTGTTCTAAACAAGTTCTCATGTGTTTACAGTCATTTTCAATGAATTATTCATGTTTTCATGTAGTTTCCTATATTCTGCCTTCTGGCCCAAGTATAAGCTTTGCCCACTTTATCAAACAACTTCCTACACACTGTTATGAACTGAGGCAGCTCGGGAACATTGTCTCTCAACTGTGTTATAGAGTGTAGTACTACATTTCAGTCTAGTGTAAGGCTTTCCAAAGCTGCCGAACGTGTTTCTTTCTCTATTTCAATGGTATTCTGCCTTATATAATACACATTTATCACTCTAGTCTCCTTTAAGTAAGCAATATAGGATTCATACAGTGTTTGATGTGATCTTAACTCGAATTAAGGATTTCCCGGATTTAGCTACCTTTTCTACACTAAGAACTGACTTGGAGAATATTTTTCATCTGTTCTAAACAAGTTCTCATCTGTTTACAGTCATTTTCACTGAATTATTCATGTTTTCATGTAGTTTCCTATATTCTGCCTTCTGGCCCAAGTATAAGCTTTGCCCACTTTATCAAACAACTTCCTACACACTGTTATGAACTGAGGCAGCTCGGGAACATTGTCTCTCAACTGTGTTATAGAGTGTAGTACTACATTTCAGTGAAGTGTAAGGCTTTCCAAAGCTTCCGAAAGTGTTTGTTTCTCTATTTCAATGGTATTCTCCCTTGTATAACACACATTTACCACTCTAGTCTCCTTTCAGTAAAGAATATAGGATTCATACAGTGTTTCATGTGATCTTAACTGGAATTAAGGATTTCCCTTATCTTAGCTACCTTTTCTACACTAAGAACTGACTTGGAGATTCTCTTTCAGCTGTTCTAAACAAGTTCTCATGTGTTTACAGTCATTTTCAATGAATTATTCATGTTTTCATGTAGTTTCCTATATTCTGGTTCTGGCCCAAGTATAAGCTTTGCCCACTTTATCAAACAACTTCCTACACACTGTTATGAACTTAGGCAGCTCGGGAACATTGTCTCTCAACTGTGTTATAGAGTGTAGTACTACATTTCAGTGAAGTGTAAGGCTTTCCAAAGCTGCCGAACTTGTTTCTTTCTCTATTTCAATGGTATTCTGCCTTGTATAACACACATTTACCACTCTAGTCTCCTTTAAGTAATGAATATAAGACTCATAGAGTGTTTGATGTTATCTTAACTAGAATTAAGGATTTCCCTTATCTTAGCTACCTTTTCTACACTAAGAACTGACTTGGAGATTCTCTTTCAGCTGTTCTAAACAAGTTCTCATCTGTTTACAGTCATTTTCAATGAATTATTCATGTTTTCATGTAGTTTCCTATATTCTGCCTTCTGGCCCAAGTATAAGCTTTGCCCACCTTATCAAACAACTTCCTACACACTGTTATGAACTTAGGCAGCTCGGGAACATTGTCTCTCAACTGTGTTATAGAGTGTAGTACTACATTTCAGTGAAGTGTAAGGCTTTCCAAAGCTGCCGAACTTGTTTCTTTCTCTATTTCAATGGTATTCTGCCTTGTATAACACACATTTACCACTCTAGTCTCCTTTAAGTAATGAATATAGGACTCATACAGTGTTTGATGTTATCTTAACTAGAATGAAGGATTTCCCTTATCTTAGCTACCTTTTCTACACTAAGAACTGACTTGGAGATTCTCTTTCAGCTGTTCTAAACAAGTTCTCATCTGTTTACAGTCATTTTCACTGAATTATTCATGTTTTCATGTAGTTTCCTATATTCTGCCTTCTGGCCCAAGTATAAGCTTTGGCCACTTTATCAAACAACTTCCTACACAATGTTATGAACTGAGGCAGGTCCTGAACATTGTCTCTCAACTGTGTTATAGAGTGTAGTACTACATTTCAGTGAAGTGTAAGGCTTTCCAAAGCTGCTGAACGTGTTTGTTTCTCTATTTCAATGGTATTCTCCCTTGTATAACACACATTTACCACTCTAGTCTCCTTTCAGTAAAGAATATAGGATTCATACAGTGTTTCATGTGATCTTAACTGGAATTAAGGATTTCCCTTATCTTAGCTACCTTTTCTACACTAAGAACTGACTTGGAGATTCTCTTTCAGCTGTTCTAAACAAGTTCTCATCTGTTTACAGTCATTTTCAATGAATTATTCATGTTTTCATGTAGTTTCCTATATTCTGCCTTCTGGCCCAAGTATAAGCTTTGCCCACTTTATCAAACAACTTCCTACACACTGTTATGAACTGAGGGAGCTAGGGAACATTGTCTCTCAACTGTGTTATAGAGTGTAGTACTACATTTCAGTGTAGTGTAAGGCTTTCCAAAGCTGCCGAACGTGTTTCTTTCTCTATTTCAATGGTATTCTGCCTTGTATAACAAACATTTACCACTCTAGTCTCCTTTAAGTAAAGAATATAGGATTCATACAGTGTTTCATGTGATCTTAACTGGAATTAAGGATTTCCCTTATCTTAGCTACCTTTTCTACACTAAGAACTGACTTGGAGATTCTCTTTCAGCTGTTCTAAACAAGTTCTCATCTGTTTACAGTCATTTTCAATGAATTATTCATGTTTTCATGTAGTTTCCTATATTCTGCCTTCTGGCCCAAGTATAAGCTTTGCCCACTTTATCAAACAACTTCCTACACACTGTTATGAACTGAGGCAGCTAGGGAACATTGTCTCTCAACTGTGTTATAGACTGTAGTACTACATTTCAGTGAAGTGTAAGCCTTTCCAAAGCTGCCGAACGTGTTTCTTTCTCTATTTCAATGGTATTCTGCCTTGTATAACACACATTTACCACTCTAGTTTCCTTTAAGTAAAGAATATAGGATTCATACAGTGTTTCATGTGATCTTAACTCGAATTAAGGATTTCCCGGATCTTAGCTATCTTTTCTACTCTAAGAACTGACTTGGAGATTCTCTTTCAGCTGTTCTAAACAAGTTCTCATGTGTTTACAGTCATTTTCAATGAATTATTCATGTTTTCATGTAGTTTCCTATATTCTGCCTTCTGGCCCAAGTATAAGCTTTGCCCACCTTATCAAACAACTTCCTACACACTGTTATGAACTTAGGGAGCTAGAGAACATTGTCTCTGAATTGTGTTATAGAGTGTAGTAGTATATTTCTGTGTAGTGTAAGGCTTTCCAAAGCTGCCGAACGTGTTTCTTTCTCTATTTCAATGGTATTCTGCCTTATATAATACACATTTATCACTCTAGTCTCCTTTAAGTAAGCAATATAGGATTCATACAGTGTTTGATGTGATCTTAACTCGAATTAAGGATTTCCCGGATTTAGCTACCTTTTCTACACTAAGAACTGACTTGGAGAATATTTTTCATCTGTTCTAAACAAGTTCTCATCTGTTTACAGTCATTTTCACTGAATTATTCATGTTTTCATGTAGTTTCCTATATTCTGCCTTCTGGCCCAAGTATAAGCTTTGCCCATTTTATCAAACAACTTCCTACACACTGTTATGAACTGAGGCAGCTCGGGAACATTGTCTCTCAACTGTGTTATAGAGTGTAGTACTACATTTCAGTGAAGTGTAAGGCTTTCCAAAGCTTCCGAAAGTGTTTGTTTCTCTATTTCAATGGTATTCTCCCTTGTATAACACACATTTACCACTCTAGTCTCCTTTCAGTAAAGAATATAGGATTCATACAGTGTTTCATGTGATCTTAACTGGAATTAAGGATTTCCCTTATCTTAGCTACCTTTTCTACACTAAGAACTGACTTGGAGATTCTCTTTCAGCTGTTCTAAACAAGTTCTCATGTGTTTACAGTCATTTTCAATGAATTATTCATGTTTTCATGTAGTTTCCTATATTCTGGTTCTGGCCCAAGTATAAGCTTTGCCCACTTTATCAAACAACTTCCTACACACTGTTATGAACTTAGGCAGCTCGGGAACATTGTCTCTCAACTGTGTTATAGAGTGTAGTACTACATTTCAGTGAAGTGTAAGGCTTTCCAAAGCTGCCGAACTTGTTTCTTTCTCTATTTCAATGGTATTCTGCCTTGTATAACACACATTTACCACTCTAGTCTCCTTTAAGTAATGAATATAAGACTCATAGAGTGTTTGATGTTATCTTAACTAGAATTAAGGATTTCCCTTATCTTAGCTACCTTTTCTACACTAAGAACTGACTTGGAGATTCTCTTTCAGCTGTTCTAAACAAGTTCTCATCTGTTTACAGTCATTTTCAATGAATTATTCATGTTTTCATGTAGTTTCCTATATTCTGCCTTCTGGCCCAAGTATAAGCTTTGCCCACCTTATCAAACAACTTCCTACACACTGTTATGAACTTAGGCAGCTCGGGAACATTGTCTCTCAACTGTGTTATAGAGTGTAGTACTACATTTCAGTGAAGTGTAAGGCTTTCCAAAGCTGCCGAACTTGTTTCTTTCTCTATTTCAATGGTATTCTGCCTTGTATAACACACATTTACCACTCTAGTCTCCTTTAAGTAATGAATATAGGACTCATACAGTGTTTGATGTTATCTTAACTAGAATGAAGGATTTCCCTTATCTTAGCTACCTTTTCTACACTAAGAACTGACTTGGAGATTCTCTTTCAGCTGTTCTAAACAAGTTCTCATCTGTTTACAGTCATTTTCACTGAATTATTCATGTTTTCATGTAGTTTCCTATATTCTGCCTTCTGGCCCAAGTATAAGCTTTGGCCACTTTATCAAACAACTTCCTACACAATGTTATGAACTGAGGCAGGTCCTGAACATTGTCTCTCAACTGTGTTATAGAGTGTAGTACTACATTTCAGTGAAGTGTAAGGCTTTCCAAAGCTGCTGAACGTGTTTGTTTCTCTATTTCAATGGTATTCTCCCTTGTATAACACACATTTACCACTCTAGTCTCCTTTCAGTAAAGAATATAGGATTCATACAGTGTTTCATGTGATCTTAACTGGAATTAAGGATTTCCCTTATCTTAGCTACCTTTTCTACACTAAGAACTGACTTGGAGATTCTCTTTCAGCTGTTCTAAACAAGTTCTCATCTGTTTACAGTCATTTTCAATGAATTATTCATGTTTTCATGTAGTTTCCTATATTCTGCCTTCTGGCCCAAGTATAAGCTTTGCCCACTTTATCAAACAACTTCCTACACACTGTTATGAACTGAGGGAGCTAGGGAACATTGTCTCTCAACTGTGTTATAGAGTGTAGTACTACATTTCAGTGTAGTGTAAGGCTTTCCAAAGCTGCCGAACGTGTTTCTTTCTCTATTTCAATGGTATTCTGCCTTGTATAACAAACATTTACCACTCTAGTCTCCTTTAAGTAAAGAATATAGGATTCATACAGTGTTTCATGTGATCTTAACTGGAATTAAGGATTTCCCTTATCTTAGCTACCTTTTCTACACTAAGAACTGACTTGGAGATTCTCTTTCAGCTGTTCTAAACAAGTTCTCATCTGTTTACAGTCATTTTCAATGAATTATTCATGTTTTCATGTAGTTTCCTATATTCTGCCTTCTGGCCCAAGTATAAGCTTTGCCCACTTTATCAAACAACTTCCTACACACTGTTATGAACTGAGGCAGCTAGGGAACATTGTCTCTCAACTGTGTTATAGACTGTAGTACTACATTTCAGTGAAGTGTAAGCCTTTCCAAAGCTGCCGAACGTGTTTCTTTCTCTATTTCAATGGTATTCTGCCTTGTATAACACACATTTACCACTCTAGTTTCCTTTAAGTAAAGAATATAGGATTCATACAGTGTTTCATGTGATCTTAACTCGAATTAAGGATTTCCCGGATCTTAGCTATCTTTTCTACTCTAAGAACTGACTTGGAGATTCTCTTTCAGCTGTTCTAAACAAGTTCTCATGTGTTTACAGTCATTTTCAATGAATTATTCATGTTTTCATGTAGTTTCCTATATTCTGCCTTCTGGCCCAAGTATAAGCTTTGCCCACCTTATCAAACAACTTCCTACACACTGTTATGAACTTAGGGAGCTAGAGAACATTGTCTCTGAATTGTGTTATAGAGTGTAGTAGTATATTTCTGTGTAGTGTAAGGCTTTCCAAAGCTGCCGAACGTGTTTCTTTCTCTATTTCAATGGTATTCTGCCTTATATAATACACATTTATCACTCTAGTCTCCTTTAAGTAAGCAATATAGGATTCATACAGTGTTTGATGTGATCTTAACTCGAATTAAGGATTTCCCGGATTTAGCTACCTTTTCTACACTAAGAACTGACTTGGAGAATATTTTTCATCTGTTCTAAACAAGTTCTCATCTGTTTACAGTCATTTTCACTGAATTATTCATGTTTTCATGTAGTTTCCTATATTCTGCCTTCTGGCCCAAGTATAAGCTTTGCCCATTTTATCAAACAACTTCCTACACACTGTTATGAACTGAGGCAGCTCGGGAACATTGTCTCTCAACTGTGTTATAGAGTGTAGTACTACATTTCAGTGAAGTGTAAGGCTTTCCAAAGCTTCCGAAAGTGTTTGTTTCTCTATTTCAATGGTATTCTCCCTTGTATAACACACATTTACCACTCTAGTCTCCTTTCAGTAAAGAATATAGGATTCATACAGTGTTTCATGTGATCTTAACTGGAATTAAGGATTTCCCTTATCTTAGCTACCTTTTCTACACTAAGAACTGACTTGGAGATTCTCTTTCAGCTGTTCTAAACAAGTTCTCATGTGTTTACAGTCATTTTCAATGAATTATTCATGTTTTCATGTAGTTTCCTATATTCTGGTTCTGGCCCAAGTATAAGCTTTGCCCACTTTATCAAACAACTTCCTACACACTGTTATGAACTTTGGCAGCTCGGGAACATTGTCTCTCAACTGTGTTATAGAGTGTAGTACTACATTTCAGTGAAGTGTAAGGCTTTCCAAAGCTGCCGAACTTGTTTCTTTCTCTATTTCAATGGTATTCTGCCTTGTATAACACACATTTACCACTCTAGTCTCCTTTAAGTAATGAATATAGGACTCATACAGTGTTTGATGTTATCTTAACTAGAATTAAGGATTTCCCTTATCTTAGCTACCTTTTCTACACTAAGAACTGACTTGGAGATTCTCTTTCAGCTGTTCTAAACAAGTTCTCATCTGTTTACAGTCATTTTCAATGAATTATTCATGTTTTCATGTAGTTTCCTATATTCTGCCTTCTGGCCCAAGTATAAGCTTTGCCCACCTTATCAAACAACTTCCTACACACTGTTATGAACTTAGGGAGCTAGAGAACATTGTCTCTGAACTGTGTTATAGAGTGTAGTAGTATATTTCTGTGTAGTGTAAGGCTTTCCAAAGCTGCCGAACGTGTTTCTTTCTCTATTTCAATGGTATTCTGCCTTATATAATACACATTTATCACTCTAGTCTCCTTTAAGTAAGCAATATAGGATTCATACAGTGTTTCATGTGATCTTAACTGGAATTAAGGATTTCCCTTATCTTAGCTACCTTTTCTACACTAAGAACTGACTTGGAGATTCTCTTTCATCTGTTCTAAACAAGTTCTCATCTGTTTACAGTCATTTTCAATGAATTATTCATGTTTTCTTGTAGTTTCCTATAATCTGCCTTCTGGCCCAAGTATAAGCTTTGCCCACTTTATCAAACAACTTCCTACAAACTGTTATGAACTGAGGCACCTCGTGAACATTGTCTCTCAACTGTGTTATAGAGTGTAGTACTACATTTCAGTGAAGTGTAAGGCTTTCCAAAGCTGCCGAACGTGTTTGTTTCTCTATTTCAATGGTATTCTCCCTTGTATAACACACATTTACCACTCTAGTCTCCTTTCAGTAAAGAATATAGGATTCATACAGTGTTTCATGTGATCTTAACTGGAATTAAGGATTTCCCTTATCTTAGCTACCTTTTCTACACTAAGAACTGACTTGGAGATTCTCTTTCAGCTGTTCTAAACAAGTTCTCATCTGTTTACAGTCATTTTCAATGAATTATTCATGTTTTCATGTAGTTTCCTATATTCTGCCTTCTGGCCCAAGTATAAGCTTTGCCCACTTTATCAAACAACTTCCTATACACTGTTATGAACTGAGGGAGCTAGGGAACATTGTCTCTCAACTGTGTTATAGAGTGTAGTACTAAATTTCAGTGAAGTGTAAGGCTTTCCAAAGCTGCCGAACTTGTTTCTTTCTCTATTTCAATGGTATTCTGCCTTATATAATACACATTTATCACTCTAGTCTCCTTTAAGTAAGCAATATAGGATTCATACAGTGTTTGATGTGATCTTAACTCGAATTAAGGATTTCCCGGATTTAGCTACCTTTTCTACACTAAGAACTGACTTGGAGAATATTTTTCATCTGTTCTAAACAAGTTCTCATCTGTTTACAGTCATTTTCACTGAATTATTCATGTTTTCATGTAGTTTCCTATATTCTGCCTTCTGGCCCAAGTATAAGCTTTGCCCACTTTATCAAACAACTTCCTACACACTGTTATGAACTGAGGCAGCTCGGGAACATTGTCTCTCAACTGTGTTATAGAGTGTAGTACTACATTTCAGTGAAGTGTAAGGCTTTCCAAAGCTTCCGAAAGTGTTTGTTTCTCTATTTCAATGGTATTCTCCCTTGTATAACACACATTTACCACTCTAGTCTCCTTTCAGTAAAGAATATAGGATTCATACAGTGTTTCATGTGATCTTAACTGGAATTAAGGATTTCCCTTATCTTAGCTACCTTTTCTACACTAAGAACTGACTTGGAGATTCTCTTTCAGCTGTTCTAAACAAGTTCTCATGTGTTTACAGTCATTTTCAATGAATTATTCATGTTTTCATGTAGTTTCCTATATTCTGGTTCTGGCCCAAGTATAAGCTTTGCCCACTTTATCAAACAACTTCCTACACACTGTTATGAACTTAGGCAGCTCGGGAACATTGTCTCTCAACTGTGTTATAGAGTGTAGTACTACATTTCAGTGAAGTGTAAGGCTTTCCAAAGCTGCCGAACTTGTTTCTTTCTCTATTTCAATGGTATTCTGCCTTGTATAACACACATTTACCACTCTAGTCTCCTTTAAGTAATGAATATAAGACTCATAGAGTGTTTGATGTTATCTTAACTAGAATTAAGGATTTCCCTTATCTTAGCTACCTTTTCTACACTAAGAACTGACTTGGAGATTCTCTTTCAGCTGTTCTAAACAAGTTCTCATCTGTTTACAGTCATTTTCAATGAATTATTCATGTTTTCATGTAGTTTCCTATATTCTGCCTTCTGGCCCAAGTATAAGCTTTGCCCACCTTATCAAACAACTTCCTACACACTGTTATGAACTTAGGCAGCTCGGGAACATTGTCTCTCAACTGTGTTATAGAGTGTAGTACTACATTTCAGTGAAGTGTAAGGCTTTCCAAAGCTGCCGAACTTGTTTCTTTCTCTATTTCAATGGTATTCTGCCTTGTATAACACACATTTACCACTCTAGTCTCCTTTAAGTAATGAATATAGGACTCATACAGTGTTTGATGTTATCTTAACTAGAATGAAGGATTTCCCTTATCTTAGCTACCTTTTCTACACTAAGAACTGACTTGGAGATTCTCTTTCAGCTGTTCTAAACAAGTTCTCATCTGTTTACAGTCATTTTCACTGAATTATTCATGTTTTCATGTAGTTTCCTATATTCTGCCTTCTGGCCCAAGTATAAGCTTTGGCCACTTTATCAAACAACTTCCTACACAATGTTATGAACTGAGGCAGGTCCTGAACATTGTCTCTCAACTGTGTTATAGAGTGTAGTACTACATTTCAGTGAAGTGTAAGGCTTTCCAAAGCTGCTGAACGTGTTTGTTTCTCTATTTCAATGGTATTCTCCCTTGTATAACACACATTTACCACTCTAGTCTCCTTTCAGTAAAGAATATAGGATTCATACAGTGTTTCATGTGATCTTAACTGGAATTAAGGATTTCCCTTATCTTAGCTACCTTTTCTACACTAAGAACTGACTTGGAGATTCTCTTTCAGCTGTTCTAAACAAGTTCTCATCTGTTTACAGTCATTTTCAATGAATTATTCATGTTTTCATGTAGTTTCCTATATTCTGCCTTCTGGCCCAAGTATAAGCTTTGCCCACTTTATCAAACAACTTCCTACACACTGTTATGAACTGAGGGAGCTAGGGAACATTGTCTCTCAACTGTGTTATAGAGTGTAGTACTACATTTCAGTGTAGTGTAAGGCTTTCCAAAGCTGCCGAACGTGTTTCTTTCTCTATTTCAATGGTATTCTGCCTTGTATAACAAACATTTACCACTCTAGTCTCCTTTAAGTAAAGAATATAGGATTCATACAGTGTTTCATGTGATCTTAACTGGAATTAAGGATTTCCCTTATCTTAGCTACCTTTTCTACACTAAGAACTGACTTGGAGATTCTCTTTCAGCTGTTCTAAACAAGTTCTCATCTGTTTACAGTCATTTTCAATGAATTATTCATGTTTTCATGTAGTTTCCTATATTCTGCCTTCTGGCCCAAGTATAAGCTTTGCCCACTTTATCAAACAACTTCCTACACACTGTTATGAACTGAGGCAGCTAGGGAACATTGTCTCTCAACTGTGTTATAGACTGTAGTACTACATTTCAGTGAAGTGTAAGCCTTTCCAAAGCTGCCGAACGTGTTTCTTTCTCTATTTCAATGGTATTCTGCCTTGTATAACACACATTTACCACTCTAGTTTCCTTTAAGTAAAGAATATAGGATTCATACAGTGTTTCATGTGATCTTAACTCGAATTAAGGATTTCCCGGATCTTAGCTATCTTTTCTACTCTAAGAACTGACTTGGAGATTCTCTTTCAGCTGTTCTAAACAAGTTCTCATGTGTTTACAGTCATTTTCAATGAATTATTCATGTTTTCATGTAGTTTCCTATATTCTGCCTTCTGGCCCAAGTATAAGCTTTGCCCACCTTATCAAACAACTTCCTACACACTGTTATGAACTTAGGGAGCTAGAGAACATTGTCTCTGAATTGTGTTATAGAGTGTAGTAGTATATTTCTGTGTAGTGTAAGGCTTTCCAAAGCTGCCGAACGTGTTTCTTTCTCTATTTCAATGGTATTCTGCCTTATATAATACACATTTATCACTCTAGTCTCCTTTAAGTAAGCAATATAGGATTCATACAGTGTTTGATGTGATCTTAACTCGAATTAAGGATTTCCCGGATTTAGCTACCTTTTCTACACTAAGAACTGACTTGGAGAATATTTTTCATCTGTTCTAAACAAGTTCTCATCTGTTTACAGTCATTTTCACTGAATTATTCATGTTTTCATGTAGTTTCCTATATTCTGCCTTCTGGCCCAAGTATAAGCTTTGCCCATTTTATCAAACAACTTCCTACACACTGTTATGAACTGAGGCAGCTCGGGAACATTGTCTCTCAACTGTGTTATAGAGTGTAGTACTACATTTCAGTGAAGTGTAAGGCTTTCCAAAGCTTCCGAAAGTGTTTGTTTCTCTATTTCAATGGTATTCTCCCTTGTATAACACACATTTACCACTCTAGTCTCCTTTCAGTAAAGAATATAGGATTCATACAGTGTTTCATGTGATCTTAACTGGAATTAAGGATTTCCCTTATCTTAGCTACCTTTTCTACACTAAGAACTGACTTGGAGATTCTCTTTCAGCTGTTCTAAACAAGTTCTCATGTGTTTACAGTCATTTTCAATGAATTATTCATGTTTTCATGTAGTTTCCTATATTCTGGTTCTGGCCCAAGTATAAGCTTTGCCCACTTTATCAAACAACTTCCTACACACTGTTATGAACTTTGGCAGCTCGGGAACATTGTCTCTCAACTGTGTTATAGAGTGTAGTACTACATTTCAGTGAAGTGTAAGGCTTTCCAAAGCTGCCGAACTTGTTTCTTTCTCTATTTCAATGGTATTCTGCCTTGTATAACACACATTTACCACTCTAGTCTCCTTTAAGTAATGAATATAGGACTCATACAGTGTTTGATGTTATCTTAACTAGAATTAAGGATTTCCCTTATCTTAGCTACCTTTTCTACACTAAGAACTGACTTGGAGATTCTCTTTCAGCTGTTCTAAACAAGTTCTCATCTGTTTACAGTCATTTTCAATGAATTATTCATGTTTTCATGTAGTTTCCTATATTCTGCCTTCTGGCCCAAGTATAAGCTTTGCCCACCTTATCAAACAACTTCCTACACACTGTTATGAACTTAGGGAGCTAGAGAACATTGTCTCTGAACTGTGTTATAGAGTGTAGTAGTATATTTCTGTGTAGTGTAAGGCTTTCCAAAGCTGCCGAACGTGTTTCTTTCTCTATTTCAATGGTATTCTGCCTTATATAATACACATTTATCACTCTAGTCTCCTTTAAGTAAGCAATATAGGATTCATACAGTGTTTCATGTGATCTTAACTGGAATTAAGGATTTCCCTTATCTTAGCTACCTTTTCTACACTAAGAACTGACTTGGAGATTCTCTTTCATCTGTTCTAAACAAGTTCTCATCTGTTTACAGTCATTTTCAATGAATTATTCATGTTTTCTTGTAGTTTCCTATAATCTGCCTTCTGGCCCAAGTATAAGCTTTGCCCACTTTATCAAACAACTTCCTACAAACTGTTATGAACTGAGGCACCTCGTGAACATTGTCTCTCAACTGTGTTATAGAGTGTAGTACTACATTTCAGTGAAGTGTAAGGCTTTCCAAAGCTGCCGAACGTGTTTGTTTCTCTATTTCAATGGTATTCTCCCTTGTATAACACACATTTACCACTCTAGTCTCCTTTCAGTAAAGAATATAGGATTCATACAGTGTTTCATGTGATCTTAACTGGAATTAAGGATTTCCCTTATCTTAGCTACCTTTTCTACACTAAGAACTGACTTGGAGATTCTCTTTCAGCTGTTCTAAACAAGTTCTCATCTGTTTACAGTCATTTTCAATGAATTATTCATGTTTTCATGTAGTTTCCTATATTCTGCCTTCTGGCCCAAGTATAAGCTTTGCCCACTTTATCAAACAACTTCCTATACACTGTTATGAACTGAGGGAGCTAGGGAACATTGTCTCTCAACTGTGTTATAGAGTGTAGTACTAAATTTCAGTGAAGTGTAAGGCTTTCCAAAGCTGCCGAACTTGTTTCTTTCTCTATTTCAATGGTATTCTGCCTTGTATAACACACATTTACCACTCTAGTCTCCTTTAAGCAATGAATATAGGATTCATACAGTGTTTCATGTGATCTTAACTGGAATTAAGGATTTCCCTTATCTTAGCTACCTTTTCTACACTAAGAACTGACTTGGAGATTCTCTTTCAGCTGTTCTAAACAAGTTCTCATCTGTTTACAGTCATTTTCACTGAATTATTCATGTTTTCATGTAGTTTCCTATATTCTGCCTTCTGGCCCAAGTATAAGCTTTGCCCACTTTATCAAACAACTTCCTACACACTGTTATGAACTGAGGGAGCTAGGGAACATTGTCTCTCAACTGTGTTATAGAGTGTAGTACTACATTTCAGTGTAGTGTAAGGCTTTCCAAAGCTGCCGAACATGATTCTTTCTCTATTTCAATGGTATTCTTCCTTGTATAACACACATTTACCACTCTAGTCTCCTTTAAGCAATGAATATAGGATTCATACAGTGTTTCATGTGATCTTAACTGGAATTAGGATTTCCCTTATCTTAGCTACCTTTTCTACACTAAGAACTGACTTGGAGATTCTCTTTCAGCTGTTCTAAACAAGTTCTCATCTGTTTACAGTCATTTTCACTGAATTATTCATGTTTTCATGTAGTTTCCTATATTCTGCCTTCTGGCCCAAGTATAAGCTTTGCCCACTTTATCAAACAACTTCCTACACACTGTTATGAACTGAGGGAGCTAGGGAACATTGTCTCTCAACTGTGTTATAGAGTGTAGTACTACATTTCAGTGAAGTGTAAGGCTTTCCAAAGCTGCCGAACTTTTTTCTTTCTCTATTTCAATGGTATTCTGCCTTGTATAACACACATTTACCACTCTAGTCTCCTTTAAGTAATGAATATAGGATTCATACAGTGTTTGATGTTATCTTAACTCGAATTAAGGATTTCCCTTATCTTAGCTACCTTTTCTACACTAAGAACTGACTTGGAGATTCTCTTTCAGCTGTTCTAAACAAGTTCTCATCTGTTTACAGTCATTTTCACTGAATTATTCATGTTTTCATGTAGTTTCCTATATTCTGCCTTCTGGCCCAAGTATAAGCTTTGACCACTTTATCAAACAACTTCCTACACACTGTTATGAACTGAGGCAGCTCGGGAACATTGTCTCTCAACTGTGTTATAGAGTGTAGTACTACATTTCAGTGAAGTGTAAGGCTTTCCAAAGCTGCCGAACGTGTTTCTTTCTCTATTTCAATGGTATTCTGCCTTGTATAACACACATTTACCACTCTAGTCTCCTTTAAGTAATGAATATAGGACTCATACAGTGTTTGATGTTATCTTAACTAGAATTAAGGATTTCCCTTATCTTAGCTACCATTTCTACACTAAGAACTGACTTGGAGATTCTCTTTCAGCTGTTCTAAACAAGTTCTCATCTGTTTACAGTCATTTTCAATGAATTATTCATGTTTTCATGTAGTTTCCTATATTCTGCCTTCTGGCCCAAGTATAAGCTTTGCCCACCTTATCAAACAACTTCCTACACACTGTTATGAACTTAGGGAGCTAGAGAACATTGTCTCTGAACTGTGTTATAGAGTGTAGTAGTATATTTCTGTGTAGTGTAAGGCTTTCCAAAGCTGCCGAACGTGTTTCTTTCTCTATTTCAATGGTATTCTGCCTTATATAATACACATTTATCACTCTAGTCTCCTTTAAGTAAGCAATATAGGATTCATACAGTGTTTCATGTGATCTTAACTCGAATTAAGGATTTCCCTTATCTTAGCTACCTTTTCTACACTAAGAACTGACTTGGAGATTCTCTTTCATCTGTTCTAAACAAGTTCTCATCTGTTTACAGTCATTTTCACTGACTTATTCATGTTTTCATGTAGTTTCCTATATTCTGCCTTCTGGCCCAAGTATAAGCTTTGCCCACTTTATCAAACAACTTCCTACACAATGTTATGAACTGAGGCAGCTCGTGAACATTGTCTCTCAACTGTGTTATAGAGTGTAGTACTACATTTCAGTGAAGTGTAAGGCTTTCCAAAGCTGCCGAACGTGTTTGTTTCTCTATTTCAATGGTATTCTCCCTTGTATAACACACATTTACCACTCTAGTCTCCTTTCAGTAAAGAATATAGGATTCATACAGTGTTTCATGTGATCTTAACTGGAATTAAGGATTTCCCTTATTTTAGCTACCTTTTCTACACTAAGAACTGACTTGGAGATTCTCTTTCAGCTGTTCTAAACAAGTTCTCATCTGTTTACAGTCATTTTCAATGAATTATTCATTTTTTCATGTAGTTTCCTATATTCTGCCTTCTGGCCCAAATATAAGCTTTGCCCACTTTATCAAACAACTTCCTACACACTGTTATGAACTGAGGCAGCTCGGGAACATTGTCTCTCAACTGTGTTATAGAGTGTAGTACTACATTTCAGTGTAGTGTAAGGCTTTCCAAAGCTGCCGAACGTGTTTCTTTCTCTATTTCAATGGTATTCTGCCTTGTATAACACACATTTACCACTCTAGTCTCCTTTAAGTAAAGAATATAGGATTCATACAGTGTTTCATGTGATCTTAACTGGAATTAAGGATTTCCCTTATCTTAGCTACCTTTTCTACACTAAGAACTGACTTGGAGATTCTCTTTCAGCTGTTCTAAACAAGTTCTCATCTGTTTACAGTCATTTTCACTGAATTATTCATGTTTTCATGTAGTTTCCTATATTCTGCCTTCTGGCCCAAGTATAAGCTTTGCCCACTTTATCAAACAACTTCCTACACACTGTTATGAACTGAGGGAGCTAGGGAACATTGTCTCTCAACTGTGTTATAGAGTGTAGTACTACATTTCAGTGAAGTGTAAGGCTTTCCAAAGCTGCCGAACTTGTTTCTTTCTCTATTTCAATGGTATTCTGCCTTGTATAACACACATTTACCACTCTAGTCTCCTTTAAGTAATGAATACAGGATTCATACAGTGTTTGATGTTATCTTAACTGGAATTAAGGATTTCCCTTATCTTAGCTACCTTTTCTACACTAAGAACTGACTTGGAGATTCTCTTTCAGCTGTTCTAAACAAGTTCTCATCTGTTTACAGTCATTTTCACTGAATTATTCATGTTTTCATGTAGTTTCCTATATTCTGCCTTCTGGCCCAAGTATAAGCTTTGGCCACTTTATCAAACAACTTCCTACACACTGTTATGAACTGAGGGAGCTAGGGAACATTGTCTCTCAACTGTGTAATAGAGTGTAGTACTACATTTCAGTGAAGTGTAAGGCTTTCCAAAGCTGCCGAACTTGTTTCTTTCTCTATTTCAATGGTATTCTGCCTTGTATAACACACATTTACCACTCTAGTCTCCTTTAAGTAATGAATATAGGATTCATACAGTGTTTGATGTTATCTTAACTGGAATTAGGATTTCCCTTATCTTAGCTACCTTTTCTACACTAAGAACTGACTTGGAGATTCTCTTTCAGCTGTTCTAAACAAGTTCTCATCTGTTTACAGTCATTTTCACTGAATTATTCATGTTTTCATGTAGTTTCCTATATTCTGCCTTCTGGCCCAAGTATAAGCTTTGCCCACTTTATCAAACAACTTCCTACACACTGTTATGAACTGAGGGAGCTAGGGAACATTGTCTCTCAACTGTGTTATAGAGTGTAGTACTACATTTCAGTGAAGTGTAAGGCTTTCCAAAGCTGCCGAACTTTTTTCTTTCTCTATTTCAATGGTATTCTGCCTTGTATAACACACATTTACCACTCTAGTCTCCTTTAAGTAATGAATATAGGATTCATACAGTGTTTGATGTTATCTTAACTCGAATTAAGGATTTCCCTTATCTTAGCTACCTTTTCTACACTAAGAACTGACTTGGAGATTCTCTTTCAGCTGTTCTAAACAAGTTCTCATCTGTTTACAGTCATTTTCACTGAATTATTCATGTTTTCATGTAGTTTCCTATATTCTGCCTTATGGCCCAAGTATAAGCTTTGACCACTTTATCAAACAACTTCCTACACACTGTTATGAACTGAGGCAGCTCGGGAACATTGTCTCTCAACTGTGTTATAGAGTGTAGTACTACATTTCAGTGAAGTGTAAGGCTTTCCAAAGCTGCCGAACGTGTTTCTTTCTCTATTTCAATGGTATTCTGCCTTGTATAACACACATTTACCACTCTAGTCTCCTTTAAGTAATGAATATAGGACTCATACAGTGTTTGATGTTATCTTAACTAGAATTAAGGATTTCCCTTATCTTAGCTACCATTTCTACACTAAGAACTGACTTGGAGATTCTCTTTCAGCTGTTCTAAACAAGTTCTCATCTGTTTACAGTCATTTTCAATGAATTATTCATGTTTTCATGTAGTTTCCTATATTCTGCCTTCTGGCCCAAGTATAAGCTTTGCCCACCTTATCAAACAACTTCCTACACACTGTTATGAACTTAGGGAGCTAGAGAACATTGTCTCTGAACTGTGTTATAGAGTGTAGTAGTATATTTCTGTGTAGTGTAAGGCTTTCCAAAGCTGCCGAACGTGTTTCTTTCTCTATTTCAATGGTATTCTGCCTTATATAATACACATTTATCACTCTAGTCTCCTTTAAGTAAGCAATATAGGATTCATACAGTGTTTCATGTGATCTTAACTCGAATTAAGGATTTCCCTTATCTTAGCTACCTTTTCTACACTAAGAACTGACTTGGAGATTCTCTTTCATCTGTTCTAAACAAGTTCTCATCTGTTTACAGTCATTTTCACTGACTTATTCATGTTTTCATGTAGTTTCCTATATTCTGCCTTCTGGCCCAAGTATAAGCTTTGCCCACTTTATCAAACAACTTCCTACACAATGTTATGAACTGAGGCAGCTCGTGAACATTGTCTCTCAACTGTGTTATAGAGTGTAGTACTACATTTCAGTGAAGTGTAAGGCTTTCCAAAGCTGCCGAACGTGTTTGTTTCTCTATTTCAATGGTATTCTCCCTTGTATAACACACATTTACCACTCTAGTGTCCTTTCAGTAAAGAATATAGGATTCATACAGTGTTTCATGTGATCTTAACTGGAATTAAGGATTTCCCTTATTTTAGCTACCTTTTCTACACTAAGAACTGACTTGGAGATTCTCTTTCAGCTGTTCTAAACAAGTTCTCATCTGTTTACAGTCATTTTCAATGAATTATTCATTTTTTCATGTAGTTTCCTATATTCTGCCTTCTGGCCCAAATATAAGCTTTGCCCACTTTATCAAACAACTTCCTACACACTGTTATGAACTGAGGCAGCTCGGGAACATTGTCTCTCAACTGTGTTATAGAGTGTAGTACTACATTTCAGTGTAGTGTAAGGCTTTCCAAAGCTGCCGAACGTGTTTCTTTCTCTATTTCAATGGTATTCTGCCTTGTATAACACACATTTACCACTCTAGTCTCCTTTAAGTAAAGAATATAGGATTCATACAGTGTTTCATGTGATCTTAACTGGAATTAAGGATTTCCCTTATCTTAGCTACCTTTTCTACACTAAGAACTGACTTGGAGATTCTCTTTCAGCTGTTCTAAACAAGTTCTCATCTGTTTACAGTCATTTTCACTGAATTATTCATGTTTTCATGTAGTTTCCTATATTCTGCCTTCTGGCCCAAGTATAAGCTTTGCCCACTTTATCAAACAACTTCCTACACACTGTTATGAACTGAGGGAGCTAGGGAACATTGTCTCTCAACTGTGTTATAGAGTGTAGTACTACATTTCAGTGAAGTGTAAGGCTTTCCAAAGCTGCCGAACTTGTTTCTTTCTCTATTTCAATGGTATTCTGCCTTGTATAACACACATTTACCACTCTAGTCTCCTTTAAGTAATTAATACAGGATTCATACAGTGTTAGATGTTATCTTAACTGGAATTAAGGATTTCCCTTATCTTAGCTACCTTTTCTACACTAAGAACTGACTTGGAGATTCTCTTTCAGCTGTTCTAAACAAGTTCTCATCTGTTTACAGTCATTTTCACTGAATTATTCATGTTTTCATGTAGTTTCCTATATTCTGCCTTCTGGCCCAAGTATAAGCTTTGGCCACTTTATCAAACAACTTCCTACACACTGTTATGAACTGAGGGAGCTAGGGAACATTGTCTCTCAACTGTGTAATAGAGTGTAGTACTACATTTCAGTGAAGTGTAAGGCTTTCCAAAGCTGCCGAACTTGTTTCTTTCTCTATTTCAATGGTATTCTGCCTTGTATAACACACATTTACCACTCTAGTCTCCTTTAAGTAATGAATATAGGATTCATACAGTGTTTGATGTTATCTTAACTCGAATTAAGGATTTTCCTTATCTTAGTTACCTTTTCTACACTAAGAACTGACTTGGAGATTCTCTTTCAGCTGTTCTAAACAAGTTCTCATGTGTTTACAGTCATTTTCAATGAATTATTCATGTTTTCATGTAGTTTCCTATATTCTGCCTTCTGGCCCAAGTATAAGCTTTGCCCACTTTATCAAACAACTTCCTACACACTGTTATGAACTGAGGCAGCTCGGGAACATTGTCTCTCAACTGTGTTATAGAGTGTAGTACTACATTTCAGTGAAGTGTAAGGCTTTCCAAAGCTGCCGAACTTGTTTCTTTCTCTATTTCAATGGTATTCTGCCTTGTATAACACACATTTACCACTCTAGTCTCCTTTAAGTAATGAATATAGGACTCATACAGTGTTTGATGTTATCTTAACTAGAATTAAGGATTTCCCTTATCTTAGCTACCATTTCTACACTAAGAACTGACTTGGAGATTCTCTTTCAGCTGTTCTAAACAAGTTCTCATCTGTTTACAGTCATTTTCAATGAATTATTCATGTTTTCATGTAGTTTCCTATATTCTGACTTCTGCCCAAGTATAAGCTTTGGCCACTTTATCAAACAACTTCTTACACACTGTTATGAACTGACGAGCTAGGGAACATTATCTCTCAACTGTGTTATAGAGTGTAGTACTACATTTCAGTGAAGTGTAAGGCTTTCTAAAGCTGCCGAACTTGTTTCTTTCTCTATTTCAATGGTATTCTGCCTTGTATAACACACATTTACCACTCTAGTCTCCTTTAAGTAATGAATATAGGACTCATACAGTGTTTGATGTTATCTTAACTCGAATTAAGGATTTCCCTTATCTTAGATACCTTTTCTACACTAAGAACTGACTTGGAGATTCTCTTTCAGCTGTTCTAAACAAGTTCTCATCTGTTTACAGTCATTTTCACTGAATTATTCATGTTTTCATGTAGTTTCCTATATTCTGCCTTCTGGCCCAAGTATAAGCTTTGCCCACTTTATCAAACAACTTCCTACACACTGTTATGAACTGAGGGAGCTAGGGAACATTGTCTCTCAACTGTGTTATAGAGTGTAGTACTACATTTCAGTGAAGTGTAAGGCTTTCCAAAGCTGCCGAACTTGTTTCTTTCTCTATTTCAATGGTATTCTGCCTTGTATAACACACATTTACCACTCTAGTCTCCTTTAAGTAATGAATATAGGATTCATACAGTGTTTGATGTTATCTTAACCCGAATTAAGGATTTCCCTTATCTTAGCTACCTTTTCTACACTAAGAACTGACTTGGAGATTCTCTTTCAGCTGTTCTAAACAAGTTCTCATCTGTTTACAGTCATTTTCACTGAATTATTCATGTTTTCATGTAGTTTCCTATATTCTGCCTTCTGGCCCAAGTATAAGCTTTGCCCACTTTATCAAACAACTTCCTACACACTATTATGAACTGAGGCAGCTCGGGAACATTGTCTCTCAACTGTGTTATAGAGTGTAGTACTACATTTCAGTGAAGTGTAAGGCTTTCCAAAGCTGCCGAACGTGTTTCTTTCTCTATTTCAATGGTATTCGGCCTTGTATAACACACATTTACCACTCTAGTCTCCTTTAAGTAATGAATATAGGACTCATACAGTGTTTGATGTTATCTTAACTAGAATTAAGGATTTCCCTTATCTTAGCTACCATTTCTACACTAAGAACTGACTTGGAGATTCTCTTTCAGCTGTTCTAAACAAGTTCTCATCTGTTTACAGTCATTTTCAATGAATTATTCATGTTTTCATGTAGTTTCCTATATTCTGCCTTCTGGCCCAAGTATAAGCTTTGCCCACCTTATCAAACAACTTCCTACACACTGTTATGAACTTAGGGAGCTAGAGAACATTGTCTCTGAACTGTGTTATAGAGTGTAGTAGTATATTTCTGTGTAGTGTAAGGCTTTCCAAAGCTGCCGAACGTGTTTCTTTCTCTATTTCAATGGTATTCTGCCTTATATAATACACATTTATCACTCTAGTCTCCTTTAAGTAAGCAATATAGGATTCATACAGTGTTTCATGTGATCTTAACTCGAATTAAGGATTTCCCTTATCTTAGCTACCTTTTCTACACTAAGAACTGACTTGGAGATTCTCTTTCATCTGTTCTAAACAAGTTCTCATCTGTTTACAGTCATTTTCACTGATTTATTCATGTTTTCATGTAGTTTCCTATATTCTGCCTTCTGGCCCAAGTATAAGCTTTGCCCACTTTATCAAATAACTTCCTACACAATGTTATGAACTGAGGCAGCTCGTGAACATTGTCTCTCAACTGTGTTATAGAGTGTAGTACTACATTTCAGTGAAGTGTAAGGCTTTCCAAAGCTGCCGAACGTGTTTGTTTCTCTATTTCAATGGTATTCTCCCTTGTATAACACACATTTACCACTCGAGTCTCCTCTCAGTAAAGAATATAGGATTCATACAGTGTTTCATGTGATCTTAACTGGAATTAAGGATTTCCCTTATCTTAGCTACCTTTTCTACACTAAGAACTGACTTGGAGATTCTCTTTCAGCTGTTCTAAACAAGTTCTCATCTGTTTACAGTCATTTTCAATGAATTATTCATGTTTTCATGTAGTTTCCTATATTCTGCCTTCTGGCCCAAGTATAAGCTTTGGCCACTTTATCAAACAACTTCCTACACACTGTTATGAACTGAGGGAGCTAGGGAACATTGTCTCTCAACTGTGTAATAGAGTGTAGTACTACATTTCAGTGAAGTGTAAGGCTTTCCAAAGCTGCCGAACTTGTTTCTTTCTCTATTTCAATGGTATTCTGCCTTGTATAACACACATTTACCACTCTAGTCTCCTTTAAGTAATGAATATAGGATTCATACAGTGTTTGATGTTATCTTAACTCGAATTAAGGATTTTCCTTATCTTAGTTACCTTTTCTACACTAAGAACTGACTTGGAGATTCTCTTTCAGCTGTTCTAAACAAGTTCTCATGTGTTTACAGTCATTTTCAATGAATTATTCATGTTTTCATGTAGTTTCCTATATTCTGCCTTCTGGCCCAAGTATAAGCTTTGCCCACTTTATCAAACAACTTCCTACACACTGTTATGAACTGAGGCAGCTCGGGAACATTGTCTCTCAACTGTGTTATAGAGTGTAGTACTACATTTCAGTGAAGTGTAAGGCTTTCCAAAGCTGCCGAACTTGTTTCTTTCTCTATTTCAATGGTATTCTGCCTTGTATAACACACATTTACCACTCTAGTCTCCTTTAAGTAATGAATATAGGACTCATACAGTGTTTGATGTTATCTTAACTGGAATTAAGGATTTCCCTTATCTTAGATACCTTTTCTACACTAAGAACTGACTTGGAGATTCTCTTTCAGCTGTTCTAAACAAGTTCTCATCTGTTTACAGTCATTTTCACTGAATTATTCATGTTTTCATGTAGTTTCCTATATTCTGCCTTCTGGCCCAAGTATAAGCTTTGCCCACTTTATCAAACAACTTCCTACACACTGTTATGAACTGAGGGAGCTAGGGAACATTGTCTCTCAACTGTGTTATAGAGTGTAGTACTACATTTCAGTGAAGTGTAAGGCTTTCCAAAGCTGCCGAACTTGTTTCTTTCTCTATTTCAATGGTATTCTGCCTTGTATAACACACATTTACCACTCTAGTCTCCTTTAAGTAATGAATATAGGATTCATACAGTGTTTGATGTTATCTTAACCCGAATTAAGGATTTCCCTTATCTTAGCTACCTTTTCTACACTAAGAACTGACTTGGAGATTCTCTTTCAGCTGTTCTAAACAAGTTCTCATCTGTTTACAGTCATTTTCACTGAATTATTCATGTTTTCATGTAGTTTCCTATATTCTGCCTTCTGGCCCAAGTATAAGCTTTGCCCACTTTATCAAACAACTTCCTACACACTATTATGAACTGAGGCAGCTCGGGAACATTGTCTCTCAACTGTGTTATAGAGTGTAGTACTACATTTCAGTGAAGTGTAAGGCTTTCCAAAGCTGCCGAACGTGTTTCTTTCTCTATTTCAATGGTATTCTGCCTTGTATAACACACATTTACCACTCTAGTCTCCTTTAAGTAATGAATATAGGACTCATACAGTGTTTGATGTTATCTTAACTAGAATTAAGGATTTCCCTTATCTTAGCTACCATTTCTACACTAAGAACTGACTTGGAGATTCTCTTTCAGCTGTTCTAAACAAGTTCTCATCTGTTTACAGTCATTTTCAATGAATTATTCATGTTTTCATGTAGTTTCCTATATTCTGCCTTCTGGCCCAAGTATAAGCTTTGCCCACCTTATCAAACAACTTCCTACACACTGTTATGAACTTAGGGAGCTAGAGAACATTGTCTCTGAACTGTGTTATAGAGTGTAGTAGTATATTTCTGTGTAGTGTAAGGCTTTCCAAAGCTGCCGAACGTGTTTCTTTCTCTATTTCAATGGTATTCTGCCTTATATAATACACATTTATCACTCTAGTCTCCTTTAAGTAAGCAATATAGGATTCATACAGTGTTTCATGTGATCTTAACTCGAATTAAGGATTTCCCTTATCTTAGCTACCTTTTCTACACTAAGAACTGACTTGGAGATTCTCTTTCATCTGTTCTAAACAAGTTCTCATCTGTTTACAGTCATTTTCACTGATTTATTCATGTTTTCATGTAGTTTCCTATATTCTGCCTTCTGGCCCAAGTATAAGCTTTGCCCACTTTATCAAATAACTTCCTACACAATGTTATGAACTGAGGCAGCTCGTGAACATTGTCTCTCAACTGTGTTATAGAGTGTAGTACTACATTTCAGTGAAGTGTAAGGCTTTCCAAAGCTGCCGAACGTGTTTGTTTCTCTATTTCAATGGTATTCTCCCTTGTATAACACACATTTACCACTCGAGTCTCCTCTCAGTAAAGAATATAGGATTCATACAGTGTTTCATGTGATCTTAACTGGAATTAAGGATTTCCCTTATCTTAGCTACCTTTTCTACACTAAGAACTGACTTGGAGATTCTCTTTCAGCTGTTCTAAACAAGTTCTCATCTGTTTACAGTCATTTTCAATGAATTATTCATGTTTTCATGTAGTTTCCTATATTCTGCCTTCTGGCCCAAGTATAAGCTTTGCCCACCTTATCAAACAACTTCCTACACACTGTTATGAACTTAGGGAGCTAGAGAACATTGTCTCTGAATTGTGTTATAGAGTGTAGTAGTATATTTCTGTGTAGTGTAAGGCTTTCCAAAGCTGCCGAACGTGTTTCTTTCTCTATTTCAATGGTATTCTGCCTCATATAATACACATTTATCACTCTAGTCTCCTTTAAGTAAGCAATATAGGATTCATACAGTGTTTGATGTGATCTTAACTCGAATTAAGGATTTCCCGGATTTAGCTACCTTTTCTACACTAAGAACTGACTTGGAGAATATTTTTCATCTGTTCTAAACAAGTTCTCATCTGTTTACAGTCATTTTCACTGAATTATTCATGTTTTCATGTAGTTTCCTATATTCTGCCTTCTGGCCCAAGTATAAGCTTTGCCCACTTTATCAAACAACTTCCTACACACTGTTATGAACTGAGGCAGCTCGGGAACATTGTCTCTCAACTGTGTTATAGAGTGTAGTACTACATTTCAGTGAAGTGTAAGGCTTTCCAAAGCTTCCGAAAGTGTTTGTTTCTCTATTTCAATGGTATTCTCCCTTGTATAACACACATTTACCACTCTAGTCTCCTTTCAGTAATGAATATAGGATTCATACAGTGTTTAATGTTATCTTAACTAGAATTAAGGATTTCCCTTATCTTAGCTACCTTTTCTACACTAAGAACTGACTTGGAGATTCTCTTTCAGCTGTTCTAAACAAGTTCTCATCTGTTTACAGTCATTTTCAATGAATTATTCATGTTTTCATGTAGTTTCCTATATTCTGCCTTCTGGCCCAAGTATAAGCTTTGCCCACCTTATCAAACAACTTCCTACACACTGTTATGAACTTAGGGAGCTAGAGAACATTGTCTCTGAACTGTGTTATAGAGTGTAGTAGTATATTTCTGTGTAGTGTAAGGCTTTCCAAAGCTGCCGAACGTGTTTCTTTCTCTATTTCAATGGTATTCTGCCTTATATAATACACATTTATCACTCCAGTCTCCTTTAAGTAAGCAATATAGGATTCATACAGTGTTTCATGTGATCTTAACTCGAATTAAGGATTTCCCTTATCTTAGCTACCATTTCTACACTAAGAACTGACTTGGAGATTCTCTTTCATCTGTTCTAAACAAGTTCTCATCTGTTTACAGTCATTTTCAATGAATTATTCATGTTTTCATGTAGTTTCCTATAATCTGCCTTCTGGCCCAAGTATAAGCTTTGCCCACTTTATCAAACAACTTCCTACACACTGTTATGAACTGAGGCAGCTCGTGAACATTGTCTCTCAACTGTGTTATAGAGTGTAGTACTACATTTCAGTGAAGTGTAAGGCTTTCCAAAGCTGCCGAACGTGTTTGTTTCTCTATTTCAATGGTATTCTCCCTTGTATAACACACATTTACCACTCTAGTCTCCTTTCAGTAAAGAATATAGGATTCATACAGTGTTTCATGTGATCTTAACTGGAATTAAGGATTTCCCTTATCTTAGCTACCTTTTCTACATTAAGAACTGACTTGGAGATTCTCTTTCAGCTGTTCTAAACAAGTTCTCATCTGTTTACAGTCATTTTCAATGAATTATTCATGTTTTCATGTAGTTTCCTATATTCTGCCTTCTGGCCAAAGTATAAGCTTTGCCCACTTTATCAAAAAACTTCCTACACACTGTTATGAACTGAGGGAGCTAGGGAACATTGTCTCTCAACTGTGTTATAGAGTGTAGTACTACATTTCAGTGTAGTGTAAGGCTTTCCAAAGCTGCCGAACATGTTTCTTTATCTATTTCAATGGTATTCTGCCTTGTATAACACACATTTACCACTCTAGTCTCCTTTAAGCAATGAATATAGGATTCATACAGTGTTTCATGTGATCTTAACTGGAATTAAGGATTTCCCTTATCTTAGCTACCTTTTCTACACTAAGAACTGACTTGGAGATTCTCTTTCAGCTGGTCTAAACAAGTTCTCATCTGTTTACAGTCATTTTCACTGAATTATTCATGTTTTCATGTAGTTTCCTATATTCTGCCTTCTGGCCCAAGTATAAGCTTTGCCCACTTTATCAAACAACTTCCTACACACTGTTATGAACTGAGGGAGCTAGGGAACATTGTCTCTCAACTGTGTTATAGAGTGTAGTACTACATTTCAGTGTAGTGTAAGGCTTTCCAAAGCTGCCGAACATGTTTCTTTCTCTATTTCAATGGTATTCTGCCTTGTATAACACACATTTACCACTCTAGTCTCCTTTAAGCAATGAATATAGGATTCATACAGTGTTTCATGTGATCTTAACTGGAATTAAGGATTTCCCTTATCTTAGCTACCTTTTCTACACTAAGAACTGACTTGGAGATTCTCTTTCAGCTGTTCTAAACAAGTTCTCATCTGTTTACAGTCATTTTCAATGAATTATTCATGTTTTCATGTAGTTTCCTATATTCTGCCTTCTGGCCCAAGTATAAGCTTTGCCCACTTTATCAAACAACTTCCTACACACTGTTATGAACTGAGGGAGCTAGGGAACATTGTCTCTCAACTGTGTTATAGAGTGTAGTACTACATTTCAGTGAAGTGTAAGGCTTTCCAAAGCTGCCGAACTTGTTTCTTTCTCTATTTCAATGGTATTCTGCCTTGTATAACACACATTTACCACTCTAGTCTCCTTTAAGTAATGAATATAGGATTCATACAGTGTTTGATGTTATCTTAACTCCAATTAAGGATTTCCCTTATCTTAGCTACCTTTTCTACACTAAGAACTGACTTGGAGATTCTCTTTCAGCTGTTCTAAACAAGTTCTCATGTGTTTACAGTCATTTTCACTGAATTATTCATGTTTTCATGTAGTTTCCTATATTCTGCCTTCTGGCCCAAGTATAAGCTTTGGCCACTTTATCAAACAACTTCCTACACACTGTTATGAACTGAGGGAGCTAGGGAACATTGTCTCTCAACTGTGTTATAGAGTGTAGTACTACATTTCAGTGAAGTGTAAGGCTTTCCAAAGCTGCCGAACTTGTTTCTTTCTCTATTTCAATGGTATTCTGCCTTGTATAACACACATTTACCACTCTAGTCTCCTTTAAGTAATGAAAATAGGATTCATACAGTGTTGATGATATCTTAACTCGAATTAAGGATTTTCCTTATCTTAGCTACCTTTTCTACACTAAGAACTGACTTGGAGATTCCCTTTCAGCTGTTCTAAACAAGTTCTCATCTGTTTACAGTCATTTTCACTGAATTATTCATGTTTTCATGTAGTTTCCTATATTCTGCCTTCTGGCCCAAGTATAAGCTTTGCCTACTTTATCAAACAACTTCCTACACACTGTTATGAACTGAGGCAGCTAGGGAACATTGTTTCTCAACTGTGTTATAGACTGTAGTACTACATTTCAGTGAAGTGTAAGCCTTTCCAAAGCTGCCGAACGTGTTTCTTTCTCTATTTCAATGGTATTCTGCCTTGTATAACACACATTTACCACTCTAGTTTCCTTTAAGTAAAGAATATAGGATTCATACAGTGTTTCATGTGATCTTAACTCGAATTAAGGATTTCCCGGATCTTAGCTATCTTTTCTACTCTAAGAACTGACTTGGAGATTCTCTTTCAGCTGTTCTAAACAAGTTCTCATGTGTTTACAGTCATTTTCACTGAATTATTCATGTTTTCATGTAGTTTCCTATATTCTGCCTTCTGGCCCAAGTATAAGCTTTGGCCTCTTTATCAAACAACTTCCTACACACTGTTATGAACTGAGGAGCTAGGGAACATTGTCTCTCAACTGTGTTATAGAGTGTAGTACTACATTTCAGTGAAGTGTAAGGCTTTCCAAAGTTGCCGAACTTGTTTCTTTCTCTATTTCAATGGTATTCTGCCTTGTATAACACACATTTACCTCTCTAGTCTCCTTTAAGTAATGAATATAGGACTCATACAGTGTTTGATGTTATCTTAACTAGAATTAAGGATTTCCCTTATCTTAGCTACCTTTTCTACACTAAGAACTGACTTGGAGATTGTCTTTCAGCTGTTCTAAACATTTTCTCATCTGTTTACAGTCATTTTCAATGAATTATTCATGTTTTCATGTAGTTTCCTATATTCTGCCTTCTGGCCCAAGTATAAGCTTTGCCCACCTTATCAAACAACTTCCTACACACTGTTATGAACTTAGGGAGCTAGAGAACATTGTCTCTGAATTGTGTTATAGAGTGTAGTAGTATATTTCTGTGTAGTGTAAGGCTTTCCAAAGCTGCCGAACGTGTTTCTTTCTCTATTTCAATGGTATTCTGCCTTATATAATACACATTTATCACTCTAGTCTCCTTTAAGTAAGCAATATAGGATTCATACAGTGTTTGATGTGATCTTAACTCGAATTAAGGATTTCCCGGATTTAGCTACCTTTTCTACACTAAGAACTGACTTGGAGAATATTTTTCATCTGTTCTAAACAAGTTCTCATCTGTTTACAGTCATTTTCACTGAATTATTCATGTTTTCATGTAGTTTCCTATATTCTGCCTTCTGGCCCAAGTATAAGCTTTGCCCACTTTATCAAACAACTTCCTACACACTGTTATGAACTGAGGCAGCTCGGGAACATTGTCTCTCAACTGTGTTATAGAGTGTAGTACTACATTTCAGTGAAGTGTAAGGCTTTCCAAAGCTTCCGAAAGTGTTTGTTTCTCTATTTCAATGGTATTCTCCCTTGTATAACACACATTTACCACTCTAGTCTCCTTTCAGTAAAGAATATAGGATTCATACAGTGTTTCATGTGATCTTAACTGCAATTAAGGATTTCCCTTATCTTAGCTACCTTTTCTACACTAAGAACTGACTTGGAGATTCTCTTTCAGCTGTTCTAAACAAGTTCTCATCTGTTTACAGTCATTTTCACTGAATTATTCATGTTTTCATGTAGTTTCCTATATTCTGCCTTCTGGCCCAAGTATAAGCTTTGGCCACTTTATCAAACAACTTCCTACACACTGTTATGAACTGAGGGAGCTAGGGAACATTGTCTCTCAACTGTGTTATAGAGTGTAGTACTACATTTCAGTGAAGTGTAAGGCTTTCCAAAGCTGCCGAACATGTTTCTTTCTCTATTTCAATGGTATTCTGCCTTGTATAACACACATTTACCACTCTAGTCTCCTTTAAGCAATGAATATAGGATTCATACAGTGTTTCATGTGATCTTAACTGGAATTAAGGATTTCCCTTATCTTAGCTACCTTTTCTACACTAAGAACTGACTTGGAGATTCTCTTTCAGCTGTTCTAAATAAGTTTTCATCTGTTTACAGTCATTTTCACTGAATTATTCATGTTTTCATGTAGTTTCCTATATTCTGCCTTCTGGCCCAAGTATAAGCTTTGCCCACTTTATCAAACAACTTCCTACACACTGTTATGAACTGAGGGAGCTAGGGAACATTGTCTCTCAACTGTGTTATAGAGTGTAGTACTACATTTCAGTGAAGTGTAAGGCTTTCCAAAGCTGCCGAACTTGTTTCTTTCTCTATTTCAATGGTATTCTGCCTTGTATAACACACATTTACCACTCTAGTCTCCTTTAAGTAATGAATATAGGATTCATACAGTGTTTGATGTTATCTTAACTCCAATTAAGGATTTCCCTTATCTTAGCTACCTTTTCTACACTAAGAACTGACTTGGAGATTCTCTTTCAGCTGTTCTAAACAAGTTCTCATGTGTTTACAGTCATTTTCACTGAATTATTCATGTTTTCATGTAGTTTCCTATATTCTGCCTTCTGGCCCAAGTATAAGCTTTGGCCACTTTATCAAACAACTTCCTACACACTGTTATGAACTGAGGGAACTAGGGAACATTGTCTCTCAACTGTGTTATAGAGTGTAGTACTACATTTCAGTGAAGTGTAAGGCTTTCCAAAGCTGCCGAACTTGTTTCTTTCTCTATTTCAATGGTATTCTGCCTTGTATAACACACATTTACCACTCTAGTCTCCTTTAAGTAATGAAAATAGGATTCATACAGTGTTGATGATATCTTAACTCGAATTAAGGATTTTCCTTATCTTAGCTACCTTTTCTACACTAAGAACTGACTTGGAAATTCCCTTTCAGCTGTTCTAAACAAGTTCTCATCTGTTTACAGTCATTTTCACTGAATTATTCATGTTTTCATGTAGTTTCCTATATTCTGCCTTCTGGCCCAAGTATAAGCTTTGCCTACTTTATCAAACAACTTCCTACACACTGTTATGAACTGAGGCAGCTAGGGAACATTGTCTCTCAACTGTGTTATAGACTGTAGTACTACATTTCAGTGAAGTGTAAGCCTTTCCAAAGCTGCCGAACGTGTTTCTTTCTCTATTTCAATGGTATTCTGCCTTGTATAACACACATTTACCACTCTAGTTTCCTTTAAGTAAAGAATATAGGATTCATACAGTGTTTCATGTGATCTTAACTCGAATTAAGGATTTCCCGGATCTTAGCTATCTTTTCTACTCTAAGAACTGACTTGGAGATTCTCTTTCAGCTGTTCTAAACAAGTTCTCATCTGTTTACAGTCATTTTCAATGAATTATTCATGTTTTCATGTAGTTTCCTATATTCTGCCTTCTGGCCCAAGTATAAGCTTTGCCCACCTTATCAAACAACTTCCTACACACTGTTATGAACTTAGGGAGCTAGAGAACATTGTCTCTGAATTGTGTTATAGAGTGTAGTAGTATATTTCTGTGTAGTGTAAGGCTTTCCAAAGCTGCCGAACGTGTTTCTTTCTCTATTTCAATGGTATTCTGCCTTATATAATACACATTTATCACTCTAGTCTCCTTTAAGTAAGCAATATAGGATTCATACAGTGTTTGATGTGATCTTAACTCGAATTAAGGATTTCCCGGATTTAGCTACCTTTTCTACACTAAGAACTGACTTGGAGAATATTTTTCATCTGTTCTAAACAAGTTCTCATCTGTTTACAGTCATTTTCACTGAATTATTCATGTTTTCATGTAGTTTCCTATATTCTGCCTTCTGGCCCAAGTATAAGCTTTGCCCACTTTATCAAACAACTTCCTACACACTGTTATGAACTGAGGCAGCTCGGGAACATTGTCTCTCAACTGTGTTATAGAGTGTAGTACTACATTTCAGTGAAGTGTAAGGCTTTCCAAAGCTTCCGAAAGTGTTTGTTTCTCTATTTCAATGGTATTCTCCCTTGTATAACACACATTTACCACTCTAGTCTCCTTTCAGTAAAGAATATAGGATTCATACAGTGTTTCATGTGATCTTAACTGCAATTAAGGATTCCCTTATCTTAGCTACCTTTTCTACACTAAGAACTGACTTGGAGATTCTCTTTCAGCTGTTCTAAAAAAGTTCTCATCTGTTTACAGTCATTTTCACTGAATTATTCATGTTTTCATGTAGTTTCCTATATTCTGCCTTCTGGCCCAAGTATAAGCTTTGGCCACTTTATCAAACAACTTCCTACACACTGTTATGAACTGAGGGAGCTAGGGAACATTGTCTCTCAACTGTGTTATAGAGTGTAGTACTACATTTCAGTGAAGTGTAAGGCTTTCCAAAGCTGCCGAACTTGTTTCTTTCTCTATTTCAATGGTATTCTGCCTTGTATAACACACATTTACCACTCTAGTCTCCTTTAAGTAATGAATATAGGACTCATACAGTTTTTGATGTTATCTTAACTAGAATTAAGGATTTCCCTTATCTTAGCTACCTTTTCTACACTAAGAACTGACTTGGAGATTCTCTTTCAGCTGTTCTAAACAAGTTCTCATCTGTTTACAGTCATTTTCAATGAATTATTCATGTTTTCATGTAGTTTCCTATATTCTGCCTTCTGGCCCAAGTATAAGCTTTGCCCACCTTATCAAACAACTTCCTACACACTGTTATGAACTTAGGGAGCTAGAGAACATTGTCTCTGAATTGTGTTATAGAGTGTAGTAGTATATTTCTGTGTAGTGTAAGGCTTTCCAAAGCTGCCGAACGTGTTTCTTTCTCTATTTCAATGGTATTCTGCCTTATATAATACACATTTATCACTCTAGTCTCCTTTAAGTAAGCAATATAGGATTCATACAGTGTTTGATGTGATCTTAACTCGAATTAAGGATTTCCCGGATTTAGCTACCTTTTCTACACTAAGAACTGACTTGGAGAATATTTTTCATCTGTTCCAAACAAGTTCTCATCTGTTTACAGTCATTTTCACTGAATTATTCATGTTTTCATGTAGTTTCCTATATTCTGCCTTCTGGCCCAAGTATAAGCTTTGCCCACTTTATCAAACAACTTCCTACACACTGTTATGAACTGAGGCAGCTCGGGAACATTGTCTCTCAACTGTGTTATAGAGTGTAGTACTACATTTCAGTGAAGTGTAAGGCTTTCCAAAGCTGCCGAACTTGTTTCTTTCTCTATTTCAATGGTATTCTGCCTTGTATAACACACATTTACCACTCTAGTCTCCTTTAAGTAATGAATATAGGACTCATACAGTGTTTGATGTTATCTTAACTAGAATTAAGGATTTCCCTTATCTTAGCTACCTTTTCTACACTAAGAACTGACTTGGAGATTCTCTTTCAGCTGTTCTAAACAAGTTCTCATCTGTTTACAGTCATTTTCAATGAATTATTCATGTTTTCATGTAGTTTCCTATATTCTGCCTTCTGGCCCAAGTATAAGCTTTGCCCACCTTATCAAACAACTTCCTACACACTGTTATGAACTTAGGGAGCTAGAGAACATTGTCTCTGAACTGTGTTATAGAGTGTAGTAGTATATTTCTGTGTAGTGTAAGGCTTTCCAAAGCTGCCGAACGTGTTTCTTTCTCTATTTCAATGGTATTCTGCCTTATATAATACACATTTATCACTCTAGTCTCCTTTAAGTAAGCAATATGGGATTCATACAGTGTTTCATGTGATCTTAACTCGAATTAAGGATTTCCCTTATCTTAGCTACCTTTTCTACACTAAGAACTGACTTGGAGATTCTCTTTCATCTGTTCTAAACAATTTCTCATCTGTTTACAGTCATTTTCAATGAATTATTCATGTTTTCATGTAGTTTCCTATATTCTGCCTTCTGGCCCAAGTATAAGCTTTGCCCACTTTATCAAACAACTTCCTACACACTGTTATGAACTGAGGCAGCTCGTGAACATTGTCTCTCAACTGTGTTATAGAGTGTAGTACTACATTTCAGTGAAGTGTAAGGCTTTCCAAAGCTGCCGAACGTGTTTGTTTCTCTATTTCAATGGTATTCTCCCTTGTATAACACACATTTACCACTCTAGTCTCCTTTAAGTAAGCAATATAGGATTCATACAGTGTTTCATGTGATCTTAACTCGAATTAAGGATTTCCCTTATCTTAGCTACCTTTTCTACACTAAGAACTGACTTGGAGATTCTCTTTCATCTGTTCTAAACAAGTTCTCATCTGTTTACAGTCATTTTCAATGAATTATTCATGTTTTCATGTAGTTTCCAATATTCTGCCTTCTGGCCCAAGTATAAGCTTTGCCCACTTTATCAAACAACTTCCTACACACTGTTATGAACTGAGGCAGCTCGTGAACATTGTCTCTCAACTGTGTTATAGAGTGTAGTACTACATTTCAGTGAAGTGTAAGGCTTTCCAAAGCTGCCGAACGTGTTTGTTTCTCTATTTCAATGGTATTCTCCCTTGTATAACACACATTTACCACTCCAGTCTCCTTTCAGTAAAGAATATAGCATTCATACAGTGTTTCATGTGATCTTAACTGGAATTAAGGATTTCCCTTATCTTAGCTACCTTTTCTACACTAAGAACTGACTTGGAGAATCTCTTTCAGCTGTTCTAAACAAGTTCTCATCTGTTTACAGTCATTTTCAATGAATTATTCATGTTTTCATGTAGTTTCCTATATTCTGCCTTCTGGCCCAAGTATAAGCTTTGCCCACTTTATCAAACAACTTCCTACACACTGTTATGAACTGAGGGAGCTAGGGAACATTGTCTCTCAACTGTGTTATAGAGTGTAGTACTACATTTCAGTGTAGTGTAAGGCTTTCCAAAGCTGCCGAACATGTTTCTTTCTCTATTTCAATGGTATTCTGCCTTGTATAACACACATTTACCACTCTAGTCTCCTTTAAGCAATGAATATAGTATTCATACAGTGTTTCATGTGATCTTAACTGGAATTAAGGATTTCCCTTATCTTAGCTACCTTTTCTACACTAAGAACTGACTTGGAGATTCTCTTTCAGCTGTTCTAAACAAGTTCTCATCTGTTTACAGTCATTTTCAATGAATTATTCATGTTTTCATGTAGTTTCCTATATTCTGCCTTCTGGCCCAAGTATAAGCTTTGCCCACCTTATCAAACAACTTCCTACACACTGTTATGAACTTAGGGAGCTAGAGAACATTGTCTCTGAACTGTGTTATAGAGTGTAGTAGTATATTTCTGTGTAGTGTAAGGCTTTCCAAAGCTGCCGAACGTGTTTCTTTCTCTATTTCAATGGTATTCTGCCTTATATAATACACATTTATCACTCCAGTCTCCTTTAAGTAAGCAATATAGGATTCATACAGTGTTTCATGTGATCTTAACTCGAATTAAGGATTTCCCTTATCTTAGCTTTCTTTTCTACACTAAGAACTGACTTGGAGATTCTCTTTCATCTGTTCTAAACAAGTTCTCATCTGTTTACAGTCATTTTCAATGAATTATTCATGTTTTCATGTAGTTTCCTATAATCTGCCTTCTGGCCCAAGTATAAGCTTTGCTCACTTTATCAAACAACTTCCTACACACTGTTATGAACTGAGGCAGCTCGTGAACATTGTCTCTCAACTGTGTTATAGAGTGTAGTACTACATTTCAGTGAAGTGTAAGGCTTTCCAAAGCTGCCGAACGTGTTTGTTTCTCTATTTCAATGGTATTCTCCCTTGTATAACACACATTTACCACTCTAGTCTCCTTTCAGTAAAGAATATAGGATTCATACAGTGTTTCATGTGATCTTAACTGGAATTAAGGATTTCCCTTATCTTAGCTACCTTTTCTACACTAAGAACTGACTTGGAGATTCTCTTTCAGCTGTTCTAAACAAGTTCTCATCTGTTTACAGTCATTTTCAATGAATTATTCATGTTTTCATGTAGTTTCCTATATTCTGCCTTCTGGCCCAAGTATAAGCTTTGCCCACTTTATCAAACAACTTCCTACACACTGTTATGAACTGAGGGAGCTAGGGAACATTGTCTCTCAACTGTGTTATAGAGTGTAGTACTACATTTCAGTGTAGTGTAAGGCTTTCCAAAGCTGCCGAACATGTTTCTTTATCTATTTCAATGGTATTCTGCCTTGTATAACACACATTTACCACTCTAGTCTCCTTTAAGCAATGAATATAGGATTCATACAGTGTTTCATGTGATCTTAACTCGAATTAAGGATTTCCCTTATCTTAGCTACCTTTTCTACACTAAGAACTGACTTGGAGATTCTCTTTCATCTGTTCTAAACAAGTTCTCATCTGTTTACAGTCATTTTCAATGAATTATTCATGTTTTCATGTAGTTTCCAATATTCTGCCTTCTGGCCCAAGTATAAGCTTTGCCCACTTTATCAAACAACTTCCTACACACTGTTATGAACTGAGGCAGCTCGTGAACATTGTCTCTCAACTGTGTTATAGAGTGTAGTACTACATTTCAGTGAAGTGTAAGGCTTTCCAAAGCTGCCGAACGTGTTTGTTTCTCTATTTCAATGGTATTCTCCCTTGTATAACACACATTTACCACTCCAGTCTCCTTTCAGTAAAGAATATAGCATTCATACAGTGTTTCATGTGATCTTAACTGGAATTAAGGATTTCCCTTATCTTAGCTACCTTTTCTACACTAAGAACTGACTTGGAGAATCTCTTTCAGCTGTTCTAAACAAGTTCTCATCTGTTTACAGTCATTTTCAATGAATTATTCATGTTTTCATGTAGTTTCCTATATTCTGCCTTCTGGCCCAAGTATAAGCTTTGCCCACTTTATCAAACAACTTCCTACACACTGTTATGAACTGAGGGAGCTAGGGAACATTGTCTCTCAACTGTGTTATAGAGTGTAGTACTACATTTCAGTGTAGTGTAAGGCTTTCCAAAGCTGCCGAACATGTTTCTTTCTCTATTTCAATGGTATTCTGCCTTGTATAACACACATTTACCACTCTAGTCTCCTTTAAGCAATGAATATAGTATTCATACAGTGTTTCATGTGATCTTAACTGGAATTAAGGATTTCCCTTATCTTAGCTACCTTTTCTACACTAAGAACTGACTTGGAGATTCTCTTTCAGCTGTTCTAAACAAGTTCTCATCTGTTTACAGTCATTTTCAATGAATTATTCATGTTTTCATGTAGTTTCCTATATTCTGCCTTCTGGCCCAAGTATAAGCTTTGCCCACCTTATCAAACAACTTCCTACACACTGTTATGAACTTAGGGAGCTAGAGAACATTGTCTCTGAACTGTGTTATAGAGTGTAGTAGTATATTTCTGTGTAGTGTAAGGCTTTCCAAAGCTGCCGAACGTGTTTCTTTCTCTATTTCAATGGTATTCTGCCTTATATAATACACATTTATCACTCCAGTCTCCTTTAAGTAAGCAATATAGGATTCATACAGTGTTTCATGTGATCTTAACTCGAATTAAGGATTTCCCTTATCTTAGCTTTCTTTTCTACACTAAGAACTGACTTGGAGATTCTCTTTCATCTGTTCTAAACAAGTTCTCATCTGTTTACAGTCATTTTCAATGAATTATTCATGTTTTCATGTAGTTTCCTATAATCTGCCTTCTGGCCCAAGTATAAGCTTTGCTCACTTTATCAAACAACTTCCTACACACTGTTATGAACTGAGGCAGCTCGTGAACATTGTCTCTCAACTGTGTTATAGAGTGTAGTACTACATTTCAGTGAAGTGTAAGGCTTTCCAAAGCTGCCGAACGTGTTTGTTTCTCTATTTCAATGGTATTCTCCCTTGTATAACACACATTTACCACTCTAGTCTCCTTTCAGTAAAGAATATAGGATTCATACAGTGTTTCATGTGATCTTAACTGGAATTAAGGATTTCCCTTATCTTAGCTACCTTTTCTACACTAAGAACTGACTTGGAGATTCTCTTTCAGCTGTTCTAAACAAGTTCTCATCTGTTTACAGTCATTTTCAATGAATTATTCATGTTTTCATGTAGTTTCCTATATTCTGCCTTCTGGCCCAAGTATAAGCTTTGCCCACTTTATCAAACAACTTCCTACACACTGTTATGAACTGAGGGAGCTAGGGAACATTGTCTCTCAACTGTGTTATAGAGTGTAGTACTACATTTCAGTGTAGTGTAAGGCTTTCCAAAGCTGCCGAACATGTTTCTTTATCTATTTCAATGGTATTCTGCCTTGTATAACACACATTTACCACTCTAGTCTCCTTTAAGCAATGAATATAGGATTCATACAGTGTTTCATGTGATCTTAACTGGAATTAAGGATTTCCCTTATCTTAGCTACCTTTTCTACACTAAGAACTGACTTGGAGATTCTCTTTCAGCTGTTCTAAACAAGTTCTCATCTGTTTACAGTCATTTTCACTGAATTATTCATGTTTTCATGTAGTTTCCTATATTCTGCCTTCTGGCCCAAGTATAAGCTTTGCCCACTTTATCAAACAACTTCCTACACACTGTTATGAACTGAGGGAGCTAGGGAACATTGTCTCTCAACTGTGTTATAGAGTGTAGTACTACATTTCAGTGTAGTGTAAGGCTTTCCAAAGCTGCCGAACATGTTTCTTTCTCTATTTCAATGGTATTCTGCCTTGTATAACACACATTTACCACTCTAGTCTCCTTTAAGCAATGAATATAGGATTCATACAGTGTTTGATGTTATCTTAACTGGAATTAAGGATTTCCCTTATCTTAGCTACCTTTTCTACACTAAGAACTGACTTGGAGATTCTCTTTCAGCTGTTCTAAACAAGTTCTCATGTGTTTACAGTCATTTTCACTGAATTATTCATGTTTTCATGTAGTTTCCTATATTCTGCCTTCTGGCCCAAGTATAAGCTTTGGCCACTTTATCAAACAACTTCCTACACACTGTTATGAACTGAGGGAGCTAGGGAACATTGTCTCTCAACTGTGTTATAGAATGTAGTACTACATTTCAGTGAAGTGTAAGGCTTTCCAAAGCTGCCGAACGTGTTTCTTTCTCTATTTCAATAGTATTCTGCCTTGTATAACACACATTTACCACTCTAGTCTTCTTTAAGTAAAGAATATAGGATTCATACAGTGTTTCATGTAATCTTAACTCGAATTAAGGATTTCCCGGATCTTAGCTACCTTTTCTACACTAAGAACTGACTTGGAGATTCTCTTTCAGTTGTTCTACACAAGTTCTCATCTGTTTACAGACATTTTCACTGAATTATAAATGTGTTCATGTAGTTTCCTATATTCTGCCTTCTGGTCCAAGTATAAGCTTTGCCCACTTTATCAAACAACTTCCTACACACTGTTATGAACTGAGGCAGCTCGGGAACATTGTCTCTCAACTGTGTTATAGAGTGTAGTACTACATTTCAGTGAAGTGTAAGGCTTTCCAAAGCTGCCGAACGTGTTTCTTTCTCTATTTCAATGGTATTCTGCCTTGTATAACACACATTTACCACTCTAGTCTCCTTTCAGTAAAGAATATAGGATTCATACAGTGTTTGATGTTATCTTAACTCGAATTAAGGATTTCCCTTATCTTAGCTACCTTTTCTACACTAAGAACTGACTTGGAGATTCTCTTTCAGCTGTTCTACACAAGCTCTCATCTGTTTACAGTCATTTTCACTGAATTATTATGTTTTCATGTAGTTTCCTATATTCTGTCTTCTGGTCCAAGTATAAGCTTTGCCCACTTTATCAAACAACTTCCTACAAAGTGTTAAGGACTGAGGCAGCTAGGGAACATTGTCTCTCAACTGTGTTATAGAGTGTAGTACTACATTTCAGTGAAGTGTAAGGCTTTTCAAAGCTGCCGAACGTGTTTCTTTCTCTATTTCAATGGTATTCTGCCTTGTATAACACACATTTACCACTCTAGTCTCCTTTAAGTAAAGAATATAGGAGTCATACAGTGTTTCATGTAATCTTAACTCGAATTAAGGATTTCCCGGATCTTAGCTACCTTTTCTACACTAAGAACTGACTTGGAGGTTCTCTTTCAGCTGTTCTAAACAAGTTTAAATCAGTTTACAGTCATTTTCACTGAATTAATCATGTTTTCATGTAGTTTCCTATATTCTGTCTTCTGGACCAAGTATAAGCTTTGCCCACTTTATCAAACAACTTCCTACACAGTGTTAAGGACTGAGGCAGCTAGGGAACATTGTCTCTCAACTGTGTTATAGAGTGTAGTACTACATTTCAGTGAAGTGTAAGGCTTTTCAAAGCTGCCGAACGTGTTTCTTTCTCTATTTCAATGGTATTCTGCCTTGTATAACACACATTTACCACTCTAGTCTCCTTTAAGTAAAGAATATAGGAGTCATACAGTGTTTCATGTAATCTTAACTCGAATTAAGGATTTCCTGGATCTTAGCTACCTTTTCTACACTGAGAACTGACTTGGAGTTTCTCTTTCAGCTGTTCTACACAAGTTCTCATCTGTTTAAAGTCATTTTCACTGAATTATTCATGTTTTCACGTAGTTTCCTATATTCTGCCGTCTGGCCCAAGTATAAGCTTTGCCGACTTTATCAAACAACTTCCTACACACTGTTATGAACTGAGGCAGCTCGGGAACATTGTCTCTCAACTGTGTTATAGAGTGTAGTACTACATTTCAGTGAAGTGTAAGGCTTTCCAAAGCTGCCGAACATGTTTCTTTCTCTATTTCAATGGTATTCTGCCTTGTATAACACACATTTACCACTCTAGTCTCCTTTAAGTAAAGAATATAGGATTCATACAGTGTTTCATGTGATCTTAACTGGAATGAAGGATTTCCCTTATCTTAGCTACCTTTTCTACACTAAGAACTGACTTGGAGATTCTCTTTCAGCTTTTCTAAACAAGTTCTCATCTGTTTACAGTCATTTTCACTGAATTATTATGTTTTCATGTAGTTTCCTATATTCTGCCTTCTGGCCCAAGTATAAACTTTGCCCACTTTATCAAACAACTTCCTACACACTGTTATGAACTGAGGCAGCTAGGGAACATTGTCTCTCAACTGTGTTATAGAGTGTAGTACTACATTTCAGTGTAGTGTAAGGCTTTCCAAAGCTGCCGAACGTGTTTCTTTCTCTATTTCAATGGTATTCTGCCTTGTATAACACACATTTACCACTCTAGTCTCCTTTAAGTAAACAATATAGGATTCATACAGTGTTTAATGTGATCTTAACTCGATTTAAGGATTTCCCGTATTTAGCTACCTTTTCTATACTAAGAACTGACTTGGAGAATCTCTTTCAGCTGTTCTAAGCAAGTTCTCATCTGTTTACAGTCATTTTCACTCAATTAATCATGTTTGCATGTAGTTTCCTATATTCTGCCTCCTGGTTCAAGTATAAACTTTGCCCACATTAACAAACAACTTCCTACACACTGTTATGAACTGAGGCAGCTAGGGAACATTGTCTCTCAACTGTGTTATAGAGTGTAGTACTACATTTCAGTGAAGTGTAAGGCTTTCCAAAGCTGCCGAACGTGTTTCTTTCTCTATTTCAATGGTATTCTGCCTTGTATAACACACATTTACCACTCTAGTCTTCTTTAAGTAAAGAATATAGGATTCATACAGTGTTTCATGTAATCTTAACTCGAATTAAGGATTTCCCGGATCTTAGCTACCTTTTCTACACTAAGAACTGACTTGGAGATTCTCTTTCAGTTGTTCTACACAAGTTCTCATCTGTTTACAGACATTTTCACTGAATTATAAATGTGTTCATGTAGTTTCCTATATTCTGCCTTCTGGTCCAAGTATAAGCTTTGCCCACTTTATCAAACAACTTCCTACACACTGTTATGAACTGAGGCAGCTCGGGAACATTGTCTCTCAACTGTGTTATAGAGTGTAGTACTACATTTCAGTGAAGTGTAAGGCTTTCCAAAGCTGCCGAACGTGTTTCTTTCTCTATTTCAATGGTATTCTGCCTTGTATAACACACATTTACCACTCTAGTCTCCTTTCAGTAAAGAATATAGGATTCATACAGTGTTTGATGTTATCTTAACTCGAATTAAGGATTTTCCTTATCTTAGCTACTTTTCTACACTAAGAACTGACTTGCAGATTCTCTTTCAGCTGTTCTAAACAAGTTCTCATCTGTTTACAGTCATTTTCACTGAATTATTCATGTTTTCATGTAGTTTCCTATATTCTGCCTTCTGGCCCAAGTATAAGCTTTGCCCACTTTATCAAACACCTTCCTACACTCTGTTATGAACTGAGGCAGCTAGGGAACATTGTCTCTCAACTGTGTTATAGAGTGTAGTACTACATTTCAGTGAAGTGTAAGGCTTTTCAAAGCTGCCGAACGTGTTTCTTTCTCTATTTCAATGGTATTCTGCCTTGTATAACACACATTTACCACTCTAGTCTCCTTTAAGTAAAGAATATAGGAGTCATACAGTGTTTCATGTAATCTTAACTCGAATTAAGGATTTCCCGGATCTTAGCTACCTTTTCTACACTGAGAACTGACTTGGAGTTTCTCTTTCAGCTGTTCTACACAAGTTCTCATCTGTTTACAGTCATTTTCACTGAATTATTCATGTTTTCCTGTAGTTTCCTATATTCTGCCTTCTGGCCCAAGTATAAGCTTTGCTGACTTTATCAAACAACTTCCTACACACTGTTATGAACTGAGGCAGCTCGGGAACATTGTCTCTCAACTGTGTTATAGAGTGTAGTACTACATTTCAGTGAAGTGTAAGGCTTTCCAAAGCTGCCGAACGTGTTTCTTTCTCTATTTCAATGGTATTCTGCCTTGTATAACACACATTTACCACTCAAGTCTCCTTTAAGTAAAGAATATAGGATTCATAGTGTTTCATGTGATTTTAACTTCAATTAAGGATTTCTCGGATTTACCTACCTTTTCTACACTAAGAACTGACTTGGAGATTCTCTTTCAGCTGTTCTACACAAGTTCTCATCTGTTTACAGACATTTTCACTGAATTATAAATGTGTTCATGTAGTTTCCTATATTCTGCCTTCTGGTCCAAGTATAAGCTTTGCCCACTTTATCAAACAACTTCCTACACACTGTTGTGAACTGAGGCAGCTCGGGAACATTGTCTCTCAACTGTGTTATAGAGTGTAGTACTACATTTCAGTGAAGTGTAAGGCTTTTCAAAGCTGCCGAACGTGTTTCTTTCTCTATTTCAATGGTATTCTGCCTTGTATAACACACATTTACCACTCTAGTCTCCTTTAAGTAAAGAATATAGGAGTCATACAGTGTTTCATGTAATCTTAACTCGAATTAAGGATTTCCCGGATCTTAGCTACCTTTTCTACACTGAGAACTGACTTGGAGTTTCTCTTTCAGCTGTTCTACACAAGTTCTCATCTGTTTACAGTCATTTTCACTGAATTATTCATGTTTTCCTGTAGTTTCCTATATTCTGCCTTCTGGCCCAAGTATAAGCTTTGCTGACTTTATCAAACAACTTCCTACACACTGTTATGAACTGAGGCAGCTCGGGAACATTGTCTCTCAACTGTGTTATAGAGTGTAGTACTACATTTCAGTGAAGTGTAAGGCTTTCCAAAGCTGCCGAACGTGTTTCTTTCTCTATTTCAATGGTATTCTGCCTTGTATAACACACATTTACCACTCAAGTCTCCTTTAAGTAAAGAATATAGGATTCATAGTGTTTCATGTGATTTTAACTCGAATTAAGGATTTCTCGGATTTAGCTACCTTTTCTACACTAAGAACTGACTTGGAGATTCTCTTTCAGCTGTTCTAAACAAGTTCAAATCAGTTTACAGTCATTTTCACTGAATTAATCATGTTTTCATGTAGTTTCCTATATTCTGTCTTCTGGTCCAAGTATAAGCTTTGCCCACTTTATCAAACAACTTCCTACACAGTGTTAAGGACTGAGGCAGCTAGGGAACATTGTCTCTCAACTGTGTTATAGAGTGTAGTACTACATTTCAGTGAAGTGTAAGGCTTTTCAAAGCTGCCGAACGTGTTTCTTTCTCTATTTCAATGGTATTCTGCCTTGTATAACACACATTTACCACTCTAGTCTCCTTTAAGTAAAGAATATAGGATTCATACAGTGTTTCATGTGATCTTAACTGGAATGAAGGATTTCCCTTATCTTAGCTACCTTTTCTACACTAAGAACTGACTTGGAGATTCTCTTTCAGCTTTTCTAAACAAGTTCTCATCTGTTTACAGTCATTTTCACTGAATTATTATGTTTTCATGTAGTTACCTATATTCTGCCTTCTGGCCCAAGTATAAACTTTGCCCACTTTATCAAACAACTTCCTACACACTGTTATGAACTGAGGCAGCTAGGGAACATTGTCTCTCAACTGTGTTATAGAGTGTAGTACTACATTTCAGTGAAGTGTAAGGCTTTCCAAAGCTGCCGAACGTGTTTCTTTCTCTATTTCAATGGTATTCTGCCTTGTATAACACACATTTACCACTCTAGTCTCCTTTAAGTAAACAATATAGGATTCATACAGTGTTTAATGTGATCTTAACTCGATTTAAGGATTTCCCGGATTTAGCTACCTTTTCTATACTAAGAACTGACTTGGAGAATCTCTTTCAGCTGTTCTAAACAAGTTCTCATCTGTTTACAGTCATTTTCACTCAATTAATCATGTTTGCATGTAGTTTCCTATATTCTGCCTCCTGGTTCAAGTATAAACTTTGCCCACTTTAACAAACAACTTCCTACACACTGTTATGAACTGAGGCAGCTAGGGAACATTGTCTCTCAACTGTGTTATAGAGTGTAGTACTACATTTCAGTGAAGTGTAAGGCTTTCCAAAGCTGCCGAACGTGTTTCTTTCTCTATTTCAATGGTATTCTGCCTTGTATAACACACATTTACCACTCTAGTCTTCTTTAAGTAAAGAATATAGGATTCATACAGTGTTTCATGTAATCTTAACTCGAATTAAGGATTTCCCGGATCTTAGCTACCTTTTCTACACTAAGAACTGACTTAGAGATTCTCTTTCAATTGTTCTACACAAGTTCTCATCTGTTTACAGACATTTTCACTGAATTATAAATGTGTTCATGTAGTTTCCTATATTCTGCCTTCTGGTCCAAGTATAAGCTTTGCCCACTTTATCAAACAACTTCCTACACACTGTTATGAACTGAAGCAGCTCGGGAACATTGTCTCTCAACTGTGTTATAGAGTGTAGTACTACATTTCAGTGAAGTGTAAGGCTTTCCAAAGCTGCCGAACGTGTTTCTTTCTCTATTTCAATGGTATTCTGCCTTGTATAACACACATTTACCACTCTAGTCTCCTTTAAGTAAAGAATATAGGATTCATACAGTGTTTGATGTTATCTTAACTCGAATTAAGGATTTCCCTTATCTTAGCTACCTTTTCTACACTAAGAACTGACTTGGAGATTCTCTTTCAGCTGTTCTACACAAGTTCTCATCTGTTTACAGTCATTTTCACTGAATTATTATGTTTTCATGTAGTTTCCTATATTCTGTCTTCTGGTCCAAGTATAAGCTTTGCCCACTTTATCAAACAACTTCCTACACAGTGATAAGGACTGAGGCAGCTAGGGAACATTGTCTCTCAACTGTGTTATAGAGTGTAGTACTACATTTCAGTGAAGTGTAAGGCTTTTCAAAGCTGCCAAACGTGTTTCTTTCTCTATTTCAATGGTATTCTGCCTTGTATAACACACATTTACCACTCTGGTCTCCTTTAAGTAATGAATATAGGATTCATACTGTGTTTGATGTTATCTTAACTCGAATTAAGGATTTCCCTTATCTTAGCTACCTTTTCTAAACTAAGAACTGACTTGGAGATTCTCTTTCAGCTGTTCTAAACAAGTTCAAATCAGTTTACAGTCATTTTCACTGAATTAATCATGTTTTCATGTAGTTTCCAATATTTTGTCTTCTGGTCCAAGTATAAGCTTTGCCCACTTTATCAAACAACTTCCTACACAGTGTTAAGGACTGAGGCAGCTAGGGAACATTGTCTCTCAACTGTGTTATAGAGTGTAGTACTACATTTCAGTGAAGTGTAAGGCTTTTCATAGCTGCCGAACGTGTTTCTTTCTCTATTTCAATGGTATTCTGCCTTGTATAACACACATTTACCACTCTAGTCTCCTTTAAGTAAAGAATATAGGAGTCATACAGTGTTTCATGTAATCTTAACTCGAATTAAGGATTTCCCGGATCTTAGCTACCTTTTCTACACTGAGAACTGACTTGGAGTTTCTCTTTCAGCTGTTCTACACAAGTTCTCATCTGTTTAAAGTCATTTTCACTGAATTATTCATGTTTTCACGTAGTTTCCTATATTCTGCCGTCTGGCCCAAGTATAAGCTTTGCCGACTTTATCAAACAACTTCCTACACACTGTTATGAACTGAGGCAGCTCGGGAACATTGTCTCTCAACTGTGTTATAGAGTGTAGTACTACATTTCAGTGAAGTGTAAGGCTTTCCAAAGCTGCCGAACATGTTTCTTTCTCTATTTCATTGGTATTCTGCCTTGTATAACACACATTTACCACTCTAGTCTCCTTTAAGTAAAGAATATAGGATTCATACAGTGTTTCATGTGATCTTAACTGGAATGAAGGATTTCCCTTATCTTAGCTACCTATTCTACACTAAGAACTGACTTGGAGATTCTCTTTCAGCTTTTCTAAACAAGTTCTCATCTGTTTACAGTCATTTTCACTGAATTATTATGTTTTCATGTAGTTTCCTATATTCTGCCTTCTGGCCCAAGTATAAACTTTGCCCACTTTATCAAACAACTTCCTACACACTGTTATGAACTGAGGCAGCTAGGGAACATTGTCTCTCAACTGTGTTATAGAGTGTAGTACTACATTTCAGTGTAGTGTAAGGCTTTCCAAAGCTGCCGAACGTGTTTCTTTCTCTATTTCAATGGTATTCTGCCTTGTATAACACACATTTACCACTCTAGTCTCCTTTAAGTAAACAATATAGGATTCATACAGTGTTTAATGTGATCTTAACTCGATTTAAGGATTTCCCGGATTTAGCTACCTTTTCTATACTAAGAACTGACTTGGAGAATCTCTTTCAGCTGTTCTAAGCAAGTTCTTATCTGTTTACAGTCATTTTCACTCAATTAATCATGTTTGCATGTAGTTTCCTATATTCTGCCTCCTGGTTCAAGTATAAACTTTGCCCACTTTAACAAACAACTTCCTACACACTGTTATGAACTGAGGCAGCTAGGGAACATTGTCTCTCAACTGTGTTATAGAGTGTAGTACTACATTTTAGTGAAGTGTAAGGCTTTCCAAAGCTGCCGAACGTGTTTCTTTCTCTATTTCACTGGTATTCTGCCTTGTATAACACACATTTACCACTCTAGTCTTCTTTAAGTAAAGAATATAGGATTCATACAGTGTTTCTTGTAATCTTAACTCGAATTAAGGATTTCCCGGATCTTAGCTACCTTTTCTACACTAAGAACTGACTTGGAGATTCTCTTTCAGTTGTTCTACACAAGTTCTCATCTGTTTACAGACATTTTCACTGAATTATAAATGTGTTCATGTAGTTTCCTATATTCTGCCTTCTGGTCCAAGTATAAGCTTTGCCCACTTTATCAAACAACTTCCTACACACTGTTATGAACTGAGGCAGCTCCGGAACATTGTCTCTCAACTGTGTTATAGAGTGTAGTACTACATTTCAGTGAAGTGTAAGGCTTTCCAAAGCTGCCGAACGTGTTTCTTTCTCTATTTCAATGGTATTCTGCCTTGTATAACACACATTTACCACTCTAGTCTCCTTTCAGTAAAGAATATAGGATTCATACAGTGTTTGATGTTATCTTAACTCGAATTAAGGATTTCCCTTATCTTAGCTACCTTTTCTACACTAAGAACTGACTTGGAGATTCTCTTTCAGCTGTTCTACACAAGCTCTCATCTGTTTACAGTCATTTTCACTGAATTATTATGTTTTCATGTAGTTTCCTATATTCTGTCTTCTGGTCCAAGTATAAGCTTTGCCCACTTTATCAAACAACTTCCTACACAGTGTTAAGGACTGAGGCAGCTAGGGAACATTGTCTCTCAACTGTGTTATAGAGTGTAGTACTACATTTCAGTGAAGTGTAAGGCTTTTCAAAGCTGCCGAACGTGTTTCTTTCTCTATTTCAATGGTATTCTGCCTTGTATAACACACATTTACCACTCTAGTCTCCTTTAAGTAAAGAATATAGGAGTCATACAGTGTTTCATGTAATCTTAACTCGAATTAAGGATTTCCCGGATCTTAGCTACCTTTTCTACACTGAGAACTGACTTGGAGTTTCTCTTTCAGCTGTTCTACACAAGTTCTCATCTGTTTACAGTCATTTTCACTGAATTATTCATGTTTTCCTGTAGTTTCCTATATTCTGCCTTCTGGCCCAAGTATAAGCTTTGCTGACTTTATCAAACAACTTCCTACACACTGTTATGAACTGAGGCAGCTCGGGAACATTGTCTCTCAACTGTGTTATAGAGTGTAGTACTACATTTCAGTGAAGTGTAAGGCTTTCCAAAGCTGCCGAACGTGTTTCTTTCTCTATTTCAATGGTATTCTGCCTTGTATAACACACATTTACCACTCAAGTCTCCTTTAAGTAAAGAATATAGGATTCATAGTGTTTCATGTGATTTTAACTCGAATTAAGGATTTCTCGGATTTAGCTACCTTTTCTACACTAAGAACTGACTTGGAGATTCTCTTTCAGCTGTTCTAAACAAGTTCAAATCAGTTTACAGTCATTTTCACTGAATTAATCATGTTTTCATGTAGTTTCCTATATTCTGTCTTCTGGTCCAAGTATAAGCTTTGCCCACTTTATCAAACAACTTCCTACACAGTGTTAAGGACTGAGGCAGCTAGGGAACATTGTCTCTCAACTGTGTTATAGAGTGTAGTACTACATTTCAGTGAAGTGTAAGGCTTTTCAAAGCTGCCGAACGTGTTTCTTTCTCTATTTCAATGGTATTCTGCCTTGTATAACACACATTTACCACTCTAGTCTCCTTTAAGTAAAGAATATAGGATTCATACAGTGTTTCATGTGATCTTAACTGGAATGAAGGATTTCCCTTATCTTAGCTACCTTTTCTACACTAAGAACTGACTTGGAGATTCTCTTTCAGCTTTTCTAAACAAGTTCTCATCTGTTTACAGTCATTTTCACTGAATTATTATGTTTTCATGTAGTTACCTATATGCTCCCTTCTGGCCCAAGTATAAACTTTGCCCACTTTATCAAACAACTTCCTACACACTGTTATGAACTGAGGCAGCTAGGGAACATTGTCTCTCAACTGTGTTATAGAGTGTAGTACTACATTTCAGTGAAGTGTAAGGCTTTCCAAAGCTGCCGAACGTGTTTCTTTCTCTATTTCAATGGTATTCTGCCTTGTATAACACACATTTACCACTCTAGTCTCCTTTAAGTAAACAATATAGGATTCATACAGTGTTTAATGTGATCTTAACTCGATTTAAGGATTTCCCGGATTTAGCTACCTTTTCTATACTAAGAACTGACTTGGAGAATCTCTTTCAGCTGTTCTAAACAAGTTCTCATCTGTTTACAGTCATTTTCACTCAATTAATCATGTTTGCATGTAGTTTCCTATATTCTGCCTCCTGGTTCAAGTATAAACTTTGCCCACTTTAACAAACAACTTCCTACACACTGTTATGAACTGAGGCAGCTAGGGAACATTGTCTCTCAACTGTGTTATAGAGTGTAGTACTACATTTCAGTGAAGTGTAAGGCTTTCCAAAGCTGCCGAACGTGTTTCTTTCTCTATTTCAATGGTATTCTGCCTTGTATAACACACATTTACCACTCTAGTCTTCTTTAAGTAAAGAATATAGGATTCATACAGTGTTTCATGTAATCTTAACTCGAATTAAGGATTTCCCGGATCTTAGCTACCTTTTCTACACTAAGAACTGACTTAGAGATTCTCTTTCAATTGTTCTACACAAGTTCTCATCTGTTTACAGACATTTTCACTGAATTATAAATGTGTTCATGTAGTTTCCTATATTCTGCCTTCTGGTCCAAGTATAAGCTTTGCCCACTTTATCAAACAACTTCCTACACACTGTTATGAACTGAAGCAGCTCGGGAACATTGTCTCTCAACTGTGTTATAGAGTGTAGTACTACATTTCAGTGAAGTGTAAGGCTTTCCAAAGCTGCCGAACGTGTTTCTTTCTCTATTTCAATGGTATTCTGCCTTGTATAACACACATTTACCACTCTAGTCTCCTTTAAGTAAAGAATATAGGATTCATACAGTGTTTGATGTTATCTTAACTCGAATTAAGGATTTCCCTTATCTTAGCTACCTTTTCTACACTAAGAACTGACTTGGAGATTCTCTTTCAGCTGTTCTACACAAGTTCTCATCTGTTTACAGTCATTTTCACTGAATTATTATATTTTCATGTAGTTTCCTATATTCTGTCTTCTGGTCCAAGTATAAGCTTTGCCCACTTTATCAAACAACTTCCTACACAGTGATAAGGACTGAGGCAGCTAGGGAACATTGTCTCTCAACTGTGTTATAGAGTGTAGTACTACATTTCAGTGAAGTGTAAGGCTTTTCAAAGCTGCCAAACGTGTTTCTTTCTCTATTTCAATGGTATTCTGCCTTGTATAACACACATTTACCACTCTGGTCTCCTTTAAGTAATGAATATAGGATTCATACTGTGTTTGATGTTATCTTAACTCGAATTAAGGATTTCCCTTATCTTAGCTACCTTTTCTACACTAAGAACTGACTTGGAGATTCTCTTTCAGCTGTTCTAAACAAGTTCAAATCAGTTTACAGTCATTTTCACTGAATTAATCATGTTTTCATGTAGTTTCCAATATTCTGTCTTCTGGTCCAAGTATAAGCTTTGCCCACTTTATCAAACAACTTCCTACACAGTGTTAAGGACTGAGGCAGCTAGGGAACATTGTCTCTCAACTGTGTTATAGAGTGTAGTACTACATTTCAGTGAAGTGTAAGGCTTTTCAAAGCTGCCGAACGTGTTTCTTTCTCTATTTCAATGGTATTCTGCCTTGTATAACACACATTTACCACTCTAGTCTCCTTTAAGTAAAGAATATAGGAGTCATACAGTGTTTCATGTAATCTTAACTCGAATTAAGGATTTCCCGGATCTTAGCTACCTTTTCTACACTGAGAACTGACTTGGAGTTTCTCTTTCAGCTGTTCTACACAAGTTCTCATCTGTTTACAGTCATTTTCACTGAATTATTCATGTTTTCCTGTAGTTTCCTATATTCTGCCTTCTGGCCCAAGTATAAGCTTTGCTGACTTTATCAAACAACTTCCTACACACTGTTATGAACTGAGGCAGCTCGGGAACATTGTCTCTCAACTGTGTTATAGAGTGTAGTACTACATTTCAGTGAAGTGTAAGGCTTTCCAAAGCTGCCGAACGTGTTTCTTTCTCTATTTCAATGGTATTCTGCCTTGTATAACACACATTTACCACTCAAGTCTCCTTTAAGTAAAGAATATAGGATTCATAGTGTTTCATGTGATTTTAACTCGAATTAAGGATTTCTCGGATTTAGCTACCTTTTCTACACTAAGAACTGACTTGGAGATTCTCTTTCAGCTGTTCTAAACAAGTTCAAATCAGTTTACAGTCATTTTCACTGAATTAATCATGTTTTCATGTAGTTTCCTATATTCTGTCTTCTGGTCCAAGTATAAGCTTTGCCCACTTTATCAAACAACTTCCTACACAGTGTTAAGGACTGAGGCAGCTAGGGAACATTGTCTCTCAACTGTGTTATAGAGTGTAGTACTACATTTCAGTGAAGTGTAAGGCTTTTCAAAGCTGCCGAACGTGTTTCTTTCTCTATTTCAATGGTATTCTGCCTTGTATAACACACATTTACCACTCTAGTCTCCTTTAAGTAAAGAATATAGGATTCATACAGTGTTTCATGTGATCTTAACTGGAATGAAGGATTTCCCTTATCTTAGCTACCTTTTCTACACTAAGAACTGACTTGGAGATTCTCTTTCAGCTTTTCTAAACAAGTTCTCATCTGTTTACAGTCATTTTCACTGAATTATTATGTTTTCATGTAGTTACCTATATGCTCCCTTCTGGCCCAAGTATAAACTTTGCCCACTTTATCAAACAACTTCCTACACACTGTTATGAACTGAGGCAGCTAGGGAACATTGTCTCTCAACTGTGTTATAGAGTGTAGTACTACATTTCAGTGAAGTGTAAGGCTTTCCAAAGCTGCCGAACGTGTTTCTTTCTCTATTTCAATGGTATTCTGCCTTGTATAACACACATTTACCACTCTAGTCTCCTTTAAGTAAACAATATAGGATTCATACAGTGTTTAATGTGATCTTAACTCGATTTAAGGATTTCCCGGATTTAGCTACCTTTTCTATACTAAGAACTGACTTGGAGAATCTCTTTCAGCTGTTCTAAACAAGTTCTCATCTGTTTACAGTCATTTTCACTCAATTAATCATGTTTGCATGTAGTTTCCTATATTCTGCCTCCTGGTTCAAGTATAAACTTTGCCCACTTTAACAAACAACTTCCTACACACTGTTATGAACTGAGGCAGCTAGGGAACATTGTCTCTCAACTGTGTTATAGAGTGTAGTACTACATTTCAGTGAAGTGTAAGGCTTTCCAAAGCTGCCGAACGTGTTTCTTTCTCTATTTCAATGGTATTCTGCCTTGTATAACACACATTTACCACTCTAGTCTTCTTTAAGTAAAGAATATAGGATTCATACAGTGTTTCATGTAATCTTAACTCGAATTAAGGATTTCCCGGATCTTAGCTACCTTTTCTACACTAAGAACTGACTTAGAGATTCTCTTTCAATTGTTCTACACAAGTTCTCATCTGTTTACAGACATTTTCACTGAATTATAAATGTGTTCATGTAGTTTCCTATATTCTGCCTTCTGGTCCAAGTATAAGCTTTGCCCACTTTATCAAACAACTTCCTACACACTGTTATGAACTGAAGCAGCTCGGGAACATTGTCTCTCAACTGTGTTATAGAGTGTAGTACTACATTTCAGTGAAGTGTAAGGCTTTCCAAAGCTGCCGAACGTGTTTCTTTCTCTATTTCAATGGTATTCTGCCTTGTATAACACACATTTACCACTCTAGTCTCCTTTAAGTAAAGAATATAGGATTCATACAGTGTTTGATGTTATCTTAACTCGAATTAAGGATTTCCCTTATCTTAGCTACCTTTTCTACACTAAGAACTGACTTGGAGATTCTCTTTCAGCTGTTCTACACAAGTTCTCATCTGTTTACAGTCATTTTCACTGAATTATTATATTTTCATGTAGTTTCCTATATTCTGTCTTCTGGTCCAAGTATAAGCTTTGCCCACTTTATCAAACAACTTCCTACACAGTGATAAGGACTGAGGCAGCTAGGGAACATTGTCTCTCAACTGTGTTATAGAGTGTAGTACTACATTTCAGTGAAGTGTAAGGCTTTTCAAAGCTGCCAAACGTGTTTCTTTCTCTATTTCAATGGTATTCTGCCTTGTATAACACACATTTACCACTCTGGTCTCCTTTAAGTAATGAATATAGGATTCATACTGTGTTTGATGTTATCTTAACTCGAATTAAGGATTTCCCTTATCTTAGCTACCTTTTCTACACTAAGAACTGACTTGGAGATTCTCTTTCAGCTGTTCTAAACAAGTTCAAATCAGTTTACAGTCATTTTCACTGAATTAATCATGTTTTCATGTAGTTTCCAATATTCTGTCTTCTGGTCCAAGTATAAGCTTTGCCCACTTTATCAAACAACTTCCTACACAGTGTTAAGGACTGAGGCAGCTAGGGAACATTGTCTCTCAACTGTGTTATAGAGTGTAGTACTACATTTCAGTGAAGTGTAAGGCTTTTCAAAGCTGCCGAACGTGTTTCTTTCTCTATTTCAATGGTATTCTGCCTTGTATAACACACATTTACCACTCTAGTCTCCTTTAAGTAAAGAATATAGGAGTCATACAGTGTTTCATGTAATCTTAACTCGAATTAAGGATTTCCCGGATCTTAGCTACCTTTTCTACACTGAGAACTGACTTGGAGTTTCTCTTTCAGCTGTTCTACACAAGTTCTCATCTGTTTAAAGTCATTTTCACTGAATTATTCATGTTTTCACGTAGTTTCCTATATTCTGCCGTCTGGCCCAAGTATAAGCTTTGCCGACTTTATCAAACAACTTCCTACACACTGTTATGAACTGAGGCAGCTCGGGAACATTGTCTCTCAACTGTGTTATAGAGTGTAGTACTGCATTTCAGTGAAGTGTAAGGCTTTCCAAAGCTGCCGAACATGTTTCTTTCTCTATTTCAATGGTATTCTGCCTTGTATAACACACATTTACCACTCTAGTCTCCTTTAAGTAAAGAATATAGGATTCATACAGTGTTTCATGTGATCTTAACTGGAATGAAGGATTTCCCTTATCTTAGCTACCTTTTCTACACTAAGAACTGACTTGGAGATTCTCTTTCAGCTTTTCTAAACAAGTTCTCATCTGTTTACAGTCATTTTCACTGAATTATTATGTTTTCATGTAGTTTCCTATATTCTGCCTTCTGGCCCAAGTATAAACTTTGCCCACTTTATCAAACAACTTCCTACACACTGTTATGAACTGAGGCAGCTAGGGAACATTGTCTCTCAACTGTGTTATAGAGTGTAGTACTACATTTCAGTTAAGTGTAAGGCTTTCCAAAGCTGCCGAACGTGTTTCTTTCTCTATTTCAATGGTATTCTGCCTTGTATAACACACATTTACCACTCTAGTCTCCTTTAAGTAAACAATATAGGATTCATACAGTGTTTAATGTGATCTTAACTCGATTTAAGGATTTCCCGGATTTAGCTACCTTTTCTATACTAATAACTGACTTGGAGAATCTCTTTCAGCTGTTCTAAACAAGTTCTCATCTGTTTACAGTCATTTTCACTCAATTAATCATGTTTGCATGTAGTTTCCTATATTCTGCATCCTGGTTCAAGTATAAACTTTGCCCACTTTAACAAACAACTTCCTACACACTGTTATGAACTGAGGCAGCTAGGGAACATTGTCTCTCAACTGTGTTGTAGAGTGTAGTACTACATTTCAGTGAAGTGTAAGGCTTTCCAAAGCTGCCGAACGTGTTTCTTTCTCTATTTCAATGGTATTCTGCCTTGTATAACACACATTTACCACTCTAGTCTTCTTTAAGTAAAGAATATAGGATTCATAGTGTTTCATGTGATTTTAACTCGAATTAAGGATTTCTCGGATTTAGCTACCTTTTCTACACTAAGAACTGACTTGGAGATTCTCTTTCAGCTGTTCTACACAAGTTCTCATCTGTTTACAGACATTTTCACTGAATTATAAATGTGTTCATGTAGTTTCCTATATTCTGCCTTCTGGTCCAAGTATAAGCTTTGCCCACTTTATCAAACAACTTCCTACACACTGTTGTGAACTGAGGCAGCTCGGGAACATTGTCTCTCAACTGTGTTATAGAGTGTAGTACTACATTTCAGTGAAGTGTAAGGCTTTTCAAAGCTGCCGAACGTGTTTCTTTCTCTATTTCAATGGTATTCTGCCTTGTATAACACACATTTACCACTCTAGTCTCCTTTAAGTAAAGAATATAGGAGTCATACAGTGTTTCATGTGATTTTAACTCGAATTAAGGATTTCTCGGATTTAGCTACCTTTTCTACACTAAGAACTGACTTGGAGATTCTCTTTCAGCTGCTCTAAACAAGTTCAAATCAGTTTACAGTCATTTTCACTGAATTAATCATGTTTTCATGTAGTTTCCTATATTCTGTCTTCTGGTCCAAGTATAAGCTTTGCCCATTTTATCAAACAACTTCCTACACAGTGTTAAGGACTGAGGCAGCTAGGGAACATTGTCTCTCAACTGTGTTATAGAGTGTAGTACTACATTTCAGTGAAGTGTAAGGCTTTTCAAAGCTACGGAACGTGTTTCTTTTCTATTTCAATGGTATTCTGCCTTGTATAACACACATTTACCACTCTAGTCTCCTTTAAGTGAAGAATATAGGAGTCATACTGTGTTTCATGTAATCTTAACTCGAATTAAGGATTTCCCGGATCTTAGCTACCTTTTCTACACTGAGAACTGACTTGGAGTTTCTCTTTCAGCTGTTCTACACAAGTTCTCATCTGTTTACAGTCATTTTCACTGAATTATTCAGGTTTTCACGTAGTTTCCTATATTCTGCCGTCTGGCCCAAGTATAAGCTTTGCCGACTTTATCAAACAACTTCCTACACACTGTTATGAACTGAGGCAGCTCGGGAACATTGTCTCTCAACTGTGTTATAGAGTGTAGTTCTACATTTCAGTGAAGTGTACGGCTTTCCAAAGCTGCCGAACATGTTTCTTTCTCTATTTCAATGGTATTCTGCCTTGTATAACACACATTTACCACTCTAGTCTCCTTTAAGTAAAGAATATAGGATTCATACAGTGTTTCATGTGATCTTAACTGGAATGAAGGATTTCCCTTATCTTAGCTACCTTTTCTATACTAAGAACTGACTTGGAGATTCTCTTTCAGGTTTTCTAAACAAATTCTCATCTGTTTACAGTCATTTTCACTGAATTATTATGTTTTCATGTAGTTTCCTATATTCTGCCTTCTGGCCCAAGTATAAACTTTGCCCACTTTATCAAACAACTTCCTACACACTGTTATGAACTGAGGCAGCTAGGGAACATTGTCTCTCAACTGTGTTATAGAGTGTAGTACTACATTTCAGTGAAGTGTAAGGCTTTCCAAAGCTGCCGAACGTGTTTCTTTCTCTATTTCAATGGTATTCTGCCTTGTATAACACACATTTACCACTCTAGTCTCCTTTAAGTAAACAATATAGGATTCATACAGTGTTTAATGTGATCTTAACTCGATTTAAGGATTTCCCGGATTTAGCTACCTTTTCTATACTAAGAACTGACTTGGAGAATCTCTTTCAGCTGTTCTAAACAAGTTCTCATCTGTTTACAGTCATTTTCACTCAATTAATCATGTTTGCATGTAGTTTCCTATATTCTGCCTCCTGGTTCAAGTATAAACTTTGCCCACTTTAACAAACAACTTCCTACACACTGTTATGAACTGAGGCAGCTAGGGAACATTGTCTCTCAACTGTGTTATAGAGTGTAGTACTACATTTCAGTGAAGTGTAAGGCTTTCCAAAGCTGCCGAACATTTTTCTTTCTCTATTTCAATGGTATTCTGCCTTGTATAACACACATTTACCACTCTAGTCTCCTTTAAGTAAAGAATATAGGAGTCATACAGTGTTTCATGTAATCTTAACTCGAATTAAGGATTTCCCGGATCTTAGCTACCTTTTCTACACTGAGAACTGACTTGGAGTTTCTCTTTCAGCTGTTCTACACAAGTTCTCATCTGTTTACAGACATTTTCACTGAATTATAAATGTGTTCATGTAGTTTCCTATATTCTGACTTCTGGTCCAAGTATAAGCTTTGCCCACTTTATCAAACAACTTCCTACGCACTGTTGTGAACTGAGGCAGCTCGGGAACATTGTCTCTCAACTGTGTTATAGAGTGTAGTACTACATTTCAGTGAAGTGTAAGGCTTTCCAAAGCTGCCGAACGTGTTTCTTTCTCTATTTCAATGGTATTCTGCCTTGTATAACACACATTTACCACTCAAGTCTCCTTTAAGTAAAGAATATAGGATTCATAGTGTTTCATGTGATTTTAACTCGAATTAAGGATTTCCCGGATTTAGCTACCTTTTCTACACTAAGAACTGACTTGAAGATTCTCTTTCAGCTGTTCTACACAAGTTCTCATCTGTTTACAGACATTTTCACTGAATTATAAATGTGTTCATGTAGTTTCCTATATTCTGCCTTCCGGTCCAAGTATAAGCTTTGCCCACTTTATCAAACAACTTCCTACACACTGTTATGAACTGAGGCAGCTCGGGAACATTGTCTCTCAACTGTGTTATAGAGTGTAGTACTACATTTCAGTGAAGTGTAAGGCTTTCCAAAGCTGCCGAAAGTGTTTCTTTCTCTATTTCAATGGTATTCGGCGTTGTATAACACACATTTACCACTCTAGTCTCCTTTAAGTAAAGAATATAGGATTCATACAGTGTTTCATGTGATCTTAACTGGAATGAAGGATTTCCTTATCTTAGCTACCTTTTCTACACTAAGAACTGACTTGGAGATTCTCTTTCAGCTGTTCTAAACAAGTTCTCATCTGTTTACAGACATTTTCACTGAATTATTCATGTGTTGATGTAGTTTCCTATATTCTGCCTTCTGGTCCAAGTATAAGCTTTGCCCACTTTATCAAACAACTTCCTACACACTGTTTTGAACTGAGGCAGCTCGGGAATATTGTCTCTCAACTGTATTATAGAGTGTAGTACTACATTTCAGTGAAGTGTAAGGCTTTCCAAAGCTGCCGAACGTGTTTCTTTCTCTATTTCAATGGTATTCTGCCTTGTATAACACACATTTACCACTCTAGTCTCCTTTAAGTAATGAATATAGGAGTCATACAGTGTTTGATGTTATCTTAACTCGAATTAAGGATTTCCCGGATTTAGCTACCTTTTCTACACTAAGAACTGACTTGGAGATTCTCTTTCAGCTGTTCTACACAAGTTCTCATCTGTTTACAGTCATTTTCACTGAATTATTATGTTTTCATGTAGTTTCCTAAATTCTGCCTTCTGGCCCAAGTATAAACTTTGCCCACTTTATCAAACAACTTCCTACACACTGTTATGAACTGAGGCAGCTAGGGAACATTGTCTCTCAACTGTGTTATAGAGTGTAGTACTACATTTCAGTGAAGTGTAAGGCTTTCCAAAGCTGCAGAACGTGTTTATTTCTCTATTTCAATGGTATTCTGCCTTGTATAACACACATTTACCACTCTAGTCTCCTTTAAGTAAACAATATAGGATTCATACAGTGTTTCATGTGATCTTAACTGGAATGAAGGATTTCCTTAACTTAGCTACCTTTTCTACACTAAGAACTGACTTGGAGATTCTCTTTCAGCTGTTCTAAACAAGTTCTCATCTGTTTACAGACATTTTCACTGAATTATTCATGTGTTGATGTAGTTTCCTATATTCTGCCTTCCGGTCCAAGTATAAGCTTTGCCCACTTTATCAAACAACTTCCTACACACTGTTATGAACTGAGGCAGCTCGGGAACATTGTCTCTCAACTGTGTTATAGAGTGTAGTACTACATTTCAGTGAAGTGTAAGGCTTTCCAAAGCTGCCGAAAGTGTTTCTTTCTCTATTTCAATGGTATTCGGCGTTGTATAACACACATTTACCACTCTAGTCTCCTTTAAGTAATGAATATAGGAGTCATACAGTGTTTGATGTTATCTTAACTCGAATTAAGGATTTCCCGGATTTAGCTACCTTTTCTACACTAAGAACTGACTTGGAGATTCTCTTTCAGCTGTTCTACACAAGTTCTCATCTGTTTACAGTCATTTTCACTGAATTATTATGTTTTCATGTAGTTTCCTAAATTCTGCCTTCTGGCCCAAGTATAAACTTTGCCCACTTTATCAAACAACTTCCTACACACTGTTATGAACTGAGGCAGCTAGGGAACATTGTCTCTCAACTGTGTTATAGAGTGTAGTACTACATTTCAGTGAAGTGTAAGGCTTTCCAAAGCTGCAGAACGTGTTTATTTCTCTATTTCAATGGTATTCTGCCTTGTATAACACACATTTACCACTCTAGTCTCCTTTAAGTAAACAATATAGGATTCATACAGTGTTTCATGTGATCTTAACTGGAATGAAGGATTTCCTTATCTTAGCTACCTTTTCTACACTAAGAACTGACTTGGAGATTCTCTTTCAGCTGTTCTAAACAAGTTCTCATCTGTTTACAGACATTTTCACTGAATTATTCATGTGTTGATGTAGTTTCCTATATTCTGCCTTCCGGTCCAAGTATAAGCTTTGCCCACTTTATCAAACAACTTCCTACACACTGTTATGAACTGAGGCAGCTCGGGAACATTGTCTCTCAACTGTGTTATAGAGTGTAGTACTACATTTCAGTGAAGTGTAAGGCTTTCCAAAGCTGCCGAACGTGTTTCTTTCTCTATTTCAATGGTATTCTGCCTTGTATAACACACATTTACCACTCTAATCTCCTTTAAGTAAAGAATATAGGATTCATACAGTGTTTCATGTGATCTTAACTGGAATGAAGGATTTCCTTATCTTAGCTACATTTTCTACACTAAGAACTGACTTGGAGATTCTCTTTCAGCTGTTCTAAACAAGTTCTCATCTGTTTACATACATTTTCACTGAATTATTCATATGTTGATGTAGTTTCCTATACTCTTCCTTCTGGTCCAAGTATAAGCTTTGCCCACTTTATCAAACAACTTCCTACACACTGTTATGAACTGAGGCAGCTCGGGAACATTGTCTCTCAACTGTGTTATAGAGTGTAGTACTACATTTCAGTGTAGTGTAAGGTTTTCCAAAGCTGCCGAACGTGTTCCTTTCTCTATTTCAATGGTATTCTGCCTTGTATAACACACATTTACCACTCTAGTCTCCTTTAAGTAATGAATATAGGATTCATACAGTGTTTGATGTTATCTTAACTCGAATTAAGGATTTCCCGGATTTAGCTACCTTTTCTACACTGAGAACTGACTTGGAGTTTCTCTTTCAGCTGTTCTACACAAGTTCTCATCTGTTTACAGACATTTTCACTGAATTATAAATGTGTTCATGTAGTTTCCTATATTCTGACTTCTGGTCCAACTATAAGCTTTGCCCACTTTATCAAACAACTTCCTACGCACTGTTGTGAACTGAGGCAGCTCGGGAACATTGTCTCTCAACTGTGTTATAGAGTGTAGTACTACATTTCAGTGAAGTGTAAGGCTTTCCAAAGCTGCCGAACGTGTTTCTTTCTCTATTTCAATGGTATTCTGCCTTGTATAACACACATTTACCACTCAAGTCTCCTTTAAGTAAAGAATATAGGATTCATAGTGTTTCATGTGATTTTAACTCGAATTAAGGATTTCCCGGATTTAGCTACCTTTTCTACACTAAGAACTGACTTGGAGATTCTCTTTCAGCTGTTCTACACAAGTTCTCATCTGTTTACAGACATTTTCACTGAATTATAAATGTGTTCATGTAGTTTCCTATATTCTGCCTTCCGGTCCAAGTATAAGCTTTGCCCACTTTATCAAACAACTTCCTACACACTGTTATGAACTGAGGCAGCTCAGGAACATTGTCTCTCAACTGTGTTATAGAGTGTAGTACTACATTTCAGTGAAGTGTAAGGCTTTCCAAAGCTGCCGAAAGTGTTTCTTTCTCTATTTCAATGGTATTCGGCGTTGTATAACACACATTTACCACTCTAGTCTCCTTTAAGTAAAGAATATAGGATTCATACAGTGTTTCATGTGATCTTAACTGGAATGAAGGATTTCCTTATCTTAGCTACCTTTTCTACACTAAGAACTGACTTGGAGATTCTCTTTCAGCTGTTCTAAACAAGTTCTCATCTGTTTACAGACATTTTCACTGAATTATTCATGTGGTGATGTAGTTTCCTATATTCTGCCTTCTGGTCCAAGTATAAGCTTTGCCCACTTTATCAAACAACTTCCTACACACTGTTTTGAACTGAGGCAGCTCGGGAATATTGTCTCTCAACTGTATTATAGAGTGTAGTACTACATTTCAGTGAAGTGTAAGGCTTTCCAAAGCTGCCGAACGTGTTTCTTTCTCTATTTCAATGGTATTCTGCCTTGTATAACACACATTTACCACTCAAGTCTCCTTTAAGTAAAGAATATAGGATTCATAGTGTTTCATGTGATTTTAACTCGAATTAAGGATTTCCCGGATTTAGCTACCTTTTCTACACTAAGAACTGACTTGGAGATTCTCTTTCAGCTGTTCTACACAAGTTCTCATCTGTTTACAGACATTTTCACTGAATTATAAATGTGTTCATGTAGTTTCCTATATTCTGCCTTCCGGTCCAAGTATAAGCTTTGCCCACTTTATCAAACAACTTCCTACACACTGTTATGAACTGAGGCAGCTCGGGAACATTGTCTCTCAACTGTGTTATAGAGTGTAGTACTACATTTCAGTGAAGTGTAAGGCTTTCCAAAGCTGCCGAAAGTGTTTCTTTCTCTATTTCAATGGTATTCGGCGTTGTATAACACACATTTACCACTCTAGTCTCCTTTAAGTAAAGAATATAGGATTCATACAGTGTTTCATGTGATCTTAACTGGAATGAAGGATTTCCTTATCTTAGCTACCTTTTCTACACTAAGAACTGACTTGGAGATTCTCTTTCAGCTGTTCTAAACAAGTTCTCATCTGTTTACAGACATTTTCACTGAATTATTCATGTGTTGATGTAGTTTCCTATATTCTGCCTTCTGGTCCAAGTATAAGCTTTGCCCACTTTATCAAACAACTTCCTACACACTGTTTTGAACTGAGGCAGCTCGGGAATATTGTCTCTCAACTGTATTATAGAGTGTAGTACTACATTTCAGTGAAGTGTAAGGCTTTCCAAAGCTGCCGAACGTGTTTCTTTCTCTATTTCAATGGTATTCTGCCTTGTATAACACACATTTACCACTCTAGTCTCCTTTAAGTAATGAATATAGGAGTCATACAGTGTTTGATGTTATCTTAACTCGAATTAAGGATTTCCCGGATTTAGCTACCTTTTCTACACTAAAAACTGACTTGGAGATTCTCTTTCAGCTGTTCTACACAAGTTCTCATCTGTTTACAGTCATTTTCACTGAATTATTATGTTTTCATGTAGTTTCCTATATTCTGCCTTCTGGCCCAAGTATAAACTTTGCCCACTTTATCAAACAACTTCCTACACACTGTTATGAACTGAGGCAGCTAGGGAACATTGTCTCTCAACTGTGTTATAGAGTGTAGTACTACATTTCAGTGAAGTGTAAGGCTTTCCAAAGCTGCAGAACGTGTTTATTTCTCTATTTCAATGGTATTCTGCCTTGTATAACACACATTTACCACTCTAGTCTCCTTTAAGTAAACAATATAGGATTCATACAGTGTTTCATGTGATCTTAACTGGAATGAAGGATTTCCTTATCTTAGCTACCTTTTCTACACTAAGAACTGACTTGGAGATTCTCTTTCAGCTGTTCTAAACAAGTTCTCATCTGTTTACAGACATTTTCACTGAATTATTCATGTGTTGATGTAGTTTCCTATATTCTGCCTTCCGGTCCAAGTATAAGCTTTGCCCACTTTATCAAACAACTTCCTACACACTGTTATGAACTGAGGCAGCTCGGGAACATTGTCTCTCAACTGTGTTATAGAGTGTAGTACTACATTTCAGTGAAGTGTAAGGCTTTCCAAAGCTGCCGAACGTGTTTCTTTCTCTATTTCAATGGTATTCTGCCTTGTATAACACACATTTACCACTCTAATCTCCTTTAAGTAAAGAATATAGGATTCATACAGTGTTTCATGTGATCTTAACTGGAATGAAGGATTTCCTTATCTTAGCTACATTTTCTACACTAAGAACTGACTTGGAGATTCTCTTTCAGCTGTTCTAAACAAGTTCTCATCTGTTTACATACATTTTCACTGAATTATTCATGTGTTGATGTAGTTTCCTATACTCTGCCTTCTGGTCCAAGTATAAGCTTTGCCCACTTTATCAAACAACTTCCTACACACTGTTATGAACTGAGGCAGCTCGGGAACATTGTCTCTCAACTGTGTTATAGAGTGTAGTACTACATTTCAGTGAAGTGTAAGGCTTTCCAAAGCTGCCGAATGTGTTTCTTTCTCTATTTCAATGGTATTCTGCCTTGTATAACACACATTTACCACTCTAGTCTCCTTTAAGTAAAGAACATAGGATTCATACAGTGTTTGATGTTATCTTAACTCGAATTAAGGATTTCCCTTATCTTAGCTACCTTTTCTACACTAAGAACTGACTTGGAGATTCTCTTTCAGCTGTTCTACACAAGTTCTCATCTGTTTACAGTCATTTTCACTGAATTATTATGTTTTCATGTAGTTTCCTATATTCTGCCTTCTGGCCCAAGTATAAACTTTGCCCACTTTATCAAACAACTTCCTACACACTGTTATGAACTGAGGCAGCTAGGGAACATTGTCTCTCAACTGTGTTATAGAGTGTAGTACTACATTTCAGTGAAGTGTAAGGCTTTCCAAAGCTGCCGAACATGTTTCTTTCTCTATTTCAATGGTATTCTGCCTTGTATAACACACATTTACCACTCTAGTCTCCTTTAAGTAAACAATATAGGATTCATAGAGTGTTTAATGTGATCTTAACTCGATTTAAGGATTTCCCGGATTTAGCTACCTTTTCTATACTAAGAACTGACTTGGAGAATCTCTTTCAGCTGTTCTAAACAAGTTCTCATCGGTTTACAGTCATTTTCACTGAATTAATCATGTTTTCATGTAGTTTCCTATATTCTGCCTCCTGGTTCAAGTATAAACTTTGCCCACTTTAACAAACAACTTCCTACACACTGTTATGAACTGAGGCAGCTCGGGAACATTGTCTCTCAACTGTGTTATAGAGTGTAGTACTACATTTCAGTGAAGTGTAAGGCTTTTCAAAGCTGCCGAACGTGTTTCTTTCTCTATTTCAATGGTATTCTGCCTTGTATAACACACATTTCCCACTCTAGTCTCCTTTAAGTAAAGAATATAGGAGTCATACAGTGTTTCATGTAATCTTAACTCGAATTAAGGATTTCCCGGATCTTAGCTACCTTTTCTACACTGAGAACTGACTTGGAGTTTCTCTTTCAGCTGTTCTACACAAGTTCTCATCTGTTTACAGACATTTTCACTGAATTATAAATGTGTTCATGTAGTTTCCTATATTCTGACTTCTGGTCCAAGTATAAGCTTTGCCCACTTTATCAAACAACTTCCTACGCACTGTTGTGAACTGAGGCAGCTCGGGAACATTGTCTCTCAACTGTGTTATAGAGTGTAGTACTACATTTCAGTGAAGTGTAAGGCTTTCCAAAGCTGCCGAACGTGTTTCTTTCTCTATTTCAATGGTATTCTGCCTTGTATAACACACATTTACCACTCAAGTCTCCTTTAAGTAAAGAATATAGGATTCATAGTGTTTCATGTGATTTTAACTCGAATTAAGGATTTCCCGGATTTAGCTACCTTTTCTACACTAAGAACTGACTTGGAGATTCTCTTTCAGCTGTTCTACACAAGTTCTCATCTGTTTACAGACATTTTCACTGAATTATAAATGTGTTCATGTAGTTTCCTATATTCTGCCTTCCGGTCCAAGTATAAGCTTTGCCCACTTTATCAAACAACTTCCTACACACTGTTATGAACTGAGGCAGCTCGGGAACATTGTCTCTCAACTGTGTTATAGAGTGTAGTACTACATTTCAGTGAAGTGTAAGGCTTTCGAAAGCTGCCGAAAGTGTTTCTTTCTCTATTTCAATGGTATTCGGCGTTGTATAACACACATTTACCACTCTAGTCTCCTTTAAGTAAAGAATATAGGATTCATACAGTGTTTCATGTGATCTTAACTGGAATGAAGGATTTCCTTATCTTAGCTACCTTTTCTACACTAAGAACTGACTTGGAGATTCTCTTTCAGCTGTTCTAAACAAGTTCTCATCTGTTTACAGACATTTTCACTGAATTATTCATGTGTTGATGTAGTTTCCTATATTCTGCCTTCTGGTCCAAGTATAAGCTTTGCCCACTTTATCAAACAACTTCCTACACACTGTTTTGAACTGAGGCAGCTCGGGAATATTGTCTCTCAACTGTATTATAGAGTGTAGTACTACATTTCAGTGAAGTGTAAGGCTTTCCAAAGCTGCCGAACGTGTTTCTTTCTCTATTTCAATGGTATTCTGCCTTGTATAACACACATTTACCACTCTAGTCTCCTTTAAGTAATGAATATAGGAGTCATACAGTGTTTGATGTTATCTTAACTCGAATTAAGGATTTCCCGGATTTAGCTACCTTTTCTACACTAAGAACTGACTTGGAGATTCTCTTTCAGCTGTTCTACACAAGTTCTCATCTGTTTACAGTCATTTTCACTGAATTATTATGTTTTCATGTAGTTTCCTAAATTCTGCCTTCTGGCCCAAGTATAAACTTTGCCCACTTTATCAAACAACTTCCTACACACTGTTATGAACTGAGGCAGCTAGGGAACATTGTCTCTCAACTGTGTTATAGAGTGTAGTACTACATTTCAGTGAAGTGTAAGGCTTTCCAAAGCTGCAGAACGTGTTTATTTCTCTATTTCAATGGTATTCTGCCTTGTATAACACACATTTACCACTCTAGTCTCCTTTAAGTAAACAATATAGGATTCATACAGTGTTTCATGTGATCTTAACTGGAATGAAGGATTTCCTTATCTTAGCTACCTTTTCTACACTAAGAACTGACTTGGAGATTCTCTTTCAGCTGTTCTAAACAAGTTCTCATCTGTTTACAGACATTTTCACTGAATTATTCATGTGTTGATGTAGTTTCCTATATTCTGCCTTCCGGTCCAAGTATAAGCTTTGCCCACTTTATCAAACAACTTCCTACACACTGTTATGAACTGAGGCAGCTCGGGAACATTGTCTCTCAACTGTGTTATAGAGTGTAGTACTACATTTCAGTGAAGTGTAAGGCTTTCCAAAGCTGCCGAACGTGTTTCTTTCTCTATTTCAATGGTATTCTGCCTTGTATAACACACATTTACCACTCTAATCTCCTTTAAGTAAAGAATATAGGATTCATACAGTGTTTCATGTGATCTTAACTGGAATGAAGGATTTCCTTATCTTAGCTACATTTTCTACACTAAGAACTGACTTGGAGATTCTCTTTCAGCTGTTCTAAACAAGTTCTCATCTGTTTACATACATTTTCACTGAATTATTCATATGTTGATGTAGTTTCCTATACTCTGCCTTCTGGTCCAAGTATAAGCTTTGCCCACTTTATCAAACAACTTCCTACACACTGTTATGAACTGAGGCAGCTCGGGAACATTGTCTCTCAACTGTGTTATAGAGTGTAGTACTACATTTCAGTGAAGTGTAAGGCTTTCCAAAGATGCCGAACGTGTTTCTTTCTCTATTTCAATGGTATTCTGCCTTGTATAACACACATTTACCACTCTAGTCTCCTTTAAGTAAAGAATATAGGATTCATACAGTGTTTCAGGTAATCTTAACTCGAATTAAGGATTTCCCGGATCTTAGCTACCTTTTCTACACTAAGAACTGACTTGGAGAATCTCTGTCAGCTGTTCTAAACAAGTTCTCATCTGTTTACAGTCATTTTCACTGAATTAATCATGTTTTCATGTAGTTTCCTATATTCTGCCTCATGGTTCAAGTATAAGCTTTGCCCACTTTAACAAACAACTTCCTACACACTGTTATGAACTGAGGCAGCTAGGGAACATTGTCTCTCAACTGTGTTATAGAGTGTAGTACTACATTTCAGTGAAGTGTAAGGCTTTCCAAAGCTGCCGAACGTGTTTCTTTCTCTATTTCAATGGTATTCTGCCTTGTATAACACACATTTACCACTCTAGTCTCCTTTAAGTAAAGAACATAGGATTCATACAGTGTTTGATGTTATCTTAACTCGAATTAAGGATTTCCCTTATCTTAGCTACCTTTTCTACACTAAGAACTGACTTGGAGATTCTCTTTCAGCTGTTCTACACAAGTTCTCATCTGTTTACAGTCATTTTCACTGAATTATTATGTTTTCATGTAGTTTCCTATATTCTGCCTTCTGGCCCAAGTATAAACTTTGCCCACTTTATCAAACAACTTCCTACACACTGTTATGAACTGAGGCAGCTAGGGAACATTGTCTCTCAACTGTGTTATAGAGTGTAGTACTACATTTCAGTGAAGTGTAAGGCTTTCCAAAGCTGCCGAACGTGTTTCTTTCTCTATTTCAATGGTATTCTGCCTTGTATAACACACATTTCCCACTCTAGTCTCCTTTAAGTAAAGAATATAGGAGTCATACAGTGTTTCATGTAATCTTAACTCGAATTAAGGATTTCCCGGATCTTAGCTACCTTTTCTACACTGAGCACTGACTTGGAGTTTCTCTTTCAGCTGTTCTACACAAGTTCTCATCTGTTTACAGACATTTTCACTGAATTATAAATGTGTTCATGTAGTTTCCTATATTCTGACTTCTGGTCCAAGTATAAGCTTTGCCCACTTTATCAAACAACTTCCTACGCACTGTTGTGAACTGAGGCAGCTCGGGAACATTGTCTCTCAACTGTGTTATAGAGTGTAGTACTACATTTCAGTGAAGTGTAAGGCTTTCCAAAGCTGCCGAACGTGTTTCTTTCTCTATTTCAATGGTATTCTGCCTTGTATAACACACATTTACCACTCAAGTCTCCTTTAAGTAAAGAATATAGGATTCATAGTGTTTCATGTGATTTTAACTCGAATTAAGGATTTCCCGGATTTAGCTACCTTTTCTACACTAAGAACTGACTTGGAGATTCTCTTTCAGCTGTTCTACACAAGTTCTCATCTGTTTACAGACATTTTCACTGAATTATAAATGTGTTCATGTAGTTTCCTATATTCTGCCTTCCGGTCCAAGTATAAGCTTTGCCCACTTTATCAAACAACTTCCTACACACTGTTATGAACTGAGGCAGCTCGGGAACATTGTCTCTCAACTGTGTTATAGAGTGTAGTACTACATTTCAGTGAAGTGTAAGGCTTTCCAAAGCTGCCGAAAGTGTTTCTTTCTCTATTTCAATGGTATTCGGCGTTGTATAACACACATTTACCACTCTAGTCTCCTTTAAGTAAAGAATATAGGATTCATACAGTGTTTCATGTGATCTTAACTGGAATGAAGGATTTCCTTATCTTAGCTACCTTTTCTACACTAAGAACTGACTTGGAGATTCTCTTTCAGCTGTTCTAAACAAGTTCTCATCTGTTTACAGACATTTTCACTGAATTATTCATGTGTTGATGTAGTTTCCTATATTCTGCCTTCTGGTCCAAGTATAAGCTTTGCCCACTTTATCAAACAACTTCCTACACACTGTTTTGAACTGAGGCAGCTCGGGAATATTGTCTCTCAACTGTATTATAGAGTGTAGTACTACATTTCAGTGAAGTGTAAGGCTTTCCAAAGCTGCCGAACGTGTTTCTTTCTCTATTTCAATGGTATTCTGCCTTGTATAACACACATTTACCACTCTAGTCTCCTTTAAGTAATGAATATAGGAGTCATACAGTGTTTGATGTTATCTTAACTCGAATTAAGGATTTCCCGGATTTAGCTACCTTTTCTACACTAAAAACTGACTTGGAGATTCTCTTTCAGCTGTTCTACACAAGTTCTCATCTGTTTACAGTCATTTTCACTGAATTATTATGTTTTCATGTAGTTTCCTATATTCTGCCTTCTGGCCCAAGTATAAACTTTGCCCACTTTATCAAACAACTTCCTACACACTGTTATGAACTGAGGCAGCTAGGGAACATTGTCTCTCAACTGTGTTATAGAGTGTAGTACTACATTTCAGTGAAGTGTAAGGCTTTCCAAAGCTGCAGAACGTGTTTATTTCTCTATTTCAATGGTATTCTGCCTTGTATAACACACATTTACCACTCTAGTCTCCTTTAAGTAAACAATATAGGATTCATACAGTGTTTCATGTGATCTTAACTGGAATGAAGGATTTCCTTATCTTAGCTACCTTTTCTACACTAAGAACTGACTTGGAGATTCTCTTTCAGCTGTTCTAAACAAGTTCTCATCTGTTTACAGACATTTTCACTGAATTATTCATGTGTTGATGTAGTTTCCTATATTCTGCCTTCCGGTCCAAGTATAAGCTTTGCCCACTTTATCAAACAACTTCCTACACACTGTTATGAACTGAGGCAGCTCGGGAACATTGTCTCTCAACTGTGTTATAGAGTGTAGTACTACATTTCAGTGAAGTGTAAGGCTTTCCAAAGCTGCCGAACGTGTTTCTTTCTCTATTTCAATGGTATTCTGCCTTGTATAACACACATTTACCACTCTAATCTCCTTTAAGTAAAGAATATAGGATTCATACAGTGTTTCATGTGATCTTAACTGGAATGAAGGATTTCCTTATCTTAGCTACATTTTCTACACTAAGAACTGACTTGGAGATTCTCTTTCAGCTGTTCTAAACAAGTTCTCATCTGTTTACATACATTTTCACTGAATTATTCATGTGTTGATGTAGTTTCCTATACTCTGCCTTCTGGTCCAAGTATAAGCTTTGCCCACTTTATCAAACAACTTCCTACACACTGTTATGAACTGAGGCAGCTCGGGAACATTGTCTCTCAACTGTGTTATAGAGTGTAGTACTACATTTCAGTGTAGTGTAAGGCTTTCCAAAGCTGCCGTACGTGTTCCTTTCTCTATTTCAATGGTATTCTGCCTTGTATAACACACATTTACCACTCTAGTCTCCTTTAAGTAATGAATATAGGATTCATACAGTGTTTGATGTTATCTTAACTCGAATTAAGGATTTCCCGGATTTAGCTACCTTTTCTACACTGAGAACTGACTTGGAGTTTCTCTTTCAGCTGTTCTACACAAGTTCTCATCTGTTTACAGACATTTTCACTGAATTATAAATGTGTTCATGTAGTTTCCTATATTCTGACTTCTGGTCCAACTATAAGCTTTGCCCACTTTATCAAACAACTTCCTACGCACTGTTGTGAACTGAGGCAGCTCGGGAACATTGTCTCTCAACTGTGTTATAGAGTGTAGTACTACATTTCAGTGAAGTGTAAGGCTTTCCAAAGCTGCCGAACGTGTTTCTTTCTCTATTTCAATGGTATTCTGCCTTGTATAACACACATTTACCACTCAAGTCTCCTTTAAGTAAAGAATATAGGATTCATAGTGTTTCATGTGATTTTAACTCGAATTAAGGATTTCCCGGATTTAGCTACCTTTTCTACACTAAGAACTGACTTGGAGATTCTCTTTCAGCTGTTCTACACAAGTTCTCATCTGTTTACAGACATTTTCACTGAATTATAAATGTGTTCATGTAGTTTCCTATATTCTGCCTTCCCGTCCAAGTATAAGCTTTGCCCACTTTATCAAACAACTTCCTACACACTGTTATGAACTGAGGCAGCTCGGGAACATTGTCTCTCAACTGTGTTATAGAGTGTAGTACTACATTTCAGTGAAGTTTAAGGCTTTCCAAAGCTGCCGAAAGTGTTTCTTTCTCTATTTCAATGGTATTCGGCGTTGTATAACACACATTTACCACTCTAGTCTCCTTTAAGTAAAGAATATAGGATTCATACAGTGTTTCATGTGATCTTAACTGGAATGAAGGATTTCCTTATCTTAGCTACCTTTTCTACACTAAGAACTGACTTGGAGATTGTCTTTCAGCTGTTCTAAACAAGTTCTCATCTGTTTACAGACATTTTCACTGAATTATTCATGTGTTGATGTAGTTTCCTATATTCTGCCTTCCGGTCCAAGTATAAGCTTTGCCCACTTTATCAAACAACTTCCTACACACTGTTATGAACTGAGGCAGCTCGGGAACATTGTCTCTCAACTGTGTTATAGAGTGTAGTACTACATTTCAGTGAAGTGTAAGGCTTTCCAAAGCTGCCGAACGTGTTTCTTTCTCTATTTCAATGGTATTCTGCCTTGTATAACACACATTTACCACTCTAATCTCCTTTAAGTAAAGAATATAGGATTCATACAGTGTTTCATGTGATCTTAACTGGAATGAAGGATTTCCTTATCTTAGCTACATTTTCTACACTAAGAACTGACTTGGAGATTCTCTTTCAGCTGTTCTAAACAAGTTCTCATCTGTTTACATACATTTTCACTGAATTATTCATATGTTGATGTAGTTTCCTATACTCTGCCTTCTGGTCCAAGTATAAGCTTTGCCCACTTTATCAAACAACTTCCTACACACTGTTATGAACTGAGGCAGCTCGGGAACATTGTCTCTCAACTGTGTTATAGAGTGTAGTACTACATTTCAGTGTAGTGTAAGGCTTTCCAAAGCTGCCGAACGTGTTCCTTTCTCTATTTCAATGGTATTCTGCCTTGTATAACACACATTTACCACTCTAGTCTCCTTTAAGTAATGAATATAGGATTCATACAGTGTTTGATGTTATCTTAACTCGAATTAAGGATTTCCCGGATTTAGCTACCTTTTCTACACTGAGAACTGACTTGGAGTTTCTCTTTCAGCTGTTCTACACAAGTTCTCATCTGTTTACAGACATTTTCACTGAATTATAAATGTGTTCATGTAGTTTCCTATATTCTGACTTCTGGTCCAACTATAAGCTTTGCCCACTTTATCAAACAACTTCCTACGCACTGTTGTGAACTGAGGCAGCTCGGGAACATTGTCTCTCAACTGTGTTATAGAGTGTAGTACTACATTTCAGTGAAGTGTAAGGCTTTCCAAAGCTGCCGAACGTGTTTCTTTCTCTATTTCAATGGTATTCTGCCTTGTATAACACACATTTACCACTCAAGTCTCCTTTAAGTAAAGAATATAGGATTCATAGTGTTTCATGTGATTTTAACTCGAATTAAGGATTTCCCGGATTTAGCTACCTTTTCTACACTAAGAACTGACTTGGAGATTCTCTTTCAGCTGTTCTACACAAGTTCTCATCTGTTTACAGACATTTTCACTGAATTATAAATGTGTTCATGTAGTTTCCTATATTCTGCCTTCCGGTCCAAGTATAAGCTTTGCCCACTTTATCAAACAACTTCCTACACACTGTTATGAACTGAGGCAGCTCGGGAACATTGTCTCTCAACTGTGTTATAGAGTGTAGTACTACATTTCAGTGAAGTTTAAGGCTTTCCAAAGCTGCCGAAAGTGTTTCTTTCTCTATTTCAATGGTATTCGGCGTTGTATAACACACATTTACCACTCTAGTCTCCTTTAAGTAAAGAATATAGGATTCATACAGTGTTTCATGTGATCTTAACTGGAATGAAGGATTTCCTTATCTTAGCTACCTTTTCTACACTAAGAACTGACTTGGAGATTCTCTTTCAGCTGTTCTAAACAAGTTCTCATCTGTTTACAGACATTTTCACTGAATTATTCATGTGTTGATGTAGTTTCCTATATTCTGCCTTCTGGTCCAAGTATAAGCTTTGCCCACTTTATCAAACAACTTCCTACACACTGTTATGAACTGAGGCAGCTCGGGAACATTGTCTCTCAACTGTGTTATAGAGTGTAGTACTACATTTCAGTGTAGTGTAAGGCTTTCCAAAGCTGCCGAACGTGTTCCTTTCTCTATTTCAATGGTATTCTGCCTTGTATAACACACATTTACCACTCTAGTCTCCTTTAAGTAATGAATATAGGATTCATACAGTGTTTGATGTTATCTTAACTCGAATTAAGGATTTCCCGGATTTAGCTACCTTTTCTACACTGAGAACTGACTTGGAGTTTCTCTTTCAGCTGTTCTACACAAGTTCTCATCTGTTTACAGACATTTTCACTGAATTATAAATGTGTTCATGTAGTTTCCTATATTCTGACTTCTGGTCCAACTATAAGCTTTGCCCACTTTATCAAACAACTTCCTACGCACTGTTGTGAACTGAGGCAGCTCGGGAACATTGTCTCTCAACTGTGTTATAGAGTGTAGTACTACATTTCAGTGAAGTGTAAGGCTTTCCAAAGCTGCCGAACGTGTTTCTTTCTCTATTTCAATGGTATTCTGCCTTGTATAACACACATTTACCACTCAAGTCTCCTTTAAGTAAAGAATATAGGATTCATAGTGTTTCATGTGATTTTAACTCGAATTAAGGATTTCCCGGATTTAGCTACCTTTTCTACACTAAGAACTGACTTGGAGATTCTCTTTCAGCTGTTCTACACAAGTTCTCATCTGTTTACAGACATTTTCACTGAATTATAAATGTGTTCATGTAGTTTCCTATATTCTGCCTTCCGGTCCAAGTATAAGCTTTGCCCACTTTATCAAACAACTTCCTACACACTGTTTTGAACTGAGGCAGCTCGGGAATATTGTCTCTCAACTGTATTATAGAGTGTAGTACTACATTTCAGTGAAGTGTAAGGCTTTCCAAAGCTGCCGAACGTGTTTCTTTCTCTATTTCAATGGTATTCTGCCTTGTATAACACACATTTACCACTCTAGTCTCCTTTAAGTAATGAATATAGGAGTCATACAGTGTTTGATGTTATCTTAACTCGAATTAAGGATTTCCCGGATTTAGCTACCTTTTCTACACTAAAAACTGACTTGGAGATTCTCTTTCAGCTGTTCTACACAAGTTCTCATCTGTTTACAGACATTTTCACTGAATTATTCATGTGTTGATGTAGTTTCCTATATTCTGCCTTCCGGTCCAAGTATAAGCTTTGCCCACTTTATCAAACAACTTCCTACACACTGTTATGAACTGAGGCAGCTCGGGAACATTGTCTCTCAACTGTGTTATAGAGTGTAGTACTACATTTCAGTGAAGTGTAAGGCTTTCCAAAGCTGCCGAACGTGTTTCTTTCTCTATTTCAATGGTATTCTGCCTTGTATAACACACATTTACCACTGTAATCTCCTTTAAGTAAAGAATATAGGATTCATACAGTGTTTCATGTGATCTTAACTGGAATGAAGGATTTCCTTATCTTAGCTACATTTTCTACACTAAGAACTGACTTGGAGATTCTCTTTCAGCTGTTCTAAACAAGTTCTCATCTGTTTACATACATTTTCACTGAATTATTCATGTGTTGATGTAGTTTCCTATACTCTGCCTTCTGGTCCAAGTATAAGCTTTGCCCACTTTATCAAACAACTTCCTACACACTGTTATGAACTGAGGCAGCTCGGGAACATTGTCTCTCAACTGTGTTATAGAGTGTAGTACTACATTTCAGTGTAGTGTAAGGCTTTCCAAAGCTGCCGAACGTGTTCCTTTCTCTATTTCAATGGTATTCTGCCTTGTATAACACACATTTACCACTCTAGTCTCCTTTAAGTAATGAATATAGGATTCATACAGTGTTTGATGTTATCTTAACTCGAATTAAGGATTTCCCGGATTTAGCTACTTTTTCTACACTAAGAACTGACTTGGAGATTTTCTATCAGCTGTTCTACACAAGTTCTCATCTGTTTACAGTCATTTTCACTGAATTATTATGTTTTAATGTAGTTTCCTATATTCTGCCTTCTGGCCCAAGTATAAACTTTGCCCACTTTATCAAACAACTTCCTACACACTGTTATGAACTGAGGCAGCTAGGGAACATTGTCTCTCAACTGTGTTATAGAGTGTAGTACTACATTTCAGTGAAGTGTAAGGCTTTCCAAAGCTGCCGAACGTGTTTCTTTCTCTATTTCAATGGTATTCTGCCTTGTATAACACACATTTACCACTCTAGTCTCCTTTAAGTAAACGATATAGGATTCATACAGTGTTTCATGTGATCTTAACTCGATTTAAGGATTTCCCGGATTTAGCTACCTTTTCTATACTAAGAACTGACTTGGAGAATCTCTTTCAGCTGTTCTAAAACAAGTTCTCATCTGTTTACAGACATTTTCACTGAATTATACATGTGTTCATGTAGTTTCCTATATTCTGCCTTCTGGTCCAAGTATAAGCTTTGCCCACTTTATCAAACAACTTCCTACACACTGTTATGAACTGAGGCAGCTCGGGAACATTGTCTCTCAACTGTGTTATAGAGTGTAGTACTACATTTCAGTGAAGTTTAAGGCTTTCCAAAGCTGCCGAAAGTGTTTCTTTCTCTATTTCAATGGTATTCTGCCTTGTATAACACACATTTACCACTCTAGTCTCCTTTAAGTAAAGAATATAGGATTCATACAGTGTTTCATGTAATCTTAACTCAAATTAAGGATTTCCCGGATTTAGCTACCTTTTCTACACTAAGAACTGACTTGGAGATTCTCTTTCAGCTGTTCTACACAAGTTCTCATCTGTTTACAGACATTTTCACTGAATTATAAATGTGTTCATGTAGTTACCTATATTCTGCCTTCTGGTCCAAGTATAAGCTTTGCCCACTTTATCAAACAACTTCCTACACACTGTTATGAACTGAGGCAGCTCGGGAACATTGTCTCTCAACTGTGTTATAGAGTGTAGTACTACATTTCCGTGAAGTGTAAGGCTTTCCAAAGCTGCCGAACGTGTTTCTTACTCTATTTCAATGGTATTCTGCCTTGTATAACACACATTTACCACTCTAGTCTCCTTTAAGTAATGAATATAGGATTCATACAGTGTTTGATGTTATCTTAACTCGAATTAAGGATTTCCCTTATCTTAGCTACCTTTTCTACACTAAAAACTGACTTGGAGATTCTCTTTCAGCTGTTTTAAACAATTTCAAATCTATTTACAGTCATTTTCACTGAATTAATCATGTTTTCATGTAGTTTCCTACATTCTGTCTTCTGGTCCAAGTATAAGCTTTGCCCTCTTTATCAAACAACTTCCTACACACTGTTATGAACTGAGGCAGCTCGGGAACATTGTCTCTCAACTGTGTTATAGAGTGTAGTACTACATTTCAGTGTAGTGTAAGGCTTTCCAAAGCTGCCGAACGTGTTCCTTTCTCTATTTCAATGGTATTTTGCCTTGTATAACACACATTTACCACTCTAGTCTCCTTTAAGTAATGAATATAGGATTCATACAGTGTTTGATGTTATCTTAACTCGAATTAAGGATTTCCCGGATTTAGCTACCTTTTCTACACTAAGAACTGACTTGGAGATTTTCTATCAGCTGTTCTACACAAGTTCTCATCTGTTTACAGTCATTTTCACTGAATTATTATGTTTTAATGTAGTTTCCTATATTCTGCCTTCTGGCCCAAGTATAAACTTTGCCCACTTTATCAAACAACTTCCTACACACTGTTATGAACTGAGGCAGCTAGGGAACATTGTCTCTCAACTGTGTTATAGAGTGTAGTACTACATTTCAGTGAAGTGTAAGGCTTTCCAAAGCTGCCGAACGTGTTTCTTTCTCTATTTCAATGGTATTCTGCCTTGTATAACACACATTTACCACTCTAGTCTCCTTTAAGTAATGAATATAGGAGTCATACAGTGTTTGATGTTATCTTAACTCGAATTAAGGATTTCCCGGATTTAGCTACCTTTTCTACACTAAGAACTGACTTGGAGATTCTCTTTCAGCTGTTCTACACAAGTTCTCATCTGTTTACAGTCATTTTCACTGAATTATTATGTTTTCATGTAGTTTCCTATATTCTGCCTTCTGGCCCAAGTATAAACTTTGCCCACTTTATCAAACAACTTCCTACACACTGTTATGAACTGAGGCAGCTAGGGAACATTGTCTCTCAACTGTGTTATAGAGTGTAGTACTACATTTCAGTGAAGTGTAAGGCTTTCCAAAGCTGCAGAACGTGTTTATTTCTCTATTTCAATGGTATTCTGCCTTGTATAACACACATTTACCACTCTAGTCTCCTTTAAGTAAACAATATAGGATTCATACAGTGTTTCATGTGATCTTAACTGGAATGAAGGATTTCCTTATCTTAGCTACCTTTTGTACACTAAGAACTGACTTGGAGATTCTCTTTCAGCTGTTCTAAACAAGTTCTCATCTGTTTACAGACATTTTCACTGAATTATTCATGTGTTGATGTAGTTTCCTATATTCTGCCTTCCGGTCCAAGTATAAGCTTTGCCCACTTTATCAAACAACTTCCTACACACTGTTATGAACTGAGGCAGCTCGGGAACATTGTCTCTCAACTGTGTTATAGAGTGTAGTACTACATTTCAGTGAAGTGTAAGGCTTTCCAAAGCTGCCGAACGTGTTTCTTTCTCTATTTCAATGGTATTCTGCCTTGTATAACACACATTTACCACTCTAATCTCCTTTAAGTAAAGAATATAGGATTCATACAGTGTTTCATGTGATCTTAACTGGAATGAAGGATTTCCTTATCTTAGCTACATTTTCTACACTAAGAACTGACTTGGAGATTCTCTTTCAGCTGTTCTAAACAAGTTCTCATCTGTTTACATACATTTTCACTGAATTATTCATGTGTTGATGTAGTTTCCTATACTCTGCCTTCTGGTCCAAGTATAAGCTTTGCCCACTTTATCAAACAACTTCCTACACACTGTTATGAACTGAGGCAGCTCGGGAACATTGTCTCTCAACTGTGTTATAGAGTGTAGTACTACATTTCAGTGTAGTGTAAGGCTTTCCAAAGCTGCCGAACGTGTTCCTTTCTCTATTTCAATGGTATTCTGCCTTGTATAACACACATTTACCACTCTAGTCTCCTTTAAGTAATGAATATAGGATTCATACAGTGTTTGATGTTATCTTAACTCGAATTAAGGATTTCCCGGATTTAGCTACCTTTTCTACACTAAGAACTGACTTGGAGATTTTCTATCAGCTGTTCTACACAAGTTCTCATCTGTTTACAGTCATTTTCACTGAATTATTATGTTTTAATGTAGTTTCCTATATTCTGCCTTCTGGCCCAAGTATAAACTTTGCCCACTTTATCAAACAACTTCCTACACACTGTTATGAACTGAGGCAGCTAGGGAACATTGTCTCTCAACTGTGTTATAGAGTGTAGTACTACATTTCAGTGAAGTGTAAGGCTTTCCAAAGCTGCCGAACGTGTTTCTTTCTCTATTTCAATGGTATTCTGCCTTGTATAACACACATTTACCACTCTAGTCTCCTTTAAGTAAACGATATAGGATTCATACAGTGTTTCATGTGATCTTAACTCGATTTAAGGATTTCCCGGATTTAGCTACCTTTTCTATACTAAGAACTGACTTGGAGAATCTCTTTCAGCTGTTCTAAAACAAGTTCTCATCTGTTTACAGACATTTTCACTGAATTATACATGTGTTCATGTAGTTTCCTATATTCTGCCTTCTGGTCCAAGTATAAGCTTTGCCCACTTTATCAAACAACTTCCTACACACTGTTATGAACTGAGGCAGCTCGGGAACATTGTCTCTCAACTGTGTTATAGAGTGTAGTACTACATTTCAGTGAAGTTTAAGGCTTTCCAAAGCTGCCGAACGTGTTTCTTTCTCTATTTCAATGGTATTCTGCCTTGTATAACACACATTTACCACTCTAGTCTCCTTTAAGTAAAGAATATAGGATTCATACAGTGTTTCATGTAATCTTAACTCAAATTAAGGATTTCCCGGATTTAGCTACCTTTTCTACACTAAGAACTGACTTGGAGATTCTCTTTCAGCTGTTCTACACAAGTTCTCATCTGTTTACAGACATTTTCACTGAATTATAAATGTGTTCATGTAGTTACCTATATTCTGCCTTCTGGTCCAAGTATAAGCTTTGCCCACTTTATCAAACAACTTCCTACACACTGTTATGAACTGAGGCAGCTCGGGAACATTGTCTCTCAACTGTGTTATAGAGTGTAGTACTACATTTCCGTGAAGTGTAAGGCTTTCCAAAGCTGCCGAACGTGTTTCTTACTCTATTTCAATGGTATTCTGCCTTGTATAACACACATTTACCACTCTAGTCTCCTTTAAGTAATGAATATAGGATTCATACAGTGTTTGATGTTATCTTAACTCGAATTAAGGATTTCCCTTATCTTAGCTACCTTTTCTACACTAAAAACTGACTTGGAGATTCTCTTTCAGCTGTTTTAAACAATTTCAAATCTATTTACAGTCATTTTCACTGAATTAATCATGTTTTCATGTAGTTTCCTACATTCTGTCTTCTGGTCCAAGTATAAGCTTTGCCCTCTTTATCAAACAACTTCCAACACACTGTTATTAACTGAGGCAGCTCGGGAATATTGTCTCTCAACTGTGTTATAGAGTGTTACTACATTTCAGTGAAGTGTAAGGCTTACCAAAGCTGCTGAACGTGTTTCTTTCTCTATATCATTGGTATTCTGCCTTGTATAACACAAATTTACCACTCTAGTCTCCTTTAAGTAAAGAATATAGGATTCATACAGTGTTTCAGGTAATCTTAACTCGAATTAAGGATTTCCCGGATCTTAGCTACCTTTTCTACACTAAGAACTGACTTGGAGAATCTCTGTCAGCTGTTCTAAACAAGTTCTCTTCTGTTTACAGTCATTTTCACTGAATTAATCATGTTTTCATGTAGTTTCCTATATTCTGCCTCCTGGTTCAAGTACAAGCTTTGCCCACTTTATCAAACAACTTCCTACACAGTGTTAAGGACTGAGGCAGCTAGGGACCATTGTCTCTCAACTGTGTTATAGAGTGTAGTACTACATTTCAGTGAAGTGTAAGGCTTTCCAAAGCTGCCGAACGTGTTTCTTTCTCTATTTCAATGGTATTCGGCGTTGTATAACACACATTTACCACTCTAGTCTCCTTTAAGTAAAGAATATAGGATTCATACAGTGTTTCATGTGATCTTAACTAGAATGAAGGATTTCCTTATCTTAGCTACCTTTTCTACACTAAGAACTGACTTGGAGATTCTCTTTCAGCTGTTCTAAACAAGTTCTCATCTGTTTACAGACATTTTCACTGAATTATCCATGTGTTGATGTAGTTTCCTATATTCTGCCTTCTGGTCCAAGTATAAGCTTTGCCCACTTTATCAAACAACTTGCTACACACTGTTTTGAACTGAGGCAGCTCGGGAATATTGTCTCTCAACTGTGTTATAGAGTGTAGTACTACATTTCAGTGAAGTGTAAGGCTTTCCAAAGCTGCCGAACGTGTTTCTTTCTCTATTTCAATGGTATTCTGCCTTGTATAACACAGATTTACCACTCTAGTCTCCTTTAAGTAATGAATATAGGATTCATACAGTGTTTGATGTTATCTTAACTCGAATTAAGGATTTCCCGGATTTAGCTACCTTTTCTACACTAAGAACTGACTTGGAGATTCTCTTTCCGCTGTTCTACACAAGTTCTCATCTGTTTACAGTCATTTTCACTGAATTATTATGTTTTCATGTAGTTTCCTATATTCTGCCTTCTGGCCCAAGTATAAACTTTGCCCACTTTATCAAACAACTTCCTACACACTGTTATGAACTGAGGCAGCTAGGGAACATTGTCTCTCAACTGTGTTATAGAGTGTAGTACTACATTTCAGTGAAATGTAAGGCTTTCCAAAGCTGCCGAACGTGTTTCTTTCTCTATTTCAATGGTATTCTGCCTTGTATAACACACATTTACCACTCTAATCTCCTTTAAGTAAACAATATAGGATTCATACAGTGTTTCATGTGATCTTAACTGGAATGAAGGATTTCCTTATCTTAGCTACCTTTTCTACACTAAGAACTGACTTGGAGATTCTCTTTCAGCTGTTCTAAACAAGTTCTCATCTGTTTACAGACATTTTCACTGAATTATTCATGTGTTGATGTAGTTTCCTATATTCTGCCTTCTGGTCCAAGTATAAGCTTTGCCCACTTTATCAAACAACTTCCTACACACTGTTATGAACTGAGGCAGCTCGGGAACATTGTCTCTCAACTGTGTTATAGAGTGTAGTACTACATTTCAGTGAAGTGTAAGGCTTTCCAAAGCTGCCGAACGTGTTTCTTTCTCTATTTCAATGGTATTCTGCCTTGTATAACACACATTTACCACTCTAGTCTCCTTTAAGTAAAGAATATAGGAGTCATACAGTGTTTCATGTAATCTTAACTCGAATTAAGGATTTCCCGGATCTTAGCTACCTTTTCTACACTGAGAACTGACTTGGAGTTTCTCTTTCAGCTGTTCTACACAAGTTCTCATCTGTTTACAGTCATTTTCACTGAATTATTCATGTTTTCATGTAGTTTCCTATATTCTGCCTTCTGGCCCAAGTATAAGCTTTGCCGACTTTATCAAACAACTTCCTACACACTGTTGTGAACTGAGGCAGCTCGGCAACATTGTCTCTCAACTGTGTTATAGAGTGTAGTACTACATTTCAGTGAAGTGTAAGGCTTTCCAAAGCTGCCGAACGTGTTTCTTTCTCTATTTCAATGGTATTCTGCCTTGTATAACACACATTTACCACTCTAATCTCCTTTAAGTAAAGAATATAGGATTCATACAGTGTTTCATGTGATCTTAACTGGAATGAAGGATTTCCTTATCTTAGCTACATTTTCTACACTAAGAACTGACTTGGAGATTCTCTTTCAGCTGTTCTAAACAAGTTCTCATCTGTTTACATACATTTTCACTGAATTATTCATGTGTTGATGTAGTTTCCTATACTCTGCCTTCTGGTCCAAGTATAAGCTTTGCCCACTTTATCAAACAACTTCCTACACACTGTTATGAACTGAGGCAGCTTGGGAACATTGTCTCTCAACTGTGTTATAGAGTGTAGTACTACATTTCAGTGAAGTGTAAGGCTTTCCAAAGCTGCCGAACGTGTTTCTTTCTCTATTTCAATGGTATTCTGCCTTGTATAACACACATTTACCACTCTAGTCTCCTTTAAGTAATGAATATAGGATTCATACAGTGTTTGATGTTATCTTAACTCGAATTAAGGATTTCCCGGATTTAGCTACGTTTTCTATACTAAGAACTGACTTGGAGAATCTCTTTCAGCTGTTCTAAAACAAGTTCTCATCTGTTTACAGACATTTTCACTGAATTATACATGTGTTCATGTAGTTTCCTATATTCTGCCTTCTGGTCCAAGTATAAGCTTTGCCCACTTTATCAAACAACTTCCTACACACTGTTATGAACTGAGGCAGCTCGGGAACATTGTCTCTCAACTGTGTTATAGAGTGTAGTACTACATTTCAGTGAAGTGTAAGGCTTTCCAAAGCTGCCGAACGTGTTTCTTTCTTTATTTCAATGGTATTCTGCCTTGTATAACACACATTTACCACTCTAGTCTCCTTTAAGTAAAGAATATAGGATTCATACAGTGTTTCAGGTAATCTTAACTCGAATTAAGGATTTCCCGGATCTTAGCTACCTTTTCTACACTAAGAACTGACTTGGAGAATCTCTGTCAGCTGTTCTAAACAAGTTCTCATCTGTTTACAGTCATTTTCACTGAATTAATCATGTTTTCATGTAGTTTCCTATATTCTGCCTACTGGTTCAAGTATAAGCTTTGCCCACTTTAACAAACAACTTCCTACACACTGTTATGAACTGAGGCAGCTAGGGAACATTGTCTCTCAACTGTGTTATAGAGTGTAGTACTACATTTCAGTGAAGTGTAAGGCTTTCCAAAGCTGCCGAACGTGTTTCTTTCTCTATTTCAATGGTATTCTGCCTTGTATAACACACATTTACCACTCTAGTCTCCTTTAAGTAAAGAATATAGGATTCATACAGTGTTTCATGTAATCTTAAATCAAATTAAGGAATTCCCGGATTTAGCTACCTTTTCTACACTAAGAACTGACTTGGAGATTCTCTTTCAGCTGTTCTACACAAGTTCTCATCTGTTTACAGACATTTTCACTGAATTATAAATGTGTTCATGTAGTTACCTATATTCTGCCTTCTGGTCCAAGTATAAGCTTTGCCCACTTTATCAAACAACTTCCTACACACTGTTATGAACTGAGGCAGCTCGGGAACATTGTCTCTCAACTGTGTTATAGAGTGTAGTACTACATTTCAGTGAAGTGTAAGGCTTTCCAAAGCTGCCGAACGTGTTTCTTACTCTATTTCAATGGTATTCTGCCTTGTATAACACACATTTACCACTCTAGTCTCCTTTAAGTAATGAATATAGGATTCATACAGAGTTTGATGTTATCTTAACTCGAATTAAGGATTTCCCTTATCTTAGCTACCTTTTCTACACTAAAAACTGACTTGGAGATTCTCTTTCAGCTGTTTTAAACAATTTCAAATCTATTTACAGTCATTTTCACTGAATTAATCATGTTTTCATGTAGTTTCCTATATTCTGTCTTCTGGTCCAAGTATAAGATTTGCCCTCTTTATCAAACAACTTCCAACACACTGTTATTAACTGAGGCAGCTCGGGAATATTGTCTCTCAACTGTGTTATAGAGTGTTACTACATTTCAGTGAAGTGTAAGGCTTACGAAAGCTGCTGAACGTGTTTCTTTCTCTATATCATTGGTATTCTGCCTTGTATAACACAAATTTACCACTCTAGTCTCCTTTAAGTAAAGAATATAGGATTCATACAGTGTTTCAGGTAATCTTAAGTCGAATTAAGGATTTCCCGGATCTTAGCTACCTTTTCTACACTAAGAACTGACTTGGAGAATCTCTGTCAGCTGTTCTAAACAAGTTCTCTTCTGTTTACAGTCATTTTCACTGAATTAATCATGTTTTCATGTAGTTTCCTATATTCTGCCTCCTGGTTCAAGTACAAGCTTTGCCCACTTTATCAAACAACTTCCTACACAGTGTTAAGGACTGAGGCAGCTAGGGAACATTGTCTCTCAACTGTGTTATAGAGTGTAGTACTACATTTCAGTGAATTTAAGGCTTTTCAAAGCTGCCGAACGTGTTTCTTTCTCTATTTCAATGGTATTCTGCCTTGTATAACACACATTTACCACTCTAGCCTCCTTTAAGTAAAGAATATAGGAGTCATACAGTGTTTCATGTAATCTTAACTCGAATTAAGGATTTCCCGGATCTTAGCTACTTTTCTACACTAAGAACTGACTTGGAGATTCTCTTTCAGCTGTTCTACACAAGTTCTCATCTGTTTACAGTCATTTTCACTGAATTATTCATGTTTTCATGTAGTTTCCTATATTCTGCCTTCTGGCCCAAGTATAAGCTTTGCCGACTTTATCAAACAACTTCCTGCACACTGTTATGAACTGAGGCAGCTCGGGAACATTGTCTCTCAACTGTGTTATAGAGTGTAGTACTACATTTCAGTGAAGTGTAAGGCTTTCCAAAGCTGCCAAACGTGTTTCTTTCCCTATTTCAATGGTATTCTGCCTTGTATAACACACATTTACCACTCTAGTCTCCTTTAAGTAATGAATATAGGATTCATACAGTGTTTGATGTTATCTTAACTCGAATTAAGGATTTCCCGGATTTAGCTACCTTTTCTACACTAAGAACTGACTTGGAGAATCTCTTTCAGCTGTTCTAAAACAAGTTCTCATCTGTTTACAGACATTTTCACTGAATTATACATGTGTTCATGTAGTTTCCTATATTCTGCCTTCTGGTCCAAGTATAAGCTTTGCCCACTTTATCAAACAACTTCCTACACACTGTTATGAACTGAGGCAGCTCGGGAACATTGTCTCTCAACTGTGTTATAGAGTGTAGTACTACATTTCAGTGAAGTGTAAGGCTTTCCAAAGCTGCCGAACGTGTTTCTTTCTTTATTTCAATGGTATTCTGCCTTGTATAACACACATTTACCACTCTAGTCTCCTTTAAGTAAAGAATATAGGATTCATACAGTGTTTCAGGTAATCTTAACTCGAATTAAGGATTTCCCGGATCTTAGCTACCTTTTCTACACTAAGAACTGACTTGGAGAATCTCTGTCAGCTGTTCTAAACAAGTTCTCATCTGTTTACAGTCATTTTCACTGAATTAATCATGTTTTCATGTAGTTTCCTATATTCTGCCTACTGGTTCAAGTATAAGCTTTGCCCACTTTAACAAACAACTTCCTACACACTGTTATGAACTGAGGCAGCTAGGGAACATTGTCTCTCAACTGTGTTATAGAGTGTAGTACTACATTTCAGTGAAGTGTAAGGCTTTCCAAAGCTGCCGAACGTGTTTCTTTCTCTATTTCAATGGTATTCTGCCTTGTATAACACACATTTACCACTCTAGTCTCCTTTAAGTAATGAATATAGGATTCATACAGTTTTTGATGTTATCTTAACTCGAATTAAGGATTTCCCTTATCTTAGCTACCTTTTCTACACTAAAAACTGACTTGGAGATTCTCTTTCAGCTGTTTTAAACAATTTCAAATCTATTTACAGTCATTTTCACTGAATTAATCATGTTTTCATGTAGTTTCCTATAATCTGTCTTCTGGTCCAAGTATAAGCTTTGCCCTCTTTATCAAACAACTTCCAACACACTGTTATTAACTGAGGCAGCTCGGGAATATTGTCTCTCAACTGTGTTATAGAGTGTTACTACATTTCAGTGAAGTGTAAGGCTTACCAAAGCTGCTGAACGTGTTTCTTTCTCTATATCATTGGTATTCTGCCTTGTATAACACAAATTTACCACTCTAGTCTCCTTTAAGTAAAGAATATAGGATTCATACATTGTTTCAGGTAATCTTAACTCGAATTAAGGATTTCCCGGATCTTAGCTACCTTTTCTACACTAAGAACTGACTTGGAGAATCTCTGTCAGCTGTTCTAAACAAGTTCTCTTCTGTTTACAGTCATTTTCACTGAATTAATCATGTTTTCATGTAGTTTCCTATATTCTGCCTCCTGGTTCAAGTACAAGCTTTGCCCACTTTATCAAACAACTTCCTACACAGTGTTAAAGACTGAGGCAGCTAGGGAACATTGTCTCTCAACTGTGTTATAGAGTGTAGTACTACATTTCAGTGAATTTAAGGCTTTTCAAAGCTGCCGAACGTGTTTCTTTCTCTATTTCAATGGTATTCTGCCTTGTATAACACACATTTACCACTCTAGCCTCCTTTAAGTAAAGAATATAGGAGTCATACAGTGTTTGATGTTATCTTAACTCGAATTAAGGATTTCCCTTATCTTAGCTACCTTTTCTACACTAAAAACTGACTTGGAGATTCTCTTTCAGCTGTTTTAAACAAGTTCAAATCTGTTTACAGTCATTTTCACTGACTTAATCATGTTTTCATGTAGTTTCCTATATTCTGCCTTCTGGCCCAAGTATAAACTTTGCCCACTTTGTCAAACAACTTCCTACACACTGTTATGAACTGAGGCAGCTAGGGAACATTGTCTCTCAACTGTGTTATAGAGTGTAGTACTACATTTCAGTGAAGTGTAAGGCTTTCCAAAGCTGCCGAACGTGTTTCTTTCTCTATTTCAATGGTATTCTGCCTTGTATAACACACATTTACCACTCTAGTCTCCTTTAAGTAAACAATATAGGATTCATACAGTGTTTCATGTGATCTTAACTCGAATTAAGGATTCTCTGGATTTAGCTACCTTTTGTACACTAAGAACTGACTTGGAGAATCTGTTTCAGCTGTTCTAAAACAAGTTCACATCTGTTTACAGACATTTTCACTGAATTATTCATGTGTTCATGTAGTTTCCTATATTCTGCCTTCTGGTCCAAGTATAAGCTTTGCCCACTTTATCAAACAACTTCCTACACAGTGTTATGAACTGAGACAGCTCGGGAACATTGTCTCTCAACTGTGTTATAGAGTGTAGTACTACATTTCAGTGAAGTGTAAGGCTTTCCAAAGCTACCGAACGTGTTTCTTTCTCTATTTCAATGGTATTCTGCCTTGTATAACACACATTTACCACTCTAGTCTCCTTTAAGTAATGAATATAGGATTCATACAGTGTTTGATGTTATCTTAACTCGAATTAAGGATTTCCCTTATCTTAGCTACCTTTTCTACACTAAGAACTGACTTGGAGATTCTCTTTCAGCTGTTCTAAACAAGTTCTCATCTGTTTACATTCATTTTCAAAGAATTATTCATGTTTTCATGTAGTTTCCTGTATTCTGCCTTCTGGTCCAAGTATAAGCTTTGCCCACTTTATCAAACAACTTCCCACACACTGTTATGAACTGAGGCAGCTCGGGAACATTATCTCTCAACTGTGTTATAGAGTGTAGTACTTCATTTCAGTGAAGTGTAAGGCTTTCCAAAGCTGCCGAACGTGTTTCTTTCTCTATTTCAATGGTATTATGCCTTGTATAACACAAATTTACCACTGTAGTCTCCTTTCAGTAAAGAATATAGGATTCATACAGTGTTTCATGTGATCTTAACTGGAATTAAGGATTTTCCGGATTTCGCTACCTTTTCTACACTAAGAACTGACTTGGAGGATCTCTTTCAGCTGTTCTCAAACAAGTTCTCATTTGTTTACAGTCATTTTCACTGAATTATTCATGTTTTCATGTAGTTTCCTATATTCTGCCTTCTGGTCCAAGTATAAGCTTTGCCCGCTTTATCAAACAACTTCCTACACACTGTTATGAACTGAGGCAGCTGGGGAACATTGTCTCTCAACTGTGTTATAGAGTGTAGTACTACATTTCAGTGAAGTGTAAGGCTTTCCAAAGCTGCCGAACGTGTTTCTTTCTCTATTTCAATGGTATTCTGCCTTGTATAACACACATTTACCACTCTAGTCTCCTTTAAGTAAACAACATAGGATTCATACAGTGTTTCATGTGATCTTAACTAGAATTAAGGATTTCCCTTATCTTAGCTACCTTTTCTACACTAAGAACTGACTTGGAGATTCTCTTTCAGCTGTTCTAAACAAGTTCTCATCTGTTTACAGTCATTTTCACTGAATTATTCATGTTTTCATGTAGTTTCCTATATTCTGCCTTCTGGCCAAAGTATAAGCTTTGCCCGCTTTATCAAACAACTTCCTACACACCGTTATGAACTGAGGCAGCTCGGGAACATTGTCTCTCAACTGTGTTATAGAGTGTAGTACTACATTTCAGTGAAGTGTAAGGCTTTCCAAAGCTGCCGAACGTGTTTCTTTCTCTATTTCAATGGTATTCTGCCTTGTATAACACACATTTACCACTCTAGTCTCCTTTAAGTAAACAATATAGGATTCATACAGTGTTTCATGTGATCTTAACTCGAATTAAGGATTTCGTGGATTTAGCTACCTTTTCTACACTAAGAACTGACTTGGAGAATCTGTTTCAGCTGTTCTAAAACAAGTTCTCATCTGTTCACAGACATTTTCACTGAATTATTCATGTGTTCATGTAGTTTCCTATATTCTGCCTTCTGGTCCAAGTATAAGCTTTGCCCACTTTATCAAACAACTTCCTACACACTGTTATGAACTGAGGCAGCTCGGGAACATTGTCTCTCAACTGTGTTATGGAGTGTAGTACTACATTTCAGTAAAGTGTAAGCCTTTTCAAATCTGCCGAACGTGTTTCTTTCTCTATTTCAATGGTATTCTGCCTTGTATAACACACATTTACCACTCTAGTCTCCTTTAAGTAAACGATATAGGATTCATTCAGTGTTTCATGTGATCTTAATTCGAATTAAGGATTTCCCTTATCTTAGCTACCTTTTATACAATAAGAACTGACTTGGAGAATCTCTTTCAGCTGTTCTAAACAAGTTCTGATCAGTTTACAGTCATTTTCACTGAATTATTCATATTTTCGTGTAGTTTCCTATATTCTGCCTTCTGGCCCAAGTATAAGCTTTGCCCACTTTATCAAACAACTTCCTACACACTGTTATGAACTGAGGCAGCTTGGGAACATTGTCTCTCAACTGTGTTATAGAGTGTAGTACTAAATTTCAGTGAAGTGTAAGGCTTTCCAAAGCTGCAGAACGTGTTTCTTTCTCTATTTCAATGGTATTATGCCTTGTATAACACAAATTTACCACTGTAGTCTCCTTTCAGTAAAGAATATAGGATTCATACAGTGTTTCATGTGATCTTAACTGGAATTATGGATTTTCCGGATTTCGCTACCTTTTCTACACTAAGAACTGACTTGGAGGATCTCTTTCAGCTGTTCTCAAACAAGTTCTCATCTGTTTACAGTCATTTTCACTGAATTATTCATGTTTTCATTTACTTTCCTATATTCTGCCTTCTGGTCCAAGTATAAGCTTTGCCCACTTTATCAAACAACTTCATACACACTGTTAAGGACTGAGGTAGCTAGGGAACATTGTCTCTCAACTGTGTTATAGAGGGTAGTACTACATTTCAGTGAAGTGTAAGGCTTTCCAAAGTTGCCGAACGTGTTTCTTTCTCTATTTCAATGGTATTCTGCCTTGTATAACACACATTTACCACTCTAGTCTCCTTTAAGTAAACAACATAGGATTCATACAGTGTTTCATGTGATCTTAACTAGAATTAAGGATTTCCCTTATCTTAGCTACCTTTTCTACACTAAGAACTGACTTGGAGATTCTCTTTCAGCTGTTCTAAACAAGTTCTCATCTGTTTACAGTCATTTTCACTGAATTATTCATGTTTTCATGTAGTTTCCTATATTCTGCCTTCTGGCCCAAGTATAACCTTTGCCCGCTTTATCAAACAACTTCCTACACACTGTTATGAACTGAGGCAGCTCGGGAACATTGTCTCTCAACTGTGCTATAGAGTGTAGTACTACATTTCAGTGAAGTGTAAGGCTTTCCAAAGCTGCCGAACGTGTTTCTTTCTCTATTTCAATGGTATTCTGCCTTGTATAACACACATTTACCACTCTAGTCTCCTTTAAGTAAACAATATAGGATTCATACAGTGTTTCATGTGATCTTAACTCGAATTAAGGATTTCGTGGATTTAGCTACCTTTTCTACACTAAGAACTGACTTGGAGAATCTGTTTAAGCTGTTCTAAAACAAGTTCTCATCTGTTCACAGACATTTTCACTGAATTATTCATGTGTTCATGTAGTTTTCTATATTCTGCCTTCTGGTCCAAGTATAAGCTTTGCCCACTTTATCAAACAACTTCCTACACACTGTTATGATCTGAGGCAGCTCGGGAACATTGTCTCTCAACTGTGTTATGGAGTGTAGTACTACATTTCAGTAAAGTGTAAGCCTTTTCAAATCTGCCGAACGTGTTTCTTTCTCTATTTCAATGGTATTCTGCCTTGTATAACACACATTTACCACTCTAGTCTCCTTTAAGTAAACGATATAGGATTCATTCAGTGTTTCATGTGATCTTAATTCGAATTAAGGATTTCCCTTATCTTAGCTACCTTTTATACAATAAGAACTGACTTGGAGGATCTCTTTCAGCTGTTCTCAAACAAGTTCTCATCTGTTTACAGTCATTTTCACTGAATTATTCATGTTTTCATTTAGTTTCCTATATTTTGCCTTCTGGTCCAAGTATAAGCTTTGCCCACTTTATCAAACAACTTCATACACACTGTTAAGGACTGAGGTAGCTAGGGAACATTGTCTCTCAACTGTGTTATAGAGGGTAGTACTACATTTCAGTGAAGTGTAAGGCTTTCCAAAGCTGCCGAACGTGTTTCTTTCTCTATTTCAATGGTATTCTGCCTTGTATAACACACATTTACCACTCTAGTCTCCTTTAAGTAAACAACATAGGATTCATACAGTGTTTCATGTGATCTTAACTAGAATTAAGGATTTCCCTTATCTTAGCTAACTTTTCTACACTAAAAACTGACTTGGAGATTCTCTTTCAGCTGTTCTAAACAAGTTCTCATCTGTTTACAGTCATTTTCACTGAATTATTCATGTTTTCATGTAGTTTCCTATATTCTGCCTTCTGGCCCAAGTATAACCTTTGCCCGCTTTATCAAACAACTTCCTACACACTGTTATGAACTGAGGCATCTCGGGAACATTGTCTCTCAACTGTGTTATAGAGTGTAGTACTAAATTTCAGTGAAGTGTAAGGCTTTCCAAAGCTGCAGAACGTGTTTCTTTCTCTATTTCAATGGTATTCTGCCTTGTATAACACACATTTACCACTCTAGTCTCCTTTAAGTAAACAATATAGGATACATACAGTGTTTCATGTGATCTTAACTCGAATTAAGGATTTTCCGGATTTAGCTACCTTTTCTACACTAAGAACTGACTTGGAGAATCTCTTTCACCTGTTCTAAAACAAGTTCTCATCAGTTTACAGACATTTTCACTGAATTATTCATGTGTTCATGTAGTTTCCTATATTCTGCCTTCTGGTCCAAGTATAAGCTTTGCCCACTTTATCAAACAACTTCCTACACACTGTTATGAACTGACGCAGCTCGGGAACATTGTCTCTCAACTCTGTTATAGAGTGTAGTACTACATTTCAGTGAAGTGTAAGGCTTTCCAAAGCTACCGAACGTGTTTCTTTCTCTATTTCAATGGTATTCTGCCTTGTATAACACACATTTACCACTCTAGTCTCCTTTAAGTAATGAATATAGGATTCATACAGTGTTTGATGTTATCTTAACTCGAATTAAGGATTTCCCTTATCTTAGCTACCTTTTCTACACTAAGAACTGACTTGGAGATTCTCTTTCAGCTGTTCTAAACAAGTTCTCATCTGTTTACATTCATTTTCAAAGAATTATTCATGTTTTCATGTAGTTTCCTGTATTCTGCCTTCTGGTCCAAGTATAAGCTTTGCCCACTTTATCAAACAACTTCCCACACACTGTTATGAACTGAGGCAGCTCGGGAACATTATCTCTCAACTGTGTTATAGAGTGTAGTACTTCATTTCAGTGAAGTGTAAGGCTTTCCAAAGCTGCCGAACGTGTTTCTTTCTCTATTTCAATGGTATTCTGCCTTGTATAACACACATTTACCACTCTAGTGTCCTTTAAGTAATGAATATAGGATTCATACAGTGTTTGATGTTATCTTAACTCGAATTAAGGATTTCCCTTATCTTAGCTACCTTTTCTACACTAAGAACTGACTTGGAGATTCTCTTTCAGCTGTTCTAAACAAGTTCTCATCTGTTTACAGTCATTTTCACTGAATTATTCATGTTTTCATGTAGTTTCCTGTATTCTGCCTTCTGGTCCAAGTATAAGCTTTGCCCACTTTATCAAACAACTTCCCACACACTGTTATGAACTGAGGCAGCTCGGGAACATTGTCTCTCAACTGTGTTATAGAGTGTAGTACTACATTTCAGTGAAGTGTAAGGCTTTCCAAAGCTGCCGAACGTGTTTCTTTCTCTATTTCAATGGTATTCTGCCTTGTATAACACACATTTAACACTCTAGTCTCCTTTAAGTAAACAATATAGGATTCATACAGTGTTTCATGTGATCTTAACTCGAATTAAGGATTTCCCTTATCTTAGCTACCTTTTCTACACTAAGAACTGACTTGGAGATTCTCTTTCAGCTGTTCTAAACAAGTTCTCATCTGTTCACAGACATTTTCACTGAATTATTCATGTGTTCATGTAGTTTCCTATATTCTGCCTTCTGGTCCAAGTATAAGCTTTGCCCACTTTATCAAACAACTTCCTACACACTGTTATGAACTGAGGCAGCTCGGGAACATTGTCTCTCAACTGTGTTATGGAGTGTAGTACTACATTTCAGTGAAGTGTAAGCCTTTTCAAAGCTGCAGAACGTGTTTCTTTCTCTATTTCAATGGTATTATGCCTTGTATAACACAAATTTACCACTGTAGTCTCCTTTCAGTAAAGAATATAGGATTCATACAGTGTTTCATGTGATCTTAACTGGAATTAAGGATTTTCCGGATTTCGCTACCTTTTCTACACTAAGAACTGACTTGGAGGATCTCTTTCAGCTGTTCTCAAACAAGTTCTCATTTGTTTACAGTCATTTTCACTGAATTATTCATGTTTTCATGTAGTTTCCTATATTCTGCCTTCTGGTCCAAGTATAAGCTTTGCCCGCTTTATCAAACAACTTCCTACACACTGTTATGAACTGAGGCAGCTGGGGAACATTGTCTCTCAACTGTGTTATAGAGTGTAGTACTACATTTCAGTGAAGTGTAAGGCTTTCCAAAGCTGCCGAACGTGTTTCTTTCTCTATTTCAATGGTATTCTGCCTTGTATAACACACATTTACCACTCTAGTCTCCTTTAAGTAAACAACATAGGATTCATACAGTGTTTCATGTGATCTTAACTAGAATTAAGGATTTCCCTTATCTTAGCTACCTTTTCTACACTAAGAACTGACTTGGAGATTCTCTTTCAGCTGTTCTAAACAAGTTCTCATCTGTTTACAGTCATTTTCACTGAATTATTCATGTTTTCATGTAGTTTCCTATATTCTGCCTTCTGGCCAAAGTATAAGCTTTGCCCGCTTTATCAAACAACTTCCTACACACCGTTATGAACTGAGGCAGCTCGGGAACATTGTCTCTCAACTGTGTTATAGAGTGTAGTACTACATTTCAGTGAAGTGTAAGGCTTTCCAAAGCTGCCGAACGTGTTTCTTTCTCTATTTCAATGGTATTCTGCCTTGTATAACACACATTTACCACTCTAGTCTCCTTTAAGTAAACAATATAGGATTCATACAGTGTTTCATGTGATCTTAACTCGAATTAAGGATTTCGTGGATTTAGCTACCTTTTCTACACTAAGAACTGACTTGGAGAATCTGTTTCAGCTGTTCTAAAACAAGTTCTCATCTCTTCACAGACATTTTCACTGAATTATTCATGTGTTCATGTAGTTTCCTATATTCTGCCTTCTGGTCCAAGTATAAGCTTTGCCCACTTTATCAAACAACTTCCTACACACTGTTATGAACTGAGGCAGCTCGGGAACATTGTCTCTCAACTGTGTTATGGAGTGTAGTACTACATTTCAGTAAAGTGTAAGCCTTTTCAAATCTGCCGAACGTGTTTCTTTCTCTATTTCAATGGTATTCTGCCTTGTATAACACACATTTACCACTCTAGTCTCCTTTAAGTAAACGATATAGGATTCATTCAGTGTTTCATGTGATCTTAATTCGAATTAAGGATTTCCCTTATCTTAGCTACCTTTTATACAATAAGAACTGACTTGGAGAATCTCTTTCAGCTGTTCTAAACAAGTTCTGATCAGTTTACAGTCATTTTCACTGAATTATTCATATTTTCGTGTAGTTTCCTATATTCTGCCTTCTGGCCCAAGTATAAGCTTTGCCCACTTTATCAAACAACTTCCTACACACTGTTATGAACTGAGGCAGCTTGGGAACATTGTCTCTCAACTGTGTTATAGAGTGTAGTACTAAATTTCAGTGAAGTGTAAGGCTTTCCAAAGCTGCAGAACGTGTTTCTTTCTCTATTTCAATGGTATTATGCCTTGTATAACACAAATTTACCACTGTAGTCTCCTTTCAGTAAAGAATATAGGATTCATACAGTGTTTCATGTGATCTTAACTGGAATTATGGATTTTCCGGATTTCGCTACCTTTTCTACACTAAGAACTGACTTGGAGGATCTCTTTCAGCTGTTCTCAAACAAGTTCTCATCTGTTTACAGTCATTTTCACTGAATTATTCATGTTTTCATTTACTTTCCTATATTCTGCCTTCTGGTCCAAGTATAAGCTTTGCCCACTTTATCAAACAACTTCATACACACTGTTAAGGACTGAGGTAGCTAGGGAACATTGTCTCTCAACTGTGTTATAGAGGGTAGTACTACATTTCAGTGAAGTGTAAGGCTTTCCAAAGTTGCCGAACGTGTTTCTTTCTCTATTTCAATGGTATTCTGCCTTGTATAACACACATTTACCACTCTAGTCTCCTTTAAGTAAACAACATAGGATTCATACAGTGTTTCATGTGATCTTAACTAGAATTAAGGATTTCCCTTATCTTAGCTACCTTTTCTACACTAAGAACTGACTTGGAGATTCTCTTTCAGCTGTTCTAAACAAGTTCTCATCTGTTTACAGTCATTTTCACTGAATTATTCATGTTTTCATGTAGTTTCCTATATTCTGCCTTCTGGCCCAAGTATAACCTTTGCCCGCTTTATCAAACAACTTCCTACACACTGTTATGAACTGAGGCAGCTCGGGAACATTGTCTCTCAACTGTGTTATAGAGTGTAGTACTACATTTCAGTGAAGTGTAAGGCTTTCCAAAGCTGCCGAACGTGTTTCTTTCTCTATTTCAATGGTATTCTGCCTTGTATAACACACATTTACCACTCTAGTCTCCTTTAAGTAAACAATATAGGATTCATACAGTGTTTCATGTGATCTTAACTCGAATTAAGGATTTCGTGGATTTAGCTACCTTTTCTACACTAAGAACTGACTTGGAGATTCTCTTTCAGCTGTTCTAAACAAGTTCTCATCTGTTTACATTCATTTTCAAAGAATTATTCATGTTTTCATGTAGTTTCCTGTATTCTGCCTTCTGGTCCAAGTATAAGCTTTGCCCACTTTATCAAACAACTTCCCACACACTGTTATGAACTGAGGCAGCTCGGGAACATTATCTCTCAACTGTGTTATAGAGTGTAGTACTTCATTTCAGTGAAGTGTAAGGCTTTCCAAAGCTGCCGAACGTGTTTCTTTCTCTATTTCAATGGTATTCTGCCTTGTATAACACACATTTACCACTCTAGTCTCCTTTAAGTAATGAATATAGGATTCATACAGTGTTTGATGTTATCTTAACTCGAATTAAGGATTTCCCTTATCTTAGCTACCTTTTCTACACTAAGAACTGACTTGGAGATTCTCTTTCAGCTGTTCTAAACAAGTTCTCATCTGTTTACAGTCATTTTCACTGAATTATTCATGTTTTCATGTAGTTTCCTGTATTCTGCCTTCTGGTCCAAGTATAAGCTTTGCCCACTTTATCAAACAACTTCCCACACACTGTTATGAACTGAGGCAGCTCGGGAACATTGTCTCTCAACTGTGTTATAGAGTGTAGTACTACATTTCAGTGAAGTGTAAGGCTTTCCAAAGCTGCCGAACGTGTTTCTTTCTCTATTTCAATGGTATTCTGCCTTGTATAACACACATTTAACACTCTAGTCTCCTTTAAGTAAACAATATAGGATTCATACAGTGTTTCATGTGATCTTAACTCGAATTAAGGATTTCCCTTATCTTAGCTACCTTTTCTACACTAAGAACTGACTTGGAGATTCTCTTTCAGCTGTTCTAAACAAGTTCTCATCTGTTCACAGACATTTTCACTTAATTATTCATGTGTTCATGTAGTTTCCTATATTCTGCCTTCTGGTCCAAGTATAAGCTTTGCCCACTTTATCAAACAACTTCCTACACACTGTTATGAACTGAGGCAGCTCGGGAACATTGTCTCTCAACTGTGTTATGGAGTGTAGTACTACATTTCAGTGAAGTGTAAGCCTTTTCAAAGCTGCAGAACGTGTTTCTTTCTCTATTTCAATGGTATTATGCCTTGTATAACACAAATTTACCACTGTAGTCTCCTTTCAGTAAAGAATATAGGATTCATACAGTGTTTCATGTGATCTTAACTGGAATTAAGGATTTTCCGGATTTCGCTACCTTTTCTACACTAAGAACTGACTTGGAGGATCTCTTTCAGCTGTTCTCAAACAAGTTCTCATTTGTTTACAGTCATTTTCACTGAATTATTCATGTTTTCATGTAGTTTCCTATATTCTGCCTTCTGGTCCAAGTATAAGCTTTGCCCGCTTTATCAAACAACTTCCTACACACTGTTATGAACTGAGGCAGCTGGGGAACATTGTCTCTCAACTGTGTTATAGAGTGTAGTACTACATTTCAGTGAAGTGTAAGGCTTTCCAAAGCTGCCGAACGTGTTTCTTTCTCTATTTCAATGGTATTCTGCCTTGTATAACACACATTTACCACTCTAGTCTCCTTTAAGTAAACAACATAGGATTCATACAGTGTTTCATGTGATCTTAACTAGAATTAAGGATTTCCCTTATCTTAGCTACCTTTTCTACACTAAGAACTGACTTGGAGATTCTCTTTCAGCTGTTCTAAACAAGTTCTCATCTGTTTACAGTCATTTTCACTGAATTATTCATGTTTTCATGTAGTTTCCTATATTCTGCCTTCTGGCCAAAGTATAAGCTTTGCCCGCTTTATCAAACAACTTCCTACACACTGTTATGAACTGAGGCAGCTCGGGAACATTGTCTCTCAACTGTGTTATAGAGTGTAGTACTACATTTCAGTGAAGTGTAAGGCTTTCCAAAGCTGCCGAACGTGTTTCTTTCTCTATTTCAATGGTATTCTGCCTTGTATAACACACATTTACCACTCTAGTCTCTTTTAAGTAAACAATATAGGATTCATACAGTGTTTCATGTGATCTTAACTCGAATTAAGGATTTCGTGGATTTAGCTACCTTTTCTACACTAAGAACTGACTTGGAGAATCTGTTTCAGCTGTTCTAAAACAAGTTCTCATCTGTTCACAGACATTTTCACTGAATTATTCATGTGTTCATGTAGTTTCCTATATTCTGCCTTCTGGTCCAAGTATAAGCTTTGCCCACTTTATCAAACAACTTCCTACACACTGTTAAGGACTGAGGTAGCTAGGGAACATTGTCTCTCAACTGTGTTATAGAGGGTAGTACTACATTTCAGTGAAGTGTAAGGCTTTCCAAAGCTGCCGAACGTGTTTCTTTCTCTATTTCAATGGTATTATGCCTTGTATAACACAAATTTACCACTGTAGTCTCCTTTCAGTAAAGAATATAGGATTCATACAGTGTTTCATGTGATCTTATCTGGAATTATGGATTTTCCGGATTTCGCTACCTTTTCTACACTAAGAACTGACTTGGAGGATCTCTTTCAGCTGTTCTCAAACAAGTTCTCATCTGTTTACAGTCATTTTCACTGAATTATTCATGTTTTCATTTAGTTTCCTATATTCTGCCTTCTGGTCCAAGTATAAGCTTTGCCCACTTTATCAAACAACTTCATACACACTGTTAAGGACTGAGGTAGCTAGGGAACATTGTCTCTCAACTGTGTTATAGAGGGTAGTACTACATTTCAGTGAAGTGTAAGGCTTTCCAAAGCTGCCGAACGTGTTTCTTTCTCTATTTCAATGGTATTCTGCCTTGTATAACACACATTTACCACTCTAGTCTCCTTTAAGTAAACAACATAGGATTCATACAGTGTTTCATGTGATCTTAACTATAATTAAGGATTTCCCTTATCTTAGCTACCTTTTCTACACTAAGAACTGACTTGGAGATTCTCTTTCAGCTGTTCTAAACAAGTTCTCATCTGTTTACAGTCATTTTCACTGAATTATTCATGTTTTCATGTAGTTTCCTATATTCTGCCTTCTGGCCCAAGTATAACCTTTGCCCGCTTTATCAAACAACTTCCTACACACTGTTATGAACTGAGGCAGCTCGGGAACATTGTCTCTCAACTGTGTTATAGAGTGTAGTACTACATTTCAGTGAAGTGTAAGGCTTTCCAAAGCTGCCGAACGTGTTTCTTTCTCTATTTCAATGGTATTCTGCCTTGTATAACACACATTTACCACTCTAGTCTCCTTTCAGTAAAGAATATAGGATTCATACAGTATTTCATGTGATCTTAACTGGAATTAAGGATTTTCCGGATTTCGCTACCTTTTCTACACTAAGAACTGACTTGGAGGATCTCTTTCAGCTGTTCTCAAACAAGTTCTCATTTGTTTACAGTCATTTTCACTGAATTATTCATGTTTTCATGTAGTTTCCTATATTCTGCCTTCTTGTCCAAGTATAAGCTTTGCCCGCTTTATCAAACAACTTCCTACACACTGTTATGAACTGAGGCAGCTGGGGAACATTGTCTCTCAACTGTGTTATAGAGTGTAGTACTACATTTCAGTGAAGTGTAAGGCTTTCCAAAGCTGCCAAACGTGTTTCTTTCTCTATTTCAATGGTATTCTGCCTTGTATAACACACATTTACCACTCTAGTCTCCTTTAAGTAAACAACATAGGATTCATACAGTGTTTCATGTGATCTTAACTAGAATTAAGGATTTCCCTTATCTTAGCTACCTTTTCTACACTAAGAACTGACTTGGAGATTCTCTTTCAGCTGTTCTAAACAAGTTCTCATCTGTTTACAGTCATTTTCACTGAATTATTCATGTTTTCATGTAGTTTCCTATATTCTGCCTTCTGGCCAAAGTATAAGCTTTGCCCGCTTTATCAAACAACTTCCTACACACTGTTATGAACTGAGGCAGCTCGGGAATATTGTCTCTCAACTGTGTTATAGAGTGTAGTACTACATTTCAGTGAAGTGTAAGGCTTTCCAAAGCTGCCGAACGTGTTTCTTTCTCTATTTCAATGGTATTCTGCCTTGTTTAACACACATTTACCACTCTAGTCTCCTTTAAGTAAACAATATAGGATTCATACAGTGTTTCATGTGATCTTAACTCGAATTAAGGATTTCGTGGATTTAGCTACCTTTTCTACACTAAGAACTGACTTGGAGAATCTGTTTCAGCTGTTCTAAAACAAGTTCTCATCTGTTCACAGACATTTTCACTGAATTATTCATGTGTTCATGTAGTTTCCTATATTCTGCCTTCTGGTCCAAGTATAAGCTTTGCCCACTTTATCAAACAACTTCCTACACACTGTTATGAACTGAGGCAGCTCGGGAACATTGTCTCTCAACTGTGTTATGGAGTGTAGTACTACATTTCAGTAAAGTGTAAGCCTTTTCAAATCTGCCGAACGTGTTTCTTTCTCTATTTCAATGGTATTCTGCCTTTTATAACACACATTTACCACTCTAGTCTACTTTAAGTAAAGAATATAGGATTCCTACAGTGTTTCATGTGATCTTAACTCGAATTAAGGATTTTCCGGATTTCGCTACCTTTTCTACACTAAGAACTGACTTGGAGGATCTCTTTCAGCTGTTCTCAAACAAGTTCTCATCTGTTTACAGTCATTTTCACTGAATTATTCATGTTTTCATGTAGTTTCCTATATTCTGCCTTCTGGTCCAAGTATAAGCTTTGCCCGCTTTATCAAACAACTTCCTACACACTGTTATGAACTGAGGCAGCTGGGGAACATTGTCTCTCAACTGTGTTATAGAGTGTAGTACTACATTTCAGTGAAGTGTAAGGCTTTCCAAAGCTGCCGGACATGTTTCTTTCTCTATTTCAATGGTATTCTGCCTTGTATAACACACATTTACCACTCTAGTCTCCTTTAAGTAAACAACATAGGATTCATACAGTGTTTCATGTGATCTTAACTAGAATTAAGGATTTCCCTTATCTTAGCTACCTTTTCTACACTAAGAACTGACTTGGAGATTCTCTTTCAGCTGTTCTAAACAAGTTCTCATCTGTTTACAGTCATTTTCACTGAATTATTCATGTTTTCATGTAGTTTCCTATATTCTGCCTTCTGGCCCAAGTATAAGCTTTGCCCGCTTTATCAAACAACTTCCTACACACTGTTATGAACTGAGGCAGCTAGGGAACATTGTCTCTCAACTGTGTTATAGAGTGTAGTACTACATTTCAGTGAAGTGTAAGGCTTTCCAAAGCTGCCGAACGTGTTTCTTTCTCTATTTCAATGGTATTCTGCCTTGTATAACACACATTTACCACTCTAGTCTCCTTTAAGTAAACAATATAGGATTCATACAGTGTTTCATGTGATCTTAACTGGAATTAAGGATTTCGTGGATTTAGCTACCTTTTCTACACTAAGAACTGACTTGGAGAATCTGTTTCAGCTGTTCTAAAACAAGTTCTCATCTGTTCACAGACATTTTCACTGAATTATTCATGTGTTCATGTAGTTTCCTATATTCTGCCTTCTGGTCCAAGTATAAGCTTTGCCCACTTTATCAAACAACTTCCTACACACTGTTAAGGACTGAGGTAGCTAGGGAACATTGTCTCTCAACTGTGTTATAGAGGGTAGTACTACATTTCAGTGAAGTGTAAGGCTTTCCAAAGCTGCCGAACGTGTTTCTTTCTCTATTTCAATGGTATTATGCCTTGTATAACACAAATTTACCACTGTAGTCTCCTTTCAGTAAAGAATATAGGATTCATACAGTGTTTCATGTGATCTTATCTGGAATTATGGATTTTCCGGATTTCGCTACCTTTTCTACACTAAGAACTGACTTGGAGGATCTCTTTCAGCTGTTCTCAAACAAGTTCTCATCTGTTTACAGTCATTTTCACTGAATTATTCATGTTTTCATGTAGTTTCCTATATTCTGCCTTCTTGTCCAAGTATAAGCTTTGCCCGCTTTATCAAACAACTTCCTACACACTGTTATGAACTGAGGCAGCTGGGGAACATTGTCTCTCAACTGTGTTATAGAGTGTAGTACTACATTTCAGTGAAGTGTAAGGCTTTCCAAAGCTGCCGAACGTGTTTCTTTCTCTATTTCAATGGTATTCTGCCTTGTATAACACACATTTACCACTCTAGTCTCCTTTAAGTAAACAACATAGGATTCATACAGTGTTTCATGTGATCTTAACTAGAATTAAGGATTTCCCTTATCTTAGCTACCTTTTCTACACTAAGAACTGACTTGGAGATTCTCTTTCAGCTGTTCTAAAGAAGTTCTCATCTGTTTACAGTCATTTTCACTGAATTATTCATGTTTTCATGTAGTTTCCTATATTCTGCCTTCTGGCCAAAGTATAAGCTTTGCCCGCTTTATCAAACAACTTCCTACACACTGTTATGAACTGAGGCAGCTCGGGAATATTGTCTCTCAACTGTGTTATAGAGTGTAGTACTACATTTCAGTGAAGTGTAAGGCTTTCCAAAGCTGCCGAACGTGTTTCTTTCTCTATTTCAATGGTATTCTGCCTTGTTTAACACACATTTACCACTCTAGTCTCCTTTAAGTAAACAATATAGGATTCATACAGTGTTTCATGTGATCTTAACTCGAATTAAGGATTTCGTGGATTTAGCTACCTTTTCTACACTAAGAACTGACTTGGAGAATCTGTTTCAGCTGTTCTAAAACAAGTTCTCATCTGTTCACAGACATTTTCACTGAATTATTCATGTGTTCATGTAGTTTCCTATATTCTGCCTTCTGGTCCAAGTATAAGCTTTGCCCACTTTATCAAACAACTTCCTACACACTGTTATGAACTGAGGCAGCTCGGGAACATTGTCTCTCAACTGTGTTATGGAGTGTAGTACTACATTTCAGTAAAGTGTAAGCCTTTTCAAATCTGCCGAACGTGTTTCTTTCTCTATTTCAATGGTATTCTGCCTTGTATAACACACATTTACCACTCTAGTCTACTTTAAGTAAAGAATATAGGATTCCTACAGTGTTTCATGTGATCTTAACTCGAATTAAGGATTTTCCGGATTTCGCTACCTTTTCTACACTAAGAACTGACTTGGAGGATCTCTTTCAGCTGTTCTCAAACAAGTTCTCATCTGTTTACAGTCATTTTCACTGAATTATTCATGTTTTCATGTAGTTTCCTATATTCTGCCTTCTGGTCCAAGTATAAGCTTTGCCCGCTTTATTAAACAACTTCCTACACACTGTTATGAACTGAGGCAGCTGGGGAACATTGTCTCTCAACTGTGTTATAGAGTGTAGTACTACATTTCAGTGAAGTGTAAGGCTTTCCAAAGCTGCCGAACATGTTTCTTTCTCTATTTCAATGGTATTCTGCCTTGTATAACACACATTTACCACTCTAGTCTCCTTTAAGTAAACAACATAGGATTCATACAGTGTTTCATGTGATCTTAACTAGAATTAAGGATTTCCCTTATCTTAGCTACCTTTTCTACACTAAGAACTGACTTGGAGATTCTCTTTCAGCTGTTCTAAACAAGTTCTCATCTGTTTACAGTCATTTTCACTGAATTATTCATGTTTTCATGTAGTTTCCTATATTCTGCCTTCTGGCCCAAGTATAAGCTTTGCCCGCTTTATCAAACAACTTCCTACACACTGTTATGAACTGAGGCAGCTAGGGAACATTGTCTCTCAACTGTGTTATAGAGTGTAGTACTACATTTCAGTGAAGTGTAAGGCTTTCCAAAGCTGCCGAACGTGTTTCTTTCTCTATTTCAATGGTATTCTGCCTTGTATAACACACATTTAACACTCTAGTCTCCTTTAAGTAAACAATATAGGATTCATACAGTGTTTCATGTGATCTTAACTCGAATTAAGGATTTCGTGGATTTAGCTACCTTTTCTACACTAAGAACTGACTTGGAGAATCTGTTTCAGCTGTTCTAAAACAAGTTCTCATCTGTTCACAGACATTTTCACTGAATTATTCATGTGTTCATGTAGTTTCCTATATTCTGCCTTCTGGTCCAAGTATAAGCTTTGCCCACTTTATCAAACAACTTCCTACACACTGTTATGAACTGAGGCAGCTCGGGAACATTGTCTCTCAACTGTGTTATGGAGTGTAGTACTACATTTCAGTGAAGTGTAAGCCTTTTCAAAGCTGCCGAACGTGTTTCTTTCTCTATTTCAATGGTATTCTGCCTTGTATAACACACATTTACCACTCTAGTCTCCTTTAAGTAAACGATATAGGATTCATTCAGTGTTTCATGTGATCTTAATTCGAATTAAGGATTTCCCTTATCTTAGCTACCTTTTATACAATAAGAACTGACTTGGAGAATCTCTTTCAGCTGTTCTAAACAAGTTCTGATCAGTTTACAGTCATTTTCACTGAATTATTCATATTTTCGTGTAGTTTCCTATATTCTGCCTTCTGGCCCAAGTATAAGCTTTGCCCACTTTATCAAACAACTTCCTACACACTGTTATGAACTGAGGCAGCTTGGGAACATTGTCTCTCAACTGTGTTATAGAGTGTAGTACTAAATTTCAGTGAAGTGTAAGGCTTTCCAAAGCTGCAGAACGTGTTTCTTTCTCTATTTCAATGGTATTATGCTTTGTATAACACAAATTTACCACTGTAGTCTCCTTTCAGTAAAGAATATAGGATTCATACAGTGTTTCATGTGATCTTAACTGGAATTAAGGATTTTCCGGATTTCGCTACCTTTTCTACACTAAGAACTGACTTGGAGGATCTCTTTCAGCTGTTCTCAAACAAGTTCTCATTTGTTTACAGTCATTTTCACTGAATTACTCATGTTTTCATGTAGTTTCCTATATTCTGCCTTCTGGTCCAAGTATAAGCTTTGCCCGCTTTATCAAACAACTTCCTACACACTGTTATGAACTGAGGCAGCTGGGGAACATTGTCTCTCAACTGTGTTATAGAGTGTAGTACTACATTTCAGTGAAGTGTAAGGCTTTCCAAAGCTGCCGAACGTGTTTCTTTCTCTATTTCAATGGTATTCTGCCTTGTATAACACACATTTACCACTCTAGTCTCCTTTAAGTAAACAACATAGGATTCATACAGTGTTTCATGTGATCTTAACTAGAATTAAGGATTTCCCTTATCTTAGCTACCTTTTCTACACTAAGAACTGACTTGGAGATTCTCTTTCAGCTGTTCTAAACAAGTTCTCATCTGTTTACAGTCATTTTCACTGAATTATTCATGTTTTCATGTAGTTTCCTATATTCTGCCTTCTGGCCAAAGTATAAGCTTTGCCCGCTTTATCAAACAACTTCCTACACACTGTTATGAACTGAGGCAGCTCGGGAACATTGTCTCTCAACTGTGTTATAGAGTGTAGTACTACATTTCAGTGAAGTGTAAGGCTTTCCAAAGCTGCCGAACGTGTTTCTTTCTCTATTTCAATGGTATTCTGCCTTGTATAACACACATTTACCACTCTAGTCTCCTTTAAGTAAACAATATAGGATTCATACAGTGTTTCATGTGATCTTAACTCGAATTAAGGATTTCGTGGATTTAGCTACCTTTTCTACACTAAGAACTGACTTGGAGAATCTGTTTCAGCTGTTCTAAAACAAGTTCTCATCTGTTCACAGACATTTTCACTGAATTATTCATGTGTTCATGTAGTTTCCTATATTCTGCCTTCTGGTCCAAGTATAAGCTTTGCCCACTTTATCAAACAACTTCCTACACACTGTTAAGGACTGAGGTAGCTAGGGAACATTGTCTCTCAACTGTGTTATAGAGGGTAGTACTACATTTCAGTGAAGTGTAAGGCTTTCCAAAGCTGCCGAACGTGTTTCTTTCTCTATTTCAATGGTATTATGCCTTGTATAACACAAATTTACCACTGTAGTCTCCTTTCAGTAAAGAATATAGGATTCATACAGTGTTTCATGTGATCTTAACTGGAATTATGGATTTTCCGGATTTCGCTACCTTTTCTACACTAAGAACTGACTTGGAGGATCTCTTTCAGCTGTTCTCAAACAAGTTCTCATCTGTTTACAGTCATTTTCACTGAATTATTCATGTTTTCATTTAGTTTCCTATATTCTGCCTTCTGGTCCAAGTATAAGCTTTGCCCACTTTATCAAACAACTTCATACACACTGTTAAGGACTGAGGTAGCTAGGGAACATTGTCTCTCAACTGTGTTATAGAGGGTAGTACTACATTTCAGTGAAGTGTAAGGCTTTCCAAAGCTGCCGAACGTGTTTCTTTCTCTATTTCAATGGTATTCTGCCTTGTATAACACACATTTACCACTCTAGTCTCCTTTAAGTAAACAACATAGGATTCATACAGTGTTTCATGTGATCTTAACTATAATTAAGGATTTCCCTTATCTTAGCTACCTTTTCTACACTAAGAACTGACTTGGAGATTCTCTTTCAGCTGTTCTAAACACGTTCTCATCTGTTTACAGTCATTTTCACTGAATTATTCATGTTTTCATGTAGTTTCATATATTCTGCCTTTGGCCCAAGTATAACCTTTGCCCGCTTTATCAAACAACTTCCTACACACTGTTATGAACTGAGGCAGCTCGGGAACATTGTCTCTCAACTGTGTTATAGAGTGTAGTACTACATTTCAGTGAAGTGTAAGGCTTTCCAAAGCTGCCGAACGTGTTTCTTTCTCTATTTCAATGGTATTCTGCCTTGTATAACACACATTTACCACTCTAGTCTCCTTTAAGTAAACGATATAGGATTCATTCAGTGTTTCATGTGATCTTAATTCGAATTAAGGATTTCCCTTATCTTAGCTACCTTTTATACAATAAGAACTGACTTGGAGAATCTCTTTCAGCTGTTCTAAACAAGTTCTGATCAGTTTACAGTCATTTTCACTGAATTATTCATATTTTCGTGTAGTTTCCTATATTCTGCCTTCTGGCCCAAGTATAAGCTTTGCCCACTTTATCAAACAACTTCCTACACACTGTTATGAACTGAGGCAGCTTGGGAACATTGTCTCTCAACTGTGTTATAGAGTGTAGTACTAAATTTCAGTGAAGTGTAAGGCTTTCCAAAGCTGCAGAACGTGTTTCTTTCTCTATTTCAATGGTATTATGCTTTGTATAACACAAATTTACCACTGTAGTCTCCTTTCAGTAAAGAATATAGGATTCATACAGTGTTTCATGTGATCTTAACTGGAATTAAGGATTTTCCGGATTTCGCTACCTTTTCTACACTAAGAACTGACTTGGAGGATCTCTTTCAGCTGTTCTCAAACAAGTTCTCATTTGTTTACAGTCATTTTCACTGAATTACTCATGTTTTCATGTAGTTTCCTATATTCTGCCTTCTGGTCCAAGTATAAGCTTTGCCCGCTTTATCAAACAACTTCCTACACACTGTTATGAACTGAGGCAGCTGGGGAACATTGTCTCTCAACTGTGTTATAGAGTGTAGTACTACATTTCAGTGAAGTGTAAGGCTTTCCAAAGCTGCCGAACGTGTTTCTTTCTCTATTTCAATGGTATTCTGCCTTGTATAACACACATTTACCACTCTAGTCTCCTTTAAGTAAACAACATAGGATTCATACAGTGTTTCATGTGATCTTAACTAGAATTAAGGATTTCCCTTATCTTAGCTACCTTTTCTACACTAAGAACTGACTTGGAGATTCTCTTTCAGCTGTTCTAAACAAGTTCTCATCTGTTTACAGTCATTTTCACTGAATTATTCATGTTTTCATGTAGTTTCCTATATTCTGCCTTCTGGCCAAAGTATAAGCTTTGCCCGCTTTATCAAACAACTTCCTACACACTGTTATGAACTGAGGCAGCTCGGGAACATTGTCTCTCAACTGTGTTATAGAGTGTAGTACTACATTTCAGTGAAGTGTAAGGCTTTCCAAAGCTGCCGAACGTGTTTCTTTCTCTATTTCAATGGTATTCTGCCTTGTATAACACACATTTACCACTCTAGTCTCCTTTAAGTAAACAATATAGGATTCATACAGTGTTTCATGTGATCTTAACTCGAATTAAGGATTTCGTGGATTTAGCTACCTTTTCTACACTAAGAACTGACTTGGAGAATCTGTTTCAGCTGTTCTAAAACAAGTTCTCATCTGTTCACAGACATTTTCACTGAATTATTCATGTGTTCATGTAGTTTCCTATATTCTGCCTTCTGGTCCAAGTATAAGCTTTGCCCACTTTATCAAACAACTTCCTACACACTGTTAAGGACTGAGGTAGCTAGGGAACATTGTCTCTCAACTGTGTTATAGAGGGTAGTACTACATTTCAGTGAAGTGTAAGGCTTTCCAAAGCTGCCGAACGTGTTTCTTTCTCTATTTCAATGGTATTATGCCTTGTATAACACAAATTTACCACTGTAGTCTCCTTTCAGTAAAGAATATAGGATTCATACAGTGTTTCATGTGATCTTAACTGGAATTATGGATTTTCCGGATTTCGCTACCTTTTCTACACTAAGAACTGACTTGGAGGATCTCTTTCAGCTGTTCTCAAACAAGTTCTCATCTGTTTACAGTCATTTTCACTGAATTATTCATGTTTTCATTTAGTTTCCTATATTCTGCCTTCTGGTCCAAGTATAAGCTTTGCCCACTTTATCAAACAACTTCATACACACTGTTAAGGACTGAGGTAGCTAGGGAACATTGTCTCTCAACTGTGTTATAGAGGGTAGTACTACATTTCAGTGAAGTGTAAGGCTTTCCAAAGCTGCCGAACGTGTTTCTTTCTCTATTTCAATGGTATTCTGCCTTGTATAACACACATTTACCACTCTAGTCTCCTTTAAGTAAACAACATAGGATTCATACAGTGTTTCATGTGATCTTAACTATAATTAAGGATTTCCCTTATCTTAGCTACCTTTTCTACACTAAGAACTGACTTGGAGATTCTCTTTCAGCTGTTCTAAACACGTTCTCATCTGTTTACAGTCATTTTCACTGAATTATTCATGTTTTCATGTAGTTTCATATATTCTGCCTTTGGCCCAAGTATAACCTTTGCCCGCTTTATCAAACAACTTCCTACACACTGTTATGAACTGAGGCAGCTCGGGAACATTGTCTCTCAACTGTGTTATAGAGTGTAGTACTACATTTCAGTGAAGTGTAAGGCTTTCCAAAGCTGCCGAACGTGTTTCTTTCTCTATTTCAATGGTATTCTGCCTTGTATAACACACATTTACCACTCTAGTCTCCTTTAAGTAAACAATATAGGATTCATACAGTGTTTCATGTGATCTTAACTCGAATTAAGGATTTCGTGGATTTAGCTACCTTTTCTACACTAAGAACTGACTTGGAGAATCTGTTTAAGCTGTTCTAAAACAAGTTCTCATCTGTTCACAGACATTTTCACTGAATTATTCATGTGTTCATGTAGTTTTCTATATTCTGCCTTCTGGTCCAAGTATAAGCTTTGCCCACTTTATCAAACAACTTCCTACACACTGTTATGAACTGAGGCAGCTCGGGAACATTGTCTCTCAACTGTGTTATGGAGTGTAGTACTACATTTCAGTAAAGTGTAAGCCTTTTCAAATCTGCCGAACGTGTTTCTTTCTCTATTTCAATGGTATTCTGCCTTGTATAACACACATTTACCACTCTAGTCTCCTTTAAGTAAACGATATAGGATTCATTCAGTGTTTCACGTGATCTTAATTCGAATTAAGGATTTCCCTTATCTTAGCTACCTTTTATACAATAAGAACTGACTTGGAGGATCTCTTTCAGCTGTTCTCAAACAAGTTCTCATCTGTTTACAGTCATTTTCACTGAATTATTCATGTTTTCATTTAGTTTCCTATATTCTGCCTTCTGGTCCAAGTATAAGCTTTGCCCACTTTATCAAACAACTTCATACACACTGTTAAGGACTGAGGTAGCTAGGGAACATTGTCTCTCAACTGTGTTATAGAGGGTAGTACTACATTTCAGTGAAGTGTAAGGCTTTCCAAAGCTGCCGAACGTGTTTCTTTCTCTATTTCAATGGTATTCTGCCTTGTATAACACACATTTACCACTCTAGTCTCCTTTAAGTAAACAACATAGGATTCATACAGTGTTTCATGTGATCTTAACTATAATTAAGGATTTCCCTTATCTTAGCTACCTTTTCTACACTAAGAACTGACTTGGAGATTCTCTTTCAGCTGTTCTAAACAAGTTCTCATCTGTTTACAGTCATTTTCACTGAATTATTCATGTTTTCATGTAGTTTCCTATATTCTGCCTTCTGGCCCAAGTATAACCTTTGCCCGCTTTATCAAACAACTTCCTACACACTGTTATGAACTGAGGCAGCTCGGGAACATTGTCTCTCAACTGTGTTATAGAGTGTAGTACTACATTTCAGTGAAGTGTAAGGCTTTCCAAAGCTGCCGAACGTGTTTCTTTCTCTATTTCAATGGTATTCTGCCTTGTATAACACACATTTACCACTCTAGTCTCCTTTAAGTAAACAATATAGGATTCATACAGTGTTTCATGTGATCTTAACTCGAATTAAGGATTTCGTGGATTTAGCTACCTTTTCTACACTAAGAACTGACTTGGAGAATCTGTTTAAGCTGTTCTAAAACAAGTTCTCATCTGTTCACAGACATTTTCACTGAATTATTCATGTGTTCATGTAGTTTTCTATATTCTGCCTTCTGGTCCAAGTATAAGCTTTGCCCACTTTATCAAACAACTTCCTACACACTGTTATGAACTGAGGCAGCTCGGGAACATTGTCTCTCAACTGTGTTATGAAGTGTAGTACTACATTTCAGTAAAGTGTAAGCCTTTTCAAATCTGCCGAACGTGTTTCTTTCTCTATTTCAATGGTATTCTGCCTTGTATAACACACATTTACCACTCTAGTCTCCTTTAAGTAAACGATATAGGATTCATTCAGTGTTTCACGTGATCTTAATTCGAATTAAGGATTTCCCTTATCTTAGCTACCTTTTATACAATAAGAACTGACTTGGAGGATCTCTTTCAGCTGTTCTCAAACAAGTTCTCATCTGTTTACAGTCATTTTCACTGAATTATTCATGTTTTCATTTAGTTTCCTATATTTTGCCTTCTGGTCCAAGTATAAGCTTTGCCCACTTTATCAAACAACTTCATACACACTGTTAAGGACTGAGGTAGCTAGGGAACATTGTCTCTCAACTGTGTTATAGAGGGTAGTACTACATTTCAGTGAAGTGTAAGGCTTTCCAAAGCTGCCGAACGTGTTTCTTTCTCTATTTCAATGGTATTCTGCCTTGTATAACACACATTTACCACTCTAGTCTCCTTTAAGTAAACAACATAGGATTCATACAGTGTTTCATGTGATCTTAACTAGAATTAAGGATTTCCCTTATCTTAGCTAACTTTTCTACACTAAGAACTGACTTGGAGATTCTCTTTCAGCTGTTCTAAACAAGTTCTCATCTGTTTACAGTCATTTTCACTGAATTATTCATGTTTTCATGTAGTTTCCTATATTCTGCCTTCTGGCCCAAGTATAACCTTTGCCCGCTTTATCAAACAACTTCCTACACACTGTTATGAACTGAGGCATCTCGGGAACATTGTCTCTCAACTGTGTTATAGAGTGTAGTACTAAATTTCAGTGAAGTGTAAGGCTTTCCAAAGCTGCAGAACGTGTTTCTTTCTCTATTTCAATGGTATTCTGCCTAGTATAACACACATTTACCACTCTAGTCTCCTTTAAGTAAACAATATAGGATACATACAGTGTTTCATGTGATCTTAACTCGAATTAAGGATTTCCCGGATTTAGCTACCTTTTCTAAACTAAGAACTGACTTGGAGAATCTCTTTCACCTGTTCTAAAACAAGTTCTCATCTGTTTACAGACATTTTCACTGAATTATTCATGTGTTCATGTAGTTTCCTATATTCTGCCTTTTGGTCCAAGTATAAGGTTTGCCCACTTTATCAAACAACTTCCTACACACTGTTATGAACTGACGCAGCTCGGGAACATTGTCTCTCAACTCTGTTATAGAGTGTAGTACTACATTTCAGTGAAGTGTAAGGCTTTCCAAAGCTGCCGAACGTGTTTCTTTCTCTATTTCAATGGTATTCTGCCTTGTATAACACACATTTACCACTCTAGTATCCTTTAAGTAAAGAATATAGGATTCATACAATGTTTCATGTGATCTTAACTCGAATTCAGGATTTTCTGGATTTCGCTACCTTTTCTACACTAAGAACTGACTTGGAGGATCTCTTTCAGCTGTTCTCAAACAAGTTCTCATCTGTTTACTGTCATTTTCACTGAATTATTCATGTTTTCATGTAGTTTCCTATATTCTGCCTTCTGGTCCTAGTATAAGCTTTGCCCGCTTTATCAAACAACTTCCTACACACTGTTATGAAGTGAGGCAGCTCGGGAACATTGTCTCTCAACTGTGTTATAGAGTGTAGTACTACATTTCAGTGAAGTGTAAGGCTTTCCAAAGCTGCCGAACGTGTTTCTTTCTCTATTTTAATGGTATTCTGCCTTGTATAACACACATTTACCACTCTAGTCTCCTTTAAGTAATGAATATAGGATTCATACAGTGTTTGATGTTATCTTAACTCGAATTAAGGATTTCCCTTATCTTAGCTACATTTTCTACACTAAGAACTGACTTGGAGATTCGCTTTCAGCTGTTCTAAACAAGTTCTCATCTGTTTACAGTCATTTTCACTGAATTACTATGTTTTCATGTAGTTTCCTATATTCTGCCTTCTGGCCCAAGCATAAACTTTGCCCACGTTATCAAACAACTTCCTACACACTGTTATGAACTGAGGCAGCTAGGGAACATTGTCTCTCAACAGTGTTATAGAGTGTAGTACTACATTTCAGTGAAGTGTAAGGCTTTCCAAAGCTGCCGAACGTGTTTCTTTCTCTATTTCAATGGTATTCTGCCTTGTATAACATACATTTACCACTCTAGTCTCCTTTAAGTAAACAATATAGGATTCATACAGTGTTTCATGTGATCTTAACTCGAATTAAGGATTTCCCGGATTTAGCTACCTTTTCTACACTAAGAACTGACTTGGAGAATCTCTTTCACCTGTTCTAAAACAAGTTCTCATCTGTTTACAGACATTTTCACTGAATTATTCATGTGTTCATGTAGTTTCCTATATTCTGCCTTCTGGTCCAAGTATAAGCTTTGCCCACTTTATCAAACAACTTCCTACACACTGTTATGAACTGAGGCAGCTCGGGAACATTGTCTCTCAACTGTGTTATAGAGTGTAGTACTACATTTCAGTGAAGTGTAAGGCTTTCCAAAGCTGCCGAACGTGTTTCTTTCTCTACTTCAATGGTATTCTGCCTTGTATAACACACATTTACCACTCTAGTCTCCTTTCAGTAAAGAATATAGGATTCATACAGTATTTCATGTGATCTTAACTGGAATTAAGGATTTTCCGGATTTCGCTACCTTTTCTACACTAAGAACTGACTTGGAGGATCTCTTTCAGCTGTTCTCAAACAAGTTCTCATTTGTTTACAGTCATTTTCACTGAATTATTCATGTTTTCATGTAGTTTCCTATATTCTGCCTTCTTGTCCAAGTATAAGCTTTGCCCGCTTTATCAAACAACTTCCTACACACTGTTATGAACTGAGGCAGCTGGGGACCATTGTCTCTCAACTGTGTTATAGAGTGTAGTACTACATTTCAGTGAAGTGTAAGGCTTTCCAAAGCTGCCGAACGTGTTTCTTTCTCTATTTCAATGGTATTCTGCCTTGTATAACACACATTTACCACTCTAGTCTCCTTTAAGTAAACAACATAGGATTCATACAGTGTTTCATGTGATCTTAACTAGAATTAAGGATTTCCCTTATCTTAGCTACCTTTTCTACACTAAGAACTGACTTGGAGATTCTCTTTCAGCTGTTCTAAACAAGTTCTCATCTGTTTACAGTCATTTTCACTGAATTATTCATGTTTTCATGTAGTTTCCTATATTCTGCCTTCTGGCCAAAGTATAAGCTTTGCCCGCTTTATCAAACAACTTCCTACACACTGTTATGAACTGAGGCAGCTCGGGAATATTGTCTCTCAACTGTGTTATAGAGTGTAGTACTACATTTCAGTGAAGTGTAAGGCTTTCCAAAGCTGCCGAACGTGTTTCTTTCTCTATTTCAATGGTATTCTGCCTTGTATAACACACATTTACCACTCTAGTCTCCTTTAAGTAAACAATATAGGATTCATACAGTGTTTCATGTGATCTTAACTCGAATTAAGGATTTCGTGGATTTAGCTACCTTTTCTACACTAAGAACTGACTTGGAGAATCTGTTTCAGCTGTTCTAAAACAAGTTCTCATCTGTTCACAGACATTTTCACTGAATTATTCATGTGTTCATGTAGTTTCCTATATTCTGCCTTCTGGTCCAAGTATAAGCTTTGCCCACTTTATCAAACAACTTCCTACACACTGTTATGAACTGAGGCAGCTCGGGAACATTGTCTCTCAACTGTGTTATGGAGTGTAGTACTACATTTCAGTAAAGTGTAAGCCTTTTCAAATCTGCCGAACGTGTTTCTTTCTCTATTTCAATGGTATTCTGCCTTGTATAACACACATTTACCACTCTAGTCTCCTTTAAGTAAACGATATAGGATTCATTCAGTGTTTCATGTGATCTTAATTCGAATTAAGGATTTCCCTTATCTTAGCTACCTTTTATACAATAAGAACTGACTTGGAGGATCTCTTTCAGCTGTTCTCAAAAAAGTTCTCATCTGTTTACAGTCATTTTCACTGAATCATTCATGTTTTCATTTAGTTTCCTATATTTTGCCTTCTGGTCCAAGTATAAGCTTTGCCCACTTTATCAAACAACTTCATACACACTGTTAAGGACTGAGGTAGCTAGGGAACATTGTCTCTCAACTGTGTTATAGAGGGTAGTACTACATTTCAGTGAAGTGTAAGGCTTTCCAAAGCTGCCGAACGTGTTTCTTTCTCTATTTCAATGGTATTCTGCCTTGTATAACACACATTTACCACTCTAGTCTCCTTTAAGTAAACAACATAGGATTCATACAGTGTTTCATGTGATCTTAACTCGAATTAAGGATTTCCCTTATCTTAGCTAACTTTTCTACACTAAGAACTGACTTGGAGATTCTCTTTCAGCTGTTCTAAACAAGTTCTCATCTGTTTACAGTCATTTTCACTGAATTACTATGTTTTCATGTAGTTTCCGATATTCTGCCTTCTGGCCCAAGCATAAACTTTGCCCACGTTATCAAACAACTTCCTACACACTGTTATGAACTGAGGCAGCTAGGGAACATTGTCTCTCAACAGTGTTATAGAGTGTAGTACTACATTTCAGTGAAGTGTAAGGCTTTCCAAAGCTGCCGAACGTGTTTCTTTCTCTATTTCAATGGTATTCTGCCTTGTATAACATACATTTACCACTCTAGTCTCCTTTAAGTAAACAATATAGGATTCATACAGTGTTTCATGTGATCTTAACTCGAATTAAGGATTTCCCGGATTTAGCTACCTTTTCTACACTAAGAACTGACTTGGAGAATCTCTTTCACCTGTTCTAAAACAAGTTCTCATCTGTTTACAGACATTTTCACTGAATTATTCATGTGTTCATGTAGTTTCCTATATTCTGCCTTCTGGTCCAAGTATAAGCTTTGCCCACTTTATCAAACAACTTCCTACACACTGTTATGAACTGAGGCAGCTCGGGAACATTGTCTCTCAACTGTGTTATGGAGTGTAGTACTACATTTCAGTAAAGTGTAAGCCTTTTCAAATCTGCCGAACGTGTTTCTTTCTCTATTTCAATGGTATTCTGCCTTGTATAACACACATTTACCACTCTAGTCTCCTTTAAGTAAACGATATAGGATTCATTCAGTGTTTCATGTGATCTTAATTCGAATTAAGGATTTCCCTTATCTTAGCTACCTTTTATACAATAAGAACTGACTTGGCGAATCTCTTTCAGCTGTTCTAAACAAGTTCTGATCAGTTTACAGTCATTTTCACTGAATTATTCATATTTTCGTGTAGTTTCCTATATTCTGCCTTCTGGCCTAAGTATAAGCTTTGCCCACTTTATCAAACAACTTCCTACACACTGTTATGAACTGAGGCAGCTCGGGAATATTGTCTCTCAACTGTGTTATAGAGTGTAGTACTAAATTTCAGTGAAGTGTAAGGCTTTCCAAAGCTGCAGAACGTGTTTCTTTCTCTATTTCAATGGTATTATGCCTTGTATAACACAAATTTACCACTGTAGTCTCCTTTCAGTAAAGAATATAGGATTCATACAGTGTTTCATGTGATCTTAACTGGAATTATGGATTTTCCGGATTTCGCTACCTTTTCTACACTAAGAACTGACTTGGAGGATCTCTTTCAGCTGTTATCAAACAAGTTCTCATCTGTTTACAGTCATTTTCACTGAATTATTCATGTTTTCATTTAGTTTCCTATATTCTGCCTTATGGTCCAAGTATAAGCTTTGCCCACTTTATCAAACAACTTCATACACACTGTTAAGGACTGAGGTATCTAGGGAACATTGTCTCTCAACTGTGTTATAGAGGGTAGTACTACATTTCAGTGAAGTGTAAGGCATTCCAAAGCTGCCGAACGTGTTTCTTTCTCTATTTCAATGGTATTCTGCCTTGTATAACACACATTTACCACTCTAGTCTCCTTTAAGTAAACAACATAGGATTCATACAGTGTTTCATGTGATCTTAACTAGAATTAAGGATTTCCCTTATCTTAGCTACCTTTTCTACACTAAGAACTGACTTGGAGATTCTCTTTCAGCTGTTCTAAACAAGTTCTCATCTGTTTACAGTCATTTTCACTGAATTATTCATGTTTTCATGTAGTTTCCTATATTCTGCCTTCTGGCCCAAGTATAAGCTTTGCCCGCTTTATCAAACAACTTCCTACACACTGTTATGAACTGAGGCAGCTGGGGAACATTGTCTCTCAACTGTGTTATAGAGTGTAGTACTACATTTCAGTGAAGTGTAAGGCTTTCCAAAGCTGCCGAACGTGTTTCTTTCTCTATTTCAATGGTATTCTGCCTTGTATAACACACATTTACCACTCTAGTCTCCTTTAAGTAAACAACATAGGATTCATACAGTGTTTCATGTGATCTTAACTAGAATTAAGGATTTCCCTTATCTTAGCTACCTTTTCTACACTAAGAACTGACTTGGAGATTCTCTTTCAGCTGTTCTAAACAAGTTCTCATCTGTTTACAGTCATTTTCACTGAATTATTCATGTTTTCATGTAGTTTCCTATATTCTGCCTTCTGGCCCAAGTATAAGCTTTGCCCGCTTTATCAAACAACTTCCTACACACTGTTATGAACTGAGGCAGCTCGGGAACATTGTCTCTCAACTGTGTTATAGAGTGTAGTACTACATTTCAGTGAAGTGTAAGGCTTTCCAAAGCTGCCGAACGTGTTTCTTTCTCTATTTCAATGGTATTCTGCCTTGTATAACACACATTTAAAACTCTAGTCTCCTTTAAATAAACAATAAAGGATTCATACAGTGTTTCATGTGATCTTAACTCGAATTAAGGATTTCATGGATTTAGCTACCTTTTCTACACTAAGAACTGACTTGGAGAATCTGTTTCAGCTGTTCTAAAACAAGTTCTCATCTGTTCACAGACATTTTCACTGAATTATTCATGTGTTCATGTAGTTTCCTATATTCTGCCTTCTGGTCCAAGTATAAGCTTTGCCCACTTTATCAAACAACTTCCTACACACTGTTATGAACTGAGGCAGCTCGGGAACATTGTCTCTCAACTCTGTTATGGAGTGTAGTACTACATTTCAGTGAAGTGTAAGCCTTTTCAAATCTGCCGAACGTGTTTCTTTCTCTATTTCAATGGTATTCTGCCTTGTATAACACACATTTACCACTCTAGTCTCCTTTAAGTAAACGATATAGGATTCATTCAGTGTTTCATGTGATCTTAATTCGAATTAAGGATTTCCCTTATCTTAGCTACCTTTTATATAATAAGAACTGACTTGGAGAATCTCTTTCAGCTGTTCTAAACAAGTTCTGATCAGTTTACAGTCATTTTCACTGAATTATTCATATTTTCGTGTAGTTTCCTATATTCTGCCTTCTGGCCCAAGCATAAGCTTTGCCCACTTTATCAAACAACTTCCTACACACTGTTATGAACTGAGGCAGCTTGGGAACATTGTCTCTCAACTGTGTTATAGAGTGTAGTACTAAATTTCAGTGAAGTGTAAGGCTTTCCAAAGCTGCAGAACGTGTTTCTTTCTCTATTTCAATGGTATTATGCCTTGTATAACACAAATTTACCACTGTAGTCTCCTTTCAGTAAAGAATATAGGATTCATACAGTGTTTCATGTGATCTTAACTGGAATTAAGGATTTTCCGGATTTCGCTACCTTTTCTACACTAAGAACTGACTTGGAGGATCTCTTTCAGCTGTTCTCAAACAAGTTCTCATTTGTTTACAGTCATTTTCACTGAATTATTCATGTTTTCATGTAGTTTCCTATATTCTGCCTTCTGGTCCAAGTATAAGCTTTGCCCGCTTTATCAAACAACTTCCTACACACTGTTATGAACTGAGGCAGCAGGGGAACATTGTCTCTCAACTGTGTTATAGAGTGTAGTACTACAATTCAGTGAAGTGTAAGGCTTTCCAAAGCTGCCGAACGTGTTTCTTTCTCTATTTCAATGGTATTCTGCCTTGTATAACACACATTTACCACTCTAGTCTCCTTTAAGTAAACAACATAGGATTCATACAGTGTTTCATGTGATCTTAACTAGAATTAAGGATTTCCCTTATCTTAGCTACCTTTTCTACACTAAGAACTGACTTGGAGATTCTCTTTCAGCTGTTCTAAACAAGTTCTCCTCTGTTTACAGTCATTTTCACTGAATTATTCATGTTTTCATGTAGTTTCCTATATTCTGCCTTCTGGCCAAAGTATAAGCTTTGCCCGCTTTATCAAACAACTTCCTACACACTGTTATGAACTGAGGCAGCTCGGGAACATTGTCTCTCAACTGTGTTATAGAGTGTAGTACTACATTTCAGTGAAGTGTAAGGCTTTCCAAAGCTGCCGAACGTGTTTCTTACTCTATTTCAATGGTATTCTGCCTTGTATAACACACATTTACCACTCTAGTCTCCTTTAAGTAAACAATATAGGATACATACAGTGTTTCATGTGATCTTAACTCGAATTAAGGATTTCCCGGATTTAGCTACCTTTTCTACACTAAGAACTGAGTTGGAGAATCTCTTTCACCTGTACAAAAACAAGTTCTCATCTGTTTACAGACATTTTCACTGAATTATTCATGTGTTCATGTAGTTTCCTATATTCTGCCTTCTGGTCCAAGTATAAGCTTTGCCCACTTTATCAAACAACTTCCTACACACTGTTATGAACTGACGCAGCTCGGGAACATTGTCTCTCAACTCTGTTATAGAGTGTAGTACTACATTTCAGTGAAGTGTAAGGCTTTCCAAAGCTGCCGAACGTGTTTCTTTCTCTATTTCAATGGTATTCTGCCTTGTATAACACACATTTACCACTCTAGTATCCTTTAAGTAAAGAATATAGGATTGATACAGTGTTTCATGTGATCTTAACTCGAATTCAGCATTTTCCGGATTTCGCTACCTTTTCTACACTAAGAACTGACTTGGAGAATCTCTTTCAGCTGTCCTAAAGGAGTTCTCATCTGTTTACAGTCATTGTCAATGAATTATTCATGTTTTCATGTAGTTTCCTATATTCTGCCTTCTGGTCCAAGTATAAGCTTTGCCCACTTTATCAAACAACTTCCTACAAACTGTTATGAATTCAGGCACCTCGGAAACATTGTCTCTCAACTGTGTTATAGAGTGTAGTACTACATTTCAGTGAAGTGTAAGGCTTTCCAAAGCTGCCGAACGTATTTCTTTCTCTATTTCAATGGTATACTGCCTTGTATAACACACATTTAGCACTCTAGTCTCCTTTAAGTAAAGAATATAGGATTCATACAGAGTTTCATGAGATCTTAACACGAATTAAGGATTTCCCGGATCTTAGCTACCTTTTCTACAATGAGAACTGACTTGGTGAATCTCTTTCAGCTATTCTAAACAACTTCTCATCTGTTTACAGTCATGTTCTCTGAATTATTCATGTTTTCATGTAGTTTCCTTTATTCTGCCTTCTCCTCCTAGTATAAGCTTTTCCCAATTAATCAAACAACTTCTTACACACTGTTATGAACTGCGGCAGCTCAGAACATTGTCTCTCAACTGTGTGATAGAGTGTAGTACTACATTTCAGTGAAGTGTAAGGCTTTCCAAAGCTGCCGAACGTGTTTCTTTCTCTATTTCAATGGTATTCTGCCTTGTATAACACATATTTACCACTCTAGTCTCCTTTAAGTAAAGAATATAGGATTCATACAGTGTTTCATGTGATCTTAACTCGAATTAAGAATTTCCCGGATGATAGCTACCTTTTCTACACTAAGAACTGACTTGGAGAATCACTTTCAGCTGTTCTGAATGAGTTCTCCTCTGTTTACAGTCATTTTCTTTGAATTATTCATGTTTTCATGTAGTTTCCTGTATTCTGCCTTCTGGTCCAAGTATAAGCTTTGCCCAATTCATCAAACAGCTTCCTACACACTGTTATGAACTCAAGTAGCTCAGGAACATTGTCTCTCAACTGTGTTATAGAGTGTAGTACTACATTTCAGTGAACTGTAAGGCTTTCCAAAGCTGCCGAACGTGTTTCTTTCTCTATTTCAATGGTAATCTGCCTTGTATAACACACATTTACAACTGTAGTCTTCTTTAAGTAAAGAATATAGGATTCATACAGTGTTTCATGTGATCTTAACTCGAATTAAGGATTTCCCGGTCCTTAGCTACCTTTTCTGCACTAAGAACTGACTTGGAGAATCTCTTTTAGCTGTTCTAAACAAGTTATGATCTTTTTCAGTCATTTTCTCTGAATTATTCATGTTTTCATGTAGTTTCCTAAATTCTGCCTTCTGGTCCAAGTATAAGCTTTGCCCACTTTATCAAACAACTTCCTGCACACTGTTATGAACTCAGGCACCTCGGAAACATTGTCTCTCAACTGTGTTATAGAGTGTAGTACTACATTTCAGTGAAGTGTAAGGCTTTCCAAAGCTGCCGAATGTATTTCTTTCTCTGTTTCAATGTTATTCTGCCTTGTATAACACACATTTAGCACTCTAGTCTCCTTTAAGTAAAGAATATAGGATTCATACAGAGTTTCATGAGATCTTAACACGAATTAAGGATTTCCCGGATCTTAGCTACCTTTTCTGCACTAAGAACTGACTTGGAGAATCTCTTTTAGCTGTTCTAAACAAGTTATCATCTTTTTCAGTCATTTTCTCTGAATTATTCATGTTTTCATGTAGTTTCCTATATTCTGCCTTCTGGTCCAAGTATAAGCTTTGCCCACTTTATCAAACAACTTTCTACGCACTGTTATGAACTCAGGAGCTCGGGAAAATTCTCTCTCAACTGTGTTATAGAGTGTAGTAGTACTTTTCAGTGAACTGTAAGGCTTTCCAAAGCTGCCGAACGTGTTTCTTTCTCTATTTCAATGGTATTCTGCCTTGTATAACACACATTTACCACTCTAGTCTCCTTTAAGTAGTGAATATAGGATTCATACAGTGTTTCATGTGATCTTAACTCGAATTAAGGATTTCCCGGATTTAGCTACCTTTTCTACACTAAGAACTGACTTGGAGAATCTCTTTCACCTGTTCTGAATGAGTTCTCATCTGTTTACAGTCATTTTCTTTAAATTATTCATGTTTTCATGTAGTTTCCTGTATTCTGCCTTCTGGTCGAAGTATAAGCTTTGCCCACTTCATCAAACAGCTTCCTGCACACTGTTAAAAACTCAAGTAGCTCGGGAACATTGTCTCTCAACTGTGTTATAGAGTGTAGTACTACATTTCAGTGAAGTGTAAGGCTTTCCAAAGCTGCCGAACGTGTTTCTTTCTCTATTTCAATGGTATTCTGCCTTGTATAACACACATTTACCACTCTAGTCTCCTTTAAGTAAACAATATAGGATTCATACAGTGTTTCATGTGATCTTCACTCGAATTAAGGATTTCCCTTATCTTAGCTACCTTTTCTACACTAAGAACTGACTTGGAGATTCTCTTTCAGCTGTTCTAAACAAGTTCTCCTCTGTTTACAGTCATTTTCTTTGAATTATTCATGTTTTCATGTAGTTTCCTGTATTCTGCCTTCTGGTCCAAGTATAAGCTTTGCCAAATTCATCAAACAGCTTCCTACACACTGTTATTAACTCAAGTAGCTCGGGAACATTGTCTCTCAACTGTGTTATAGAGTGTAGTACTACATTTCAGTGAAGTGTAAGGCTTTCCAAAGCTGCCGAACGTGTTTCTACTCTATTTCAATGGTAATCTGCCTTGTATAACACACATTTACAACTGTAGTCTCCTTTAAGTAAAGAATATAGGATTCATACAGTGTTTCATGTGATCTTAACTCGAATTAAGGATTTCCCGGGTCTTAGCTACCTTTTCTGCGCTAAGAACTGACTTGGAAAATCTCTTTTAGCTGTTCTAAACAAGTAATGATCTTTTTCAGTCATTTTCTCTGAATTATTCATGTTTTCATGTAGTTTCCTAAATTCTGCCTTCTGGTCCAAGTATAAGCTTTGCCCACTTTATCAAACAACTTCCTGCACACAGTTATGAACTCAGGCACCTCGGAAACATTGTCTCTCAACTGTGTTATAGAGTGTAGTACTACATTTCAGTGAAGTGTAAGGTTTTCCAAAGCTGCCGAACGTATTTCTTTCTCTATTTCAATGTTAGTCTGCCTTGTATAACACACATTTAGCACTCTAGTCTCCTTTAAGTAAAGAATATAGGATTCATACAGAGTTTCATGATATTTTAACACGAATTAAGGATTTCCCGGATCTTAGCTACCTTTTCTGCACTAAGAACTGACTTGGAGAATCTCTTTTAGCTGTTCTAAACAAGTTGTCATCTTTTTCAGTCATTTTCTCTGAATTATTCATGTTTTCATGTAGTTTCCTATATTCTGCCTTCTGGTCCAAGTATAAGCTTTTCCCACTTAATCAAACAACTTCTTACACACTGTTATGAACTGAGGCAGCTCGGAACATTGTCTCTCAACTGTGTTATAGAGTGTAGTACTACATTTCAGTGAAGTGAAAGGCTTTCCAAAGCTGCCGAACGTGTTTCTTTCTCTATTTCAATGGTATTCTGCCTTGTATAACACACATTTACCACTCTAGTCTACTTTAAGTAAACAATATAGGATTCATACAGTGTTTCATGTGATCTTAACTCGAATTAAGAATTTCCCGGATCTTAGCAACCTTTTCTACACTAAGAACTGACGTGGAGAATCTCTTTCAGCTGTTCTGAATGAGTTCTCCTCTGTTTACAGTCATTTTCTTTGAATTATTCATGTTTTCATGTAGTTTCCTGTATTCTGCCTTCTGGTCCAACTATAAGCTTTGCCTACTTCATCAAACAGCTTCCTACACACTGTTATGAACTCAAGTAGCTCGGGAACATTGTCTCTCAACTGTGTTATAGAGTGTAGTACTACATTTCAGTGAAGTGTAAGGATTTCCAAAGCTGCCGAACGTGTTTCTTTCTCTATTTCAATGGTATTCTGCCTTGTATAGCACACATTTAGCACTCTAGTCTCCTTTAAGTAAAGAATATAGGATTCATACAGTGTTTCATGTGATCTTAACTCGAATTAAAGATTTCCCTGATCTTAGCTACCTTTTCTACACTAAGAACTGACTTGGAGAATCTCTTTCAGCTGTCCTAAAGGAGTTCTCATCTGTTTACAGTCATTTTCAATGAATTATTCATGTTTTCATGTAGTTAACTATATTCTGCCTTCTGGTCCAAGTATAAGCTTTGACCACTTTATCAAACAACTTCCTGCACACTGTTATGAACTCAGGCACCTCGGAAACATTGTCTCTCAACTGTGTTATAGAGTGTAGTACTACATTTCAGTGAAGTGTAAGGCTTTCCAAAGCTGCCGAACGTGTTTCTTTCTCTATTTCAATGGTAATCTGCCTTGTATAACACACATTTACAACTGTAGTCTCCTTTAAGTAAAGAATATAGGATTCATACAGTGTTTCATGTGATCTTAACTCGAATTAAGGATTTCCCGGGTCTTAGCTACCTTTTCTGCACTAAGAACTGACTTGGAGAATCTCTTTTAGCTGTTCTAAACAAGTAATGATCTTTTTCAGTCATTTTCTCTGAATTATTCATGTTTTCATGTAGTTTCCTAAATTCTGCCTGCTGGTCCAAGTATAAGCTTTGCCCACTTTATCAAACAACTTCCTGCACACTGTTATGAACTCAGGCACCTCGGAAACATTGTCTCTCAACTGTGTTATAGAGTGTAGTACTACATTTCAGTGAAGTGTAAGGCTTTCCAAAGCTGCCGAACGTATTTCTATCTCTATTTCAATGTTATTCTGCCTTGTATAACACACATTTAGCACTCTAGTCTCCTTTAAGTAAAGAATATAGGATTCATACAGAGTTTCATGAGATCTTAACACGAATTAAGGATTTCCCGGATCTTAGCTACCTTTTCTGCACTAAGAACTGACTTGGAGAATCTCTTTTAGCTGTTCTAAACAAGTTATCATCTTTTTCAGTCATTTTCTCTGAATTATTCATGTTTTCATGTAGTTTCCTGTATTCTGCCTTCTGGTCCAAGTATAAGCTTTGCCCACTTCATCAAACAGCTTCCTGCACACTGTTAAAAACTCATGTAGCTCGGGAACATTGTCTCTCAACTGTGTTATAGAGTGTAGTACCACATTTCAGTGAAGTGTAAGGCTTTCCAAAGCTGCCGAACGTGTTTCTTTCTCTATTTCAATGGTATTCTGCCTTGTATAACACACATTTACCACTCTAGTCTCCTTTAAGTAAAGAATATAGGATTCATACAGTGTTTCATGTGATCTTAACTGGAATTAAGGATTTCCCTTATCTTAGCTACCATTTCTACACTAAGAACTGACTTGGAGAATCTCTTTCAGCTGTTCTGAATGAGTTCTCCTCTGTTTACAGTCATTTTCTTTGAATTATTCATGTTTTCATGTAGTTTCCTGTATTCTGCCTTCTGGTCCAAGTATAAGCTTTGCCAAATTCATCAAACAGCTTCCTACACACTGTTATGAACTCAAGTAGCTCGGGAACATTGTCTCTCAACTGTGTTATAGAGTGTAGTACTACATTTCAGTGAAGTGTAAGGCTTTCCAAAGCTGCCGAACGTGTTTCTACTCTATTTCAATGGTAATCTGCCTTGTATAACACACATTTACAACTGTAGTCTCCTTTAAGTAAAGAATATAGGATTCATACAGTGTTTCATGTGATCTTAACTCGAATTAAGGATTTCCCGGGTCTTAGCTACCTTTTCTGCGCTAAGAACTGACTTGGAGAATATCTTTTAGCTGTTCTAAACAAGTAATGATCTTTTTCAGTCATTTTCTCTGAATTATTCATGTTTTCATGTAGTTTCCTAAATTCTGCCTTCTGGTCCAAGTATAAGCTTTGCCCACTTTATCAAACAACTTCCTGCACACTGTTATGAACTCAGGCACCTCGGAAACATTGTCTCTCAACTGTGTTATAGAGTGTAGTACTACATTTCAGTGAAGTGTAAGGTTTTCCAAAGCTGCCGAACGTATTTCTTTCTCTATTTCAATGTTATTCTGCCTTGTATAACACACATTTAGCACTCTAGTCTCCTTTAAGTAAAGAATATAGGATTCATACAGAGTTTCATGATATCTTAACACGAATTAAGGATTTCCCGGATCTTAGCTAACTTTTCTGCACTAAGAACTGACTTGGAGAATCTCTTTTAGCTGTTCTAAACAAGTTGTCATCTTTTTCAGTCATTTTCTCTGAATTATTCATGTTTTCATGTAGTTTCCTATATTCTGCCTTCTGGTCCAAGTATAAGCTTTGCCCACTTTATCAAACAACTTTCTACGCACTGTTATGAACTCAGGAGCTCGGGAACATTGTCTCTCAACTGTGTTATAGAGTGTAGTAGTACTTTTCAGTGAACTGTAAGGCTTTCCAAAGCTGCCGAACGTGTTTCTTTCTCTATTTCAATGGTATTCTGCCTTGTATAACACACATTTACCACTCTAGTCTCCTTCAAGTAAAGAATATAGGATTCATACAGTGTTTCATGTGATCTTAACTCGAATTAAAGATTTCCCAGATCTTAGCTACCTTTTCTACACTAAGAACTGACTTGGAGAATCTCTTTCAGCTGTCCTAAAGGAGTTCTCATCTGTTTACAGTCATTGTCAATGAATTATTCATGTTTTCATGTAGTTTCCTATATTCTGCCTTCTGGTCCAAGTATAAGCTTTGCCCACTTTATCAAACAACTTCCTACACACTGTTATGAAATCAGGCACCTCGGAAACATTGTCTCTCAACTGTGTTATAGAGTGTAGTACTACATTTCAGTGAAGTTTAAGGCTTTCCAAAGCTGCCAAACGTGTTTCTTTCTCTATTTCAAAGGTATTCTGCCTTGTATAACACACATTTACCACTCTAGTCTCCTTTAAGTAAACCATATAGGATTCATACAGTGTTTCATGTGATCTTCACTCGAATTAAGGATTTCCCGGATCTTAGCTACCTTTTCTACACTAAGAACTGACTTGGAGAATCTCTTTCAGCTGTTCTGAATGAGTTCTCCTCTGTTTACAGTCATTTTCTTTGAATTATTCATGTTTTCATGTAGTTTCCTGTATTCTGCCTTCTGGTCCAAGTATAAGCTTTGCCAAATTCATCAAACAGCTTCCTTCACACTGTTATTAACTCAAGTAGCTCGGGAACATTGTATCTCAACTGTGTTATAGAGTGTAGTACTACATTTCAGTGAAGTGTAAGGCTTTCCAAAGCTGCCGAACGTGTTTCTACTCTATTTCAATGGTAATCTGCCTTGTATAACACACATTTACAACTGTAGTCTCCTTTAAGTAAAGAATATAGGATTCATACAGTGTTTCATGTGATCTTAACTCGAATTAAGGATTTCCCGGGTCTTAGCTACCTTTTCTGCGCTAAGAACTGACTTGGAAAATCTCTTTTAGCTGTTCTAAACAAGTAATGATCTTTTTCAGTCATTTTCTCTGAATTATTCATGTTTTCATGTAGTTTCCTGTATTCTGCCTTCTGGTCCAAGTATAAGCTTTGCCCACTTCATCAAACAGCTTCCTGCACACTGTTAAAAACTCATGTAGCTCGGGAACATTGTCTCTCAACTGTGTTATAGAGTGTAGTACTACATTTCAGTGAAGTGTAAGGCTTTCCAAAGCTGCCGAACGTGTTTCTTTCTCTATTTCAATGGTATTCTGCCTTGTATAACACACATTTACCACTCTAGTCTCCTTTAAGTAAACAATATAGGATTCATACAGTGTTTCATGTGATCTTCACTCGAATTAAGGATTTCCCTTATCTTAGCTACCTTTTCTACACTAAGAACTGACTTGGAGATTCTCTTTCAGCTGTTCTAAGCAAGTTCTCATCTGTTTACAGTCATTTTCACTGAATTATTCATGTTTTCATGTAGTTTCCTATATTCTGCCTTCTGGCCCAAGTATAAGCTTTGCCTGCTTTATCAAACAACTTCCTACACACTGTTATGAACTGAGGCAGCTCGGGAACATTGTCTCTCAAGTGTGTTATAGAGTGTAGTACCACATTTCAGTGAAGTGTAAGGCTTTCCAAAGCTGCCGAACGTGTTTCTTTCTCTATTTCAATGGTATTCTGCCTTGTATAACACACATTTACCACTCTAGTCTCCTTTAAGTAAAGAATATAGGATTCATACAGTGTTTCATGTGATCTTAACTGGAATTAAGGATTTCCCTTATCTTAGCTACCATTTCTACACTAAGAACTGACTTGGAGAATCTCTTTCAGCTGTTCTGAATGAGTTCTCCTCTGTTTACAGTCATTTTCTTTGAATTATTCATGTTTTCATGTAGTTTCCTGTATTCTGCCTTCTGGTCCAAGTATAAGCTTTGCCAAATTCATCAAACAGCTTCCTACACACTGTTATGAACTCAAGTAGCTCGGGAACATTGTCTCTCAACTGTGTTATAGAGTGTAGTACTACATTTCAGTGAAGTGTAAGGCTTTCCAAAGCTGCCGAACGTGTTTCTACTCTATTTCAATGGTAATCTGCCTTGTATAACACACATTTACAACTGTAGTCTCCTTTAAGTAAAGAATATAGGATTCATACAGTGTTTCATGTGATCTTAACTCGAATTAAGGATTTCCCGGGTCTTAGCTACCTTTTCTGCGCTAAGAACTGACTTGGAGAATATCTTTTAGCTGTTCTAAACAAGTAATGATCTTTTTCAGTCATTTTCTCTGAATTATTCATGTTTTCATGTAGTTTCCTAAATTCTGCCTTCTGGTCCAAGTATAAGCTTTGCCCACTTTATCAAACAACTTCCTGCACACTGTTATGAACTCAGGCACCTCGGAAACATTGTCTCTCAACTGTGTTATAGAGTGTAGTACTACATTTCAGTGAAGTGTAAGGTTTTCCAAAGCTGCCGAACGTATTTCTTTCTCTATTTCAATGTTATTCTGCCTTGTATAACACACATTTAGCACTCTAGTCTCCTTTAAGTAAAGAATATAGGATTCATACAGAGTTTCATGATATCTTAACACGAATTAAGGATTTCCCGGATCTTAGCTAACTTTTCTGCACTAAGAACTGACTTGGAGAATCTCTTTTAGCTGTTCTAAACAAGTTGTCATCTTTTTCAGTCATTTTCTCTGAATTATTCATGTTTTCATGTAGTTTCCTATATTCTGCCTTCTGGTCCAAGTATAAGCTTTGCCCACTTTATCAAACAACTTTCTACGCACTGTTATGAACTCAGGAGCTCGGGAACATTGTCTCTCAACTGTGTTATAGAGTGTAGTAGTACTTTTCAGTGAACTGTAAGGCTTTCCAAAGCTGCCGAACGTGTTTCTTTCTCTATTTCAATGGTATTCTGCCTTGTATAACACACATTTACCACTCTAGTCTCCTTCAAGTAAAGAATATAGGATTCATACAGTGTTTCATGTGATCTTAACTCGAATTAAAGATTTCCCAGATCTTAGCTACCTTTTCTACACTAAGAACTGACTTGGAGAATCTCTTTCAGCTGTCCTAAAGGAGTTCTCATCTGTTTACAGTCATTGTCAATGAATTATTCATGTTTTCATGTAGTTTCCTAAATCTGCCTTCTGGTCCAAGTATAAGCTTTGCCCACTTTATCAAACAACTTCCTACACACTGTTATGAAATCAGGCACCTCGGAAACATTGTCTCTCAACTGTGTTATAGAGTGTAGTACTACATTTCAGTGAAGTTTAAGGCTTTCCAAAGCTGCCAAACGTGTTTCTTTCTCTATTTCAAAGGTATTCTGCCTTGTATAACACACATTTACCACTCTAGTCTCCTTTAAGTAAACCATATAGGATTCATACAGTGTTTCATGTGATCTTCACTCGAATTAAGGATTTCCCGGATCTTAGCTACCTTTTCTACACTAAGAACTGACTTGGAGAATCTCTTTCAGCTGTTCTGAATGAGTTCTCCTCTGTTTACAGTCATTTTCTTTGAATTATTCATGTTTTCATGTAGTTTCCTGTATTCTGCCTTCTGGTCCAAGTATAAGCTTTGCCAAATTCATCAAACAGCTTCCTTCACACTGTTATTAACTCAAGTAGCTCGGGAACATTGTATCTCAACTGTGTTATAGAGTGTAGTACTACATTTCAGTGAAGTGTAAGGCTTTCCAAAGCTGCCGAACGTGTTTCTACTCTATTTCAATGGTAATCTGCCTTGTATAACACACATTTACAACTGTAGTCTCCTTTAAGTAAAGAATATAGGATTCATACAGTGTTTCATGTGATCTTAACTCGAATTAAGGATTTCCCGGGTCTTAGCTACCTTTTCTGCGCTAAGAACTGACTTGGAAAATCTCTTTTAGCTGTTCTAAACAAGTAATGATCTTTTTCAGTCATTTTCTCTGAATTATTCATGTTTTCATGTAGTTTCCTAAATTCTGCCTTCTGGTCCAAGTATAAGCTTTGCCCACTTTATCAAACAACTTCCTGCACACAGTTATGAACTCAGGCACCTCAGAAACATTGTCTCTCAACTGTGTTATAGAGTGTAGTACTACATTTCAGTGAAGTGTAAGGTTTTCCAAAGCTGCCGAACGTATTTCTTTCTCTATTTCAATGTTATTCTGCCTTGTATAACACACATTTAGCACTCTAGTCTCCTTTAAGTAAAGAATATAGGATTCATACAGAGTTTCATGAGATCTTAACACGAATTAAGGATTTCCCGGATCTTAGCTACCTTTTCTGCACTAAGAACTGACTTGGAGAATCTCTTTTAGCTGTTCTAAACAAGTTATCGTCTTTTTCAGTCATTTTCTCTGAATTATTCATGTTTTCATGTAGTTTCCTGTATTCTGCCTTCTGGTCCAAGTATAAGCTTTGCCCACTTCATCAAACAGCTTCCTGCACACTGTTAAAAACTCATGTAGCTCGGGAACATTGTCTCTCAACTGTGTTATAGAGTGTAGTACTACATTTCAGTGAAGTGTAAGGCTTTCCAAAGCTGCCGAACGTGTTTCTTTCTCTATTTCAATGGTATTCTGCCTTGTATAACACACATTTACCACTCTAGTCTCCTTTAAGTAAACAATATAGGATTCATACAGTGTTTCATGTGATCTTCACTCGAATTAAGGATTTCCCTTATCTTAGCTACCTTTTCTACACTAAGAACTGACTTGGAGATTCTCTTTCAGCTGTTCTAAACAAGTTCTCATCTGTTTACAGTCATTTTCACTGAATTATTCATGTTTTCATGTAGTTTCCTATATTCTGCCTTCTGGCCCAAGTATAAGCTTTGCCTGCTTTATCAAACAACTTCCTACACACTGTTATGAACTGAGGCAGCTCGGGAACATTGTCTCTCAAGTGTGTTATAGAGTGTAGTACCACATTTCAGTGAAGTGTAAGGCTTTCCAAAGCTGCCGAACGTGTTTCTTTCTCTATTTCAATGGTATTCTGCCTTGTATAACACACATTTACCACTCTAGTCTCCTTTAAGTAAAGAATATAGGATTCATACAGTGTTTCATGTAATCTTAACTGGAATTAAGGATTTCCCTTATCTTAGCTACCATTTCTACACTAAGAAATGACTTGGAGAATCTCTTTCAGCTGTTCTGAATGAGTTCTCCTCTGTTTACAGTCATTTTCTTTGAATTATTCATGTTTTCATGTAGTTTCCTGTATTCTGCCTTCTGGTCCAAGTATAAGCTTTGCCAAATTCATCAAACAGCTTCCTACACACTGTTATGAACTCAAGTAGCTCGGGAACATTGTCTCTCAACTGTGTTATAGAGTGTAGTACTACATTTCAGTGAAGTGTAAGGCTTTCCAAAGCTGCCGAACGTGTTTCTACTCTATTTCAATGGTTATCTGCCTTGTATAACACACATTTACAACTGTAGTCTCCTTTAAGTAAAGAATATAGGATTCATACAGTGTTTCATGTGATCTTAACTCGAATTAAGGATTTCCCGGGTCTTAGCTACCTTTTCTGCGCTAAGAACTGACTTGGAAAATCTCTTTTAGCTGTTCTAAACAAGTAATGATCTTTTTCAATCATTTTCTCTGAATTATTCATGTTTTCATGTAGTTTCCTAAATTCTGCCTTCTGGTCCAAGTATAAGCTTTGCCCACTTTATCAAACAACTTCCTGCACACAGTTATGAACTCAGGCACCTCGGAAACATTGTCTCTCAACTGTGTTATAGAGTGTAGTACTACATTTCAGTGAAGTGTAAGGTTTTCCAAAGCTGCCGAACGTATTTCTTTCTCTATTTCAATGTTATTCTGCCTTGTATAACACACATTTAGCACTCTAGTCTCCTTTAAGTAAAGAATATAGGATTCATACAGAGTTTCATGATATCTTAACACGAATTAAGGATTTCCCGGATCTTAGCTACCTTTTCTGCACTAAGAACTGATTTGGAGAATCTCTTTTAGCTGTTCTAAACAAGTTGTCATCTTTTTCAGTCATTTTCTCTGAATTATTCATGTTTTCAAGTAGTTTCCTATATTCTGCCTTCTGGTCCAAGTATAAGCTTTTCCCACTTAATCAAACAACTTCTTACACACTGTTATGAACTGAGGCAGCTCGGAACATTGTCTCTCAACTGTGTTATAGAGTGTAGTACTACATTTCAGTGAAGTGAAAGGCTTTCCAAAGCTGCCGAACGTGTTTCTTTCTCTATTTCAATGGTATTCTGCCTTGTATAACACACATTTACCACTCTAGTCTCCATTAAGTAAACAATATAGGATTCATACAGTGTTTCATGTGATCTTAACTCGAATTAAGAATTTCCCGGATCTTAGCTACCTTTTCTACACTAAGAACTGACGTGGAGAATCTCTTTCAGCTGTTCTGAATGAGTTCTCCTCTGTTTACAGTCATTTTCTTTGAATTATTCATGTTTTCATGTAGTTTCCTGTATTCTGCCTTCTGGTCCAAGTATAAGCTTTGCCCACTTCATCAAACAGCTTCCTACACACTGTTATGAACTCAAGTAGCTCGGGAACATTGTCTCTCAACTGTGTTATAGAGTGTAGTACTACATTTCAGTGAAGTGTAAGGATTTCCAAAGCTGCCGAACGTGTTTCTTTCTCTATTTCAATGGTATTCTGCCTTGTATAGCACACAATTAGCACTCTAGTCTCCTTTAAGTAAAGAATATAGGATTCATACAGTGTTTCATGTGATCTTAACTCGAATTAAAGATTTCCCTGATCTTAGCTACCTTTTCTACACTAAGAACTGACTTGGAGAATCTCTTTCAGCTGTCCTAAAGGAGTTCTCATCTGTTTACAGTCATTTTCAATGAATTATTCATGTTTTCATGTAGTTTCCTATATTCTGCCTTCTGGTCCAAGTATAAGCTTTGACCACTTTATCAAACAACTTCCTACACACTGTTATGAACTCAGGCACCTCGGAAACATTGTCTCTCAACTGTGTTATAGAGTGTAGTACTACATTTCAGTGAAGTGTAATGCTTTCCAAAGCTGCCGAACGTATTTCTTTCTCTATTTCAATGGTATTCTGCCTTGTATAACACACATTTACCACTCTAGTCTCCTTTAAGTAAAGAATATAGGATTCATACAGTGTTTCATGTGATCTTAACTCGAATTAAGGATTTCCCGGATCTTAGCTACCTTTTCTACAATGAAAACCGACTTGGTGAATCTCTTTCAGCTGTTCTAAAGAAGTTCTCATCTGTATACAGTCATGTTCTCTGAATTATTCATGTTTTCATGTAGTTTCCTATATTCTGCCTTCTGGTCCAAGTATAAGCTTTGCCCACTTTATCAAACAACTTCCTACAAACTGTTATGAACTCAGGCAGCTCGGGAACATTGTCTCTCAACTGTGTTATAGAGTGTAGTACTACATTTCAGTGAAGTCTAAGGCTTTCCAAAGCTGCCGAACGTGTTTCTCTCTGTATTTCAATGGTATTCTGCCTTGTATAACACACATTTACCACTCTAGTCTCCTTTAAGTAAAGAATATAGGATTCATACAGTGTTTCATGTAATCTTAACTCGAATTAAGGATTTCCCGGATCTTAGCTACCTTTTCTACACTAAGAACTGACTTGGAGAATCTCTTTCAGCTGTTCTAAACAAGTTCTCATCTGTTTACAGTCAACTTCTCTGAATTATTCATGTTTTCATGTAGTTTCCTATATTCTGCCTTCTGCTCCAAGTATAAGCTTTGCCCACTTTATGAAACAACTTCCTACACACTGTTATGAACTGAGGCAGCTCGGGAACATTGTTTCTCAACTGTGTTATAGAGTGTAGTACTACATTTTAGTGAAGTGTAAGGCTTTCCAAAGCTGCCGAACGTGTTTCTTTCTCTATTTCCGTGGTATTCTGCCTTGTATAACACACATTTACCTCTCTAGTCTCCTTTAAGTAAAGAATATAGGATTCATACAGAGTTTCATGAGATCTTAACACGAATTAAGGATTTCCCGGATCTTAGCTACCTTTTCGACCCTAAGAACTGACTTGGAGAATCTCTTTCAGCTTTTCTAAAGCAGTTCTTATCTGTTTACTGTCATTTTCTCTGAATTATTCATGTTTTTATGTAGTTTCCTATATTCTGCCTTCTGCTCTAAGTATAATCTTTGCTGAATTTATCAAACAACTTCCTACACACTGTTATGAACAGAGGCAGTTCGGGTACATTGTCTCTCAACTATTTTATAGAGTGTAGTACTACTTTTCAGAGAAGTGTAAGGCTTTCCAAAGCTGCCAAAGGTGTTTCTTTCTCTATTTCAATGGTATAATGCTTTGTATGACACACATTTACCACTCTAGTCTGCCGAACGTGTTTCTTTTTCTATTTCAATGGTATTCTTCCTTGTATAACACACATTTACCACTCTAGTGTCCTTTAAGTAAAGTATATTGGACTCATACAGTGCTTCATGTGATCTTAACTTGAATTAAGGATTTCCCGGATCTTAGCTACCTTTTCTACACTAAGAACTGACTTGGAGGATCTCTTTCAGCTGTTCTAAACGAGTTCTCATCTCTTTACAGTCATTTTCTCTGAATTACCCATGTTTTCATGTAGTTTCTAATATTCTGCCTCCTGGTCCAAGTATAAGCTTTGCCCACTTTATCAAACAACTTCCTACACACTGTTATGAACTGAGGCAGCTCGGGAACATTGACACACATTTACCACTGTATTCTCCTTTAAGTAAACAATATCGGATTCATACTGTGTTTCATGGGATCTTAACTCGAATTAAGGATCTTTCTATACTAAGAACTGACTTGGAGAATCTCTTTAAGCTGTTCTAAACGAGTTCTCATCTCTTTACACTCATTTTCTCTGTATTATTCATGTTTTCATGTAGTTTCCTATATCTTGCCTTCTAGTCCATGTATAAGCTTTGCCCATATATACAAACAACTTCCTACACACTGTTATGAACAGAGGCAGCTCTGGAACATTGTCTCTCAACTATGTTATAGAGTGTAGTACTACATTTAAGTGTAGAATTAAGGATTTCCCAGATCATAACTACCTTTTCTACAATAAGAACTGACTTGGAGAATCTCTATCAGCAGTTCTAAAGCAGTTCTCATCTGTTTACACTTATTTTCTCTGAATTATTCATGTTTTCATGTAGTTTCCTATATTCTGCCTTCTGGTACAAGTATAATCTTTGCCCACTTTATCAAACAACTTCCTACACACTGTTATGAACAGAGGCAGCACGGGAACATTGTCTCTCAACTGTGTTATAGTGTGTAGTACTATATTTCAGTGAAGTGTAAGGCTTTCCAAAGCTGTCGAACGTGTTTCTTTCTCTATTTCAATGGTATACTGCCTTGTATGACACACATTTACAACTCTAGTCTCCTTTAAGTAAAGAATATAGGATTCATACAGTGTTTCATGTGATCTTAACTCGAATTAAGGAATATAGGAAACTACATGAAACATGTATAATTCAGAGAAAATGACTATAAACAGATGAGAAATCATTTAGAACAGCTAAAAGAGATTCTCCAAGTCAGTTCTTAGTGTAGAAAAGGTAGCTAAGATCTGGGAAATCCTTAGTTCGAGTTAAGGTCACATGAAACACTGTATAAATCCTATATTGTTTACTTAAAGGAAATTGGAATGGTAAATGTGTGTCCTACAAGGCAAAATACCATAGATATAGAGAAAGAAACAAGTTAGGCAGCTTTGGAAAGCCTTACACTTCACTGCAATGTAGTATTACACTCTATAACATAGTTGAGAGACAATGTTTCTGAGCTTCTTGTGTTCATAACAGTGTTTAGGAAGTTGTTTGTATATGTGGGCAAAGCTTGTACATGAACAAGTTGGCATAATATAAGAAACTACAAGAAAAAATGAATAATTCATAGAAAATGTCAGTAAATAGATGAGAACTCATTTAGAACAGCTGAAACAGATTATCCAAGTCAGATCTTAGTGTAGAAAGGTATCTAAGATCCAAGATATCCATAATTAGAGTTTAGAGAACATTAATCATTATATGAATCCTATATTTTTTTCTTATTGAAGCCTAGAACTTTACACGTATGTCACACAATGCTTGAAAGAGAGAAATAAGCAAATTAAGCAGCTTTGGAAACCCCTAAAGTTCACTTAATGTAGCATTACACTCTATAACATAATTAAGAAACAATGTTCCCGAGGTTTTCAGGTTTATAACTATGTTTAGGTAGTTTTTTGTCCATGTTCCCAATGCTTATACCTGGACCAGAAGGCCTAATGTTAGAAACTATGAGAAAACATCAGTAATTTTGGGAATATAACAGTAAATAGATGAGAACTCGCATAGAACATGTATAAAACACTTCTCCAAGTCTGTTGTTAGTTTAAAAAAGGTATCTACGATCCAAGAAATCCTTAGAGTTCAGATTACATGAAACAGTGTACAAATCCTATATTGTTTACTTAAAGGAGCCTGGAATGGTAAATGTGTGTCATACAAGGGAGAATACCATTGAAATAGAGAAAGGAACACGTTCTGCAACTTTGGAAAGCCTTACACTTCACTGCAATGTAGTACTACACTCTATAACATAGTTGAGAGACAATGTTCCTGAGGTTTTCAGGTTCATAACAGTGTTTATGAAGTTGTTTGTTCATGTTCCCAATGCTTATACCTGGACCTGAAGGCCTAATGTTAGAAACTATGAGAAAACATCAGTAATTCTAGGAAAATAACAGTAAATAGATGAGAACTGGCATAGAACAAGTATAAAACACTTCTCCAAGTCTGTTGTTAGTTTATAAAAGTTTTATGATCCAGGAAATTCTTAATTCAAGTTCAGATCACATGATACAATGTATAAATCCTATATTGTTTACTGAAAAGAGCCTTCAATGATAAATTTGAGTCATACCAGGCAGAATACCATTGAAATAGAGAAAGAAATATGTTAGGCAGTTTTGGAAAGCCTTACACTTGACTGCAATGTAGTATTACACTCTATTACATGGTTGAGAGACAATGTTCCCGAGGTTTTCAGGTTCAAAACAGTGTTTAGGTAGTTGTTTGTCCATGTTCCCAATGCTTATACCTGGATCAGAAGGCCTATTGTTAGTAACTATGACAAAAAATCAGTAATTCTGAGAAAATAAACGTAAATAGATGGGAACTCGCATAGAACATGTATAAAACACTTCTCCAAGTCTGATGTTAGTGTATAAAAGTATCTATGATCCAGGAAATCCTTAATTAGTGTTCAGATCACAAGAAACAGTATATAAATCCTATATTGTTTACTTAAAGGAGCCTGGAATTGTAAATTTGTCATACAAGGCAGAATACCATTGTAATAGAGAAAGAAACAAACACGTTAGGCAGCTTTGGAAAGCCTTTCACGTCACTTCAATGTAGTATTGCACTCTATAACACAGTTGAGAGACAATGTTCCTGAGCTTCTTGTGTTCATAACAGTGTGTAAGACGTTGTTTGCTTATGTGGGCAAAGCTTATATGTGGACAAGAAGGCATAATATAGGAAACTACATGAAAACATGAAAAATTCAGATCAAATGTCAGAAAATAGATGAGAACTCATTTAGAACAGCTCAAACAAATTCTCCAGGTCAGTTCTTAGTGTAGAAAGGTATCTAAGATCCAGGAAATCCTTAATTAGAGTTCAGATCACATGAAACAGTGTATGAATCCTACATTTTTTACTTATTGGAGCCTAGAACTGTAAATGCATGTCACACAAAGCTTGAAAGAGAGAAATAAGGAAATTTAGCAGCTTTGGAAAGCTTTACAGTTCACTGTAATGTAGCATTACACTCTATAAGATAGTTGAGAGACAATGTTCCCGAGGTTTTCAGGTTCATAACTATGTTTATGTTGTTGTTTGTCCATGTTCCCAATGCTTATACCTGGACCAGAAGGCCTAATGTTAGAAACTATGAGAAAACATCAGTAATTCTGGGAAAATAACAGTAAATAGATGAGAACCCGAATAGAACATGTATAAAACAATTCTCCAAGTCTGTTGTTAGTTTATCAAAGGTATCTACGATCCAGGAAATCCTTAATTAGAGTTCAGATCACATGAAACAGTGTATAAATCCTATATTGTTTACTTAAAGGAGCCTAGAATGGTACCTGTGTGTCATACAAGGCAGAATACCATTGTAATAGAGAATTAAACACATTAAGCAGTTTTGGAAATCCTTACACTTCATTGCAATGTAGTATTACACTCTATAACATAGTTGAGAGACAATGTTACCAGCTTCTTCTGTTCATAACAGTATGTTGGAAGTTCTTTTTATATGTGGGCAAAGCTTATACATGGACAAGAAGGCATAATTTAGGAAACTACATGAAAACATGAATAATTCAGAGAAAATGTCAGTAAATAGATCAGAACTCTTTCAGAAGAGCTGAAACAGATTCTCCAAGTCAGTTCTTTGTGTAGAAAGGTATCTAAGATCCAGGAAATTCTAAATTAGAGTTCAGATCACATCAAACAGTGTATGAATCCTATATTGTTTACTTAAAGGAGCCTGGAATGGTAAATGTTGTCATATAGGCAGAATTCCATTGAAATAGAGAAATAAACACATTATGCAGCTTGTGAAGCCTTACACTTCACTGCAATGTAGTATTACACTCTATGGCATAGTTGAGAGACAATGTTCCCGAGCTTCTTCTGTTCATAACAGTGTGTAGGACGTTGTTTGTATATGTGGGTAAAGCTTATACTTAGAAAAGAAGGCATAATATAGGAAACTATATGAAAACATGAATAATTCAGAATAAATGACAGTAAATAGATGAGAACTCGGTTAGAACAGCTGATACATATTCTCCAAGTCAGTTCTTAGTGTAAAACGTATCAAAGATCCAAGAAATTCTTAATTAGAGTTTAGAGCACATGAAACAGTGCATGAATCCTATATTTTTTACTTATTGGAGCCTAGAACTGTAAATGAATGTCACACAAAGCTCAAAAGAAAGAAATAAGCAAATTAAGCAGCTTTGGAAAGCCTTACACTTCACTGAAATATAGCATTAAACTCTATAACATAGTTGAGAGACAATGTTCCCGAGGTTTTCAAGTTCATAACAATGTTTCGGTATTTGTTGTCCACGTTCCCAATGCTTATACCTGGACGAGAAGGCCTAATGTTAGAAACTATGAGAAAACATCAGTAATTCTGGGAAATTAACAGTAAATAGATGAGAACTCCCATAGAACATGTATAAAACATTTCCCCAAGTCTGTAGTTAGTCTATAAAAGGTATCTACGATCCAGGAAATCCTTAATTAGAGTTCAGATCACATGAAACAGTGTTTGAATCCTATATTGTTTACTTAAAGGAGCCTAGAATGGTACCTGTGTGTCATACAAGGCAGAATACCATTGTAATAGAGAATTAAACACATTAAGCAGTTTTGGAAATCCTTACACTTCATTGCAATGTAGTATTACACTCTATAACATAGTTGAGAGACAATGTTACCAGCTTCTTCTGTTCATAACAGTATGTTGGAAGTTCTTTTTATATGTGGGCAAAGCTTATACATGGACAAGAAGGCATAATTTAGGAAACTACATGAAAACCTGAATAATTCAGAGAAAATGTCAGTAAATAGATGAGAACTCGTTTAGAACAGCTGAAACAGATTCTCCAAATTAGTTCTTAGTGTACAAAGGTATATAAGATCCAGAATATTCTAAAATAGAGTTAAGATCACATCAAACAGTATACGAATCCTATATTGTTTACTTAAAGGAACCTAGAAAGATAAATGTTGTCCTACAGGTAGAATACTATTGAAATAGAGAAATAAACATATTAAGCAGCTTATGGAAGCCTTACACTTCACTTCAATGTAGTATTATACTCTATAACATAGTTGATACAATGTTCCCGAGCTTCTTCTATTCATAACAGTGTGTAGGACATTGTTTGTATATGTGGGCAAAGCTTATACTTGGACAAGAAAGCATAATATAGGAAACTACATGAAAACATGAATAATTCAGAGAAAATGTCAGTAAATAGATGAGAACTCATTTAGAACAGCTGAAACATATTCTCCAAGTCAGTTCTTAGTGTAAAAATGTATCTAAGATCCAGGAAATTCTTAATTAGAGTTAAGATCACATGAAACAATGTATGAATCCTATATTGTTAACTTAAAGGAGCCTAGAAAGGTAAATGTGTGTCATACAGGCAGAATACCATTGAAATAGAGAACTAAACACATTTAGCATCTTTGGAAATCCTTAAATTTCACTGCAATGTAGTATTACACTCTATAACATAGTTGACAGACCATGTTCCTGAGCTTCTTCTGTTTGTAACTGTGTGTAGGAAGTTGTTTGTATGTGTTGGCTATGCTTATACTTAGACAAGAAGGCCTAATATAGGAAACTACATGAAAACATGAATAATTCAGAGTAAATGAGAGTAAATAGATGAGAACTCGTTTAGAACAGGTGAAACAGATTATCCAAGTCAGTTCATAGTGTAGTAAAGGGATCTAATATCCAGGAATTCCTTAATTCGAGTTGAGAGCACATGAAACAGTGTATGAATCCTATATTTTTACTAACTGAAGCCCAGAACCTTAAATGTATGTCACTCAAAGCTTGAAAGAGAGAAATAAGCAAATTAAGCAGCTTTGGAAAGCCTTACACTTCACTGCAATGTATCATTAAACTCTATAACAAAGTTGAGAGACAATGTTCCCCTAGGTTTTTAGGTTCATAACAATGTTCAGGTAGTGGTTTGTCCATGTTCCCAATGGTTATACCTGGTCCAGAAGGCCTAATGTTAGAAACTATGAGAAAACATCTGAAATTCTGGGAAAATAAAAGTATATAGATGAGAACTGGAATAGAACATGTATAAAACACTTCTCTAAGTCTGTTGTTAGTTTATAAAAGTTATCTAGGATCCAGGAAATCCTTAATTAGGGTTCAGATCACATGAAACAGTGAATGAATCCTACATTGTTTACTTAAAGGAGCCTAGAACGGTAAATGTGTGTCATACAGGCAGAATACCATTGAAATAGAGAAAGAAACACGTTAGGCAGCTTTGGAAAGCCTTACACTTCACTGCAATGTAGTATTACACTCTATAACATAGTTGAGAGACAATGTTCCCGACCTTCTTCTGTTCATAACAGTGTGTAGGACATTGTTTGCATATGGGGGCAAAGCTTATACGTAGACAAGAAGGCGTAATAAAGGAAACAAAATGAAAACATGAATAATTTGAGTAAATGACAGTAAATAGATGAGAACTAGTTTAGAACAGGTGAAACAGATTTTCCAATCAGTTCTTAGTGTAGAAAAGGGATCTAACATCAAGGAATTCCTTAATTCAAGTTTAGAGCACATGAAACAGTGTATGAATCCTATATTTTTAACTTATTGGAGCCTAGAACGTTAAATGTATGTCACACAAAGCTTGAAAGACAGAAATAATCAAATTAAGCAGCTTTAGAAAGCCTTACAGTTCACTGTAATTTAGCATTACACTCTATAACATAGTTGAAAGACAATGTTCCCGAGCCTTTTCTGTTCATAACAGTGTGTGGGAAGTTGTTTGTATATGTGGGCAAAGCTTATATTGGACAAGAAGGCCTAATATAGGAAATTACATGAAAACATGAATAATTCATAGAAAATGTCAATAAATGATGAGAACTCTTTCAGAAGAGCTGAAACAGATTCTCCAAGTCAGTTCTTAGTGTAGAAAGTTATCTAAGATCCAGGAAATTCTAAATTAGAGTTCAGATCACATCAAACAGTGTATGAATCCTATATTGTGTACTTAAAGGAGCCTGGAATGGTAAATGTTGTCATACTGGCAGAATTCCATTGAAATAGAGAAATAAACACATTATGCTGCTTGTGAAGCCTTACACTTCACTGCAATGTACAATATTATTACACTCTATCACATAGTTGAGAGACAATGTTCCCGAGCTTCTTCTGTTCATAACAGTGTGTAGGAAGTTGTTTGTATATGTGGGTAAAGCTTATACTTAGAAAAGAAGGCATAATATAGGAAACTATATGAAAACATGAATAATTCAGAATAAATGACAGTAAATAGATGAGAACTCATTTAGAACAGCTGAAACAGATTCTCCAAGTCAGTTCTTAGTGTAAAAAGGTATCAAAGATCCAAGAAATTCTTAATTAGAGTTTAAAGCAATGAAACAGTGTATGAATCCTATATTGTTTACTTAAAGGAGCCTAGAAAGGTAAATGTTGTCATACAGGCAGAATTCCATTGAAATGGAGAAATAAACACATTATGCAGCTTGTGAAGCCTTACACTTCCCTGCAATGTAGTATTACACTCTACAACATAGTTGAGAAACAATGTTCCCGAGGTTTACAGGTTCATAACAGTGTGAACTCGTATTCAATGTGTATAAAACACTTCTCCAATTCTGTTGTTCATTTATAAAAGGTATCTACCATCTAGGAAATGATTAATTAGAGTCAAGATCACATGAAACATTGTAAGAAACCTATATTGTTTATTTAAAGGAGCCTAGAACAATAAATGTGTGTCATACAAGGTAGAGTGCCATTGAAATAGAGAAAGAAACACGTTCGGCAGCTTTGGAAAGCCTTATACTTCACTGTAATGTAGGATTACACTGTATAACATAGTTGATAGACAATGTTCCCTAGCTTCTTCTGTTCATAACAGTGTGTAGGAAGTTGTTTGTATATGTGGGCTATACTTTTACTTGGACAAGAAGGCCTACTATAGGAAACTACATGAAAACATGAATAATTCAGATAAAATGTCAGTAAATAGATGAGAACTCATTTAGAATAGCTAAAACAGATTCTCCAAGTCAGATTTTAGTGTAGAAAAGTTATCTAAGACCCAGGAAATGCTTAATTAGAGTTAAGAGCACATTAAGCAGTGTATGAAACCTCTTTTGTTTACTTAAAATAACCTAGAACTTTACATGTGTGTCATACAAGGCTTGAAAGAGAGAAATAAGCAAATTGAGCAGCTTTGGAAAGCCTTACAGATCACTGTAATGTAGCATTACAATCTATAACATAGTTGATAGACAATGTTCCCTAGCTTCTTCTGTTCATAACAGTGTGTAGGAAGTTGTTTGTATATGTGGGCTATGCTTATACTTGGACAGGTATGCCAAATATAGGAAACTACTTGAAAACATGAATAATTCAAAGAAAATGTCAGTAAATACATGAGAACTCGTTTAGAACAGGTGAAACAGATTCTCCAAGACAGTTGTTAGTGTAGAAAAGTTATCTAACATCCAGGAATTCCTTAATTCGAGTTGAGAGTTCATTAAACAGTGTATGAGTCCTTTATTTCTTACTTAAAGGAGCCTAGAACTTTAAATGTATGTCACACAAAGCTTGAAATAGAGAAATAAGCAAATTAAGTAGCTATGGAAAGCCTTACACTTTACTGAAATGTATCATTAAACTTTATAACATATTGATAGCTGAGAGACAATGTTCTCGAGCTTTTCAGGTTCATAACAGTGTTTAGGTAGCTGTTTGTCCATGTTCCCGATGCTTATACCTAGACAAGAAGGACTAATGTTAGAAACTACAAGAAAACATCAGTAATTCTGGGAAAATAACAGAAAATAGATGTGAACTCACATAGAACATGTATAAAACACTTCTGCAACTCTGCTGTTAGTTTATAAAAGGTATCTACGATCCAGGAAATCCTTCATTGAGCAGCTGGAAAAATCCTTACAGTTCACTGCATTGTAGCATTGAACGCTATAACATAGTTGAGAGAAAATGTTCCAGAACTTCTCAGGTTCATAACCGTGTGTAGGAAGTTGTTTGTCCTTATCCCCAATGCTTATACTTTGACAACAAGGCCTAATATTGGTTACTACAAGAAAATATCAGTAATTCAGGGAAAATAACATTAAATAGATGAGTACTCACATAGAACATGTAGAAAACACTTCTCCAAGTCTGTTGTTTGTGTATAAAAAGAATCTAAGATCCAGGAAATCCTTATTACAGTAAAGAGCTCATTAAACAGTGTATGAAACCTCTATTATTTCTTAATGGAGCCTAGAAGTGTAAATATCTGTCATACAAGGCAAAATAGTCTTAAAATAGACAAATAAGCACATTTCAGCATCTTTGGAAAGCCTTACACTTCACCGCAATGTAGTATTAAACTCTATAATATAGGTGAGATACAATGTTCCTGAGCTTCTCAGGTTGATAATAGTGTGAGAACTTGCATGTAATATGTAGAAAACACTTCTCCAAGTCCGTTCTTAGTGTATAAAAGATATTTATGAGCCAGGAAATCCTTAATTAGAGTTACAATCACAATAAGCAGTGTGTGAATCTTATATTATTTACTTAAAGGAACCTAGAAGTTTATTTTTTTGCATCCAATATCTTTATTTTTTTAAATAAATTTTTATTGTTCATATTATTACAAATGTTCCTTTCCCCACCACCACCATTGCTCTCCTCCACCAGGTTCCCACCCCACCCTCTGCCCTTTCCCCTCTCCCCATTGTCCTCGTCCATAGGTGCACAGTTAATGTTCAGTCTCTTCCCACATCCCCCTGTGCCCTTTTCCCCAAGAATCATCAGTTCACTCCCCTTCCATACCTCTGATTCTATTACATTCAACAGTTAATATTGTTCATCAGATTTTTTTTTTAATTTCCTTGGTTTTTAGATTCACTTGTTGATAGTTACGTATTTGTTGTTCATAATTTTTATCTTTATTTACTTTCTCTTCTGAAAGAACCCCCTTCAGCAATTCATATAATTCTGGTTTGTTTTTTGATGAACTCCTTTAGCTTTTTTTTTTTTTTTTATTAGTGAAGCTCTTTATCTGACCTTCGATTCTGAGTAATACCTTTGCTGGATAGATTATCTTTGGCTGTAGGTTCTTACTATTCATCACCTCGAATATTTCTTGCCATTCCTGTCTGGCCTGCATGGTTTCTGTTGAGAAATCAGCTGACAATCGTATAGGTGCTCCTTTATAGGTAACTACCTTCTTTGCTCTTGCTGCTTTTAATATTCTATCTTTGCCTTTTGCTCTTGGAATTTTAATTATGATTTGTCTTGGTTTGGTCCTCTTTGGATTCCTTTTGTTTGAAGTTCTGTGCACTTCCTGGACTTGTAAGTGTAATTCTTTCACCAGGTGGGGGAAGTTTTCTGTCACTATTTCTTTCAGTATGTTTTCGATATCTTGCTCTCTCTCATCTTCCGAGACCCCCATAATTCTGATGTTGGTTCACTTGAAGTTGTCCCAGAGGTTTCTTACATTATGTTCAATTTTCTGGATTCTCTTGCCTTCTAGGTTCTGTGGAGGAGTGTCTTCTGGCTCTTTATGTTCCAAATCTTTGACTTGTTTCTTGCGATCTTCCATTCTGTTTTTAGGACTCTCTATAATATTTTTTTTTTTATTTCAGACAATGTATTCTTTATTTCTTGTTGATCCCTTATCATTTCTTATTGATCCCTTATCATTTCTTGTTGATTCCTTATTAATTCTAGTTGATCTCTTTTCATATCCTCATAGGCCTTATCGATCTTTTCTAGGAAATTCTTGAAAAACTTTATAAGCGTAGATTTGAACTCTATGTCCAGTCACTTTTTGTCCTTCATTTCTTTCATTTGTGATCTATTTCATTGTCGCATTTCCCAGCTACAGATGGGATGGCATTTCAGGGTGGAGCCTACAGCCTTGGCTTCCGTCAGCCCCGTGGCTCCTGGGTCTCAGGGTCCTTCAGTCCATGCTGCAAGTGCCTCTGAGATAAAGGTGCCCTTGATTTTCGCCTGCTACCAAAGAGTCTAGGCTTTCGCCAAATGAGCCCGGTATTGGGGTTCAGTTCAGTTGAAAGTGGAGCTGGAGGTGGCGTTCAGAGCAGTCTGGAGCCCCAGTCTCCTTTCCGCCAGGGCAATCCCGCGGCACAGCCAACCGTCCCTTCTCTGTGCACAATGTACAAGCCACCAGGACCTCCTTTCGCCGTTCCCCCAAGGATCCGCCTCGCAGCCCAGCTTCCTATGGATGAGCCTGGGTCCCCGAAGTCTGGCCTAGAACTGGGGTTCAGAGCAGTAGGAACTGGGGCCCAGCACAGTTGGAGCTTTTATCTCCTTCCTGCAAGGGAATGCCAGCCAGGCACTCAGCCTCCCTCCTCTCTAGCTCCATCCTCTCCGGCTCCGTCCTCTCTGCAAGTGCGGCATGTCTCCGTACCTTAGGCTTTTACAACTCCTCTGCGCTTCCTTCAGGTTTTCTGCTTACTTCTCGCTGTAGAATTTCCAGTCAGTCGACTTTCCTGTAGTTCTGGGTAATGTCCATTTTATATTTTAGTTGTATTTTATTAAAATTGTTGGGTGCGGCTGCGGCTAGGTGTCTACCTGAGCAGCCATCTTGGATTCTACAGGAACCTAGAAGTTTAAATGTGTGTCACACAAGGCTCGAAAGAGAGAAATAAGCACAATTAAGCAGCTGGAGAAAGCCTTACACTTCATTGCAATATTGCATTGAACTCTATAACATAGTTGAGAGACAATATTCCAGAGCTTCTCAGGTTCATAACCGTGTGTAGGAAGTTGTTTGTCCATATCCCCAATGCTTATACTTTGACAACAAGGCCAAATGTTGGAAACTACAAGAAAATATCATTAATTCAGGGAAAATAACATTAAATAGATGAGAACTCACATAGAACATGCAGAAAACACTTCTCCAAGTCTGTTGTTTGTGTATAAAAGGAATCGAAGATCCAGGAAATCCTTATTACAGTAAAGAGCTCATTAAACTGTGTATGAAATCTCTATTATTTCTTAATGGAGCCTAGAAGTGTAAATGTGTGTCATACAAAGCAAAATATCCTTGAAATAGACAAATAAGCACATTTCAGCATCTTTGGAAAGCCTTACACATCACTGCAATGTAGTATTAAACTCTATAATATAGGTGAGATACAATGTTCCTGAGCTTCTCAGGTTGTTAACAGCATGAGAACTCGCGTGTAATATGTAGGAAACACTTCTCCAAGTAAGTTGTTTGTGTAGAAAGGTATTTAACATCCAGGAAATCCTTAATTAGAGTTAAGAGCACATGAAACAGTGTATTAAGACTTTTTATTTAATTAAAGTAGCATGGAACTGTAAATGTGTGCCATGCAAGACAGAATATCCTTTAAATAGAGAAATAAGCATATTTAAGCAGCTTTGGAAAGCTTTTGACTTCACTGTAATGTAGCATTAAATTCTAAAACATAGTTGAGAGACAATGTTCCAGAGCTTCTCAGGTTCAAAACAGTGTTTAGGTATTTGTTTGTCCATGTTCCCAATGCTTATACTTGAACAAGAAGGCATAATATTGGAAACTAGAAGAAAACAGTAATTCAGAGAAAATAACAGTAAATAGATGAGAACTCGCATAGAACATGTAGAAAACAATTCTCCAAGTCAGTTGTTAGGGTAGAAAAGGTTTCTAAGATCCAGGAAAACCTTAATTACACTAAAGAGATCATTAAATAGTGTATGAAACCAATAAACCAAAAAAACCACATAATTATAAAGGTATGTCATACAAGACAGAAATCCTTGAAATAGAGAAATAAACATATTTAAGTAACTTTGGAAACCCTTACACTTCACTGAAATGTAGCATTAAATTCTATAACAGAGTTGAAAGACAATATTCCCTCACCCTAACCATAACCCTATCCCTAACCCTAACCCTAGTCCTAACCCTAAGCCTAACCCTAACCCTAACCCTAGCCCTAACCCTAACCCTAGTTCTAACCCTAAACCTAACCCTAATCCTAACCCTAGCCCTAACCCTAACCCTACCCCTAACCCTAACCCTAGCTTCCCAGCTTCATAACAGTGTGTAGCAAGTTGTTTGTCCTTGTGGGCAATGCTTATATTTGGATAAGAAGGCCTAATATATGAAACCACGAGAAAAAATGAGTAATACAGAGAAATCAACAGTAAATAGATGAGACCTCATATAAAACAGCTGAAACAGATTTCTACAAGTCAGTTATTAGTGGAGAAAAGGAATCTAAGACCCAGGCAATCTTTAATTAAATGGAACAGCACATTAAACAGTGTATGAAAACTCTATTATTTTCTTAAGGTAGCCTAGAACTTTAAATGTGTGTCACACGAGGCTTGAAAGAGAGAAATAAGCACTATTAAGCAGCTTTGGAAATCCTTAGACTTTACTGCATTGTAGCATTAAACTCTAAAACATAGTTGAGAGACAATGTTTCCAAGCTTCTCGGGTTCATAACAGTGTTCAGGAAGTTGTTTGTACATGTGGGCAATGCTTATACTTGGACAAGAAGGCCTAATATAGGAAACTACATGAAAACATGAATAATTCAGAGAAAATGACAGTAAATAGATGAGAACTCGTTTAGAACAGGTGAAACAGATTCTCCACGTCAGTTGTTAGTATAGAAAAGGTATCTAATATCCAGGAATTCCTTAATTAGAGTTAAGAGCACATTAAACAGTGTATGAATCCCATATTATTTACGTAAAGGAGCCCAGATCTTTAAACACGTGTCACACAAGCCTTGAAATAGAGAAATAAGCACAATTAAGCAACTGGAGAAAGCCTTAGACTTCACTGCAATGTAGCATTGAACTCTATAACATAGTTGAGGGACAATGTTCCAGAGCTTGTCAGGTTCATAACCGTGTGTAGGAAGTTGTTTGTCCATATCTCCAATGCTTATACTTTGACAAGAAGTCCTAATATTGGAAACTATAAGAAAATATCAGTAATTCAGGGAAAATAACAGTAAATAGATGAATACTGGCATAGAACATGTAGAAAACACTTCTCCAAGTCTGTTGTTTGTGTATAAAAGGAATCTAAGATCCAGGAAATCCTTAATTACAGTAAAAAGCTCATTAAACCGTGTAGGAACCCTCTATTATTTACTTAAAGGAGCCTAGAACTGTAAATGTGTGACATGCAAGGCAAAATATCCTTGATATAGAGAAATACGCACATTTCAGCATCTTTGGAAAGTCTTAGACTTCACAGCAATGTAGTATTCAACTCTATAATATAGGTGAGAATCAATGTTCCTGAGTTTCTCAGGTTGTTAACAGTGTGAGAACTCGCATGTAATATGTAGGAAACACTTCTCCAAGTAAGTTGTTTTTGTAGAAAGGTATCTAACATCCAGGAAATACTTAATTAGAGTTAAGAGCACATAAAACAGTGTATGAAACCTCTATTATTTACTTAAAGTAGCCTAGCACTGTAAATGTGTGTCATGCAAGACAGAATATCCTTGAAATAGAGAAATAAGCATATTTAAGCAGCTTTGGAAAGCTTTTGACTTCACTGTAATGTAGCATTAAACTCTATAACATAGTTGAGAGACAATGTTCCAGAGCTTCTCAGATTCAAAACAGTGTTTAGGTAGTTGTTTGTCCATGTTCCCAATGCTTATACTTGGACAAGAAAGCCTAATATTGGAAACTAGAAGAAAACAGTAATTCAGAGAAAATAACAGTAAATAAATGAGAACTCGCATAGAACATGTAGAAAACACTTCTACAAGTCAGTTTTTAGTGTAGAAAAGGTATGTAAGATCCAGGAAAACCTTATTTATACTAAAGAGATCATTAAAACCTATATTATGTACTTAAAGGAGCACATAACTATAAATGTATGTCATAAAAGACAGAAATCCTTGAAATAGAGAAATAAACATATTTAAGTAGCTTTGGAAACCCTTACACTTCACTGAAATGTAGCATTAAACTCTATAACAGAGTTGAAAGACAATACTCCCTCACCCTAACCATAACCGTAGCCCTAACCCTATCACTAACTCTAACCCTAACCCTAACACTAGCCCTAATCCTAACCCTAGCCCTAACTTTAACCCTAGCTTCCCAGCTTCATAACAGTGTGTAGCAAGTTGTTTGTCCTTGTGGGCAATGCTTATAATTGGATAAGAAGTCCTAATATATAAAACAATTAAGCAACTTTGGAAATCCTTAGACTTCACTGCATTGTAGCATTAAACTCTAAAACACAGTTGAGAGACAATGTTCACGAGCTTCTCGGGTTCATAACAGTGTGCAGGAAGTTGTTTGTACATGTGGGCAATGCTTATACTTGGACAAGAAGGCCTAATATTGGAAACTACAAGAAAACATCAGTAATTCATGGAAAATAACAGTAAATAGATGAAAACTCCCATAGGACATCTAGAAAACATTTCTCCAAGTCTGTTGTTAGTTTATAAAATGTATCTACGATCCAGGAAATCCTTAATTAGAGTTAAGGTCACATTAAACAGTGTATGAATTATTTACTTACAGGAGCCTAGAATGGTAAATGGGTGTCATACAAGGAAAAATATCCTTGAAATAGACAAATAAACAATTTAAGCAACTTTGGAAAGACTCCTGCTTCATGATAATGTAGCATTTAACTCTATAATATAGTTGAGAGACAATGTTCCAGAGCTTCTCAGGTTCATAACCTTGTGTAGAAAGTTGTTTGTCCATATTCCAATGCTTATTCTTTGACAAAGAGGCCTAATATTGGGAACTACAAGAAAACATCAGTAATACAGAGAAAACTACATTAAATAGATGATAACTTGTATCGAACTGGTGAAACAGATTCTCCAAGTCAGTTGATAAAGTTGAAAAGGTATCTAAGATCCAGGAAATCCTTAATTAGAGTTATGATCACATTAAACAGTGTATGAACCCTACATTATTTACTTAAAGGTGCTTAGAACTTTAAATAAGTCTCAAACAAGGCTTGAATGAGAGAAATAAGCATAATTAAGCAGCTTTGGAAAGCCTTACCCTTCACTATAATGTACTATTAAACTCTATAACATCACTAATTCCGGGAAAATAACAGTAAACAGATGAGAATTAGCATAGAACAGGTGAAACAGATTTCTCTAAGTCAGTTGTTAGTGTAGAGAAGGTATCTAAGATCCAGAAAATCCTTAATTAAACTTAAGAGCACATTAAACTCAATATGAAACCTCATACAAGTCTTGAAAGAGTGAAATAAGCACAATTCAGCAGCTTTGAAAAGCCTTAGACTTCACTACAATTTTGCTTTAAACTCTATAACGTAGTTGAGAGACAATGGTACCCTGCTCTTAGGTTCATAACAGTGTGTTTGTTTAAGTAGGCAATGCTTATACTTAAACAAGAAGGCCTAATATAGGCAACTACATGAAAACATGAGTAATTCAGCGAAAATAACAGTAAATAGATGAGAACTCATTTAGAACAGGTTAAACAGGTTCCTTTTCTACACTAACAACTTACTTGGAGAAGTGTTTTCTACATGTACTATGAGAGTTCTCCTCTATTTTCTGTTATTTTTTCTGAATTACTCAGGTTTTCTTGTAGTTTCCTATATTAGGATTTCTTGTCCAATTATAAGCATTGCCCATATGTACAAACAATTTCCTACACAATGTTATGAAGCTGAGAACTTGGGAACATTGTCTCTCAACCATGTTTTAGAGTTTAATGCTACATTGCAGTGAAGTCTAAGGCTTTCCAAAGCTGCTTAATTGTGTTTATTTCTCTCTTTCAATCCCTGTATGTCACACATTTAAAGTTCTAGGCCCCTTTAAGTAAATAATAGAGGTTTCATACACTGATTCATGTGCTCTTAACTCTAATTAAGAATTTCCTGGATCTTCAATACATTTCTACAATAACAACTAACGTGGAGAAGAGTGTTCTACCTCTTCTATTCGAGTTCTAATCCTTTTACTGTTATTTTCTCTGAATTACTCAAGTTTTCTTGTAGTTTACTACAGTAGGCCTTCTAGTCCAAGTATAAGCATTGCCCACAGGTACAAACAACTTCCTACACACTGCTTAAATGTGCTTACGTCTTTCTTTCAAGCTTCTATGACACACATTTACAGTTCTCTTAACTCTAATTTAGGATTTCCTGTATCTTATATAACTTTCTACACTAACAACTTACTTGAAGAAGTGTTTTCAACATGTTCTATTAGAGTTCTCATTTATTTATTGTTATTTGTTCTGAATTACTCATGTTTTCTTGTAGTTTCGTATATTCCGCATTCTTGCCTTATTATAAGCATTGTTAAAGGGTTTAAGGCTACATTGCAGTGAACTCTAAGGCTTTCCAAAGCTGCTTAGATGTGCTTATTTCTCTATTTCAAAGATATTCTGCCTTGTATGACACACAATTACAGTTCTAGGCACCTTTAAGTAAATAATAGAGGTTTCATACAATGTTTAATCTGCTCTAATCTCTAATTAATGATTTCCTGGATCTTAGATAACTTTCTACACTAACAACTTACTTGGAGACCTGTTTTCTACATGTTCTATGAGAGTTCTCATCTTTTTACTGTTATTACTTCTGAATTACTCATGTTTTCTTGTAGTTTCCTATATTAGACATTCTTGTCCAATCATAAACATTGCTCACATGTACAATCAACTTACTACACACTGTTATGAAGCTGAGAAGCTCGGGAACATTGTCTCTCAACTATGTTTCAGAGTTTAATGCTACATTGCAGTGAAGTCTAAGGCTTTCTCCAGCTGCTTAATTGTGCTTATTTCTCTCAAGTCTTGTATGACACACATTTACAGTTCTAGGCTCCTTTAAGTAAATAATATAGGTTTCATACAATGTTTAATCTGCTCTTAACTCTAAGGATTTTCTGGATCTTCGATACTTTTTCTATACTAACAACTGACTTGGAGAAGTGTCTTCCACATTTTTTATGCAATTTTTCATCTATATATTGTTATTTTCTCTGAATTATTCATGTTTTCTTGTAGTTTCCTATATTAGGCCTTCTTGTCCAAGTATAAGTATTGCTCACATATACAAACAACTTCCTACACACTGTAATGAACCTGAGAAGCTAGGGAACATTTTCTCTCAACTACGGTTTAGAGTTTAATGCTACATTGATGTGAAGTCTAAGGCTTTCCAAAGCTGCTTACTTGTGCATATTTCCCTCTTTCAAGCCTTGTATTACACACATGTAAAGTTCTAGGCTCCTTTCAGTAAATAATAGAGGTTTCATACAATCTTAAATGTGATATTTACTCTAATTAAGGATTTCTGGATCTTAGGTACCTTTTCTACACTAACGACTGACTAGCAGAATGTGTTTTACCTGTTCTATGGGAGTTCTCATCTATTTACTGTTATTTTCCATAAATTACTCATGTTTTCTGTAGTTTCCTATAATTAGGCCTTCTTTTCCAAGTATAAGCATTGCACACATGAACAAACAACTTCTTACACACTGTCATGAACCTGAGAAGCTCGGGAACATTTTTCTTGCAACTATGGTTTAGAGTTTAATGCTACCTTGCAGTGAAGTCTAAGGCTTTCTAAAGCTGCTTAATTGTGCATATTTCTCTCTTTCAAGCCTTGTATGACACACATTTACAGTTTAGGCTTTTTTAAGTAAATAATAGAGGTTTCATACACTGTTTAATGTGCTCTTTACTGTAATTAAAAATTTCCTGGATCATAGATACCTTTCTACGCTAACAACTTACTTGGAGAAGTGTGTTCTACATGTACTATGGGAATTCTCATCTATTTACTGTTATTATCTCTGAATTACTCATGTTTTCTTGAGTTTTCTATATTTGGCTTTCTTGTCCAAGTATAAGCATTGCTCACATGTACAAACAACTTCCCACACACTGTTATGAACCTGAGAAGTTTGAGAACATTGTCTCTCCACTAAGTTATAGGGTTTAATGCTACACTGCAGTTAAGTCAAAGGCTTTCCAAAGCTGCTTAATTGTGCATATTTCTCTCTTTCAAGCCTTGTATGACACATATTTACAGTTCTAGGCTACTGTAAGTAAATAATAGAGGTTTCATACACTGTTTAATGTGCTCTTTATTGTAATTAAAAATTTCCTGGATCTTAGATAACTTTCTGCACTAACAACTTACATGGATTAGTGTTTTCTACATGTTCTATGAGAGTTCTCATCTATTTACTATTATTTCTTCTGAATTATTCATGCTTTCTTGTAGTTTTCTATATTAGGCCTGCTTATCCAAGTATAAGCATTGCACACATGTACAAACAACTACCTAAACACTATAATCAACCTGAGAAACTAGGGAACATTGTCTCTCAACCATGTTTTACAGTTTATTGCTACATTGCAGTGAAGTCTAAGCATTTCCAAAGCTGCTTAACTGTGCTTATTTCTCTCTTTCAAGTCTTCTATGACACACATTTAAAGTTCTTGGATCCGTTAAGTAAATAATAGACGTTTCATACAATGGTAAATGTGCTATTTATTCTAAGGATTCCCAAGATCTTCGATACCTTTTCTACACTAACAACTGAATTGGGGAATCAGTTTCACCTGTTCTATACCAGTTTTAATCTATTTACTTTTATTTTCTCTGAATTACTCATGTTTTCAGGTAGTTTCCCATATTAGGCCTTCTTGTCCAAGTATAAACATTGCCCACATATACAAACAACTTTTTACACAGTGTTAATGACATGAGAAGCGTGGGAACATTGTCTCTCAATTATGTTTTAGAGTTTAATGCTACATTTCAGTGAAGTGTAAGGCTTTCCAAAGCTACTAAAATGTGCTTATTTCTCCAATTCAAGGATATTCTGCCTTGTATGAAACACATAACAGTTCTAGGCTTTTATAGTAAATAATAGAGGTTTCATACATGGTTTCATGTGCTCTAATCTCTAAGGATTTCCTGTATCTTAGATACGTTTTCTACACTAACAACTGACTTGGAAAAGTGTGTTCTACATGTTTTACCCATGTTCTCATCTAGTTAATGTTATTTTTATGAATGACTCATGTTTTCCTGTAGTTTCCTATATGAGGCATTGTTGTCCAAGTATAACCATTGCCTACATGTACAAACAACTTCCTACCAACTGTTATGAACCTGAGAATGTCGGGAACATTGTATCTCAACTATGTTATAGGGTTTAAAGCTACATTGCAGTGAAGTCTAAGGCTTTCCAAAGTTGCTTAAATGTGCTTATTTCTCTATTTCAAGGATATTATTCCTTGTATGACACACTTTTATAGTTCTAGGATCCTTTAAGTAAATAAAAGAGGTTTCATACACTGTTTAATGTGCTCTTAACTCTAATTAAAGATTTCCTGGATCTTCGATACTTTTTCTATACTAACAACTGACTTGGAGAAGTGTCTTCTACATGTTCTATTAGAGTTCTCATCTATTTATGGTTATTACTTCTGAATTATTCATGTTTTCTTGTAGTTTCCTGTATAAGGCCTTCTTGTCCAAGTAAAAACATTGCCCACAAGAACAAAATACTTCATAAATACTGTAATGAACCTGAGAATCTAGGAAACATTTTCCCTCAACTAAGGTTTAGAGTTCAATGCTACATTGCTATGAAGTCTAAAGCATTCAATAACAGATTAATTGTGCATATTTCACTCTTTCAAGCCTTGTATGACACACATTTACAGCTCTAGACTACTGTAAGTAAATAATAGAGGTTTCATACACTGTTCAATGTGATCTTTACTGTAATTAAAAATTTCCTGGATCATAGATAACTTTCCGCATTAACAACTTATTAGGAATAGTGTTTTCTACATAGTCTATGAGAGTTCTCATTTCTTTACGATTATTACAATGAATTATTCATTGTCTTCTACATTCCAATATTAGGCCTTCTTGTCCATGCATAATCATTGCCCACATGTACAAACAACTTCCTAAACACTGTAATCAACCTGAGAAAGTAGGGAATATTATCTTTCAACCGTATTTTACAGGAGGAGGTGCCCCCATAGTGGAAAGTGATTTTCTCGAACTTGACACAGCTCTCTCCCCGTTGTCAAAGGCTAACCCTAACCCTAAAACTAAACCTATCCCTCAACCTAACCCTCACCAGTGGCTAATGCCCTGGGGCCCTGTGAAACCTGGACGAGGGACTCAAGTGGCCACAAAGCCTCACCTGCCTGAGCTTCAGACTGGATGCCAGCAAGAAGGACCCTTGTCCTCAGGGCAGGGCGTTCTCGGCGAATGGGGCAGAAAGCAGGCCCCCGGGGCCCGGCCACCAGACCAGAAATAACCTCTGGAGGGGCCAGAGAGGTGCCCCCAGAGCAGAAAGTGATTTTTCTCAGACTTGACACAGCTATCTCCCAGTTGTCAAAACAGCCCATAGGCAGGGCTGTGGGTGTCCCAGGACACTCTTCTGTGAGCTGCTCCCTGGTAGGAGCAATGGGGGCGGGGGAGGGGAGGGGACCGGCCCCGAGGCTCATGGAGGCCTGTGGGTGTCCTGAAGGGAGGGCTGGCTGGTCTTCCCACGCTTTGGGACCTGGGAGTCACCCTCTGAGTAGAGGGCTATGTGCCTTTACATCCCAGTGGTGGGGCTATTCCTCTGTGTTTGGGAGCAGGGCAGACTGGCTGGTGCTGCTCGCTCATTGGTCGGATGGACCAGGGGCGTGGTTTCCGGAACAAGGAGGCGGGCCCAGGCCCACAGCTGAGCCTGGTCAAGTCAAGGAGGGGGCGGGGCCAGGTGAGCAGCTGGAGGCGGTCACGGGATCAAGGGGGCGGGGCCAGGTGAACAGCCTGAAGTGGTGAGGTAAGCAGGAGAGAGGGTCGCGGGCAGGGACTCGGGTGACCAGCAGGCCGGTCTGCCGGCAGCAGGGACCTAAAGAGGGGGCCCAGCTGCTCGGCCGGGCGCTTAGCTGACCAGCAGGAAGCGGTCAAGGGAAGAGTTGGTTGGGGCCGGTGTCAAAAGCTGGAGGTGGTCCAGTGGGGAAGGCCCTGGGGCCCGGTGAATGTGGACCAGGGTCGCCAGTGGCCACAAAGCACCAAATGCCTGAGTTCCAGGCTGGACGCCAGCAAGAGGTTCCCTTGTCCTCAGGGTATGGCGTTCCCTGCGAATGGGGCAGAAAGCTGGCCGCAGGGGCCCGGCCAGCGGGCCAGTTAGAACCTCCGGAGGGGCCGGGGAGGTGCCCCCGAAGCGCAAAGTGATTTTCTCGAACTTGACACAGCTCTCTCCCCGTTGTCAAAGGCTAACCCGAACCCTAAAACTAAGCCTATCCCTCAACCAAACCCTCACCAGTGGCTAAAGCCCTGGGGCCCTGTGAAAACTGGACGAGTGTCTCAAGTGGCCACAAAAGCCTCTCCTGCCTGAGCTTCAGACTGGATGCCAGCAAGAGGGACCCTTGTCCTCAGGGCAGGGCGTTCCCGGCGAATGGGGCAGAAAGCAGGCCCCCGGGGCCTGGCCACCAGACCAGAAAGAACCTCCGGAGGGGCCTGGGAGGTGCCCCCAGAGTGCAAAGTGATTTTTGTCGGACTTGGCACAGCTCTCTCCCGGTTGTCAAAGCCCATAGGCAGGGCTGTGGGAGTCCCAGGACACTGTGCTGTGAGCTGCCCTTTGGTGTGAGCGATGGGGACCGGGGTGGGGGTGGGGGAGGAGGGCCGGCCCCGAGGCTCACGGAGGCCCGTGGGTGTCCTGAAGGGAGGGCTGGCTGGTCTTCCCACGCTTTGGGACCTGGGAGTCACCCTCTGAGTAGAGGGCTATGTGCCTTTACATCCCAGTGGTGGGGCTATTCCTCTGTGTTTGGGAGCAGGGCAGACTGGCTGGTGCTGCTCGCTCATTGGTCGGATGGACCAGGGGCGTGGTTTCCGGAACAAGGAGGCGGGCCCAGGCCCACAGCTGAGCCTGGTCAAGTCAAGGAGGGGGCGGGGCCAGGTGAGCAGCTGGAGGCGGTCATGGGATCACGGGGGCAGGGCCAGGTGAACAGCCTGAAGTGGTGAGGTAAGCAGGAGAGAGGGTCGCGGGCAGGGCCTCGGATGACCGGCAGGCCTGTCTGCAGGCGGCAGGGACCTGAAGAGGGGGCCCGGCGGCTCCGCCAGGCGCATAGCTGACCGGCGGGAAGCGGTCAAGGGAAGAGTGGGTTGGGGCCGGTGTCAAAAGCTGGAGGTGGTCCAGTGGGGAAGGCCCTGGGGCCCGGTGAATGTGGACCAGGGTCGCCAGTGGCCACAAAGCCCCAAATGCCTGAGTTCCAGGCTGGACGCCAGCAAGAGGTTCCCTTGTCCTCAGGGTATTGCGTTCCCTGCGAATGGGGCAGAAAGCTGGCCGCAGGGGCCCGGCCAGCGGGCCAGTTAGAACCTCCGGAGGGGCCGGGGAGGTGCCCCCGAAGCGCAAAGTGATTTTCTCGAACTTGACACAGCTCTCTCCCCGTTGTCAAAGGCTAACCCTAACCCTAAAACTAAGCCATTCCCTCAACCAAACCCTCACCAGTGGCTAAAGCCCTGGGGCACTGTGAAAACTGGACGAGGGTCTCAAGTGGCCACAAAAGCCTCTCCTGCCTGAGCTTCAGACTGGATGCCAGCAAGAGGGACCCTTGTCCTCAGGGCAGGGCGTTCCCGGCGAATGGGGCAGAAAGCAGGCCCCCGGGGCCTGGCCACCAGACCAGAAAGAACCTCCGGAGGGGCCTGGGAGGTGCCCCCAGAGTGCAAAGTGATTTTTGTCGGACTTGGCACAGCTCTCTCCCGGTTGTCAAAGCCCATAGGCAGGGCTGTGGGAGTCCCAGGACACTCTGCTGTGAGCTGCCCTTTGGTGTGAGCGATGGGGACCGGGGTGGGGGTGGGGGAGGAGGGCCGGCCCCGAGGCTCACGGAGGCCCGTGGGTGTCCTGAAGGGAGGGCTGGCTGGTCTTCCCACGCTTTGGGACCTGGGAGTCACCCTCTGAGTAGAGGGCTATGTGCCTTTACATCCCAGTGGTGGGGCTATTCCTCTGTGTTTGGGAGCAGGGCAGACTGGCTGGTGCTGCTCGCTCATTGGTCGGATGGACCAGGGGCGTGGTTTCCGGAACAAGGAGGCGGGCCCAGGCCCACAGCTGAGCCTGGTCAAGTCAAGGAGGGGGCGGGGCCAGGTGAGCAGCTGGAGGCGGTCATGGGATCACGGGGGCAGGGCCAGGTGAACAGCCTGAAGTGGTGAGGTAAGCAGGAGAGAGGGTCGCGGGCAGGGCCTCGGATGACCGGCAGGCCTGTCTGCAGGCGGCAGGGACCTGAAGAGGGGGCCCGGCGGCTCCGCCAGGCGCATAGCTGACCGGCGGGAAGCGGTCAAGGGAAGAGTGGGTTGGGGCCGGTGTCAAAAGCTGGAGGTGGTCCAGTGGGGAAGGCCCTGGGGCCCGGTGAATGTGGACCAGGGTCGCCAGTGGCCACAAAGCCCCAAATGCCTGAGTTCCAGGCTGGACGCCAGCAAGAGGTTCCCTTGTCCTCAGGGTATTGCGTTCCCTGCGAATGGGGCAGAAAGCTGGCCGCAGGGGCCCGGCCAGCGGGCCAGTTAGAACCTCCGGAGGGGCCGGGGAGGTGCCCCCGAAGCGCAAAGTGATTTTCTCGAACTTGACACAGCTCTCTCCCCGTTGTCAAAGGCTAACCCTAACCCTAAAACTAAGCCTATCCCTCAACCAAACCCTCACCAGTGGCTAAAGCCCTGGGGCCCTGTGAAAACTGGACGAGTGTCTCAAGTGGCCACAAAAGCCTCTCCTGCCTGAGCTTCAGACTGGATGCCAGCAAGAGGGACCCTTGTCCTCAGGGCAGGGCGTTCCCGGCGAATGGGGCAGAAAGCAGGACCCCGGGGCCTGGCCACCAGACCAGAAAGAACCTCCGGAGGGGCCGGGGAGGTGCCCCCAGAGTGCAAAGTGATTTTTGTCGGACTTGGCACAGCTCTCTCCTGGTTGTCAAAGCCCATAGGCAGGGCTGTTGGCGTCCCAGGACACTGTGCTGTGAGCTGCCCTTTGGTGTGAGCGATGGGGACCGGGGTGGGGGTGGGGGAGGAGGGCCGGCCCCGAGGCTCACGGAGGCCCGTGGGTGTCCTGAAGGGAGGGCTGGCTGGTCTTCCCACGCTTTGGGACCTGGGAGTCACCCTCTGAGTAGAGGGCTATGTGCCTTTACATCCCAGTGGTGGGGCTATTCCTCTGTGTTTGGGAGCAGGGCAGACTGGCTGGTGCTGCTCGCTCATTGGTCGGATGGACCAGGGGCGTGGTTTCCGGAACAAAGAGGCGGGCCCAGGCCCACAGCTGAGCCTGGTCAAGTCAAGGAGGGGGCGAGGCCAGGTGAGCAGCTGGAGGCGGTCATGGGATCACGGGGGCGGGGCCAGGTGAACAGCCTGAAGTGGTGAGGTAAGCAGGAGAGAGGGTCGCGGGCAGGGACTCGGATGACCGGCAGGCCTGTCTGCAGGCGGCAGGGACCTGAAGAGGGGGCCCGGCGGCTCCGCCAGGCGCATAGCTGACCGGCGGGAAGCGGTCAAGGGAAGAGTGGGTTGGGGCCGGTGTCAAAAGCTGGAGGTGGTCCAGTGGGGAAGGCCCTGGGGCCCGGTGAATGTGGACCAGGGTCGCCAGTGGCCACAAAGCCCCAAATGCCTGAGCTCCAGGCTGGACGCCAGCAAGAGGTTCCCTTGTCCTCAGGGTAGGGCGTTCCTGGCGAATGGGGCAGAAAGCTGGCCGCAGGGGCCCGGCAGCGGGCCAATTAGAACCTCCGGAGGGGCCGGGGAGGTGCCCCCGAAGCGCAAAGTGATTTTCTCGAACTTGACACAGCTCTCTCCCCGTTGTCAAAGGCTAACCCTAACCCTAAAACTAAGCCATTCCCTCAACCAAACCCTCACCAGTGGCTAAAGCCCTGGGGCACTGTGAAAACTGGACGAGTGTCTCAAGTGGCCACAAAAGCCTCTCCTGCCTGAGCTTCAGACTGGATGCCAGCAAGAGGGACCCTTGTCCTCAGGGCAGGGCGTTCCCGGCGAATGGGGCAGAAAGCAGGCCCCCGGGGCCCGGCCACCAGACCAGTAAGAACCTCCGGAGGGCCAGGGAGGTGCCCCCAGAGTGGAAAGTGATTTTTGTTGGACTTGGCACAGCTCTCTCCCAGTTGTCAAAGCCCATAGGCAGGGCTGTCGGCTTCCCAGGACACTCTGCTCTGAGCTGCCCTTTTGTGGGAGCGATGGGGGCCGGGGTAGGGGTTAAAGGGCCGGCCCAGAGGCTCATGGAGGCCCCTGGGTGTCCTGAAGGGAGGGCTGGCTGGTCTGCCCACGCTTGGGGACCTGGGAGGCACCCTGTGAGCAGAGGGCTATGTGCCTTTACATCCCAGTGGTGGGGGCTATTCCTCTGTGTTTGGGAGCAGGGCAGACTGGCTGGTGCTGCTCGCTCATTGGTCGAATGGACAAGGGGCGTGGTTTCCGGAAACAGGAGGCGGGCCCAGGCCCACAGCTGAGCCCGGTCAAGTCAAGGAGCCTGCGGGGCCAGGTAAGCAGCTGGAGGCGGTCACGTGATCAAGGGGGCGGGGCCAAGTGAACAGCCTGAATTGGTCAGGTAAGCAGGAGAGAGGGTCACGGGCAGGGACACGGGTGACCGGCAGGCGGGTCTGCCGACGGCAGGGACCTAAAGAGGGGCCCGGCGGCTTGGCCGGGCGCTTAGCTCACCGGCGGGAAGCGGTCAAGGGAAGAGTGGGTTGGGGCCGGTGTCAAAAGCTGGAGGTGGTCCAGTGGGGAAGGCCCTGGGGCCCGGTGAATGTGGACCAGGGTCGCCAGTGGCCACAAAGCCCCAAATGCCTGAGCTCCAGGCTGGACGCCAGCAAGAGGTTCCCTTGTCCTCAGGGTAGGGCGTTCCCGGCTAATGGGGCAGAAAGCTGGCCGCAGGGGCCCGGCCAGCGGGCCAGTTAGAACCTCCGGAGGGGCCGGGGAGGTGCCCCTGAAGCGCAAAGTGATTTTCTCGAACTTGACACAGCTCTCTCCCCGTTGTCAAAGGCTAACCCTAACCCTAAAACTAAGCCATTCCCTCAACCAAACCCTCACCAGTGGCTAACGCCCTGGGGCCCTGTGAAAACTGGACGAGGGTCTCAAGTGGCCACAAAAGCCTCTCCTGCCTGAGCTTCAGACTGGATGCCAGCAAGAGGGACCCTTGTTTTTCATGTGATCTTAACTCAAATTTAGTATTTCCAGGTCCTAGCTACATTTTCTACACTAAGAACTGACTTGGAGAATCTCTTTCAGCTGTTCTAAGCCAGTTCTCATCTGTTTTCAGTCATTTTCTCTGAATTATTCTTGTTTTCATGTAGTTTCCTATATTCTCCCTTCTTGTCTAAGTTTAAGCTTTGCCCACATATACAAACAACTTCCTACACACTGTTATAAACAGAAGCAGCTCGGGAACATTGTCTCTCAACTATGTTATAGAGCACATGTGTCAAACACAAGGCCCCCGGGCCAAATCCAGACCGACAGGCCTTGCAATGTGGCCCGCACCGCGCTTTCATCACTGCACACTGCTCTCAGTTTATGACATGGTCAGTTTATGACTGTTCAGTAAACCATTCGGCCCGCGATTTAGGCTGGATTTTAGATTTTGCCCCCTTCTCTGATTGAGTTCGACACCCCTATTATAGACTGTAGTACTACTTTGCACTGAAGTGTAAGGATTTCCAAAGCTGTGGAATGTGTTTCTTTCTCTACTTCAATGATACTCTGCCTTGTATGACACTCATTTATCACTTTAGGCTTCTTTAAGTAAACAATATAGGATTCATACAGTGTTTCATGTGATCTTATCTCGAATTAAGGATTTCCTGGATATTAGCTACCCTTTCTACACTAAGAAGTGACATGGAAAATCTCTTTCAGCTGTTCTCAGCCAGTTCTGATCTGTTTACATTCATTTTCTCTGAAATATTCATGTTTTCATGTAGTTTCCTATATTCTGCCTTCTTGTCGAGGTATAAGCTTTGCCCACAAATACAAACAACTTCCACACACTGTTATGAACAGAAACAGCTCCTGAACATTGTCTCTCAACTACTTTATAGAGTGTAGTACTATATTGCAGTGAAGAGTAAGGGTTTCCAAAGCTACCGAACTGGTTTATTTCTCTATTTCAATGGTATTCTGCCTTGTATGACACACATTTACCACTCTAGGCTACTTAAAGTAAACAATATAGGATTCATACAGTGTTTCATGTGATCTTAACTCGAATTAAGGATTTCCCAGATCTTAGCTACCTTTTCTACACTAAGAACTGACTTGGAGAATCTCTTTCAGCTGTTCTAAGCCCGTTCTCATCTGTTTACAGTCATTTTCTCTGAATTATTAATGTTTTCATGCAGTTTCGTATATTCTGCTTTCTTATCCAAGTTTAAGCTTTGCCCACTATACAAACAACTTCCTACCCACTGTTATGAACAGAAGCAGCTCGGGAACATTGTCTCTCAACTATGATATAGAGTGTAGAACTACATTGCAGTGAATTGTAAGGCTTTCCAAAGCTGTGGAATGTGTTTCTTTCTCTATTTCAATGATATCCTGCCTTTTAGGACACTTATTTACCACTTTAGGCTTCTTTAAGTAAACAATATAGGATTCATACAGTGTTTCATGTGATCTTAACTCGAATTAAGGATTTCCCGGATCTTAGCTACCTTTCCTACACTAAGAACTGACATGGAGAATCTCTTTCAGCTGTTCTAAATGAGTTCTCATCTATTTACAGTCATTTTTTGGAATTATTCATGTTTTCATGTAGTTTCCTATATTCTGCCTTCTTGTCCAAGTATGATTTGCCCACATATACAAACAACTTCCTACACACTGTTATGAACAGAAGGAGCTCAGGAACATTGTCTCTCAACTGTGTTATAGAGTGTATTACTACATTGCAGTGAAGTGTATGGCTTTCCAAAACTGCCGAACGTGTTTCTTTCTATATTTCCATGGTATTCTTCCTTGTATGACACACAATTACCACTCTATGCTACTTTAAGTAAACAATATAGGATTCATAGAGTGTTTCATGTGATCTTAACTCGATTAAGGATTTCCCGGATCTTAGCTGCCTTTTTTACACTAATAACTGACTTGGAAAATCTCTTTCAGCTATTCTAAATCAGTTCTTATTAATTTACAGTCATTTCCTCTGAATAATTCATGTTTTCATCTGGTTTCCAATATTCTGCCTTCTTGTCCAAGTATAAGCTTTGCCCATATATACAAACAACTTCCTACACACTGTTGTGAACAGAAGCAGCTCGGGAACATTGTCTCTCAAGTGTAGTACTACATTGCAGTGAAGTGTAAGGCTTTCCAAAGCTGCGGTATGTGTTTCTTTCTCTATTTCAATGATATTCTGCCTTTGATGACAATCATTTACCACTTTAGGCTCTTTAAGTAAACAATATAGGATTCATGCAGTGTTTCATGTGATCTTACTTCGAAGTAAAGATATCCCGGATGCTAGCTACCTTTTCTACACTAAGAACTGACTTGGAAAATCTCTTTCAGCTGTTCTAAGCAAGTTTTCATCTGTTTACAGTCATTTTCTCTGAATTATTCATGTTTTCATGTAGTTTCCTGCCTTCTGCCTTCTTGGCCAAGTAAAAGTTTTGCCCTCATATACGAACAACTTCCTACACACTGTTCTGAACAGAAGCAGCTCGGGAACATTGTCTCTCAACTATGTTATAGAGTGAAGTACTACATTGCAGTGAAGTGTAAGGCTTTCCAAAGCTGCGGAACATGTTTCTTGCTCTATTTTGATGGTATTCTGCCTTGTATGACACACATTTACCACTCTAGGCTACTTTAAGTAAGCAATATAGGATTCATACAGTGTTTCATGTGATCTCAACTCGAAGTAAGGATTTTCCGGATCTTAGTTATCTTTTCTACACTAAGAACTGACTTGGAGAATCTCTTTGAGCTGTTGTAAGGGAGTTCTCCTCTGTTTACAGTCATTTTTTTGAGTTATTCATGTTTTCATGTAGTTTCCTATATTCTGCCTTCTTGTCCAAGTATAAGCTTTGCCCACATATACAAACAACTTCCTACACACAGTTAGGAACAAAAGCAGCTCGGGAACATTGTGTCTCAACTATGTTAGAGTGTAGTACTACATTGGAGTGAAGTGTAAGGCTTTCAAAAGCTGTGGAATGTGTTTCTTTCTCTATTTCAATGGTTTTCTGCCTTTTATGACACTCATTTACCACTCTAGGCTATTTTAAGTAAGCAATATAGGATTCATACAGTGTTTCATGTGATCTCAACTCGAAGTAAGGATTTTCCAGATCTTAGTTACCTTTTCTACACTAAGAACTGACTTGGAGAATCTCTTTGAGCTGTTGTAAGCGAGTTCTCCTCTGTTTACAGTCATTTTTTTGAGTTATTCTTGTTTTCATGTAGTTTCCTATATTCTGCCTTCTTGTCCAAGTTTAAGCTTTGTCCACATTATCAAACAACTTCATACACATTGTTATGAACAGAAGCAGGTCAGGAACATTGTCTCTCAACTATGTTATAGAGTGTAGTAGTACATTGGAGTGAAGTGTAAGGCTTTCCAAAGCTGCAGAATGTGTTTCTCTATTTCAGTGGTGTTCTGCCTTTTATGACACTCATTTACCACTCTAGGCTCCTTTAAGCAAACAATATAGGATTCATACACTGTTTCATGTGATGTTTTTTAATTTTTTTAAAATATATATTTATTGATTTTTCATATAGAGGAAGAGAGAGGGATAGAGAGTTAGAAACTCTCTCTCAGATTGTCCATGAGAGAGAATCATCGACCAGCTGCCTCTTGCACAGCACCTACTGGGGATGTGCCCGCAGCCAAGGTACATGCCCATGACCGGAATCGAACCCTGGACCTTTCAGTCCCCAGACCGACACTCTACCACTGAGCCAAACTGGTGCCGGCTGTTTCATGTGATCTTAACTCTAATTAAGGAATTCCTGGATCTTAGCTACCTTTTCTACACTAAGAACTGTCTTGGAGAATCTCTTTCAGCTGTTCAAAGGGTTCTCATCTATTTACCAACATTTTCTCTGAATTATTTATGTTTTTATATAGTTTCCTATATTCTGCCTTCTTGTCCAAGAATAAGCTTTGCCACTTATACAAACAACTTCCTACACACTGTTATGAACTGAAGAAGCTCGAGAACATTGTCTCTCAACTATGTTATAGAGTGGAATCCTACATTGCAGTGAAGTGTAAGGCTTTCCAAAGCTGCTTAATTTGCTTATTTCTCTCTTTCATGCTTTGTGTGACATACATTTAAAGTTCTAGGCTCCATTTAGTTAAAAATATAGGATTCATACACTGTTTCATGAGTTCTCAACTTGATTTTAGGAATTCTTGGATGTTAGATCCCTCTTCTACACGAAGAACTGACTTAGAGAATGTGTTTCAGCTGTTCTAAAGGAGTTCTCATATATTTACTGTCATTTTCTCTGAATTATTCATGTTTTCATGTAGTCTCCTATATTATGCCTTCTTGTCCAAGTATAAGAATAGCAGACATATACAAACAACTTAGTACACACTGTTATGAAAAGAAGAGGCTCAGGAACATTTTCTCTCTACTATGTTATAGAGTGTAATACTACATTGCAGTGAAGTATAAGGCTTTCCAAAGCTGCCTAACGTGTTTCTTTCTCTATTTCTATGGTATTCTGCATTGTATGACACGCATTTACCACTCTAGGCTCCTTTAAGTAAACAATAAAGTATTTATACACTGTTTCATGTTATCTGAACTCTAATTAAGATTTCCTGTATCATAGATACCTTTTATAAACAAACAACAGACTTGCAGAAGTGCTTTATACATGTTCTATGCAGGTTCTCATCTATTTACAGTTATTTTAACAGAATTACTGATGTTTTCTCTTAGTTTCTAACATTAGGCCTTCTGGTCCAGGTATCAGCATTGGGAACTTGGACAAACAATTACCAGAACACTGTTATGAGCCTGAAAACCTCGGGAACATTGTCTCTCAACTATGTTATAGAGTGTAATGCTACATTACAGTGAGCTCTAAGGCTTTCCAAAGCTGCTTATTTTGCTTATTTCTCTCTTTCAAGCTTTGTGTGACATACATTTAAAGTTCTAGGCTCCATTAAGTACAAACTGTAGCATTCATACACTCTTTCATGTGCTCTCAACTCGAATTAAGGAATTCTTGAATGTTAGATCACTTTTCTACACTAAGAACGGACTTTGAGAATCTTTTTCAGCTGTTCTAAAGGAATTCTCATTTATTTACTGTCATTTTCTCTGAATTACTCATGTTTTCATGTAGTCTCCAATATTATGCCTCCTTGTCCAAATATAAGCTTAGCCTACATATACAAACAACTTAGTACACACTGTTATGAAAAGAAAAAGCTCAGGATCATTTTCTCTCTACTATGTTATAGAGTTTAATACCACATTGCAATGAAGTGTAAGGATTTCCAAAGCTGCCTAATGTGTTTCTTTCTCTATTTCAATAATATTCTGCCTTTTATGACACTCATTTACCACTCTATGCTACTTTAAGTAAACAATATAGGATTCATACAGTGTTTCATGTGCTCTCAACTCGAATTAAGGATTTCCTGGATCTTAGGTACCTTTTCAAAACTAAGAACTGACTTGGAGAATCTCTTTCAGCTGTTCTAAATGAGTTCTCATCTATTTACTAACATTTTCTCTGAATTATTCATTCTTTCATGTAGTTTCCTATATTATGCCTTCTTGTCCAAGTATAAGCATAGCTGACATATACAAACAACTTAGGACACACTGTTATGAAAACAAGAAGCTCAGGAACATTGTCTCTCTAATATGTTATAGAGTGTAATACTACATTGCAGTGAAGTGTAAGGCTTTCCAAAGCTGCCTAACGTGTTTCTTTCTCTATTTCAATGGTATTTTGCCTCGTATGACACACATTTACCACTCTAGTCTCCTTTAAGTAAACAGTATTGGAATCATACACTGTTTCATGTGATCTGAACTCTAATTAAAGATTTCCTGAATCGTTGATATCTTTTATAAACTAACAACCGACTTGGAGAAGTGTTTTATACATTTTCTATGTGAGTACTCATCTATTTACAGTTATTTTCTCAGAATTACTGATGTTTTCTCATAGTTTCTAACAATAGGCATTCTGGTCCAGGTATAAGCATTGGGAACATGGACAAACGACTACCTAAACACTGTTATGAACCTAAAAACCTCTGGAACATTGTCTTTCAACTATGTTATAGCGTGTATGGCTACATTACAGTGCACTGTAAGGCTTTCCAAAGCTGCTCTCAACTCGAGTTAAGAAATTCCTGGATGTTAGACACCTTTTCTACACTAAGAACTTACTTGGAGAGTCTCTTTCAGCTGTTCTAAACTAGTACTCATCTTTTTACTAACATTTTCTCTGAATTATTCATGTTTTCATGTAATTTCCTATATTATGCCTTCTTGTCCAAGTATAAGCATAGCCCACATATACAAACAACTTCCTACACACTGTTATGAAAAGAAGAAGCTCAGGAATATTATCTCTATACTGTGTTATATTATAGAGTATAATACTACATTGCTGTGATGTGTAAGGCTTTCCAAAGCTGCCTAACTTGTTTCTTTCTCTATTTCAACGGTATTCTGCATTGTATGACAGGCTTTTACCACTCTAGGCTCCTTTAAGTAAACAATATAGGATTCATACACGGTTTCATGTGATCTTAACTCTCATTAAGGATTTCCTGGAAATTAGCTATTTTTTCTACACATAGAACTGACTTGGAGAAGTGCTGTATACATGTTCTATGCGAGTTCTCATCTATTTACAGTTATTTTATCAGAATTACTGATGTTTTTTCATAGTTTCTAACATTAGGCCTTCTGGTCTAGGTATAAGCATTGAGAACTTGGACAAACAACTACCTAAACACTGTTATGAACCTCAAAACCTCGAGAACATTGTCTCTCCACTATGCTATAGAGTGTAAAGCTACATTGCAGTGAACTGTAAGGTTTTCCAACGCTGCTTAATTTGTTCATTTCTCTCTTTCAAGCTTTGTTTGACATACATTTAAAGTTCTAGGCTTCTTTAATTAAAAAATATAGGATTCATACACTGTTTAAATTGCTTTCAACTAGATTTAAGGAATTCCTAAATGTTAGGTACCTATTCTACACTAAGAACTGACTTGGCGAATCTGTTTCAGCTGTTCTACAGGAGTTCTCATCTATTTACTGTCATTTTTGCTGAATTTTTCATGTTTTCATGTAGTTTCCTATATTATGACTTCTTGTCCAAGTATAAGCTTTGCCCACATATACAAACAACTTCCTACACACTGTTATGAACAGAAGAAGCTTGGGAACATTGTCTCTCAACTATGTTCTAGAGCAGTGATTCCCAAAGTGGTCTATATCGACCCCCAGGGGTCTATGACAACCTGTAAGGGGTCTACATCAGCGAAAAAAAAATTTGGGGGTCCATGAAATGAAAAAGGGGGTCCACGATAGTGGATCTCAACATACACTGATAGTACCTATTTACTTACATCATATTATCTTATAATATAAAAACATATAAATTATTTATAAAAGTACCTATGAATTAAAAAATTTATTATATATGTTTATAAAATTGTGTAAGTTGTAGGATAAAAACCTGCACATAATGATATACCAGTATCATCTTGTTACAAGCATAAGCGCAGTAAACATTCTTGCCAATTTTTGTCTCAAAGTTTAGCGAACTTGCACTGACTTGTTCAATTCGTCACTCTATAAATATGTGAGAAAAATACGTTCATTCGTTTCCTGAATCTTGAATAGGAAAGTGCTGAGAAAACATTTAAGAAAATATAAACTGGTAGTTTATCATACTAATTATAGTGAATCAGTGTTATTTTGTTTGAGAATGCCGGAGAAAAGTAGGTACATTATTTTTTATTAAATTTTATGGCACGTATATTTTATATAACAGATACAAAATTTTATTTTGAGTAGTTTTAATTGAAATTCAATAAATAAATGTATAAAACTTAACATATGTTTTTATTTCAAGTTTTTAACACTAAACTTCACTACAGTTAGAAATTTACAAAAAAAATCAATATCAGGTAAGTAGGGGGTCTAGCCAAAACCGAAAAACATGGCAAGGGGTCTACGGCACAAACAAGTTTGGGAACCTCTGTTCTAGAGTGTAATACTACATTGCAGTGAAGTGTAAGGCATTCCAAAGATGCCGAACGTGTTTCTTTCTCTATTTCAATGGTATTCTTCCTTGTATGACACACATTTACCATTCTAGGCACCTTCAAGTAAACAATATAGGATTTATACACGGTTACATGTGATCTGAACTCTAAGTAAGGATTTCCTGGTTCGTAGATACCTTTTATAAACTAACAACAGACTTGGAAAAGTGTTTTATACATGTTCTATGCAAGTTCTCATCTATTTACAGTTATTTTCCCAGAATTACTGATGTTTCCTCATAGTTTCTAACATTAGGTTTCTGGTCCAGTTATAAGCATTGGGAACTTGGACGAACAACTACCTGAACACTGTTATGAACAGAAGAAGCTCGGGGACATTGTCTCTCAACTAAGTTATAGAGTGT